>NC_136068.1:896295027-897495027 GCF_964261635.1 Lissotriton helveticus | reverse complement strand
TGGGACTATTCGCACAGCCGACCGCTACTTCGTTGTTTTTCCCTAAAAATGTTTATATGTTATTACTATTTTTGTTTTCTTGTATATATTTATAAATTATTAAAGTTTTATAATCTTACTACTTTGTCGGAGTGCTATATATTTTTAATGTGACACATAATTGTAAAAACTTTGATGTACAAAGAGTCATCCCTGGAATCTTCCGCTTCACGCTCGGTCCCCTCCCCAATCACAATACAGGATGGTTTTCAGATAATAGCAACGCTTCTGCTGTGACGGATCTCATCGAGTGTGGGCCTTGATCTACTATAACTCCTTTGAAGAGGGGTGATTCTTTACAGCTGTGGCCATAAACTACATCTGCAGGGCTAGCTGATAGCCTAGGACCGGCCTGGACAATCGGACACAGAGGAAAAGGAGTGTCAGAGGGTGCGGTAGTGAATAGGGCGAAAGGGAGGTGTCGGGCGGGCACAGGGTGTGATTCTCAGGGAAGAGCAGCGCAGATGGGGGGAGGTTTATTACCCATGCATAAGACAGAGAGCGGGGGTGACCAGTGCCTGGGGGAGATGCTTGCGAGGGTGGGGAGCCATGCTAAGGATCGACAGCGTGCACAGAGTGGGTCTGGTCAAGGCATCTAAAATGGCTGCCGTGCACGACAAAAGTGTGGCATTTGAAAAAAGACAAGATGGCGCAGACAATGTTTTTCAACACTTCCTGATTTCCTTCGAATCGAACGTTAACAGACGTTGGGGCATATTACCAAAGTTAAGCGATATTTATCCCTAACGATGCATTGCAAAGATTTTTTTACCGTCTGAAATTATCGCAGATAAACCTTGCTATTATCAAGGTTTATCGCAAATACGATAAAAAACGACCGCAATGCATTAATATCGCTGAAAACTCAGCGATATTCATGCATTACCGAGCTAATGCTCTTAGCCATGTTATCCACCTCCCATTGGATAACATGGCTAAGAACTGCTCAGGGCAGCTGTTACTTTTTGGAGATATTCGCGCTTATCTCGAATATTTCCAAAAGTTGATAATAGGAGATAGCGATGTTAGCGACTGTTTCCAGTCGCTAACATCTTGGCATGCCCACTTTGCATGTCATTAGTGATAAATATCACTCACATGCAAAGTGGGGCCCAAGATGGTCGCTATCTCCTACTAGCCGTCGCTAACTGGTGTTAGCAACAGCTAGGTAATACAGATATAATTTTATCTCCGCGAAGCGGAGCGCTGTTACAAATATATATCTTGTTTTTGAACGTTAATTTCTCAAAATGCACTGAAGCACATATATTGAGACCTAGCAAAGGCACATCGGGCTACCAGTCCCTAATATTTTACCAAGTTTCGTGCAAATCCATTCAGCCGTTCGATTATTATTATTATTTTTTTTTTTTGCCCCGCGGGGCCCTTTTTAAACCTCCACATCAAACCTAGGGGGTCAGCGAGGATCTACTATGCCCCCTTATGGTCATTTGCCCCTTCGCTTTGGCCTCCTCTTGTCTCTCGATCCTACCGAGAGACAAGATGGCGGCCGCTACGTACTGTTTGGAATGTTTACAGACACCGGAGAGCCAATCAGCTTCGCTTCGCAAAGCTCCGTAACGCGAAAAGTACGCGAAGCGGTGCACTGTTACAGATATATATCTTTTTTTGAACGTTAATTTCTCAAAATCCACTGAAGCACATATATTGAGACCTAGCAAAGGCACATCGGGCTACCAGTCCCTACAATTTTGCCAAGTTTCGTGCAAATCCATTCAGCCGTTCGATTATTATTATTATTATTTTTTTTTGCCCCGCGGGGCCCTTTTAAAACCTCCACATCAAACCTAGGGGGTCAGCGAGGATCTACTATTCCCCCTTATGGTCATTTGCCCCTTCGCTTTGGCCTCCTCTTGTCTCTCGATCCTACCGAGAGACAAGATGGCGGCCGCTACGGACTGTTTGGAATGTTGACAGACGCCGGAGAACCAATCAGCTTCGCTTCACAAAGCTCCGTTGCGCGAAAAGTACGCGTCCTGGAGCGCTGCCCGGTCCGCTGTTACAGATATATATCTTTTTTTAAACGTTAATTTCTCAAAATCCACTGTAGCACATATATTGAGACCTACAAAAGGCACATCGGGCTACCAGTCCCTACAATTTTGCCAAGTTTCGTGCAAATCCATTCAGCCGTTCGGGCTAAAAGTGAGGCCAACCGCCCTATGGAAAACTCAATGTTAAAAACACGTTTTGGGACCCCCCTTTTTTCTCGACCCCCCCTGGACGAACCCCCCCCAATTTTCAGGGGCTGCTCAGAAACAAAATGTGCCATTTTCCTGAAAATTTCAGCCAATTCCGTCCACAAACGCCAAAGTTATTAGACATAGAATTTTCAAAAAACCCATAGAGAAAAAATCCTAACTATATATACCTACTGGCGACCGCCAGTAGGTAATATATATATATATATATATATTTTTAGCAGTAGCCAAAGCAGTATGTAAGAGGTAGCATTGTGGTTGAGAAAAGGATTGGGAGTTTTTGAAGTCATGTAGAAGAATGGTGGTCGGTGTTAACGGCAAGCATCTGGGTATAGTGTTATGCAAGGTCTGACCTAGATAAGACCAATAGGATTGAACCACAGGACAGATGCAAAGAATGTGAACAATGTCGCAGCCAGGAGCATCACATCTCAAGCAATTAGAATGTGGGAGTAGTCCTGCTTTGTGTAGCTTTACCGGAGACCAATGCCAATCATGTAAAGTTAAAGGCCAAATTTCAGCCTGGCTTCTCGGGCTCCTTTGTCTAAATTTTCCTACAAGTCAATCCATTTCAGATCTGCATAAGAAATCGATAAACGGGCTTGCCATTTAGTATGAAGATCATTTGATAAGGGATGTGAAAATAAGTGTGATGTAAATAATTTATATAAACCAGATGTAACTCCCTTGTGTTTCCCCAAGTGTATAGATGCGATACTACTGGTGAGATTTGCAGCGACCATGAATGTGACCCTAGAATTTTATTAAGACAAGTGTTGAGTTGTAAATAATTCGCCTCTTGATGGAATGGAAGATCAAATTCATCCATCTATTGTGCAAAAGATTTGATATCACCATTATATAAAAGCTGATCCACAGTAAGAATGCCTGCTGACTTCCAATGAGGCCAGAATATAGTTTTCCCTTTAATACGTACTCCTGTGTTATTCCAGATAGGGGCTTTAACATGTATACAGGGGTTACAACCTATCAAACGGTGTGTCCTCTGCCATGTTTTGCGCATTGCAACCAGTAGGAGATTATGGGGTCAATGCGACTTGTACCTGTCCCATAAAGGGCATTAAGACCCAGTTCTGTGGATAACAAATGTCTTTCTACAAGTACCCATTGTGGCGTGTTGAACATTTCAGTTAGCGTGTGTGTTGTTTGAGATAATTGTAAAGCCAGAATGTAGTGCTCAATGGAATGAAGACTCAAACCCCCATGAGAATGATGGGCTTTCAATGTATTCATAGCTAAACGAGGTTTCATAGATCCCCAAATAAAGGATTTAATCTTAGAGTCTATGAGGCGTAATGAGGATAAATGAATTTGGAGAGGAAGCATTCCAAGTATGTAAATGAAACGTGAAAGTGTGACCATTTTGACAGCTTGAACTCTACCCCATAGAGATAATCCCAATATCTTCCATTTTTCAAAATCATGTTGCATCTGGGTAATTAAAGGGTCCAAATTATCTGCAACCGTCCCTACTGTACCTTTACTTACCAAAATACCCAGACATTTTAACCGTGAGTATTGGCAATGAAAAGAGAAACCTTGTATAGCTGCTATTGTGGTTCCGTCCGATATGGGAAGTGCCTCACTCTTATGCCAATTAATTTTGTATCCAGAAAAGCAGGAGAAATCAGCTATGATTTTAAGTAATGATGGTAGAGACCGCGGCAAATCAGTGACAGTGAGTAGAATATCATCAGCATAAAGGTAGATTTTCGAGTCACCCACTGGGAGAGGAATGCCTACTATATAATTTGATTGGTGAATTGCTGCTGCTAGGGGTTCTAAAGCTAAGAGAAATAGGAAGGGAGAAAGTGGGCAACCCTGGTCAGTTCCTCTGTAAATTGGAAATGAGCCTGAGATAAAACCTCCACAATTCACTTGAGCAACAGGATCTTGATATAGTAATTTAAATTTATCTATGAATTGAGTTCCCACACCAAATTTCTCTAAAACTTTGAAGAGAAATTGCCACTCCACTCGATCAAGTGCCTTTTTGTCATCAAGCAACAACGCCAAAGCATCTTTCTGAAGGGATCAGGCAGAATGAAGTGTATGTGCCAAAGTGCGTAAATGATTCCTTGGTAAGGGGCTGGTTACAAAACCCACCTGAGTGTGGTGAATTAGGGAGGGTAAGACTTTGCGAAGGCGAGAAGCAAGGATGCTGGCTTAAAGTTTAATATCACAATTTAGAAGTGATATGGACCGGTAACTGATACAGGGTAAGGGGTCTTTTCCTGATTTTGTTAGAACCACTATTACTGCTTTATTAGAGATACACCCTAAAGAAGCATTGCTGTCTGCTTCCTGAAAAGCGGCATGTAGGGTATTTATTATTGGTTCCCTAGACCAACGATAAAATTCCGGTGGAAAACCGTCTTCATCTGGAGTTTTATGATATGGAAGTTTAGTTATGGCTTGGAAAATTTCATCTTTAGTAATCTCTCCTTCAAAAAACGCCCTGCCCTCTTCAGAGAGGCAAGGCAATTCCACTTCAGAGAGAAAAGAAATCATCTTGTTTTGATCTAACTGCGCACCTGGGGTGTATAAGGATTTGTAATAAGAAGCAAATTCATTAACGATATCTTGAGGACGAGTCAACAAATTCCCCCCAGAAGATCTTATGGCTGGGATAGCCATGGCAGCTTCCCTTTGTCGCAATTGAGCCGCTAAGAGTCCCCTGCCTTTTCCCCCTGCTCGTAATGTCTCCCTTTAATTTTTGTAAAGCAAATTCAGCTTTGGACGTAAAGAGACTATTTAGTGGCATACAAGCTTGCACTAGTGATTTACGAAATTGTAAAGTAGGTTTTATAGTGTATAATTGAGTAAATGTCTCAATATCATGTTCCAATTCCTTCTGCCGAATAACATTTTGACTATTAGCCTGTGCTGCATCTTTCATAAGTTGACCCCAGATGGTAGCTTTAGCTGCAGCCCATAGGATTCTACTGGAGTCCACAGATCCTTTATTGTTGGAACGATAGCTTTGAAGCCCCTTAGGGGTTTTATGACGTTGTATATTCATCCGCCAAGGTTTGCGCCCTGGCTTGTGCAATTCTGTATGTAGGTATAAGAGAACCGGGGAGTGATCAGATATTGATGTTTCTAATATATGAGATTCTTGTACTTGTTGAACTACTCTCTGAGAAATTAGAAAATAATCAAGACGGGAAAGAGTACCATGTGTGGAGGACATAACTGTGTATTCAGTATCAGCCGCATGGGAAAGACGCCAATGATCTATCAGACCATTGTCATCCATAATGTCATCCAAAAGCACTCTATCCCATGCAATATTCTTGTCAAAAGGTCCTGTTCTATCTAAAACTGGATTGCTGGCTAGGGTGCAATCTTCTCCTATGAGATATTGAGAAGCTTTTATCTTTGATAATAAGCTGTTCAAATGAAGGAGAAATTATTTTTCACACCTTTCGGGGCATAAACAGAACCCAGATAGAAATGAGATTCTCCTATGCATAGTTTGACAAATACATATCTTCCATCTGGGTCTTCACATGTTTTTGATACCGTAATTAGGAGAGATCTTCGAATAAGAATTGCCACACCACATTTACAGGTGGGACCTGCATCTGAAAATGATCCATCATGTATATTGCTGTGAAACACCTTTCCTACCCATTCTCTGCATAGTTTGGTAGATTCTAGCATATCAAGATGTGTTTCTTGAAGTAAAGCTGTGTCCACCTTTTTGAATTGTAAATAAGAGAATAGTTTTTACCATTTTATATAATGCGTTAGACCATGGACGTTCCAGGTTGTGACACTTAAAGGACGAGTGTTAGACATGCCTATATATATATATAAGTATTTTGCAGGGTCTTGATAAGCAATGGACAAATGTAGGAGGATAAAAGCTTTGTATAAGATTAAAAAATGTAAGATCCAATGTAACAATGATTGCCTTATTGATCCAAAATGTGATAGAAAAGCAGAAGAAAAGAAACAATACAGCACTTGTAATGTCTCAAAGAGAGCAATGGGAATTGAGATGAAGAAAGGTGAAAGAAAGTTCCTACAGAAAAGATATCAAGAGAAGCAAAGTAAAAAATCTATAAAGATAATTTACCTCTTACTTTCAACCGTAGGTCTGGGCTCACTAGAGCACCACTACAGGTAAGAACTCCTTCAGGAGAATGTGACCCTAACCAAGACTATTTAGGAGAAAGTTGAAAATAAAATAAAAGTTTGAAGACCCAAGTGTGTATAATGTTGACATTAAAACATGCATAAAATCGACAGTGCATAAATATAAGTTAAAAAAATGGAAACATGTTGTCAAGAGTATATAACTACAAAAGCACATATTATAACAAAACATTTGATAGTATAACCTTAGATGCGAATATATAGTAAATAATACTCCTTCCATGCTGCCGTCAGCCATTGGCCAACGGCAACGCTAATTCGCTGGTGCTGCCGTCGGCCAATGGCCGACGCGGCCCCACCCGTTTTGTGGAAGTGCCGCACTTCCGCAAAATCGCGGGCGCAGTAGAGGGGTTAAATAAGCAAGGCAGGCTATATTCAGCTGTCTAGATATTTTGAAAAATAGGAGAAATATATTGATCAACCTCTTTGCATTAGAAACATGAGAAACATTTATACAAATAGTAATAACTATAATTATAACTGTTATGAAAGTGAACCTTATTAAAGATTATTCCTCAACAAAGGCAAATTTTAAGGCTGAATGTAATTTATCCCAGACAAACCGTACATACAAGAAGGTAACACAACAGGTACTTTCATAAGCATTTCACGTGCAATATAATAGATAACATATAATGTTTTAACCACAGTAAATCTTATGCAATAAATATTTTACTAAATCTTAAATAGAGTATGAATGTAGATGTAGTTATAAATATAAATATTATGTAGAATATAACAGTATATATATATATATATATATATATATATATATATATATATATATATATATAGTATAAATAATACTCATCTGTCCGAAAGTAGAAGCTATTGACTCTGATGTGAGGAACTTGAAGAAATTCATGAAGAAGTCATTATTGAGGACCATGACTGTAATAAAAGAAGATAACAGCAAAGCCTATTCTCCATTTGAGGCTGATTTTAAAGGAGTTTGAGATTTATTTCTATGGCGGTCTTGTGTAAAGGTAGATACTGTCTGTAAGGCAGAAGCTTTGTCTTCATGAGTATGGATTGATCGTTCAATGTCTCTGCCACAATGGTGAATTTCACTAATGTTGCGACGAAGATTGTCAGAGAGCTGTTGAGAAGATTTAGAACTTGGGATAGACTGATCAATAGGAGTATGCTGAATGTCCATATCTTGAAGTGAAATGCTATCCAGAATATGTTGCAGATCTTCAGGGTTATAAAAATCCCTTGATTCACCATTTTTGGTGATGCGAAAACGAGCTGGGTCAAACAAACCATATTTGACGTCCATTTTCCTTAGTTGTGGTCTCATAGATAGGAATGCCTTTCTCCTTACATTGGTCTCTTTCGAGAAGTCAGCGGCGCGGCCATGCCTATTTCATGACCATCATAGATGTAGGAACCTTGCGTATGCGCTGCCATTAATATCTGTCGTACTTGATCATGTCTCAAAAAGCAGGGATTAGAGGTCTTGGACGAGAATCTGGGTGGCTGCGTGGAGGGCCAATTTGATGGGCACGTTGAATTTCCAACAACGGTTCAAAGGTGACACCAAGAAGCTTGGGAAGGACATTACATAAGAATGTTCTAGCATTCTGTCCCTCAATCTTTTTTGGGAAACCGAAAAAACTAACATTATCCCTACTGTTTCGGTCCTCCAAGTCAACAAGCTTGCTGCGAAGGAGTAATAAGTCTTGATCCCTGCTTTGTACTGTATCAAGTCTGGCCTCTACTACCATTAACCGATGGTCTAACCCTTCCGCTTTAGTATGAAATTGCACAATATCTGCTCTAATTGATTTGGTCATAGTCATAAGAGAAGAAATGTTAGCGTCCATATCTGTCAAAATGAGAGTTGATTGTCGAAATTTCTTGTAAAATGCGATTCAAAGTTTCCCCTAATACTTCGGTTGAGGTGACCACAGATGGATTAGACGCTGGTAAAACTGAGCCTTTCGTAGACATTGTGTGTGATTGTTTGAGTACTTCAGCAAAGAGGGGTTGTTCGAAAAGTTTGTTTCCGTACCTGTGATAATACATTTGTGAGGAGAGAAATTTTTCAGTGGAACAAGGAAGCACTTAAGTGTTCGTTTTTTTTAATAATGCAGCAAGTATTCAATCACATGAAAGAACGGTTATCTCTCAGATGCATGTAATCACAGCACTTTCCTGTAACACTATCCTTATTTAATACTGCAGTGTTGATACTTTGTAATTTACTGCCTTCTATTAATGAGGTTGAGGTAAAAACAAATGTATCAGGTCATAGGCAAGTATTCTGTTCTTAATTATACTGTATACAGTATTCTGGGAAAGTCTCTTGAAAATGCAGTATAAGGTTGAGAGGATGTCTGGGACACTTTTGTCGAGGAATACGTTGCAGAAATTCCCCTTCACACCAAGTCAATTGATATCAGCATATAAGGACAACAATGCACAGATATCAACAGTGGGAGAAGTAAAATAAACTTTATTATGTGAAATAAATTGATATGAGAAGCGTCTTGAAAATTCACTGCAAAGCTGACAGTGCTACCTGAGACATCTGGTGCGCAAAGCGTCGCAGAAATCTTCACACACCACAGTTCAAAAGCTGTGGAAACAATGTCAGCATATAAGCATAGCAATTCGTTTTCATCAGCAGGGAGGGAAGTATTCTGCCCTTCAATGTATCGTACAAGACCTCATGAAAGGCCACATGCAGATTCAGTGCAAGATTGACAGAAAGCTCTAAACACTTGGTGCTTGGTGTGTAATGCGTCACATAAAGTACCGCCTCTTGTTATAGCACAGATTTGTTAGAATAGTAGCTACATGAAACTTGAAAAAATACACCTTATTATCAGGTCAGTCAGTCAGTCAAAATACTTTATTCGATTTTAAATAAAATCATAAAAAGACATACATTCCATACATATTAAAATGTTAAAATACATTACAGAGGTTATTCCAAACCAATACATTCAGTAAAAACTGTTGATGAGGGAATTTGTGCAAAAAGGCAAAGTTCTACATACAAAATGTCAATGTGAGCTGCAGGGGGTGAGCAGTCGTTAGATACTGTCTATTGTAGCATTGCTGGATTTAATGCGTGATGCTGCTACCAAATAATTTCCCATGCAAAATATAATGCAAGTGTTACTCATGGACTGAAGGTAAAGAAGTGCCGGTCTTACGTGTATAAAACCAGCCTCCCTCAAAGTTGGTAGCAAATTTTTTTTGCGGGGAACTGAAAATAAAGAACAAAACATGACAAAATGCATAGTGTACTGGGTTGAGAAGTTGTCGCAGGAGCAGGGAGGGTCTGACTCTGGTCTGGCCCAAGACTGATAATTGCCCAAATGATAATGGATCAGGTTGAATCTGAATTTAATCAAGAGGAGTCTGTAAAAATGTCTAGTAACAATGCTGAGGTAGGGTTCCATTGAGGTGGAGCTTTTTAATATATAATGAGACCTCACAGAGGGCTTCTGCAATTCCCTTTCCTCGCAGGCTAATCTTGCCAAAGTCAAAAACTGCCTCTAAATTGAGACTACATCCACATTCCTGATACAAGAAGGGGATTCAAAAAGTTCCGGTCTCCCCACTTGGTCAAATGACTTCCTCAGATATTCCAGCCAGGGGATCTTTTTGGAGTGATCTAACAACATGACATCCTCCATGATTGAATGGTTCAGAGTTAACTCCTTATTGAGCCATTTCCTTAACCAAAAGATCAACGGGGCCAAGTTGAGCCTGTCTGTAACATAGTCCATGCCCACCTCCGCATGGATAGAGTATGTTGGGGTGGATGATGGGACTGACAATAGGGAACGTAGAAACCTATTTTCTGCCCTCTGTATAGGTTCTAGCCATACATATCCCCAAATTGGGGCACCATACGTAGCAATTGGAATACATTTAGTGCTATATACCTTCAATAGGGCCTCCATCGGCCTAGCCCCCAATCTTTTTGAGAAGCCCATAAGGGCCGCCGATTACCTGGCCACTGATAGGCTTTTTGCCCTAACCTGTGGACCCCACAGTCCCCTCTCATCGAAGAGCACCCCCAGGTAGGGGAAAGTTGCCGTTCTTGAGACCACTTCGCCCTTACACCTGAAGATTTTTGGCTTCCCTTTGCATCTATGGGCTCCAACCACCATCGTATGGGATTTACCTGCGTTGACCTTCATGTCCAAATCGTCCATGAAGGCACCAAATGCATGCAGCAAACGCTGGAGGCCATTGCCAGTACGGGCTTATTATCAGGTCATAGGTACGTACTTTGACCTTAATTACTCTGAATGCGGTATTCTGGAAAAGTCTCTTGAAAATTCAGTATAAGGTTGAGAGGGTGTTTGGAACACTTGACACTTGGCAAGGAATATGTCGCAGAAATTCCTCTTCATATTAGGCGGTTGATATCAGTATGTAAGCACAATGTACAGATATCATTACTGAGAGAAGTAGACCAAACTTTATTATGTGGTATACATTGTCATGAAAAGCATCTTGAAAATTCACTGCAAGCCTGACAGGATTACTTGAGGCATTCGCCGCGTAAAGTGTCGCAATCTCCTTCACACACCACACTTATTTCAAGACATATAATGGCCACAATTAAATGTCAGAGGAAGGTTGCAAGCGGGCGGTAAGGAGGATTTCCAGCCATTTAGCCGTTTATACTTAAGTAGCAGAAATAGTGACTACAAGCAATGGTGACAATATGAGTGACTGCAGTTTAATTGTCACATTCTGAGAAACAGAACTCTGAAAAATAGTGGAGGACTCTATGTACTTGGAAGCGTTGTTCTGTATTTCTCAAGTTATAGCAGTTTCCAAACTGTAATTAGAGTTTTGTGCAAGGCGCCGACAGTTCTTACCGTTTCAGAAGAACCGTAGTCCAGAAATATGTTTTCCCCCCAAGACCGGGGTGCGGGATATCAATGACCCCTCATGAGGACGGCAAGAGCGGCACATCAGCGTCACAGGGCCCAATGCACTCTTGTCAGCTCAAAGTGTATTTGAACTAAAACTAACCCAAAAAAAGAGTCCATTTGTTCCGAAAGTTGAGACAAATATAGGTGCAGCGTTTGGCTCTTCAAAGCCGTTATTGAAACAGTCTTGGCAGTGCTGGGAAGAGCGCCGCCTCGGTCAGGAGTTCGTCCGGAAGCAGAGCTACTCGTTCAGGCAGCCATCTTCCTGCGTGGCCAGACCATGCCCCTTAACTACAACTCTGAGATGAACCACTTTGGCAGCCTGAGGTGCAATCCCCCCATTTACTTGCTTCTCCCACCCTTCCCCCCTCCGCTCCTGCCCCTGCAAGTTGTGTTAATGGGCCAAATCAACGCACCTGAAACACAACAAAAAAAACATTTACCTATACAAGAGCAAGAAGAATTGCCTATATAAATACTTATGTTTGGGTATGTACATACTCAGTGCTTTTAATGGGCCGGTACTCACCGGTACTGAGTACTGGCACTTCTGAATTTCTGGCCCTCAGTACCGGCACTTCTCATTAGCCAAGGAGAGTCTGGTATCCTAATAGATGGCACTGCAGGCTCCGGTTATTTATCTCCACTAGCACAGGATAGATGCCGCTCTGCTTCTCAGGAGCTTGTAAGCGCGCCAAGCCTCTTGCAGAGTCCCTGCTGGAGATTCCAGCAGTGCCCATGTGAAATGTCTGAGACTGCAAGGGTCTAAGAGGGCTTGCCTTGTGTCACGCTGTGATTAACAGGACAGGGTCTAGACAGACCATTCCCCGGCGACTATTCAGCTGAAAGTGCTTTAGCCTCACCCCCGCCCCTCTCCGTCAGGAAGGTTGCACACGTATAGCGACTTGCTTGTATTCAGCCCTCTTGAAAATAATATTAATGTACTAACTAACATGTTTTGTTATATTAATATTGCATTACACGACATTTGTAGTATCTAGGGGAAACTCGATAATGTGCTTTTACTAACTATAATCAGCTTGCATTAAAATGGCTGCAGCTACGCTGGATTTTCTACTGCGCATGCGTATGTCACACTCACATGACATGAAGTATTACTTACCTTGGTGGGAAACTTTTGCTTCTGCGCACTAGAACTAAGATGGCTATTCTGTGTCCTAGCATGCAAGAAGCTTGCATTGCTGCTTTTGCTAAGCTATTCGTTCTGCCTAAACCTTAATGCAATAGTTTAAATACAATAATGGGAATAGAGTAGAGATAAGTGGTATACAGTGTATTCATTTATTCTGTGTTTCTAAAAACTGTTTCTCTTCTATTTTTTCATGTATCACATTTGGGCCGGAAATGTACCTCTGAACTCCATCTTTGGAGAAACTGCGCCTGTGCAAAGAATCTCAAGCTATTGAAGCCATGGCATTGAACCAGTGCCAGCATCAGACATGAACTGTGAAAACTATGAGAAACATGAACTCCTAACCCTGCCAGAGGAAGCTGAATTGTATAATTTGTTAAAACATTGTATGTTATTGATACATTCACTCCCGGGTGGAATAAAAGTGCATTGGAAGATAAAGTTATGGGAGGGACTGAATGACAGTTACCTCATCTTAATATGGTGTGATGACCTATCCTCGTCTTTTGACCAATACAATTGTGGGATTTACACATTTGCAACATTAGACCTGACCTGGAAAATATTATAACTAGGGTAGGCTTAGCTAGTTAGATTGTCCGACTTGTCGGAATAGCTGACCTGTCACTGAACCAACGCACTCAATAGGTAATCGAGAGCAGAGGTGCTGGCGGAACACTCTGTCAGAAGATTCGATAACCCAATCGGGGTTCTGGAGAGGAATTCGATGACCCAGTCGGGGTTCGACTGTTAGCTGCAGAGAGGGTTTACAACGCTGGCGTTTGAACTTTAGCTGTGGTGCTGATCTTAGCCTGCGGTGGTCCTGTCCTGATCCAATTTGGTCCGTAACCTGTCCTGATACTGGTCTGCACCTGTTCTTTCTCGCTGGCACCTGCATTTTGGGGTTCTTATCCTTATCTGAGCCCGTGGCCAGGGTTGGTCTTCACACCATTCTAGGTAACTATAAAGTGTGAGTTTGTCATTGTACTGTTTTCCCTTTTTCTACCCACCTTGTGTTTTATGTTTAATGATATTTTTCCAAATGATTGCACATTTAGTTTACATTTTCATCATTATAATAGAACAAGAAATTCTTGATTTTTGCTATGATTTCAAACATTCAAGAATTTACTTTAGATAAAAGAGCTTAAACTTTTCCCGAGTTTGTTTTATTTATAAAACGCTAATGTTATTTTATTACCTATTTTCTTGCTAACTCCCTTGATCCTCTAGGACTTTAGATATCGGTGTCTTGGATTGGTAAGACAAAATGGTAAAGGTCCTGATTGGTTAAATTAAAATTGATTGAGTGTAGGTTTATCTGTCCAATGTGTATATAGTTTTATGGGCCCAGGTGAGTATGGTAAAGAATTGAGCAGGTGAGTCTGCGCTCTATCACGTGTGCCTTGAATGGGAATGGCAAGCTACGGGCCATATTCAAATATCATGCAGGCCCGTATATGAGAACCCAGTTTCACACTTTGAAGCAAGTGTATTGAAGGCATAATTTGGCTTGTGGTGAACACTGCGTGTAATGTCACAAAAAGATTGCCCGAAAGGACAGGAAACGAATAAACAATCAACAGGGCCATCTAGTGGCAGTTTGGGCTTCCACATGATTTTTCTCTCGTGAGGGTGTGCTTTACAGCTAATATTTACGGGCTGTTAAAGGGGTACTAAGTACTTTTCTAACACATCTTGCGATGAGCAAAAGGCTGGTGTGTTTATTGAAAAGAGGTGTAAGATGTAGATTGTCAGGGGAATGCATTTGTGTGCTGTATATTTATTAATCATTGCGAGTGGTGCACTCGCGATGGCAAAAGGAAACAGGCTGGCGAGTGGTGAGTGGTGTGCGATGTGCGCGCACAATGACGAGAGAGGAAAGCTATATGGCGCCTCTGCTCGTCATTGTGCTCATAACCGCAAGCTCTAGGCCACAGTGGTAGCATTTTCTGAAGCTCTTACTAAATGTCTCGCAAATCAGCGCATGCGCTGGCTCAGCGAGACCTAAAAACCAGGGAGAAAATGTAAGACTTGTGGAGAGTAAGGAAAAGGTGGGAGGAAGAGGAGCAGAACTAGTGACAGAAACTTAGAGGCTGGGTAAAGATTAGAGGCAAGTGAAGAGGACATGTGAACAGGGCCGGACTGGCCTAGCGTGCACCGCATTTCTCTGGTAGGCTGCCAGACGATTTTGGGGGGCGGCAATACTGGCCCCCTGTAACAAAATCAGCCGAAACCGGCCCTCGCAAACTGCTCAGCTGCACTCCCCTCACCCGGGGGGGGGGGGGGGCACTGAGCAGTTTGCCAGGGCCGGTTTCTGTTCCCAGTCCGGCCCTGCATGTGAATGTAAAGGCACGGAGCCAGCAAGAGACAGGAAGAGCCTGGTTGTGTGGGGGCAGTGGCATTGTTTTAAATGGGCCAGTACTCACAGATACTGAGTCCCGACACTTCTTATTTTTAACCCTGTTAGTACCGACACTTCTCTACTGCTAAGGAGAGTACCAATACTCTTGATACACTCCTCACTGGCTGTTAGTACTGGTGAGCACTAGGCTGTCATGGTTGGAACCTATCTGACAGCCAATGCGCTTCTATAGTCCTGAGCAGAGCAGCTGTTGAACCATTAAGCATGGGATCATTTGTATGATGATGTCCCTGTGTTCACCATCACACTGTGTTTGGCAGTGGAGGGCCCATTTAGGCCCTGTGCTGTTAATCATGTTCACACTAGTGTGTGAATGTGTGCAAACACATATGGAGGCAGCACATGGACAGACTTTTTGCGAGTGTTTGCTTATGTCTGTGCGCTTGTCGACTTGTGTGTGTGCCTGTTTTTCTGTGAGAGAAATGGGAGAGAATCAGGACACTCAGTAGATTTTAGAAAGAGAGAGAGAGTGTCCCTCTTGCCACGCCTCTAGCTCATATTAATGAGTACCTGCACTTATCCCCCCCCCATTTAAAGAACTGTACATACTTTCATTTTGGTTCCTTTTGGTAGCTAGCTGTGTTTTTACAATCCTAAAAGTGTCTAGGTACAAGTCCAGAGGCGGAACTAGAGTGAAATTTCGGAAGGGGGGAGGGGGGTATCTCCTCCAGCAATGGGCGGAGTGAAGATGCAGGAGCTCTTAGAAGGGGTGAAAGAACAACAAAGCCTCATTACCAAGTAAATGGTCTTTTAAAGACCTGCTACGTACTCGGTGCGGCTGTGTGTGTGCCCAGGAAGCGGTCTCAGCCGGACTGACACACAAGGCGGGGGGAGTTGGGGGGGGGGGAGTTGCAGCCCTTTGAGCCCAATGGGCGTTGCGCGCCTGCAAGTGACAGACTGAAAAGCAAGAGGTTAGCGATGAACGTCCTGCACAAGGCATGAGCCCATTTGATAAAAGTGTACGAAGGGGTACTATGAATACATTATAGAGAACGACAGTCCTGATTGGCCAGTCGTCGGCCCTTCCTTCTCTGACTTCAAACGCACTAGTCTAGCTCTGTACAGGACTTAAAATAAATCGTCATTCTTTTGTTTCGAGTTCTTTCTTTAAAAGAATAAAGCGGGTTGGTGGCTAGAAGGCGAGGTGGGTGAGCCTGTCTGCTGTCACAGGTCAGCTGAAACCGCCATTGTGCCCTCTGGTGCTGACTCTGCAGGGCGGACAAAGGATCGAGTGAGCCGAGCCCGGCTCAGCAGCAGCAGCACTGGGCGCTGGAGCCTGAGGCGCGCGTCCCTCCTGATCCACAGCAATGCCGCGGCGGTCTGAAATGGAGCAGGTAAGATGACATGACACTCCCTGGGCTCGAGTGCGGTATGATGTTGTGTGCTTAGTTAAAGGCAACCTTCCCACTTGTCTCACTCTTGCCAAGGTCTCCGCTCCCTGAGGGTCAGTCCGCGAGGGCTGCCAGAAGGGAGAGGGCCGGGGCGGGCGAGACTGGAGGTTCATATTTCCAGCACCTGCCAACGGGGCTAGAGAGTTACCCTTTGTTTGACTGGGATAGGAAAAACACAGTATGTTGGTGCCCGAATTATTCAGTGTTTGGCATCTGTGGAAACAGAACACCAGGGTTTTAACTCCCATGACCACGCGTACGTGTGTGGTGTCAGTTTAGCTAAAGGTGTGATATGTGTGTTTATTTAGCTACGTACTAACACAAATTAATGAAGTAACTAAAAATAAAGCTATAACCTCTAAAGTCAAGAGAAATATGTAAACCTACAGTGTCTTGAATTGCAAAATGTGTAACCAGAAACGCTAGGCGCAAAACTCGGATTTCCCCACTTGACCAAATTCGGTGATTCTAAGCCCGTCGCTCTACTTCACTGTGTATAATTTACCGTTATCAGCATCCTCAAACTGACTTACTTAAATGCACCCTAAGTGCATTGAAGTAATTCAGTTCAGGACCTGCCCTTTACAAAAACTTCACCTCTATAGGGTTTATAGAAGGGATCTCCAACCTCTTCTTTAATAAGAGCTACTTATGTTCAATGACAATTATCCTGAGCTACTGTAAGTGATGTGATAGTCCATCCAAGGGTGTCAGCAGTCATCACATCAGTGCAGTCGGCAGGACTGCCAGCAGTAAAGTAAAAGAACACTTTCAATGTCGAATGCATCTACATGGGTATCACAACAGCCACAGCTGTGATTCCCCGACACTACGGTAATATATGAGTAATGTTTCCAACTCAAATAATAGCCATAATTTATTTTGGAAATTGAACCATTTTTCTCCAAATACCAGCTTATGAGTTCTGAAAATACACACATTTTAGTCTCACATACATGCTTCTTAATGTTGGCACACTAATAATAATGTAACCAAGCAACGAGTTCCGTGTTAGTAGTTTGAGATGCACAAAGGAGAGCTACTGGTAGTTCACAAGTTACTTGTACCTCACAAGTTATTTGTTTGAAACCCCTGGTTTATATTAAATCTGGCCTCACATTTATATTTGCTTTTACACAGCATTGCAAACTGGCACATTTTAGGTAACCCATGACAAAGTCGACAGGGCATTGGGGGGTATTTATTCTTGAGTGTGTCGTGTTTTGAAAACCTACTTCCATAAGCATCAATCAATTCAGCAGCATGTATGTACTTATCTGAAATTTTGAAAAAAAATCACTTTCAGGAGTTATATTTTTTCTTTGTATTTGTTGCCTGATCATGTGCTACACCAATCCCTGTCTGTGCTCTCCCTAAGGTTGACGGTGTCATCTTGAGGTTGTGAAGGCCCAAGCAAAACACACTTGGGGGGGGGGGGGTTCGTAAAAACTTTGAATTTTATTGCCAATTTCCTGCTAATTTAAGGCCAAATGATGCCAACAATACTAAATGTTATGTTAAACTGTGTTGAAATGTCTTGCCAGGACCCTTTAAATCCTTAGGATGACACTGAGTAGAGAGACAATCAGAAGTAAAGGTCGGCCAAGAAGGTAACCTAATAAAATGGACAAGATGGATGTAAAATAGAAAGTTCACATTCCTTGCGGGAGGAGGCGGGGCTCGGTAATTTCCCACTTTTCCCACGCCTTAAAACGCCTCCGCCCCAAAATATATAATCTCCTACACCCATGGCCGTTATCCTCATTGAGTGCTTACTCTGCCCTGTAAAACCTCTTAATTTGGTGTTCTATCTAGGGTGACCAACCGTCCGTAAATTTCACGGACAGTCCGTAATTTCGTCCGTCTGTCCGTTGTCCGTGAAGGATTCTTTAACGGACGCCATTTGTCCGTAATTTTAACCGGGCACAGCTTCCACCCACCTCCCTTCTTGACTCCAATGCTGTTGAGGTCGGGTGTAACAGACTCTGATGCAGTACCAAAGCTCAGATACCCAGCAGCATTGGAGAGGCACAGCGGGATGGCAACCCTCACACCTTCAGCCCTTGATGAGCTGTTAAGAGGTGCTTGAAGGTGACTGAGAGGGAGGGGATGCAGCTTTAGGAGCAGGGGCATCTATTCAGATGCAAAAAGCCCTGAATGCGTCATGTCTCTGCAATTTCGAGGGGTCTCACACATTCCCTTTCTGCCCAGGGCCCCAAACATCCTAGAACCGGCCCTGATTACACCGAAGCAGCACGTGGTTCTCTTTACTGAACTTAATTACTGTCACTAAACTGTAAACAAACCTCGGTTCTTCAAACATGCAGTCTATCATGTAATAAAACAAAGAAATGGCACAATCGCACCCACACTGATTAACAAAGTATGGAGGACAATCAGTTAAATCAGTTCTCTTGGAGTATCTCCTTTAAGTACTGTACATCAGAGTGGGGGATGGCAAAACTAACATTTTGGAAAGAGAGCCTGTCTTCTCATTGTCTTGTCCAGGAGGGAGTCAGGAGCCCTACCCCACCCTGGAAGAGACCAATATGATACTAGAATACTGCATGCCCACCCCTGTGCCCACCCTGGTGAGAGAGGATGGATGGATGGATTGAATGAGTGGAAGGATGGAAGATAGAAAAGGTAAATAGCTGGATGTATGGGTGGAAGGGTAGCTGGATGGGTAAAAGGGTGGATAGATGAGTGAAAAGATTGATGAGTGAAAAGGTGGATGATGAGTGAGTGGGTGGATGGATGAGTGAAATGATGGATGGATTGATAAATTGATAAGTGCAAGAGTGAATGAATGGACGGATGAGTGAAAGGGTGGATGTAAGGATGGATGAGTGAGTGAAAGGGAGGGTAGATGGACAAAATGATGAATAGATGAGTGAAGGAGTGAAAGGATAAATGGATGAGAGAAAGGATGGATGAGTGATAGGGTCAATGGATGGATTCATGAGTGGATGAGTAGATGGATGGGTGGGTGGATGGATGGAAGGAAGGATTGCTAAGTGAAAGGGTCGATGGAGAGAGAAAGGTAGAATGGATGGATAACAAATGGTGGATGGGTGGAACGATGAGTGACTGGGTTTATAGATGAGTAAGTTAAAGGATGGCTGGATGGGTGAAAGGGTAAATGGCTGGATGGATGAGTGAATGGATGGATGGGAAGAAGAGTGGATGGATGAGTGTACAGATGGATAGGGTGAAAGGGTGAATGGATGGATAATGGATGGATGAGTGAAAGGACAATTGAAGGGATGGGTGAGTGAAATGATAGATGAAAGGATGCATGATGGATAGGTTTGCAAATGATTGAATATGTTTGGAAATGGCTGGGCTTACTTATATACTATTGCGCGACCTCTGATGAGTCTGTAAAACTTATCCAATTGTCCTGAAGTTTTGTCCTGAATTTTGACCTCCTGTTCTGAATTTGTGTCCTGAATTTTGACCCTATATCTTGAATTTTTACACTCACCGTCCTGAATTTGCACCAATGCCAGTTGGTCACCCTGGTTCTATCCCTAAACGGGCAGTTGAGATTATGGCGATTTTTAACTTTTTAAACGTGCTACTATTTTCAAACTCGCTCAAAACCCCATGCATTTCCCCACTGCTTTTTTATGTTTTCAGTACCCCGAAAGACAAACTCGTAGCAACTTTGTATTTCTGAAAACCAAGGCATCAGCGTGACTCGGGTCCACCCCCATCCTCGCTTGTTTTTAATAAATAACACGACAATCTACTTGACTAAAATAGTCATACAACGATAGTAATTTCGGTAGTATCTGCTGCAAAATGGTCCTCTCTTTATGGCAAGGATGTGTTTTTCATGCTGCTGTTGAATCTGCTGTCTGTCTGAGACCGTAAACTTCGAAGATACATTCGTGGACTGGCGCACGTGCACCAGTGAAATATCTTCACCCCTAGGTCGTATCCCCCACACTTGGCGTAGCACGCTTGTCACTCGTGGACACTAAAAAGGCTAACACCGAGTGTCCTGCTGAAATAATGTTAACATTAGTTAGCAGCGCTTTGCAGCTTTGCCTATTTACAGCACATGAAATGCTTCTATCCCTAAAATGTGGCTTGAGCACGATTAATAAGCTGTTCAGACATGGGTAATGCACCATGTTTTTGGACAATAAAGCACAGCGGTTTTTTTTCTTTATTTTTTAATAATTATAAATACTCTGATTATATTGCACTCTTCAGTCCACAGCTCCGCTTCCCCATTAGTCCTCACCCCCTCCCTGTCTACTGTAGCCCAGTAGAGACCCGCAGTCGGATTAGAGTGCACAATGTTTCGCTGGCAGTCCGTTTAGAAATGGTACATTCCAGTGAGGCTGGACGTGGGGAAAAGTGCAGTTGTTGAAGCTATAAACGCGACTGTGCACGTGACGCAAGTTGAATAGGTTTCGCGCCTTGTTCAGTTGGCAGCAACTTTTGAAAAAGTTAGACTATCTAAATCCCGATAGTAATTGCAAATTATATTCGCGTGAAAGACAAAGGCCTGTTGTCTGCGGTGTCCCGGATTTTCTATGCTGCACTAGCCCAAGGCCAGGAACGGCTGCGGCGTGGGACCCAAGCACGAGGATGCTACATCCGCCCGTTTAATGAGCTGTGAAATGAATTCATTAATATGCATTGCAGTGTGCTCCCAGTTACTTGACTCATTCAAATATGGGGCAGACATTTCATTCTGAAATGTTTTACAGGGAAGTGCCATAATACCCCCCCCCTCACACTACGCCCACAAAATGAGCACCCCTCTGAGCATTCATGAAAGACACCAAAAACTGTCCCACGTCGACTCTTTCCTCCGAATTCCCCAATGCAAATCTACTCACTAGGGTTGATCATGGTCGCTAAAATTGCTTCCTTGACATGTTGGCCCATGTCAAGGAAGCAATGGAAGCCACCATCTACCAACTCCATATGATGAAGTAAATGAAACTCCCATTGTCTGCCAACGTTTGACCTGCCATGGTTGTGTGCCACATTAGATTTGGAAATGAGTATTAGCAGGATTCCCTTAATTCACCTTCGGTCCTCCAGATGCAGCCTTGCGCTTCGCTTTTCACCTCAGTAATTGACTCCAGAAATTCCAGCCGCATCAACCTTTCAAATCTTCGCTGGGTCCTCCTGGGAGCCAGAGGCAACTTCAGATTGGCATGGCCACACCTATAGGAACCTTTTTGGTGCGCTTTCCAGCCAGACATTCACCGCCGAAATCTGCCACGTTGAGGACTAGTGAAAGTCTTTCCCATGCACCGGTGCAGCAATTGAAATACATTTCTACCCATCTTTGCATTAAGCCACTCATGTATTTTTGAAAAAATTGTATAACTTTTCCTCATCCATAAATTAATTTGTAGCTGAACCTAGTCCCGGTCTTTGTTTGAAAATACTTTGCCTTTTCCTGATCCTTTCCTCCACCTCCTTTCACTAAATCTGTGCTTTACCTATACTAATCATTTTCAAGAACGTCACTCGGACTTTTGTATCTTGTTATTCTTCTGCAAATAAACAGTGTTGTATAAAGCTAACATAAGCATGGATTAATATGCAGTCGATAAATCAAAAGAAACAATCAAAACTGGACTTGGCCCTTCCCTCCAGTTTCGATCTCCAAAGAAAGCACACATGGCTTCACCGTGCCTCTAGGTATCGCTCCATTTCCATGGAAGGTCAATTCCAACCTTGACCCCAATGCACTCTGAATTTTCGGGACTGGAGGCAGTCACATCATATCAAATCCTTTAGAGAGGCAATGCTGCACACCTTTGGCACAATTCTGGCTCATATCTGCGCTGGTCCATTGGATGTTCATGTTGGCACTCACTGCGCCAGAGGAGGATCCACAAACCTATTGTGGTGTCTGAATATGCCACGCGGAGTTGGGCTTGCCCTATCTTTCGGATTTGATCAAAGTGCAGCCTATCCAGCATTGGCATAAGGCCTGGACCGGCACTTCTACTGGCCTGAACAGGGATTTGATCAACGATTGTCTGTCCCTTGATAGGGCAGACCACATTCTCTGGTTAATCTACCTAGAGGATTTAGGACATCCTGATTATTTTTCTAACCCTGACAGTCTGAACAATGTTACTAGAAATCTTTTAAAATCATTATGTCTAAATCACTATCCCCCAGATTCATCATGGTCATGTTTTGCGAGTCCTTAATAGTGAAATTTAAGGATTCGCTATTAAAGACTCGCAAAACGGGATTCATGTAGAAATCGCAATATTTAGCGATTTCTACTGCTTCCTTATTTGCGATTCTCTAATTGCTAATCGCAAATAAGGAATGGCTTTCCCATTCATTCCTATGGGCCTAAAGGCCCATAGGAATGAATGGGGAGTCATTCCTTATTTGCGATTAGCAATTAGTGAATCGCAAATTAGGAAGCAATTTCAAGGGTGCCAGGGTGTCCAAAGGACACCCTGTAGCACCCCTGAAATTGTAATGTACACTGGTGTTGCGCACACACATGTCCAAAGGACATGTGTGTGTGTAACATACAACTTAGAAAACAGTTTTCGCTATTTACCACGTAGTTAGACTTCACGTTAAATAGTGGCCCCAGATTGCGAATTGGCAATTTTAAAATGGTTCATGAATTGCATTTAAGGAATCTCAAATTGAGATTCCTTAAATGCAATTATTCGCAATTTAGCGATTTCTAGAATTGCGATTTTTGCATTTGGGACGATGAATCCCAAATGCAAAAATAGCGCTCGCAAAGGGCCAGATTCTCAGAATCTGGCCCTTTGCGAGCCGATTTTGGCTTGATGAATCTGGCTGCAAGTCTAAAGCACCTGGAGTCCATTAATTTAGCTAGTAATATTGCAAAACCGTCAGTGAGAGCACACCAACTACTTCTGACTCACCCAGGAATACAACCATACCTATTAAATACCATAGGAGCTTATGATAGGTTGTTATTGACCCGTTTATGCCTTGGTATTTTTCACATTAGGATCACCTTCCCAAAGCTTAACGATTGGTCTCGCTTCTTATGTTTATGTCCGTGTGATAACATCTCCGCCCAGTCAACAATTCACGTTATGTTTTTTTGTAAATTTTACTCTACACCTAGGAAAAATTGGATTTTACCTACTTTAAAGAGGTATGGCTTGAGACAATGCCGACCTGCCTTCCTAAAGCTGTAATATTTGAATGATGGACCTGTGACTGATCATATCGCCAAATATCAGAAAGGGGTGGTTAGACACTGGTTGTCAATGGAAGGTCCCCCCCTTTTTAAACTGTCTGAGTGCTTTTTTAATCTACTTTTTTTCAAATCATCTTGATGTAATGTATGCCTTTTTAACATGTATTGTGCTTTTATAGTTTAATATCTTTTTTAAATCGAATAAAGCGTATTCTGACTCTGTCTGAATAAGCCAAATTTCTATTGATGATGCTTTTTCTCAATCCCGATATGGCGCTGCCAGTTCTCAGTGCCTCTACACAGTAATGCTGTGGTCTGGGTCAGTCTCGCACAGACACGGCACCAAATATTTTGCTCTGACTCCGAGAGTCGGCCACATGGAGACGATAATGGGGGTTATATGGACAAGTTTGCTCCCCCATATGAATAGGATAACTTAAGTGAATCTGCAACATGTCAATGAAGTGGATATCTCACCCAATACTGGGTTGGTTTCACTTCCCAGACCAGTGACTGGGGATAGGGTATCATTTGTGACACTCATCAGTTGAGCTGCGGTAGTCCTGGACCTCTGCCTTACTACTATGTAGGTAAAAACATTGCTTCACACTGAAACCCTTCAGCCTAGCAAGAAACTTTCTGAACCTCTTCGGCCCTTCAATGAGCCTTTCATTGACTCACTTTTTAGCACTTGGATAAAACCATGTTCTTGCCTTGGGCCAATCTCCAAGCTGCACTTCGCCATAGACCAGCTCCAGGCAACCATGATTGTATAACCAAGCATCCAGCTCCTGACAATTGGTGGTGCATGCGTCCACCAGCACAGTGAACCATTGTACCTTTCCACTACTCCAGACAGTGAACACTCATGGAAAGTTTTGGCAAGAGAATGTTTTCATCCACCAGCCTTGCCTAGATGTCAGACGGTACAAGCTGTTTTCTGGGTTCAACCCCCATGCGCGCTGGGACATGGTTGATGAGATCCTAATGCCAATTCAAGAGGACGTACACACCTCCTTGGCTCAAACCATTCAGGGGGCAGGGATATTGCAAAATGTGTCATCTGGTCAGGCCTAGACACTACTGATTGTCTACAACAGGTACCGAGTCAAGTGTGGTGCTTTCATGTCAAGCTTTGAAGAGGTCCACAGGCTTCATTAAGGACATCAACGCATGGACATGCATTACGACCGATCCTCCCGGTTATGCAAAAAAGCAAACTCCCTGGAGCATTTTAAAGAGAACCGAGCCACAGAGTGCTCATTCTGCAGCAGTTCAGCCATTTCCAACACTTTCTCTTTTCAGGCATATGCCAAGTTCTTGGCGTATCTGATGGGGACTTCTAGCTGCAGATTCCTTATCTTAGAATTATCCCCAGGCATCAGGCTGGAGCTGGAAACATTTTGTGAGCATTACCCCTGTGTGCCAGCAGGTGGTGTAGATCGGCTAAAAATGACTATTCCCACTCCAGTGAGTGCAACTGTTGCCCTCACTGGAGTGGGAATAGTAATTTTTACCCCTCTGCTATCCAATACTTTCCCCACTGTTGCACTCACTGGAGTGGAAATAGTAATTTTTACCCTCCCGCTATCCAACGCTTTCCCTACTGTTGCACTCAGGCTGTCATTATAAGCCTTTCTACCCTCCATCAAGGGAAGGCTAATGCATGTGTTCACAGACAACACCACTGCCATGTGGTACTGAAATAAACAGCGGGGTGGGGTCATGGACCCTATGTCAAGAGACCGTGCGTCTCTGGGCATGGCTGTAACATTAGGGCATTTCCCTGGTGGTTTAACACCTGGCTGGCTCTCTGAATGCCAGAGTAGAATAATTCAGCTGAAGATGCCTAGCAGATCACGAATGGCGTCTCCATCCATAGGTGGTGGTTGGTCTCTTTCAACAGTGGGGAGATCCTTGGTTAAATCTGTTGGCCACCGCAGAGAACTTACAATGTCAGCAGTACTGTGTGTTGGAGTTTCCAAGGTGGCTCTTGCTCAGAGACTCTTCATCTCGAGTGGAGCTGTATCTGCCCATATAACTACTGCCCAGAGTTCTCTGGATTAGGAGTGTTCTGGCCCAAGTCATCTTTGTGGTTCCAGACTGGACTTGGAGGGTTTGGAATGCTGAGCCCTTGAGCATGGCCATCGGTCATCTGATCAGGCTGCCTCATCAGGAGGATCTTCTGTCACAGGGGCGGGTACTCCACCCGAACCTGTCTACAATCACCTTATTGTATGGTGATTAAGCAGTGACAGCCTTCGACCTTCTGACCAAAGTCTGCAATGGTATTCTGGCAGCCAGGCATCCCTCCAACAATACGGTATACACCTGCTGTTGGGGTAAGTTTGTGGCATGGTATGCAGAAAAGCAGGTTGACTCCCTTTCTGCTCCCCTTTCTCGAGTCTTCACTTTCTTTCCCTTGCCCGGCAGGGCTCTGCTCTGGGAACCTTCAAGGGTTGTTGTTCTGCTAATTTTGTTTTTCTGCAGTTGCCTGACCAGCCCTCCCTCTTCAAATACCCTATTGTACATAGGTTCTTGAAAAGTTTGCAACAGGTTTCCTCCTTCTTTTTATCATGCCTCAGTGGTACCTTAATCTCATCCTGATGTTCACTCCATTTGAACCCTTGCACTACTATCCTCAAAGGCACCTCACCATCAATACGGCCTTCCTGGTGGTAATAACATCTGCTCGGAGGGTCAGTGACTTTCAGGCTTTCTCATCCAAGCCTTCATACCTGCACACCCACCCAGTCAAGCGTGTTCTACGAACTAGAACCTCTTTTCTTTCAAAAGTTGTCACTACCTTTCATTTAGGCCAGTCCATCACCCTGCCTACTTTTTGTGCTCCGCCACATCCCTCCAAGGAAGAGGAGCAACTTCACCATCTGGACCCAAAAAGTGCGTTGTCGTTCTACACTGACTGCACAAAAGAGTTCCAGGTTGACAACCAACTCTTCGTGGGATATGTCAGAGTGAAGAAGGGAAAGGCAATGCAGAAGCGGACAGTCTCACAATGGTTGGTGTTCTGCATTAACTCCGCTACTCATGAGCCAAGAAGCAACCCCCTGAGAGCTTGCATGCTCATTCCATGAGAGCCAAGGCTGCGGCCACAGTTAACAAACGGAGTCCTGGTCCTGGACATCTGCCAGGCAGCAACATGGGCACATCCGCAAATGTTCTCTAACACTACTGCCTGGACAGTCAGGTCCATTGGGACAGGCACTTTGCCTGGTCGATCCTGCAGGACTTTTTGGTATGAAATTGTTTTGCGGACCCTCCTCAGGAGGTATTGCTTGGGTATCTATTCTAAGGTAAGGAGTCTGCACCTGGAAGTCTCTATCAGATGGGCAAGTTACTTACCTACGGTAACGCCTTATCTGATAGAGACCACAGATTCCTTACTAACCCACCCATTCCTTGATCTCTGAACAGATTTTTAGGTACAGTGCTTTCCCTTTCCAGGGCCCTAGTTTTGCACACCAGTGGTCAGTGTTCTTCGTGGCTTCACGCTCCTGACGTGGAAAGTCCCTGATGCTAGCGCGCTGGGGTGGCACCTATATATGCACCGTGCACGTCACTTCCAGCTCAGACGATGGCACGCGAAGCCGATCAACGCCACTTGCCAGCGTGGAGCGGTAGTGCTCACGAAAATTTACTGGCTCCAGTCTGACGCCTGGGGATAAGGTAAATAATCTGCGTCTAGATAGTCTTTACCAGATAAGTTGTTACCACAGGTAAGTAACTTGTCCATCAGCAGCGCCAGTCACCCGCTCAACAGACCTCCCTGATCTGTGGTGGACCCAACAGACAATGTAAATGTAAATGTAAATGACCAGGCCATCAGGAACTGAGTGCCTGTCGGGCAACGACCCCTCTGGCAATCATTTTCAAAACTTCTTTAGCGGGCCGCTGGTGGCAAACAACCAGCCAGGAGACCGGGTCTGCCACTTCCTCAAGGGGTGGTAGAGCATTATGTCTTAGAGGTGGGTCTTTCAAATCATCCAAAGGATCTATGCCCTGCCATTTGTTTTCCATCTGTCACCTACATCTTTCAATGGACCATTTGTCTGTTTTGAATCAGGGGGTGTAGGCTCTTTGGGCCACCGGAGCCATACAGATGGTCTCAGCCTCGGATGTGAGGGCTAGCTCTTAGTGCTACTACTTACTTGTGCTGAAGGACAGAGTGATTGTCTTCTTTTGAATCTTTGCCCTCATCGACTTCCTGCTAAACGACCAATTGAAGATGCTCACACAGGTCCAAGTTTTGTGTCCTGGATCCAGGCAACACTATGGTGGCATTGGACCTACAGGATGTCTATTTTCCTATACCTGTCCTGCAAGTCTACAGACGCTATTTGCGATTCAAGGTGGGCCACGAGAACGTTCAGTTCAGTGTGCTCCCTTTAGGACTCACCACTGTCCCTCAGGTGTTCACAAAAGTAATGTGGTGGTCCCTGTCCATCTTCGGAGGTCGGGGTACCAATCTTCACATACCTTGATGACTACCTTCTAAAGACAGGCTCGCTAAAGTTAGTCACAGACCACCTTCAGATGACGGTGGACCTACTGACATTGCTGGGGTTTTCGATAGCCTGCCAAAGTCAAACCAGACTTCTTCGCAGAGGCTTCCTCTAATCCTAGCCATCCTGGATATGGTGCACTTTTGGGCCTCTCCTCTGCCCCAAATAGCCCAGGATGGGGTGTTGAAGCGCTTTTTTTTGTGACAAGTAGCACGCCACTCCAGAACTTATAAAGTATTAGTGGTGAATTAGTATAGTGAAATATGAAAGTAATTTGAGTGGTGGATATTAGTCAGTTATTTGGATTGAGTAGCACACTCCTCCGGAACACATAAGGATTAGTGGTGAATTAGTATAGTGAAATATGAAAGTAATTTAAGTGGTGGATATTAATCAGATATTTGGATTGAGAAGGATAGCGGAGGGATAAAGGAGGGGAAAAAGGTTTGCATTTATATAACGCTTGTTACCCCTGTTGGGGTGTTGCAGCGCTTTTTCGGCGAGTAGCACGCAATTCCGGAATCCATAAAGGATTAATGGTGAATTCGTATGGTGAAATATGAAAGTAATTTGAGTAGTGGATATTAGTCAGTTATTTGTATTGAGAAGAATAGCGGAGGAAAAATGGTTGCATTTATATAGTGCTTGCTATCCCTAATGAGGTATTGAAGCACTTTTTTCGTCGAGTAGCACGCTACTCAGAACCCATAAAGGATTAGTGGTGAATTAGTATAGTGAAATATGAAATTAGATAAATGGATATGTTAGTTTGTTATTTTTATTGAAAAGGATAGTGGAGGGATAGAAATAATGACTGAGGCTGTGATATCACACACCACGTGGACAACATGGTCCGGATTCAATATAGTGTACCACCCCTCCCACTGCCACAGGCTCAGAATCTCTTTAGTGTATCCTTCGAAGCCCATAACCACCTTGTCGGAGGCAAGATCTAACATTTTCTGCTGGGTGGAAGATAAGTTCAGTCAAGTGTGTCCTAGAGACTGTCCAGTGGGGTCACACCCTCCACATTACGTTTCACACTGCTGCACTTTTCTCCAGCCTCAGAACAGTTGACAGAGAGCCGCATGTTATGTGTTATGTTATGTTATATTTCTTTTTATATAGCGCGCGGCGACTCAAAAAGAGTATCCCGGCGCTTTAACAGCGAGACCTACGGCAAAATAACATAACACGGCAATAAAAACAGAGAAGGGAATGCAGTAATAAAAAGGGGAAGGAAGGCCTATAGAGCAAACAGCCAGGTCTTTAGACCCTTCCTAAAAGCCAACAGGCTGGCACCGCCCCGGAGTGTCAGCGGCAGAGAGTTCCACAGCTGAGGTGCCCGCAGTCCAAAGGAGCGACCTCCAATACGAGCTCTTTCCACGCGTGGCACCACAGCCAGGAACTGTGACTCCGATCTAAGAGCCCGGGCCGGGTGGTAAAAGGACAGTCTCCTTTGAAGGTACTTTGCGCCTCCAGAGTGAAGGGCCTTATAGGCCAAAGTCAACGTCTTAAAAATAATGCGCTTGCGGATAGGCAGCCAGTGTAAGGCCTGCAAGAGACCCGCCACACTGGTTCGCCTATTTAAGCCATAAATGGCTCTTGCCGCCGCGTTCTGCATCACCTGGAGGCGCTGTAGCAGATACTCCGGCAGGCCCAGGTAGAGGACATTGGCATAGTCCAGCCTGGACCCGATCAGAGCCTGCACAGTCAGTTTCCGGTGTTCTTCCGACAAAAGGGGTAGAAACTTCCTTAGTACCTTGAGGAGACCGAAACAGGTGCCCGTCACCCCCAGAATCTGAGCTCTCATCGTCAAGCCCTTGTCCCTTTTGCAGCAGAAAGTGTTAGCCATTTTTTACCAAAGGATCATAGAGAGGGTGCTGGCATCCTATTCAGGATTTGGTTGTTGCTCCTGCTACTACTTTCTTGTGTTTAAAAAGGACAGAGGCCTTCATCCTATTTTATGCCTTCACCCTCTCAACACCTTCGTAGGGAAGAACAAATTCAAGACTCACCCTGGCCCAGGTCTTGTCTGCCCTTGGCCCTGGAAAACAAGTTACTTGCCTTCGGTAACTCCTTTTTCTGTTTTATGATCTATCTAGCCACATATTCTTCACTGGCTTCCCTCTGCTTTCTGTGGCATTGCCTGTTTTCCAGCTAAAGTCCCATATTATCGCTCTGCACATTGGCACTGGTAATTGGTTTGGGCTCTGTGTCAGAGGGCAGTGTCAGTATCAAGAATGGAACTGATCTTAGTGCGCTTAGCTGAGGTTTACATGCGCCTTCAGCAGTCACTTCCAGAGCAGAGTCGATGGGGAGTCACTCACCACCGCCTATGGCATGCAGGGCCTATGCAGAAAATCTTCTAGACCAAGGGGTATATGTATCAAGATTCCAATTTGCGATTTCTAAATAGCGATTTTTAAGGAATCGCTATTTAGAAATCGCAAAATGGAATGTATGTAGAAAATCTCTTTTTTTAGCGATTTCTTAGTCTTCCTTATTTGCGAATTCGAATTTTGCGAATTCGCAATTAAGGAATAATTTCCAATGCATTCCTATGGGCCAGGAGGCCCATAAGAACGATTGCGAAATAATTCCCAAATTGCGAATTCGCAATTTGCTAATCGCAATTTGAGAATTATTTCAAGGGTGCAGGGGTGTCTCAGACACCCTGCTGCACCCCTGAAATTTACATGTTTGTGCATGTGGCGCACATACATGCCCTATGGGCATGTATGTGCGTCACATGCCACCCTCACAAATGCCAAATAGGGCATTTTTAAAAGAAATTGCAAATTACCACCAACTAAAAGTTGGTGGTAATTTGAGATTTCTTAACCCAAATTTGCAAACTTTAAAAGCTACTTACATCGCATTTAAGGAATCGCAAAATTTGCGATTCCTTAAATGCTTAAGCAAAATAAGGAATCGCAAATGTTTGCAATTCTTTATTTAGCGAATTTTTCATACATGTGAAAACATGCTAAAAAGCCTTTTGCGATTCGTAAAGGCCGAAATTTGCAAATCGCAAAAAGCTTGATACATCTAGGCCCAAGTCTACCACCATGTGATATTCTAAAAGTGATAAATCTGTGGCTGGATAGTGTAGTCGCCAGAAATAGCCTTACTGCAGGGACGTAACTTGTTCGAATGCTCATTTTGATTGTTTCTCCTACCGCAAATCCGCCAAAAGATAGTATGATGTTTAGTTAATTCATGAATAGGTCCGTTACTGATTCACTAAAGAAGGGTTGTTGCCTAATTCTGTTAGCAAATATTTCACCCCTTGTAATCTCCAGGTGGCTTGAAGGTTTTTCTACAGTAACCACGATCTCTGCCATGTCCACATTCGGCATACAGCCTGAAAGGAGGCAAACGGTATCTGCAATTCTTTGATAGTGTATTGTACTGTAATTCATTTATATAGCACGTATTACCCGAGGCATTAGAGTGCTTTACCGTGGGTAGCACGCTACTCAGGAACCCAAGTTAGTGGTTAATCTGGTCGTGGTTGTTGGTTATTGTACAGGCTGTTCGTATCGTAGGTAAATGCTGGTATCTTAAAGAAAAATGGTCTTGTTGATGGAAAGAATACACAAAACAGCCATTCATTTGTATGTTTCAGACCCCACGATACATAGCAAATAAACCTAGAGACAAAGACGACTTCACCCTCTCTCAATCTAAAAACTGCTAGATAGCCTTGAGTTATAATAGATGAAAGCTTTTGATGAAAGTTATTAGTTTTGTATCATGAGCGTAAAACATATCAATTTCCCCATAATCAACCAGGAAATCTTCCATCTGACCCGATCTAAGCTGTTCTCTGCATCTACAAAGATTATGGAGGGGAGTTTTCCTTTGCTTGGTCATAACGAAAACTAGTATTTATGTAATCTGTGTGGTGAGTTGTGCTGCAACTAATGATAAAGACATGTTCTGGTGAGACAAGTGAAGGTAACACTACGAGTGTAGAATTTTGGAAACTGAGTTGACCTCTGTGTTTAGCACACAGTCTGTGGCCCTCACTACCAGTGACTCCATCATTTATGATGTGATTCCGGGTTATCGCAGCCGGTATATACTGGGTGCAGTAAAAAACAAACCCCTCCCCCGTTAAATTTCAGAAGGCCAAAACTGCTGGAGTTAAAAGGGGCAAAAGGGTTAGAAAATATCAGGACATGAGGATTTTGGTTTGGGAAGTACTAACATCAGCACTTTCGACCAATTGTAGGGGAAAACGTGTAATAGTTTATTTGCATGGCACCCAATAAACAACATGCCCATTAGTATTTTTATCAGATGCAATAAATAATGCATCTAATGCTGGGCCACTCGAAATGAGTGCATATCTGTCTGACCGAGATTAGGATCCTTACTTTCGGGAAATTAAAGTGACCCCTTTGCTATAAGGGGGTTGAGGATATGTTTGTCCAGCATCTGCCGTCCATGTAGAAAGCTAAAAACATCTATTAGCCAGGTTGTCCGGCATAGTTTTCTGTATATCATACTTGGTCCTCTCAACTGCTGAATGTTCTCACTGTGACGGAGGCATTGGTGCTAGACACTGCCTGTTCTTTTGTGTCGACTTTGGGCCTCCCTTCTTGTTCTCGATCTTGTGTTTAGATAGTTTTGAGAGCTTAAACACATTCTGTTAGGTACAAGGTGGCTATGGTGGCCGTTAAGGGCCAACTCTGCTTTCAGTGCCTTCCTTACCTGTTGACTGCTGCGCCGAACTCTGAAGGCACTATCCACAGGTTTGCCACTAATACCTAACATATATGATGAGCACGTCTCCTTGCTACTAGAATGTGTCTTCCTGGAGTGCTTTAGACTCTAGAAGTTAATATGCCTGGTATTAGGAACTTGAGTTGTTATAAGGTGCGTGGGTTTGGGGACGGGGAAGGAAACGAGTAGCAGCTGATTGTTTGCTTTTCTCTCTTGAGCCTCAGGGCGACCTTCAACAGCGGCTCAGAAATAGAGACACATGTTCAGCCAGCACTCAACCAAGAGCGCCCTTGAGACGTCCACTTTGGATACCATCCCATCTCTCTTTTCCTGTGACAACTGTAGGTCATCATACCAAAGATGGAACGCCTCCGAGATCTAGGAAAGACCCAGGCAATGACCTAATTCAGCCTGAACCAATCAGGACAACGGAAACCTCTCTTAAATCCTGAAACGAATGTCACAAAGACACTACTGTACACTTACTATCACCAATAAAGTCCTTACCTCCACCTTAAGCAGTATTTCGATTTTGAGTCTTGCTTATTGTCTCTTCATCAGTCTCTGGTTTCCTTAAGGCGTACAGCCTGTACCTCGGGCAGGTGGATTGCAGGTAAGCGGCTGATGGAAATAGCAAAATGCCACATAGTTCGCCAAGGCTGCCTCTGGCTATAAAAAGACCCATAGGATGTCAACACTTTGAAAGGAAGCATACACCAGCATTCTGGCTCTTTCCTCAACTTTACTTCTGTTCTTTACACTTCAGTCATAATTTTTTCTTACAGTCATAGCATTCTAAAACTGTGCCAAAACAATTTCTCAGTTTCCAATGACTCTCTTAGAGAGCATGAATAATTTATTTGATTATCTGGTGCACATCTGTAGAATATTCTCCAGGCGCCAGACTGGATCCGGATATTTTCATAGCAATGGTCCATGGCCCCCCTCAAAGGTGATGTGTTTACTTTGTTCTGCCCCTGAAGTAACGGGGTAGAGCCACATAAGTGCCACCCTACTGTTGCAACGTCAGTTCCTTGCTTTCTGTGCCTTCGTACCCAGATCAAGAGCACCACTGCCTTTGGTCTGTTGAATCTTTCTTAAATTCTTCCAGTGTGCCAAGGAACAAAGTCCCCTCCAAAGACTTCAGGGGTTCAAACCGTATGTGATTGTTGGAAACAGATGCAGGTAATGATTCACACAAGGTCTGCCTCTGGTGTTTGGGCTTTGGGCAGGACGTCAAAACGTGCATCAAATGTGCCCTCATATACCTGAAGGCGATCCAGGACTACAAAGTTATATGACACCGAAAGAAGTCTTGTACCTCACATTAGTCCTGATCCAAGTCGGGGGACATGAACTTGTTCTCAAGACCGCTACCTCATGATGTATTTGTGGTCATCCAGTAAGCCAAATTATTCAAAGCTGGACTCGACTTCACCCACCACTATGCCCAAAGGAGTTCGCAAGGTGTCATGGTGCAACAGATCCTGAACTGGCCCATTTTGGCCCGATTTACCAGGGCCATTGGGGACAACGTAGTAGTTTGAGGCCTTAAAGGAGGAATGCAGCCTATTTTTGGCACTCTTTCGCCTCCCAGGCCCAAGGATCCACAGGGTCTTCCAGTTGTGTTATGGCTGGTTGGTCCGTACTCTGCTCCATCTGAGCCCCTCACACCCACCTTGGGTAGCACACCTACTCCAGTGCCAACTTCAGCTCTGATTCCATGATCCGTGCTGTATCTTTCTCTACCAACACCAGTTCGGATGTCACTGGCACCTGTCTACTCTGGTGTCCATTCTTGAGCCAAATCTGATTAGACCTTAGCTGAGGTCAAACCTTGACTTCACTGCAGCTTACCCGGTCCCAGTATGCTCCAAATCTTACAGGCCTGTTCCTCTTCCACAAAGCTTTCCTCAGAGGCTTCATCACCTTTTTGGGTCCGATTCTGATCCATAATGGGGATGATTTACCCCCACACTGTGATTATGATGGTGACATTTACAAGAGGAGCGTAGGCTAGATACCCATTGGTCCTCCTATTGAAGAGAGGGCATCGTTCTCAGTGGTGTTTAGATATGCAGCTGAGGTCCTGGACCTACTTCTCACTTTAGTGGAAGTCCAATCTAATGCACTGACTGACGTTTTGCGCCTGAGGCTATCTTCATCTGCGCTATTGCTCCCATTAAACGAAGTTGTGACTTACACCATAGTGGGTCCTTGAACAAAGCATTATCCTTGCCCACCGGTAAATAGACAGGCGGCCAGACGCCATAGGCTGGCAGCTGGCCTTTTTCACACAGCATCCTTCTTCTGAGTGTTTGGTTCAAGCTTCCATCAGTAAGGTTAACCCTGATTCATTTCTTAAGGCTCCGCCGGACAGGGAGTGGAAAATATTTTGAGGCATTTCGGAAACGGATGTTCTCTTGCACCTTGAAGTTGTGTTCAGGCAGTGCAGTTTTCCTTTTAGGCAATCAAGCCCAGCGAGATCTTGCCAGTGGTTCCAGAGGAGTTCCAGGTCTTGTTGGGCCAAACCATTCAGCCCGGTCAGGTCTAGGCCAAATATGTCATCTGGACTGGCCTGGACACTAGTGACTGCTTGGGCTGTGGCCTGGGTACTAGTGCGGTGCTCCACCACCCCTTGTAGGTGAGATCCACAGGCTTTTCTGAGGACTAGCAAGCTGCCCTAATGGGTATGCCTTTTGATGAGCCCTGACTTTTTGGAGAAAAGGCTGATTCTGCCCTCATATACTTTAAGGAAAGCAGAGCCACAGTGTGTTGCTTGGGCCTTAACTCCAGCCTTCCAATTTCCTCTGGTGTTTCGATCCTTTTGAGGCAACTCCAGTGGGCTGGCGTAAAGGCACTGCCATCCTCTACCGCAATGACAGCAGTCACTCTAGCCATTTCATGGCCATGACAGGTGATCCAGTAGGCATCGTGCAGGTCACCATGGACAATGCTCCACTCAGCCCACCTTCCATGTAGCATCACCCTTCAAGCCACTTTAGCGTGCCCTTATCAGCACACAATGACCCTAAGGTGGGGACAGAATCAGACGTTTTCTTCCAAGGTGGCAAACCTTCACATAAAACAGATGTGTCCTCCATATTGTCCAACAGAGCTATGCTCTACCATTACTTTCCAACCCACTTCCTCCCACATTAAAGTAACATTTAGAGGAGCACCTTTCTAGCTTGCATAAAGAGCTGCAGGCCCTGTTGTCTTTGAGTAGGTGCTGGCCTTGAAATTAGGGGTGAGTTGCCCCTGCTACTTCCTCATGCTGAAAGAGAAAGGCCTTTTTTCTGCTTTAGACTTTCACCCTCTAAATGCTTCTCTCCAGAAAGACAAATTCAAAATGCTCACTTTGACCCGAATTGTATCTGGCCTGCATCCAGGCGACTGGATGACTACTTTGAACCTACAAAATTCATACTCCCATGTGCCCGTCTTGTAGTCCCAAAGACGCTACCTGGAGTTCAAACTCTGCCAGGAGCATTTTCAGTTTGTTGTGCTCCCCTTCTGCCTTACCAGTGCCCCGCGGGTGCACACGAAAGGTATAGCAGTGTTCATGGTGCATCTTTATATGTTGGGGATATCAGTTTTCCCCTACCCTGGTGACTTGCTACTGATATCAGGCTTAAAACAGTCAATTGTGTACGCCTTCCATGCCTGGGGTTCTCTGTCAATGAACCAAAGTCTCATCTGACTCCTTTGAAAAGGCTTCCCTTTCTTGGAGCCATTCTGGATACAGTGCTATGTAGGGCATTGTCTCCGCCGTAATGAACCAAGGACATTTGGGCTGTGATCATGTTTCGACTTCTGTCCTTGGTCTCAGTGAGAGTGGCTCTGAGACTTGGTGGACTTTTGGACTCATGTATCCTGCTTGTCCCCTCCGCCAGGTTTCATATGCAGCATCTGCAGTGGGAACTGAAGTTTCAAAGACCCAGCAGCCAGGAAACCTGTCAGATGTTTTTCAGGTTTCGGAGGAGACTGCACAAGATCTGCAATGGTGGCTGCTCGACCACAGTTTGACCAGCAGTAGACCCCTATTCCTTCCCATGCCAAAGATGACTATGATGATTGATGTTTTCCTGCTGGCTTTGGACAGTGTGCTGGGGGAGGAGATCATAGGATCGCCAATAATCTGTTGGCGCTATGGGACATCTGCTTGGCGATAAAGCCTTCCTGCTGTTTATCGAAGGAATGCTAGTGCAGGTTTTTATGGACAACATCACTCCCATTTGGACTTGCGACAAGCAGGTCAGGTTGTGCCAGGAGGAGTTATGCCTCTGGAGTTGGCTTGGGTGTTAGGGCATTTTCCTGACTGTGAACCACCTTATGGGATTTTTAAATGCCAGGGCGGACGAGCTCAGCTAGTGGCTCGTGGTAGATCACTGATAGTGGCTACATGCTGAAGTGGCACAGGAAATCTTCCAACAGTGGGGAGAACATTGCACATTACAGTATGGAACATAACTATCAATTACACACCAATGCCCTCTAGGTGACACATTCAGCGTAGTGAAGCATGGGACTCTCATTTCTGCCTACTGCCCAGAGATCTGAAGAAGATCATTAACGACTGAGCCCAAGTCATCTTAGTGGCTCCGGATTAGGGCAGGAGAGTGTGGTATATAGAACCTGTGCAATCCATACCTCCATGGGTGGAGATTGACCGGTGGCATTGGACTGCATTTGATCTACCACGAGAAGATGTGTGTGCCATACTGGCATCCGGGTATCCCTCTACAAAGAACATCTATGTCGTGCTCTGGGACAAGTTTGTAGCATGGTTTGGAGTCAAACACAGATCCCTTACAAGCCAAACTGTTAGGCACCATTAAAGGTTGTCAGCCCTTGTAAAATATTTGCATTTACCAGACCAACCTGTAGTGATGCCTTTCATAGAAAGGTTTGACATGTTTCCCCCAAGACATTTTTGTTGCCACGGTGGGACCTTAATCATGTTACCACCTTCCTCAAGTGCACTCCTTTCAAGCCCAAGCACAGGTGTTTGCTGTACCCTTTTGACTCTCAAAACGTCCTTTCTCACTGTGACCACTTCAGCTCTTGCCATGAAGGAGCTCCATCCTCTTGGTGCAGTCACCCTACACCACCCCTTTCCCAGACAAACTGGTATTGAGGATCAGGGCGGTCCTTTTGCCAAATGTTGTGACACCAGTTCACATTGGCCAATTCAGCACCCTCCCAACATTCTTTGCTCTGCCTCTCCCTTTGAAAGAGTGGAAGAGATTCAATTGGCTGAACCCCAAAAGAGCACTGAGATTCTACATGAATTGCACCAAAGGCCACCAGGTGGACAATAAGCCGATTGTCGGGTTTTCTGGGGGCAAAGAAAGGTAACGAAATGTAGGTAAGGTGACCGTCATGGTGGATCGTCCTCTGCATTAAGGCCTGTTGAACACTGGTCAAGAAGCAGCCTCCAGAAGGATTGAGGGCTGATTCCACTACCACTGCACTGACTCATGGAATGCCTATTTTAGACATGTCAGGCTGTGACATGGGCATCAGTGCACTCATACACCATGCTCTTATGCCTTAATAGTCGGGTGTGATAGGAAGACATTTTGCCTGTTCAGTTCTTCAGGACTTTTTGGTCTGAGCCCACTCCACAGACCCTCCACCTTTTTGAGGTACTGCTTTTATATCTGTTTCACAGGTGAGGATTGTGCAGCTGAAATATTATCAGTATTACAAGTTGCTTACCTTTGGGAACATACTTTCTGGTGGATACTCTATCTAACCAAAGATTCTTCACCACCCTCCCACCTCTGTGTTCTGTGGAGTGGCCTCTTTTTAACATCGAAAAAGGTCCCAGTTTAGTGATCTGCATACTGGTACATCTGACTCTGTTGTGCTTCACATGCAGGAAGAGTTGAGCAAGAAAATGACATCGCTGCACAGAGGTGGGCTTGTTTGCGGCTCCACACTCCTTCAGGTCATGTTAGAGGCCACGCGGAACCCTTTGGCGCCACCTAGTGGCACATGGGAGCACTGCTATGTAAATTTCTGTATCCGGTCTGGCATCTGAGTAAAATTCTATAGGTGAGGAATTTGCAATTAGAGTATCCACCAAAACTGGTGATAGGTAAAGGTGGGCAGAGTTGGAGGGAGGGAACACTGTGGAATTCCGTTCTGCTCCACTCTAGGCCACACCGAACTTACCTATGCTGGTGGTACTTCCTGACTACGGCCTACCTGGCTGTAGAACACAAAGGGAACCCTGAACCTAATGAAAGGGTACGGGGGAACAACCCACCAGGGAAGTCAATAATAATAACAACATGAACGGGAAGTTCCCATTACTTTAAAGGACCAAACAGTTCCAATATAAACAACTGCCCACAGAAAAGCTGCTGATATCAAATCATTTTATTCTCATATACATATATATTTTATAAAAAAGACTTCATTCCTTCAAAGATTCTATTGACATATATGTGGGCAATTGTTTATATTGGAACTGTTTGGTCCTTTAAAGTAATGGGAACTTCCCGTTCATGTTATTATTACGGCCTACCTGGCTTCTTGGCGCAGGAGGACTCTTCTTCTCCTCCAGTGGGCTGGAAAATGGAAACCCCTTCCTGCATGACTCGCAAGGACTGCGCATGTGTGTGCATGGAGAGTGGAGACACATGCGGATGCATGCGCAGTCCTGCAGGAAGGGGTTTCTATTTTACTGCCCACTGGAGGAGGAGAAGAATCCTCCTGCGCCGATGAGGCAGCCCAGGCACGGTCAACGCCTTGCGCAGAGATCTGGGTAAGGGGAGGACTCGGGCAGGGCCTAGGGGTGAGTGGCAGGGGGAAACTCCGCCACATGGCGGAATCAGAGTTTTTTTGCCAACCTCGCACTTTTAGCGGAGTTGGCAAAACTCCGCTGTCAGAGCGGAGTTCCCCACCCAGGGTTGGTGATAAGTAACTAGTTCATCTGCTTTATACCCAGGAATAGCCGATGGCTTGTCCCCATTGCAGCCAACACTGTCGGGTTGAGTGCTTAGTAACGGTGAACATAACTTTTCCGGGTGTCACCATCTTGGACAATTGCATCTGAGAAGGGCTGTCAGAAAGCCCCAAAAATGAGCAGATTCCTGTGTACAGAAAGGGCTTTAGATCTCCTAGCATTTCTGTGAATCGCCCAATAACTCCAAAATTCCACATTTCACCTGTCCTCGTCCAGATATTCTCTTGCCAAAGTGCAAGTGGACTATTAAATTACAGGAAGCAAAACAATTCACTGTGAGGACACGGAAAAAAAAATTCAGGCAGTTACAGGCTTATTGCAATTACTCATAAACAACGGTTATTTCTAGAGGGCATAACACGTGCCTGACTCATCTACTAGAGAGGCCACATGATACGTAATTCATTCTTCATCTAGAACCGCCACACTCTGAATCTCAATACTCCATCACGTTAGAAGGTAAAAAGTCTAGATAATTTTGAACCATATCTCCCAGAGCGCATTTTTCTGGTGGTAGTTACTTAAGTTGTGTATTATCAGTTGCAGATCTGCCCATGTTCTACTACTGTCTTGGTGCATCACTGGAAAGACAAAAGCCATTTGGAGAACACCCACATTCTGGAAAGCCAGGAAAATTGTTAGACTTTCTGACGCTATGTGGTTTCTGTATTCAAACTCAGGACTGCAATCTACTTTCCTTTATTTCATTAAGCATTACAGTTTAAGGCGCAATCCCACAGTTCTCCTTGGAAGCTACAGAAATCAGCTGCAGAGTCCCTTAGGGCTCCTCTCTGAGCCCCAGCCTCTTCAACATCTACATGATCCAGCTGGCAGCCATCTTCAGAAATCACGGCCTGACCATAGTCCCCTACAATGATGTTTCCCATCTGATTCTCTCCCTCACCAATGAACGTAAAGCTGCAAAGAACTTCCCCAATGGGACAAGGGCAGTCACCACCTGGATGAACGACAGCTCCCTCAAACTTAACTGACAAAACTGAAGACCTCATCCTGGGAACCACCCCCTCCACCTGGGACAACTCCTGATGACCCACAGCAATTCTGAGCCCTCATCACCCACTGACCACGCACGTAATCTCTGTATCATCCTTGACTCCTTGCTCTCAATGAACTGAAAAATCTACTCCGTCTCATCCTCCTGCTTTTTTTAGATTTTTAAGTGGATCCCCATTAAGTCCAGAAAAACGGTCACACAGTCGCTCGTCAGCAGCAAACTTTACTACAGCAACGCACTCTACGCCGGCACTACGTAGAAGCTCCAAAAGAAAATGCAAAGAATCCACAATGCTGCAGTGAGACTTATCCTGGGCAGCCTCAGCCACATCGCCAATCACCTGAGAAACCTCCACTGGCTCCCAATCAACAAAAGAATCACCTTCAAGCTCCTCACACATGCCTACAAGGCCCTCCACAACATCGGACCTGCATACCTCAACCCCGCCTTTTCTTCTACACTCCTACCAGACACCTCCGCTAAGCCAACCTTGCATTGGCTACTATCCCATGGATTCATAAGACCACGGCCAGAGGAAGATCCTTCTCTTACCTCGCTGCAATGACCTGCAACTCTTTCCCTGCATCTCCGGCAATCGCCCACACTGCCTCAATTCAGGAAGCACCTCGACCTGGCTTTTTGACTGAACTGCAGAACCCAGGGCCTTGAGATCCTAACGGATGACCAGCCATGCTCTATAAGAACCTTGATTGATTTATCCTGTATTCTATTAATGCTGAATAAATTTGCATATTCCTACTTAACTGCTTAGGATTTACTGCTTATATAACATTCACCAGGCTCTATGAGCATAATTAAATCTACTTTACCCTATACGGAGTTTCTAAAATAATGTGCATAAAAATATGCAGAAATCAAGCCCTATGTAATTGGAGAAGTGCTTTGTAAGTAGATCATCAAACTCAAAGTAGCATGCTACTGTTGTCGAATAGCAGATGAAACGCCTGTTAACACATTTGTTGCATCAATTAACCACTTCCCACGCCAGTACTGATGGGAAGGGATTTTGATGTTGATCTCAGCCTGTCTAGATAGATATACTAATGACGAAGGGGGTGCATCACCATGGCAGGAATAGTAAAATGGAAAGGTTATTGAGATGATCCAGTAGAACTATGGGTTAGTGGAAATTTGGAAATTGTAGATAACATGTACCTTTGCAAAATATAGGATTGCCAAACCAGAATTGACTACATTTTAGTAAGTACTGCAAAACCGTGCATAGAGACTTGCAATATATCTGCAGGTATCGCGGATCCTGCAACAATATTTGTAATTAAAAGAGCCATGGTACACAACATAACAAGATGAGCCAATTGTGGAGAGCAGATTTGTCCTTACTTAAACACGTGTTTCACCTTGATTCTATTTGCCGTTCTGAAATTTTTTGTTACGAGGGCACCAAGAATAGTTTGAAATACGTTCAATGCATATGCTATTAGCAAAAGGAAGCTAGAGATCAGATAATTAGGAATGGTGTAAAAAAACAAAAACTGGGTATGAGTTAAGGGTGCTAGCTACGGACCTATCTAATGACAACATGAGAAAGTTAAATTCAGAGATACATCTGTAATACTTTGGTTGCAAAGAGAGGGATTGAATCAAGACAATATCGCAGCAGGTCTTTGAGCAGGATGCAAACGAGGTCTGCTGCTGGCCAGGAAAATCAAGAGCAGAACCTCACAGAACCAGGTTAAGGGAAGATATGGTGGTGGAAAAACCATCAGAGAATGGTAAGGTATTCGATCACTTCTATCAACAGCTGTATACTGAAATACATACTTCAAACAATGAAAAGATTAGAAGGCTTTTAGAGGCTGTCAGTCTTAAGTTATTCAGTGAACTTCAGCTATCAATTTGAAATTGAAACCAATACGTGATAAGCTTTTAAGGGGATATTTATAAGTACCCTTAATGGAGGAATTGTGTCTGAAGTGGACCGAGGTAGGTTACCCACTATTTATGGTAATGTTTTGTCGATCTCCTTGTAAAGGTCGCTTTGGTAGTGTTTATGAACACTCAGTAAGGTTGATCATGGAGCGTTTCGAACCTCATGGGCAGATATTGTATAATGATTGGTCCCAAAACAATCGGTGAATACGTGCCATACCCGAATGCTCCAATCTAAGAAGAATTCGAGATTTCTCAATTCTCAGTTTCATTTTCATAATCTTTATTTCGGCACAATAGAGCCATAAAAGATACATAAAACACAATTACACAATACAAAATCCATACAGAGGAATAGGCGATTTTCCAGATATCAAGAACATGGTTAGGAAATCGTTACACTAAAATCATGATTTAAATTAATTAAAAAGGCCTCCAGAGAGAAAAAAACCACATGGATTACATTGCTTCGTTACAGTTCATCATCATATCTTATGTAACTTAGGCGTTGAGTATTGAACTCAAGATTAAAAAGTTAAAACATATATGTACAAGTAATCTAGTAAAAAAACAGTAATATTTACAATTGATTATTATGAGTTAGCATCTCAATTCCATTTATAGCTTCAGACCCACTTTATCATGAATAAAACTTGTTGCTAGCAGGAATCTACTGACACAGAAAACTATCACCTGAGCGGTGTCTGTCTTTAAAATCCTTTCGGCTTCTTTGTTAGAGCGTATTCCCGAATCTTGGCAAAGATGTTTAATCCATCTCTTCCTAACTATATCATAAGCTGGACAAAAGAAGAGAATATGCGGATCGTCTTCCATTATGTTACATGGGCACATGATACATAGATCACTAGTCTTTGTGGTATGGTTACTTGTCCATCTAGCAATGGCCTTATTTGTTTTCAAGATCCCATACCTAAATTTCATATATAAAGTTTTTGCCCGTGGCGGCCGGACCTCATCCAAAAACTGTTCAAAGTGTGGGCAATCTTTAAATATAAGAAAGTTGCTTGTCAGTGGTCCACCTGTTCTATCAATTGACAATCTACAACCAATAAAGGCCCAGAATGCAGATTTCAATCATTTTTTTGAATTTTGAGTCAATACTGAAGGCTCGTCCCAAAAATGTGTTAGGCCAATCTTTTTAAGCCAAATACGCACGTGCTTTAACCAGACGATTTTATTGTTTTGGTCTAGTCCCATTATTTCTTGCAAGCCATCTTTATAGTCAGCTAGCTTAGGTGTAGACCATAGTCTCACCCATAGCAATAATGGTCTCAGGGTGGTATGATGGTCCATACGTTGCATATTTAAATCTAGCATTAATGGTCTTAAAGGCGTCCTTAGTGGTAATCTAAGAAGTGCCCTATAACATTTATTTTCTCTAGTCATGAAAACATTCCTGCTGTGCGCTCCCCATATTTCTGTACCATATAGTGCTGCAGGTTGTGCTTTAAATTTAAAAACCTTGAGTGCCGGAGAAACAGCTTTACTATGGCTGTTCCCGTGTTTTTCAGGATTGGTAAGGTATTCTGTGTCAATATCATTCTGCTTTTTTCTACTTGGGTCTTCCATGACAATTTAGAGTCTAATGAGACTCCCAAGTAGGTAAAGTTCTGCACATATTCTAGCTTTTGGCCATCTAAAAGTAAGTTTCCTTTGAAGGTTTCGTGTGGGTTTATGGCCATATATTTAGTTTTTTTGTATTAGTCTCAAGGCCTTTCCCTTGGCAATATGTCTGGAAACAGTGTAATAAGTTCTGCAAACCTCTGGGCGTTTGGGATACCAATATAGTATCGTCTGCAAATAGGAGGACTGGAACCCTTTCGCCGTTTAATTTTGGTGCATCATTTTCACAGCCCATCCAAGTGTGATGAGATGTCATCTACAAACATTGAAAATAGTGTAGGTGCCAACACGCATCCTTGGCGAACTCCCCTTCTAATAGGGATAGCACTTGTTAGTTTGCCATTTGGGCCCCATCTTACTTTAGCATAATTATTTTCATGCAGTCGTACAATCTCGTGCAAAAGGCATGCTGGAAGCCCTTGGCAATGTAATGACTCCCATAACAACACACGCGGAATGAGATCAAAAGCGGCCCTGAGGTCCACAAAAGCAACATATAAATGCCCCTTCCTTATCTTAACATATTTCCAACATAAACAGCATAGTCTAAAAACCTGGTCTATAGTGCTTATTTTGGGTCTGAAACCTGCCTGAAATTTTGTGAGAAACACTGTTTCTTCTATCCATGTGTTCATACGATTTAAAATATGCCTTGCATAGATTTTTTGTAAGACGTCCATTAAACTAATAGGGCGATAGTTAGCTGGTTTGTTCCTATCTCCCTTTTTAAAAATCAAAACGATTTCCGCCCCCCTCCAGGTGTCCGGAAAATCTACGCCTGCTGCCAATGCATTACACAAATAGTTGATGTAAGGCGCCCAGACGTTTATCTTGTGTTTATATAAATCGACTGGGATCTTATCCAATCCGGGTACCTTTCCATTTTTAACTGCATTAATGGCTAGCACTGTTTCCTCTATTTCAAACTTCAATTTAGGTACGCTGGGACCTAACACTAAAACATCCTTGTTTGAGATCCCAACATTTTCTGGAGCCTTATATAACTGGGTAAAATGTTCAACCCAGGTTCTCTCGTCAAGGAAAACATCCTTTGCTACTCCTCCAGTACAATTCCCCTTAGCCACTAATCTCCAGAACCCCACTTTTTTTTTATAAGACTTTATTCACAGCTGTATGACAACAGATATTGGAATGCATTTGAGACTTACAGTGTAACAGCCGGTGTTTTTCTTTTTCTCCCCAACACATAACTTCCCACCCATACAGGATTATCCTTCGACATGTATCCAGCGGAGTTTCAACATCACTTTACATTTCATATCACAACGTAACTGTATGCCTATGTTTGCCATCAACATCTTGTGGGATTAAACGAAGAGAAATTAAACTATCCTGTTCCCCCCATCCCTCCCACTACCCCCCGCCCCCGTGTCAGTCCTACCCTTCCGTCTCCCGGTGGCCTAGGAGTCCTTTACTTCTAAGCTCGGTCTACTCTGGCTCTTGTGTACTCCAGTGTGTGCTGCGGCTTGTTGTGGTGTACGGGTGTCCGGGATCTTTCAGACCCCCATAACGTAGCCCCTGTCCTCTCCCTCTCAGCCCTGCGACCCTTGACCTGGTGCCGTAGTTGGGTCTATGTCTTCCAACACCAGTAGCATAACGTCCCATTCTTGAGAGATGGGGTACTTCCGGTGGCCTTGTGCTTCTTCCCTCCTAAGTGCTACTCCCTCTGCCTGCCCCCACTTCAGTACCTCCGCCCGCCCTAAATGTACTCCCGGTGATCTAGGGGATTTCCACCTCATCGTTATAGCCCTAATTGCCAGTAGGAGCGCTAGATCCAGTCGGGCTTTCAGTGGCTTAGATCGTCTACGCAGCCCCAGGGGGCAGGGTATTGCTTCTTCCGGTAACGGCAGGCTCGTGACCATCTGTAGCATCCGGCATTCCTCCGACCAGTACTCTCGAAGTCGTATGCCTCCAGAACCCCACTTGATCCTTATTCTTGGCAGCACCAACAATTTTGACCAACTTTCTTCATCCCAATTTGTTTTTGCATCCTCTTGTATTTTCCTATATTCTGTCCTAGCTTCCCTTATTTCAATGGATTCTTGTTTTTTATTGATTGTAGTAACCTAGCCTTGCCATCACAGCAATCTTGGTCGTACCAGCGTTTCCTATTTAATGTCAAATTTGTGCTTTTGGTAACTTTTTTCGGCATTCTCGTTACCAATGATATTAATGAGTTAAAAAAACCCTTGTGTAAATCCACAAAAACGGTCACTTCAAGCGGTATGTTTAAGTGTCCAGCAAAAGTATTGGCTAGTGTACTATAAATTTCTGCTAATATTTTGCCATGCCCCATTTTAGTGAACGACGATAATTACTAGTTAGTATAACGCCGTTATCTGTACTAACTACCTCAGTATTTGTATTTGGGCCAGGCAGTAAACTGTGAAGGAATGACAATTATAGCGGACGATGGTCACTCTCGATTCTGGGCATGACCTCTAAGTCAATTACATATATCCAGAAATCGAAAGAGACCATGATGTAGTCGAGTTTGCTTTGGGAACTGTTTCTATAAAAGGTGGCAGCCTTAAATATATCAGATGGAAGACGACCATTACATGCTCGTAGTTCATACGTAGCTGTCATCCTCATTATTTGTGCAGCTAATATAGTGCAGGGAACTGGGTTGATATTATTTAACATAGGAATATTGTTGGCACTATCCTCATCTTCGAAGATATCTTTGAGCCCTATAATGGGCTCATAATTGCAGTTTAAGTCGCCGCCTATTATGATGCTCGAATTCCCCGCCAAAGAATCAAGGAGAATATCTAGCTTTTCTAGTGTCTGAGATTCTTTTGTCAAGGGACCCGGTCTATTGTATATATGAAACAAATGAAGCACCCTTCCTCCCTTCGTGTTTATTCTTACTCCGAGTATATCCAATTTTTCTTAAGTCCCGCTATATTCCATGAGATTAATTTTAGTTCTGTGGAATTATTATCACTCAAATGTACCAAGGATTCATTAGGGACAGTATAACTTGTATTTGCACCTTCCCTCAGCACTACTTCTTCACCACCCGAACTTGATGTGATTTTTTTAAACATTAGGCCATCCCCACCGATATCTACTTCCTGCTCTATCGGTCCTTCAAGCAGCGGTTCAATACTAGGAACATTTATTTCACCTTCCTTGTCTGTTACTAATGGAGCAACTATCAGTTCTCCTCCCAGTGCTTTTGATGAATACAGTCAATCCACCACATTTAAGTCTGAGAGTTCTTGAAATCTATTAGCAACTTGTAGGGGAAAGGGGTTATCAAAACTCCTAATCGATTCTCCACCAACCGGTCTGTAAAAATACCCAAGAGGGAGTGCATGGATGTTGGTATTCTGTGTTGATGTCACCTCTTATGTTCTCAATAAATTACGAACTGTGTGGGGACGCCTAAAGTTAACAACTATAAAATCACCTTGGATATTTTTCCCTTGGTCACCCACCCACCACACCCTACGAACCATTAGAATTTCGTTCATCATTTGTGGGTTAAATCTTTTGAATTTTTGGAGCCAATCTACAACTTTATTTCTAAAATTTTGCCATGTTTCAATTTGGTCTTGCCTTAGGGGTGGCACACCTGTTAAAATTAAAACATACGGGCATGCGGCTGGAGGTAGCTTTAAATTATCATAGCGAGGAATTAGATCAGTTCCACTTAAACTTGGTGCCGGCCCTCCTATAACACCATTATTGAGCAGGTCAATTCCCCTCACAGCAGAATTCGTTCTTCTCTCTTCTTGGTGAATGTTCTTACTTTGGGTCACCTTACTCCTAACTGGTACAACTCTTTCCTTCATAATGCAAATGTTGTTAGCAAGAGCTGCCCTTGGTTGTGTTTGAATATGGTCATCATCACTCGCTTCCCTAGTTTTAAGATAATTGTTTCTATACTTACTAAGTATTTTAGCCCCTTCATCAATATTATCCCCCCATTTTCAAGCATAGTATCTAATTTTGCTATAACCTGGTTTATTTGCACTATTTTGTCATCTATATCCTTCGTTCTAAAGCCCAGGGAATCCTTTATATGCACTTGAACCGAGTCTAAGGTGGTTTTGAAAATGTCTGCGACAGTTTGCTCTAGTGTCCAAATAATACCATCTACTCTGTCAGTGTAAGGAAAGTTATGGGTCTAAGTTTGGGTGCCAAAAGATCTAGTTGGTGCCTCTGGAAGTTCAACCAATTTGATGATCCCTTTATTTGTAGTCCCTGGCCGCCTAGCTTCCCCTTTCCCCCTTGACGCAATTTTTAGTTTTTCCTTCATTGGAACCCCCTTCCTTGAACCTCTAAGTCTTGTTGTTATTGGTGGTGATGTTAATACATCCACATTACAAATGTTATTGGAACTGGGGGCCGTATTTGCCACAGGGCTACTTAAGGTAGGAAAACAGGATACAGCACACTTGGAAATGGACATTTGAGGGGAGTCTGGTAATATTAGTGGTCCAGTTCCCTTGTACGTCGGCAATTTGGAAGGATCGAGAGATAGTCTTCTTTCAACTAATTCAATTTCATGAGATAAAAGTGATTCGGCCCTTAAGATAAAGTTATCGAGTGTTCCTGCTGTACATTTTCATTTGCTCATGGTAAGTGGCTAAATTCAACAATGCTATTATTCAGAAATTTCTTTTTAGATCTGCAATGGCAGGATTTAACTCTTAATCACTGTAGCTATACGACCTCTCAAAAGATTGCAATACCCCCAGTACCAAGATAAGGCGAGGTGAAAATACATAAAATGATAAACTTTGCCTTAATTTGTAATGCTAACACATTTTTAGAAATAATTGGTACAATTAGTAGGATATAAATAGGACGTAGTTAAGCATACCCAATGAGGCTGTATCAGTGCAATATGGCAAGAGGGCTGGCCCGGCCCGGTCTCCTCTGGCCTCTGACGGCCCCGCCCTTGTCCCGGGCTTCTCCCGGCGCGTTCCCGCGCGCGTTCTGCGCAGCGGGTGCCGCGCAAAGTTAAGTAGTGGCTAGGGGGTCCTGGGGGCGTGTGTGGGTGGGCACAGCGCGGGTGGCAGAAATGCCAGGTCTCTGGGGCTCCTGGTACTCGTAGTCCTTCTGGTTCTCCTCACCCCCAGAAATGTCCGGTTCTGCAAGGTCCTTGAAGCGAAGCGGCACCAATTCTCAATTACATTATACACCTGCATAAATTCTCAAGCCGATATTCTGACTGGTGTTGTTGTTGCCGCACCAAGGTAGGTGACTGTGTGTATGTAATTGTCTTACAAGGAGCTTGAATATTACTAGTAATTTACTTTTTTCGGAAATTAGCAATATGTGCAGCCAGAATATTCAACTTGACCCCTGCACTCCCTCAATCAAATTGCATTTTCTAGATCACAGTAAATGTTTTTTCTCTTAGCTCCATGATTGCTCATTTTGATAGCACAAAAATATTTACAACAAGGGGTGGTGAGGGACAGAGTCTCTGAATTAAGCAGAATACTCTCACCCAGTCAAAAGATCAGGGCTAGATCCAACACCGTTTTTTAGCTCATTGCACCATCCCAGTTTCAGAACCTGGCTGTATGCAAATTAGTCTGTTCCTGTCCCAGTGCATGATGGGAACAGGGCAAACCAAACTACAAAAGCCAATTCTTACACTGGGAAGGAAACAAGCTTCCGGGCACCGGTTTCTGGCATTACAGCCGTCTTCGGCCCGGCTTGCTTGAATCCTGATGGTGCAATGAGCAAGGGACTCATGTCTGAGTATACCCTATATTTACAACAAGGGGTGGTGAGGGACAGAGTCTCTGAATTAAGCAGAATACTCTCACCCAGTCAAAAGATCAGGGCTAGATCCAACACCGTTTTTTAGCTCATTGCACCATCCCAGTTTCAGAACCTGGCTGTATGCAAATTAGTCTGTTCCTGTCCCAGTGCATGATGGGAACAGGGCAAACCAAACTACAAAAGCCAATTCTTACACTGGGAAGGAAACAAGCTTCCGGGGACCGGTTTCTGGCATTACAGCCGTCTTCGGCCCGGCTTGCTTGAATCCTGATGGTGCAATGAGCAAGGGACTCATGTCTGAGTATACCCTTGATCTCTTGACTGGGTGAGAGTACTCTGCTTAATTCAGAGACTCTGTCCATCACCACCCCTTGTTGTAAATAATTTTGTCCACCCTAAGCGTGGAAGGGTATACTCAGATGTGAGTCCCTTGCTCATTGCACCATCAGGATTCAAGCAAGCCGGGCCGAAGACGGCTGAAATGCCAGAAACCGGTCCCCGGAAGCTTGTTTCCTTCCCAGTGTAAGAATTGGCTTTTGTAGTCTGGTCTGCCCTGTTCCCATGATGCACTGGGCCAGGGACAGACTAATTTGCATACAGCCAGGTTCTGAAACTGGGATGGTGCAATGAGCTAAAAAACGGTGTTGGATCTAGCCCTGATCTCTTGACTGGGTGAGAGTACTCTGCTTAATTCAGAGACTCTGTCCATCACCACCCCTTGTTGTAAATAATTTTGTCCACCCTAAGCGTGGAAGGGTATACTCAGATGTGAGTCCCTTGCTCATTGCACCATCAGGATTCAAGCAAGCCGGGCCGAAGACGGCTGAAATGCCAGAAACCGGTCCCCGGAAGCTTGTTTCCTTCCCAGTGTAAGAATTGGCTTTTGTAGTCTGGTCTGCCCTGTTCCCATGATGCACTGGGCCAGGGACAGACTAATTTGCATACAGCCAGGTTCTGAAACTGGGATGGTGCAATGAGCTAAAAAACGGTGTTGGATCTAGCCCTGATCTCTTGACTGGGTGAGAGTACTCTGCTTAATTCAGAGACTCTGTCCATCACCACCCCTTGTTGTAAATAATTTTGTCCACCCTAAGCGTGGAAGGGTATACTCAGATGTGAGTCCCTTGCTCATTGCACCATCAGGATTCAAGCAAGCCGGGCCGAAGACGGCTGAAATGCCAGAAACCGGTCCCCGGAAGCTTGTTTCCTTCCCAGTGTAAGAATTGGCTTTTGTAGTCTGGTCTGCCCTGTTCCCATGATGCACTGGGCCAGGGACAGACTAATTTGCATACAGCCAGGTTCTGAAACTGGGATGGTGCAATGAGCTAAAAAACGGTGTTGGATCTAGCCCTGATCTCTTGACTGGGTGAGAGTACTCTGCTTAATTCAGAGACTCTGTCCATCACCACCCCTTGTTGTAAATCATTTTGATAGCACGACACTGGTGCTCTATGTAAGTGCCTTCGCCTGCAACTTGGAAAACAAACCTGAAGTGTGTGATGAAGAAAGGAGAGACACTTCCCCAGCTCAGAGCATAACTAAGAACATTTCCACAAATTTGGGGATTTCTTGAAAACGCGACACATTAAGTATTCATGGAATATTAGAGCATTGGAATGTTGGTAGCTGCATTGAAAACAATGGAGTGCTCTAGGCTTATAATGGCTGGTATAAGCCCGGAGCTCCAACATTCTAATGTTTCTTTGTTCACAGCTCTGGCTGTGAACAAAGGCTTCAGGGAGCCTCAGGGGATTTCAATCCCCTCGCGTTCCCTGAAGGCTTTGTTTCATTTGTTAGAACATTCTGCCCTATAGTGGCAGAATGTTCTAATAGCCTTATAGCCCTTTGTAGCAGGGCTATACCGGCTTTTAAAGTCATGCTGCCTTGTTGAAGTCCCTCGCCTTCGGTTCGGGCGTTTAACGCTGCAGCGAGCCTTTAATAGCCCGTATAGCCCGCTACGACGGGCTATAAGGCTATACTAGCACATTGGAATGTTGGGAGCTCCAATGAAAATAATGGAGTAGCTCCGGGCTTGTAATGGCTGGTATAAGCCCGGAGCTCCAACATTCCAATGCTTCTTTGGTAACAGCTGTGGCTGTGAACAAAGGATTCAGGGAGCCTGAGGGAATTTCATTCCCCTTGCGCTCCCCGAAGCCTTTGTTTTATTTGTTAGAACATTCTGCCCTCTAGTGGCAGAATGTTCTAATAGCCTTTTAGCTGGGCTATACCGGCTCGGGCTTTTAAAGCTGGAGCGGGCCTTTCATAGCCGGTATGGCTCGCTACGGCGGCTATAAGGCTATATTGATTCATCACTTTATTTGTAATGGACTTGATTCATCCTTGCTTATATTAACATGTCTCAGTTCTATCCTATCATTGTTTAACTTTAATATATAGGTATAAATAGGCCTATTACTATCATCTCCAATAAAAAACAAAAAAGTATTGTTTGTTTGACTTTTAATTCTGGTGCTACCAGTGGCGGCTGGCGTGCCCGGCCCAGCCGGGGGCATAAATAAAAAATTAAATTTCAAGTGTCCTCCTCGGCGAGTCCTTGTTGTGTCTCTCCTCCTCGTCCCTCTGGCCAGAACAGGAAGCACCCTGGCTGCCCTGAGCCAATCACAATGCTGCAATGTAGCATTGTGATTGGTCTGAGTGCCCTGGTTCAGTGCTCACGTGAGGACTCGGGGCCTGGGCATGTTCTCCACCCAGGCTGTAATGCTGCCTGGGTGTAGAACATGCCAAGTGCGCATGAAAGTTTGGCCAGCCCGAGACTGCTGGCTAAACATTAATGTGCACTTAGGGAGTGAAAACCACTCCTCCCCTGCTCTGTCATCAGAGCAGCCCCACCCCGCAAAGCTGGTGCAACAGGAAAAAATAAATATTAACTTTGACTTATCATTTTATTTGTCCTTACCCTGCTGAAAAGCAGTGGGTGACGCTCCTTAGTGGAGGAGCCACCAATGGGTGCTACTAGTTCTGCATTTCAAATTGGAAAAAAGCAAACAAACATCAGAACGAAAGGATAAGACAGGGCTACTTACTCTGCCATGAAAAAAAAAAAAAATATATATATATATATATATATATATATGTGTGTGTGTGTGTTGTTAAAGTTTCAGGTTTTCTTTTTGCACAAATGTGTCTAAGGAAGAAACTAGGCTGGCACCCGACATGAGACAAATTAATTTATAGCATCATGAGACTTGTCCAGTTGTCGCTAGTTAGTTGTAAGCTGTTCATACACACATTTCTTTTTCCGTTCCAATACTTGTGTGATTTTGATGTTTCAATATTTGATTTCTGTATTTATTTTTTCGCTTGCCGCTGGCTTTATTTATATTTCACCACCACGCAAAACAGGTACATTAGAACAAAACCAAATGTAAATCTAAACTCAGTAGTGAATTTGTTAAATTAAATATTTTTTTTTGCGTATTTCTAACAAGCAGTGTTCGATATTAGTGAACACGTAGACTTTAAAGAAGATCTTTACAATCCAAAGGAGGACCTTCAAGAAACTAGTTGCAAAATTTCAACAATTATTTTAATTGTGCAAGCTACACATTATCATGGACTGCTCGATACATAAATTAGTGAGAATGGTATTTTTCTTTTAACTTTTATTTCATTTATCCCTTGGTTGACACCGACAGCCAACCTGTAAAACAATTTATAAGCCCTCCAAACTGATCAAGAAATTATAATGTTTATGATCTGTTTTTTAAAGACCACAATAAAACAATTGTGGACAAATGATAAAATAGTAAAACATTTAGGTGCAAACAATTGGACTATACATTCCCTATTTCTACATCAAAATTTAGCCAAATGGAGATTTAAAAAAGTGAACGAAAACCGATCGTATTAAGCTCTTGCGCATAAAATATGCCACATTAAGCATGTTAAGCCATAAAATAAGTCAGCCTTTGGGCAAGCACTTGTTTTAAATTAGTGTATCGAGTGAAATCTTCAAGCTGATTTATTCTTCAATATATTTCCTTACGTGAAAATCAACTTGATGGATATTTTAGGCAGGAGTAATTGAAGGAACCCATTAGAAAGTGTATGGATGTAGAAGAAACGAAGGATTCTATCCTCAGATGACAAACATTATTGACCAATCACTGACAAGAAATAAGAATGCATATCTTAGGAGTATCTCGTGGCTTAAAAATGCAATTTTAAATTCAACAACACAACAGAAAATGCTGCTTCCAAGAAAGCAACAAATGTGCCCCTCAAATAGCAAATTTACCACATTGGACCCAAATAAAACCGTCTTAGAATGTGTCATACAGTGTACTCCATAGAATTATGACATAAGTGTTCAGGTGTGAATAGAGTTCATGCTTAGAACGTTGGGTTTGCAGTTACACGCTGAGGAGTAAAGACATGTAACACTAAGATTCAGATGTAGCATATTCATTTCCGAGTACCCAAGCTGGGGAAGATGCTGCAATCATCCTCTTCTTCATTGTCTTCTCCCACCAGATACTTTTTATTTGGGCTATATAGCCATCTTGGTGGCAACAAGCTTGCCTTTACTTTTCTTTTTGAGCCAAAATCATCATATTCATCACCAGGTTCTTTCTGCTCCTGTGTCCAATGTTTCATACTTTGGAGTACTGCCTATATTAAAATACGACCTCTGAATTACATGGCCACATGTTGTACATTGCCCATCATTGGCCCTTAACAGGCCAGATGTATTTATTTGTTTTTCTCTTTGGAAGCTTTTCTATCTCTGTCCCACTGACCATCATCTTAACATCGGTTGATTTCTCTCAGCTACATCTACTGCAGTTTGCTTTCGTGGCAAATATTCTTGATGGCGCTCTTGTTGGCTTCACTCCTCAGTAGGTCTTTTCCCACTTGGTTTTTCAACATGTTCCTTCTCTTTGCCACTCTTTTCTGCAGTGTGGTTAAAGGCTACTAAGAATTGCTTGATGGGGGGACGGGGGAGTTTAGACCTTACAGTGGCAGAGGTGGACACTATGCATGCTACGACGAGTGCTACAGAAAAGGGACAAGCATCGAAAGCTACTACTTAGAGGGTAAACTTGTTGGTTGTATTGCAGCTGTAACTGCCTGGATATAAAGCCTGTTTTTCACTGTTAAAACACAGCAACATTTCTGATCGATACTGTTGGTCACAGATTCCTGCACTCAGGTGCAGAGTGGAAAGGTCGTCTGGGCCCTGTGCGTCCTAGGGATTTGTGGTTGTCGGTCTCGCTGGTTGAGGGTGCTAAAATCAGGACAACAGGGTCTCTGCGGTGAACACCTTCTCCAATGGCTGCAGGGTCTTTGTGCTGTTAGAGTCCCGGCTGGACTTAAACAGGCCTTGGCTGCTGCAATGCAGTCCGATACACTGGGTATTTGTCCTGTGTGGCACTGATTGGTCCTGCTGTCCCCTTTGTAGGGGAGGGGGGAGGAGATCAGTCCTTCAGAAACACAGGCACCTCTTCCTGGAGAACTACTGTATCGGGCTGTCTGGGGAGCAGCAACTTGGTAAACTGGACTCAGCTTATTTGGTGCCAGCGGACTACAGAGGAGTAGTTCCTATACTCCAAGGAGATTGCTGTCAATTTGTAAAGGGCTGGCAGTCTACTGGGGTTCTTGGTTGTTTCTCAACTGACTGACGAGTCACTCGGTCACAATTGATAAGACTGGTGCAGGCAGGGTTTTGCGCCAAAAGTCCACAGAGTCCTCAGTACTCGTTGTCTTGCAGCTCTTCTTCATCCTCTTCTTCTGGGTTCATCGAATCTGAGTTCCTGGCATAAGGTGTACCTCCTAAATACTTAATTTAGGTGTGTTAAGGGGTGGGAGGGGTAGTAGCCAATGGGCTACTTACCTGTAGGGTGTCCACATCCTGTAAAAGGCCACTTCCTGTGGTAAGGAGGCATAACCCTGACCCAGTGAGCCTAATTCCGCCAAAACTAAGATGGTGGAATTCTAAGTTTTGTGTTCACATGAGGTAGCCAACCTTTGGGGTGGAACTAGCCTGATGGGGGAACACATTTCTTGAGTAGCTAATTTTCCTGCCTGCCCTGGTGCCAAATGGGCTTAGACAGGGGGTGGCATTTCCCCTGTCTAGGGAAGCATTGTGTCACATATGTAAGGTGGAAGAGGCCTTTGAAGCCTCCTGCCTTGATATGCTTATTACTCAGCCGTCCTGCTTGGAGGAGGTGACAACACCTGTGGCTGGAGCAGGCATTATTTCTGCCATAGGGGAGTGTGGGCTCACACATGCAGGGGGTCAGAAACTTGTCTGTGGTGGCAGGCTGGTATACACCAGTCATTCAGTACACTAGTAGTTAGGAGGTTTTCAGGGGGTACCGCTAAGGTGCATGTATTAATAAATCTATCACTGGACTTAATGCAAGATGTTTGATACCAAACATTCCTAGTTTCAGTGAATCCATCATGTAGCTAGGTAACTCGTAAATTACCAGTGTTCCGCACATGTACTCAAAATGGCTTTCCTGTTCACATGTAATATGTGAGAATCGACTTAGACATTAGAGGGGCATAGCTGCTTATGCAGGCATGTCCACACATGTAGCATAGCTTAGGGCTGTAAGGCCTGCTGTAGGAGTGACGTACCTATACTGCATGTAGTGTCTGTAGGCATGGCACACAGGGTGTGTGCCATGCGTGTCTTCAATTTTCTATGCAAACACAAGGAGATGATGGACGGAGAGCTGAAACTTTTCAGACACTCACCCCCAGTCACAGATCTGGATTGAATCCATCAACGTTCTTTAGCTCACTTCGCCACCTCAGTTCCAACACAGCTATATGCACCATCGCACATAGCCCGCAAGAGCAGTGTACATGATGGTACCGAGGGTTCCCTTAGGATGACACAATACATGCTGCAGCCCTTAGGGACCCTCTTTACACTAGATAGCGGTGATACCATTTACTAGGGACTTAAACAGGATGTGCTAAAGGGATTGCCAATTGGGGGAACATTTGTACATTTTTAGGGAAAGAGATCTGGCACTGGGGACCTGGATAGCAGGAACCACGTGCGCTTCTGTCAAAATTGTATCAGATACCAGGCAAAAAGTGGGGGTGACAATGTCAAAAATTGACACTTTCCTACACATTCCAGGATGAATTTGAGACTAACTCTCAAATAATATCGGGTGTACATATTATGCCCTTGATCCAGCACTCGTAGCACCCAAGATCAATCATTGCTTCTTTCGGGGGCTGATTGATACCAGGTTTGGGCACCTTCAATTTTACTTCATAAACATCCCCATAACGTCCCCATAATTTGGAAGTACTCTGACATTTTCCTCCATTTCAGCTGAAAAAAAGTTAACATGAAGTCTTTTGAAGCTGGCTGAAAACAGCCCTGAAGCCCCTGTGGGCGTGTCTTTTCCTGTGTAAAATTCTTGCTGTACTTTACAGTGCACTTTACAACTTTGCTGTTGTGTATTCTGAGTTTGTCCTTTGACCACCTCAGCAGATACAGGCAATATACCGGAGTTGTGAAATTGATATAAGCATAAAGAATAATGTAACCAACATTAACAGCACTGAAAATGAACTTAGATAGTTCATACTTTTTTGCTGAGCTATTATTTATAAAAGCCACCGGTTCAATGTCATTTTGTTGATAACAGTAAGCTGCAAGACTGTAAGGTTATGTTATGTTATGTTAGGGAAATTTTAAAAGTGTGTAAATACTCTTGGGTGTCTTGGCGCTGTCTGAAATTGAGCATGCGAACAGTAATGCTTTTAGTTATTAAATAGCCAAGTCTTAATCTCCTTCCTGAATGCCAACAAGGAGGGAATGGCTCTGATGTGTGCTGGAAGGCTATTCCACACCTTTGCAGTGCCAAAAATGATACTCCTACCTACCCAGTTTGCTATTTTGATTTTGGGAATTACTAGAGTTTTGGAGTTTATGGAACGTAAAGCTCCATTAGGTATGTACCATTTAAAAGCATTCCTAAGAAACTCTGGGCCTGTACTAAACAGTCCTTTATGTGCAAGACATAAGGCTTTAAATTTTGCCCGGCTGCAAATCGGAAGTCATTGTAGCTTTCGTAGTCCCTGGGAGATAGAATGAAATTGGGGCAGTTTCAGGGTCATTCTGGCAGCAGTATTTTGCACCAATTGCAGCCAGCTTACGTGCTTTTCTTGCACGTTTAAGTAAAGACTATTGCAATAGTCCGATTTTGTGAGGACAAGTGCAGTAATCACGTTTTTCCTATGGTTGTCAGGAATGTATGGCGGTATTTTTCTGATCCTTTTTAGGATTTAGTAGGCTGAGGATACCACCAAGGACACTTGGTATTGAGTTTGTCATAAATGTTTCGCTTTGGGAACGGGAATTGGAGGTTGACATAGTTGTTCTGACCACCAACTAGGGGATCAGGTTGGAGAGAGATTCTCAAATATAATGATCTCTGTTTTTCCTGAGTTGAGTTTCAGGCAATGCCTACTCATCCAACAGCTGACTGCTTCGATACAGTCTCAACATCGTTGGGGTCCTGACATGCCATGATTAGCAGCAATTGTGTGTCGTCAACATAAGAAGTTAGCTCCAGTTTAAAACTTTTAATAGGAGGGGCCAGCTTTGCTGCATAAATATTGAACAGAGTGAGGCATAATGATGATGTCTGTGGCACTCCACAAGGCAAAGAATAAGGTGTTGATTCATATGTGCCCAGTGCTACTGTTTGTTTTCTGTCAGTAAAGAAGGAAGGAGGTGAGCAGAGCCATGTCCTTGTCCATAATCCCTATTTCCGCTAAACAGTGGATTAGGGTTTTATGATCTATTGTATCGAAAGCAGCCGATAAATCCAGAAGGATCAGGACTGCGGAACCCCCTTATCCAGAGTTATCCATACCTCTTCCTATGCTTTGACCAGGGTCGTTTCAGTACTATTTCCTGGTCTAAAGCCAAACTGTGTTGTCTCGAAGTTGATTGAATGAATGTATTTGGATAATTCTTTATATTTATTAATGATTATTTCAATCATTTTTTAAGGAAGTGGCAGCCGTGATATTGGGCGGTAATTGTTAGTGTCGGTCCAGCTTAGATTAGGGGAAGAATAGAGGCCTGTTTCCAAGTTACCAGAAATACGTCTGTTGAGAACGTGATATTAAAGATATTAGACAGGTTCCTAGATATTAATTCTGGTGTTAGTTTAAGTATCAAGGATCATATGGAGAAACTGATTTGCTTTGCATGAGGAGAATTGCCACTTGTCCTGGAGTGGTAGGCGTAAATTCATGGAAGGATGGGTCGTTTTGTACTGGCTGTGTTATCTGCTCACTATTGGGATGATTCTTATTGTTATAAAAAAAAATTACATTTAGTTAACCTTCTCTTTAAAGGTGTATGCTAAGGTATTACAGAACTGTTGACTGTGATTGGAGTCATTACTATTAGGAATCAAAGTAAGTTTCATGACCATCTGGAACAATTCTGTGATCAAATTAGAAGCCTTTCATATCAGTGATGTATATTAATTACTTTTTTCCTTGATGATAAGGTCTTTGTACCTAACTAGTGCGAGCTTATGGGCCAGTTTTTCTTGTGCATCATAATGTTTGCTCCAACTCCTTCCAATCCTTCTACAGGATTGCTTTTCTAGCCTCGGGGCTTCTGTGAGCCAGGGGGCTGACGGTTACTTTCTATTAGAATGTTTAACTTTGTTAGGGACAAGATCTCCGAGCGTATCTGATAGCCAGTCTGAGTAACAGTTGGCTGCTAAGTACTTGAAAGGTTAGCACAATTTTCCCAGGTGGACAATATAAGAGAATACTGGAAAATAAAGCCTGATTTGTCCTGCTTCATTTAAATAGAAATGCTTTGCAGTAGGTATTACCAACGACATCGCAGGTAGCTGTTAATTCACTCCGGAAAATTAAAGCTATGCCACCATCCTCTCCTTAGTGGTGCTTCCCTGGCTACAATGTGCATTATCAATTTTTGGCAGAAAGGAAATCAGCACCAGCCATGTATTGGGGTTAGTTCTAGAGTTCGGGTTCTGCACAAGTGTATGTTAAATGCAGTATTCCCTGAGTATTTCCCACTTGTTATGTGCACTTTACCTCCAATATAATTTGTTATATCTGACTGAAAGGATTGATCAGTAGCCTCTTGTGTCACACAGTTATCACTCTCATCCTCTTCAGTCTGTATGCCCCTTGGACTATTTTGGAGTGAATTAAAGGCTGGTTAGTTTTGTTTCTTGATGTTTGAGCATGATTTAACTATAGGAGAATGCTAAATCTTTTACGTTTTATTCTGATTTTGTGTCCTAAATGTTGGTTGCAACCTTTCTTAAACTTCTTTCTCTTCATGGGTTTTGTTCATCACTATGTTCAAGGTGTGTGTACTGGCTGCCTGTGTGTTCACGCTCTTTCACAGTACTGAAGTTTGAATTATGTATCCATTTGTTACCTAGGCTCTTCCGTTTTGGGCTTTAACAGGAGTCTTCATGCCCCAACATATGCTTCACTAAATCGATCAATTATGTTTTGCCCAGGCCTTATTCTGAAGCCGTGCTTGTGTATCAGCAGTCATATTTTGTACAATTGATAACCCTGATTGTATTTGGTTTGTTTTGATCATCAGTCTTTCTAGGATTAAAGTATGTCTTTTTGTTTTTAGATCTCGCCTGGCGAAAGCAGCGCATGCGTTGCTCTCGCCATGGAGAGGACCTTTTGGAATCAATTGAGCCAAAGCTTAATTCACACGCGTCCAAATGGACAAAGATGGCTGCTCTCGCCATCGCAAAGCTAAACATGTATGCGTAGGGACAAAAAAATACACGAGCATGTGGACAGCCTGACACCATCTTTGTGCACTCGTGCGCGCATTTTTTTGTCCCTACGCGTGCGTGCTTTCGCTTTCCCAGACAGGATGAAGGCTATGCTCTCACCCACTCTCTGCGGCACACACAGATGATAAACAAGCGCAGATACAGCCTGCTGCCTGCGCTTGCTCCCCGCTCGCACACAACTGCCCCAAAATATTGCTTAGCCCCCAGCTCCATGCATGCCCACCTCCAATTGGTGGTGTTAGGAGAAGGACCAACTTCCACGGGAGCGAAGACAAATCCCTCCACCTCCAGGACACAGAAGCAAGAATGCGATAGATGACACACACTCCTGTCTACTGTCTCCTAAAAGTATGAGGGAATTTACCCAAGGAGTGTCCACCACTCTCCTCATACGAGGGGTAACGAATAACAGAAGGCGTCTCAGGGGGTGGTCCAGGCTAGGAAACAAAACCAAGGAATAAACAATAACAATCCCCACAGTACTCTGAGTATTAAGAGAAACGCATTGACATGTGTGATTAACTTGATTGATCTTACCCCAATTGTAGGTTGGGCGAGCTTCAACGATGAGTTCAGGAAACAGAGAACTGTAGATAATCCCAGTTGTATCAAGGATAGTTGCACTCACGAAGGACTCACCACACTTCAGACGTAAACTCAAAAAGGAATAAAAGGGAGTGAAGTGCACCGCCCGGCTGCAAGTGGCAAGCACAGCGGAGCAGTACAACCACACACATTCACAACTCAAAAGATAAGAAGGGAGTGAGGTGCACCGCCCGGCTGCACGAGGGTTAAGTACAGCGGAGCAGTACACTCTCAGGAGGAGAGACACCCGGCCCTTGAAGGAACAGGGCGGAGCGCTCACTCTCTTAGGAGTACTCACAAACAGAATGCCAAACTAAAAGGAATTTACTTCAGCCCCCAGGAGTGATGAGAAGGAAAGCAACGAGCTGAATACGCCCGCGAAATGCGTGAGCGTTGGTAGGGCCGCCGCGTTCAGAGGCTCGCGGACAACGAGGAAATGCCGAGTACCGGCTGGCATTCAGGCACAACACACAAGGGCTAAATTCTCACGGAACAAGGTGTTAGCAACAGAAAAAGGGCGAAGGGAACCTCTCCGAAACACCAGAGGTCCAACAAACGCCAACAAACACTCGGGCAGGAACCAGGAAGTGGAGAGGGGGCGTGGTCACGAAGAAGTAGGCCAAGCAAAGGCTTCCGTCTGCCGCTCCTCCTTATTCACTGTAGGGGGCGTCTACAATGTTCTAGCTCTCACATCCAGGGGTAGTTAAAAACTATCAGACCGGCAGTAATCACACAAGTCAAGGCTGCTAAACCCTAACAGTACCCCTCCTTAAAGGCCTATTCCCAGGACCAGGTTTCAAGGGGTGAAGTCTGTGGAACTGTCGGATCAGCCGGACAGCATGTATATTTTCGTCCGGTTCCCATGATCGCTCTTCTGGGGGATATCCCACCCAATCTATGAAGTACTGGAGTTTACCTCTGAATTTTCTGGAGTCCAAAATTTTGCGTACTTCATATTCTGCTTCCCCGTCTATCTGCACTGGAGGGGGAGGGATTTCAGGGACATTGGAAGGTATGTATTTCTTAATCAAGGAGCTGTGGAACACGGGATGGATTTTCATGCATGGGGGTAGTTGAAGTTTCAAGGTGACAGGGGTTAGAATTTTCTCTATTGGGAAAGGCCCTATGAATCTAGGTTGGAATTTTTTCGACCCTTCCATTCTGAGGTTTCTTGTGGACAGCCACACTTTCTCTCCTATAGTGTACACGGGCTCTGTTCTACGGTGTTTATCAGCTTCTTTCTTCATTGCTTCTTTAGCCTTCCCTAGTTCTGTCTTTGCTGATTCCCATATGTCCTGGATATGGGCATGGTGTTCCTCTAGTGCGGGCACTGCAATGTCATCTGAGGGTAACACAATGGGAAGCATTCTAGGGTGCTGGGCGTGTAAAAAGAAAAAAGGAGAGACCTTTGTAGCTGAATGGCTCGAATTGTTGTATGCGAATTCAGCTAGAGGAAGAGCTTGAACCCAAGTAGAAGGAATAGATGTTAACAAACACCGCAGGAATTGTTCCAAGGTTTGATTAGTTCTTTCAGTTTGCCCATCTGTTTGGGGGTGATAGGCAGTGGAAAGCCTGTGATCAATGCCCAAGACAGCACACATTCCTCTCCAGAACTTAGAGACAAACTGGGGACCTCTGTCAGAGATGATAACCGTAGGCAACCCATGTAATTTCACCACTGAGTCCAAAAACAGGATGCTAGTTCTTTAGAGGAAGGTATTTTCTTTAGCGGAATGAAATGTCCCATTTTGGACAACATGTCCACAACTACATAAACAGTGGTATAACCCTGACAAGGGGGCAAATCTGTCATGAAATCCATACTTATAGTATGCCAGGGTGCTGGAGGTATGGCTATATGCTTTAAGAGCCCTGTGGGTGCACAATGAGAAGTTTTTTGGCGTGCACAAATTGCACAAGATTGTACATAGTCCAATACGTCTTGGGACAGAGATTCCCACCAAAACCGTCTATGGCATAGATCAAAAGTTTTACGACCACCTGGATGTCCTGCCAAGGTGCTACTATGACACCATCCTATGATTTTTTGTCTCAGGGTAGAGGCAGGGACAAACAGCTTATTGTCGTGATAAAACAACCCGTCTTTGATAGTGTGTAAGGGATTGTGTAACCATTCCTCAGGTGACATATCTAAGAGTAGTCCCTTGATTTCCTCCAGAAGATTGTGGTCTTTTTCCCCCACCCCAAGGATCTTGTTCCCAGGAATGATAGGAAGAGGTTGTTCGTAGATAGAGCTCTTTGCCTGTCCGAGACGTGACAAGGCATCAGCTTTTCCCTGTTGTGTACCAGGCCGATAGGTAATCAGAAAGTCATATTCACTAAAGAACAATAACCACCTCATTTGTCTTGGTGTAAGAGCTCTAGCAGACTTGAAGAACTGAAGGTTTTTATGGTCGGAGTAAATAGTAACCACATGGGGAGACCCTAACAAATGATGTCTCCATTCTTGGAAGGACAATTTAATGGCCAACAGTTCCCTTTCCCCGATGGTGTAATTCCTCTCTGCAGGTAGCAAGGTTTTGGAATAATATGCTATGGGATGCATTTGACCTGTCTCGTTGTCTCTTTGGGAAAGGATACCCCCTACCGCATATTGAGAGGCGTCCGCCTCCACATAAAACGGTTGAGTGTTGTCAGCGTGCCGAAGAATAGGGGCGGAAGTGAACTTGTTTTTTAAGTCACAAAAAGCTTGTTCGGCCTCGAGGGTCCATAAAAAAGGCACCCCTTTTTTCAGAAGCTTTGTAATTGGGGAAATGGTTTCAGAAAAACGGTCAATGAATCGCCGATAAAAATTGGCAAATCCTAGGAAAGATTGTATTTCCTTGACTGATGTGGGACTATTTCATTTAACCAGAGCCTCTACTTTCTTAAGATCCATCTGAAGGCCACTAGGTTTAATGGTGAAACCCAAAAAGTCCAATTCTGCAGTGTGAAACATGCTTTTGTCCAATTTGGCATATAATTGATTCTCCTGTAATTTCTGTAGGATTTTTTGGACATGGGTAACATGATCAGTTTCGTTTTGAGAGAATATAAGGATATCATCTATATAGACGATTACAAAGATATCGATATATTCTCTCAGGATGTCATTTATGAAGTATTGAAACGCCGCCGGGGCATTGCATAACCCGAACGGCATGACGCAATACTCATAAAGTCCAAATTTGGTGCGAAAGGCAGTTTTCCATTCATCTCCCTGCTTTATCCGGATCAAATGGTAAGCACCCCTTAGATCAATTTTCGTAAAGATCTTTTCTCCCTTAATCTGGTCGAGAAGGACAGGAATCTAGGGAAGAGGGTATTTGTTCTTTATCGTGATTTTATTCAGAGCTCTATAGTCCAGGCAAGCCCGAAGACCTCCTTCCTTTTTATCAATAAAAAACAAAGGGGAAGACGCAGGTGAAGTAGAGGGTCTGATGAATCCTTTGGCCAGCATCTCATCTAGGTAATCCTTCAGGTAGTCATTCTCTGAGGGGGTCAAGGCATATATACGACTGCAGGGTAGATCTGCGCCGGGTATCAGGTCAATCCTACAATCATAACTCCTATGCGGAGGTAATTTGGTAGCTTCCTGTTCACTAAAGACATTGGCAAACTCTGAATATTGATCGGGCAAACACAAGTCTACCCCTGATTGGACTGCGCAAAATAATGGAAGATCTGGTTCGCGGGCTTCTTGGTAACAGTGAGTTTTACAGAAGTGGGAACTCAAGGTGACGGTTCTTTTCACCCAGTCTATAGCAGGATTGTGAAGCTGTAACCAAGGTACTCCCAAGATAACACCGAAATTGGGAGCATCAATTAGATCAAACACAAGGCTTTCTGAGTGACCGTTATTGAAAACGATAACCAACGGCGGGGTTTGATAACTGATCATACCTGAAGATAATTCAGATCCATCCACAGCCCAGATGGATTCAGGCTGGGGTTTAGTGATAAATGTAAGACCCAGTTGTTTAGCGAGTTGGATATCAAAAAAATTCCCCGTAGCGCCGGAGTCCAGAAGAACAGACATGGTGTACTGTCTTTTACTCAAGTAAGTGAGGGTAATAGGTACTGTAAAGTGTTTTACCACTAGTACCTGACTGGAGGAGATCTGTGGGGGTGTAGAGCTTGGGGAATCAACCTCTCTGTTCCTCAAGCATTCAAGTTTTCCGAACTGGAAAGGCTACTGACTGATTGTTTTGGTGTCTTAGGGCGCACTGGACAATCTCTAGCAAAATGTCCTCCTTTTCCACAATAAAGGCAAAGGTGCAATCTCCGTCTCTTTTCTTTTTCTTCTGTGGACAGAGGCCCACGGATTCCCCCTATTTGCATAGGTTCTGGGACATCTTTAGGCAGGGTTTTCTCAGGTCTATGAAACAGCATTTTGGGAACAATATTACGATTCCGTTCTCCTTTCCTCTCATGCAAACGATGGTCTAGTTTCACTACCAGGTCAATAAAGGAGGCACAGTCTTCTGGGGGGTTCACTATCTGGGAGAGCAGGTCCTTTATTTCCTCACACAACCCACGGTAAAACAGGGAGGTTCGTTTGTCTTCAGGCCAGTGGGTTTCTGCCACCAATCGGTTAAAATTGGTTATGTAGGAAAGGAGATCCTTGGAACCTTGTTTGAGATTAAGCAGTTCGGTATCGCTAGCTTGCATATAGGAATGCTTCGCAAAAAGACTCCTCATCTTTTCCTTAAACTGATCAAGATCATATAATAAGGGATCGTTATTCTGCACTAGAGGTACTGCCCATTCTGCTGCATTTCCTGCTAGGTAGGATATGATAAACGCTACTTTGGCCGAATCATCTGGAAAGGAAGCCGCCTTGCACAGGAATTGGAGTTGACACTGATTCATGAAGACATTGAATTTGGTGCTGTCTCCGGTAAATCTTTCGGGCATTGCTAAGGGAACAGGATTAGGGGTGTGTACCGTGACTTGAACAGGGGAAACAGCGGGATCAGTGCTAGCTCTTGTGTCTGTTTCTGTGGGAGCTAGTGTGAATCTAGCAGGCTGTATATAAGTTTTACGCGGTTTAGGGATTGTACCTGTATCTCTCGCTCCTGATCTCAACTGATGTACTTCTGCCACTAATCTTTGGTTTTCAGTTCCTAATCTGCCTACTTCTGTCTGAAGGGCCACTAAAGCAGCAGTTAGATCATCTATAGTAGGGGTTTGGGTTTCAAGGCCCGTAGCCTCCATAGAAGGGTCAGGATTCATCCTCGCTCGGGGGAAGGATAATTCGTGGGCTTGGCTTTCTGTTAGGAGAAGGACCAACTTCCACGGGAGCGAAGACAAATCCCTCCACCTCCAGGACACAGAAGCAAGAATGCGATAGATGACACACACTCCTGTCTACTGTCTCCTAAAAGTATGAGGGAATTTACCCAAGGAGTGTCCACCACTCTCCTCATACGAGGGGTAACGAATAACAGAAGGCGTCTCAGGGGGTGGTCCAGGCTAGGAAACAAAACCAAGGAATAAACAATAACAATCCCCACAGTACTCTGAGTATTAAGAGAAACGCATTGACATGTGTGATTAACTTGATTGATCTTACCCCAATTGTAGGTTGGGCGAGCTTCAACGATGAGTTCAGGAAACAGAGAACTGTAGATAATCCCAGTTGTATCAAGGATAGTTGAACTCACGAAGGACTCACCACACTTCAGACGTAAACTCAAAAAGGAATAAAAGGGAGTGAAGTGCACCGCCCGGCTGCAAGGGGCAAGCACAGCGGAGCAGTACAACCACACACATTCACAACTCAAAAGATAAGAAGGGAGTGAGGTGCACCGCCCGGCTGCACGAGGGTTAAGTACAGCGGAGCAGTACACTCTCAGGAGGAGAGACACCCGGCCCTTGAAGGAACAGGGCGGAGCGCTCACTCTCTTAGGAGTACTGACAAACAGAATGCCAAACTAAAAGGAATTTACTTCAGCCCCCAGGAGTGATGAGAAGGAAAGCAACGAGCTGAATACGCCCGCGAAATGCGTGAGCGTTGGTAGGGCCGCCGCGTTCAGAGGCTCGCGGACAACGAGGAAATGCCGAGTACCGGCTGGCATTCAGGCACAACACACAAGGGCTAAATTCTCACGGAACAAGGTGTTAGCAACAGAAAAAGGGCGAAGGGAACCTCTCCGAAACACCAGAGGTCCAACAAACGCCAACAAACACTCGGGCAGGAACCAGGAAGTGGAGAGGGGGCATGGTCACGAAGAAGTAAGCCAAGCAAAGGCTTCCGTCTGCCGCTCCTCCTTATTCACTGTAGGGAGCGTCTACAATGTTCTAGCTCTCACATCCAGGGGTAGTTAAAAACTATCAGACCAGCAGTAATCACACAAGTCAAGGCTGCTAAACCCTAACAGGTGGAGCTCGCCTGCCTCCTTAAACTAGTGGGTGAGGAGGTTAGGGCTCTTAAGAGGACAGCCACCCTCTTCATTTCATTCAATCAATCAGAAATTTATAGACCGCGCTACTCACCCGTTAGGGTCCCAAGACGCTGGGGGGGAGGGGGCGCTGCTATTGCTCGAAGAGCCAGGTCTTGAGGTGCTTCCTGAAGCTGAGGTGGTCCTGGTTCAGTCGTAGATGGGTGGGGAGGGCGTTCCAGGTCTTTGCTGCTAGGTAGGAGAAGGATCTTCCTCTGGCGGTGGCTCTGCGGATCCGTGGGATGATGGCAAGGTTGAGGTTGGTGGAGCGGAGCTGGCGGGTGGGTGTGTAGAACGTGAGTCGGCTGTTGAGGTATTCCGGGCCCATGTTGTGGAGTGCTTTGTGTGCGTGGGTGAGCAGTCTGAAAGTGATCCTTTTGCTGACGGGGAGCCAGTGGAGATTTTTCAGGTGGGTTGGGATGTGGCTATGGCGGGGAATGTTGAGGATGAGTCCTGCGGAGGCGTTTTGTATGCACTGGAGACGGTTCTGGAGTTTGCTGGTTGTTCCTGCGTAGAGGGCGTTCCCGTAGTCCAGTCAGCTGGTGACGAGGGCCTGGGTGACCGTTCTTCTGGTTTCGGTGGGGATCCATCGGAAGATCTTCCGGAGCATGCGCAGGGTGTTGAAGCAGGAGGATGAGACGGCGTTGACTTGTTTGGTCATTGTGAGCGAGGAGTCCAGGATGAAACCCAGGTTGCGTGCGTGGTCTGTGGGTGTCGTGCGGTGCCCAACGCCGAGGACCACCAGGAGTTGTCCCAAGCCGAGGGGGTTTGTCCTAGGATGATGACCTCCGTCTTGTCCGAGTAGAGTTTGAGACGGCTTATCTTATCTTAAGTGACATTTGTAAAGCGCACTGACACCGTAAGTTTCCTAGCGCTAGAGTACAAGAGTGCATGGAATGTAAAGAGGCAGGCTAACCGGTTTGGGTGAAAAGAAGGTTTTAAGAAGCTTCCTAAAATTAAGTAGAGAACAGCTAGACTTAATAGACAGGAGAATAGGGTTCCATAGTTTGGGGGCCAGATGGACAAATCTGCGGCCACCGAACTTGTTTGTTTTGATTTTTGGGGCGACCAGCAGGTGGAGGTGAGCCGACCGGAGATTGTGCGCTGGTCGGTGCTGCGTGGTCAGTGTTTTAAGGAAAGCAGGGCTGGTGCAGCGAAGAGACTTGAAGATCAGGCAGCCAATCTTGAAGGCTGCCCTTTGTTCGACTGGTAGCCAATGCAATTTGTGCAGCAGGGGTTTCGCAGACTGCCACTTTGGCGTTTTGTAGATAAATCTGGCCGCCTTATTCTGCACGATTTGAAGACGGCAGAGCAGTGATTGTGGGAGTCCATGATATAAAGAGTTTGAGAAGTCGAGGCGGGATAGTACCAGGGAGATGATGACATGGACCAGTGCCGCATGCGGCAATAGATGGAGTATTTTACGAATTTTGCGAAGCTGGAACATGCATGCGGAGATCACAGCCCCTACTTGAGCCTTGAGAGAGAGCTCGGCGTCAATGACCACCCCTAGGCTCTTCACCGAGCTGGGAGGGGCGGGAGGAGGACCCAGCTCGTTGGGCCAGAACTGGGGACCCCAGTGTACTGAGCTGTTCCCCGGGAGGAGGAGCTCAGTTTTTCCGGGATTTAATTTCAATTGATTGTGGTTCATCCACTGCTGGATGTAGATCATAACTGTTTGAAAGCTGTTGGCAGCATCAGGAGAGTCAAGAGGGAAGATGATCTGCAAATCATCAGCGTAGTTGAACACTGTGATATCCCATCTCTTGAGTGAAAGAATCAATGGCCGGAGGTATAGGTTGAACAGAAGGGGAGAAAGGGATGAGCCCTGAGGGACTCCGCAAGTCGTGGGAGTCTTGGCAGCCGTATAAGGGCCCAGACGCACGGCTTGTGTTCTGCCGACGAGGAAAGACTCAATCCACTCGAGGGCACGGCCCTGGATGCTGGCCTGTCCTACACGGTGGAGAAGGATGTCATGGTCCACCGTGTCGAAAGCAGCCAACAGATCCAGAAGCACGAGGGCTTGGGGAGTCCCCTCGTCAGAGTTCCCCCTCAGGGCGTCCAATACTGCCAAGATGACGGCCTCGGTGGAATGGGCCGGCCTAAAGCCGGCCTGATTAGGCTCAAGATAGCAGGAGCTCTCGACAAAGTTTGAAAGGCACCGAGTGACGTGGGCCTCGAGGAGCTTGGACAAATAGGGCAGGAGGGATATGGGACGGTAGTTGGAAGGGTCGGCAGGGTCCGCACCAGGTTTCTTTAATAGAGGCACTAAGATGGCCTCCTTGAAGGAGCTGGGGACCTTGCCAGTATTAAGGGAAGCGTTCAGCAGAGGTAGTATATTATCCGGTAGTTTAAAACAGACGTCCCGGAGGACCGAGGGAGGGTAACAGTCGTTGGGAGATCCTGATTTGACCCGGGCTACAAGCTCAGCTAAGGTGTAGGGTTAAGGGCGGGGAGCTGGGCGAAAGATAATGGGTTGATGAGGGAGGTGTCGGAAGGCCGTGCATGGGTGAGGGAGGGAATGGAATCCCGGCTGTGCTTCACCCAGTCTGCTACCTCTTTCATACCTTCCTGGAAGTTTGATTTGGCGGTGGCTGGGTCCTTGGTGAGGGAGAGTATCAGCTGGGTATCGTAGGCGTAGGAGATGATGTTGATGTTGTGTCTTCGTGCGATGGTGGTGAGGGGGCTCATGTAGATGTTGAAGAGTGTTGGGCTGAGTGATGATCCTTGGGGTACGCAGCAGATGAGTTCGGTTGCTGCGGAGCGGAAAGGGGGAGGCGGACTCTCTGGGTTCTGCCGGTGAGGAATGAGGTGATCCATTCCAGGGCCTTCCCCTGGATACCCGTGTTGTTGAGGCGGTGTACTAGGGTGCGGTGGCATACGGTGTCGAAGGCTGCTGAGAGGTCCAGGAGGATGAGGGCTGCTGTTTCTCCGTCGTCCATCATGGTTCTGAAGTCGTCTATGGCTGCAATGAGGGCGGTCTTGGTGCTGTGGTTTGCTCGAAATCTGGGAAGGGTCAAGCGAGTTGTTGTCCTCGAGGAACGCGGTCAGCTGTTTGTTGACGGTCTTCTTGATGACTTTGGCTGGGAAGGGGAGGAGTGAGATGGGCCGGAAGTTCTTGAGGTCCCTGGGGTCTGCGTTGGATATTTTCAGGAGGGTGTTGATCTCAGCGTGCTTCCAGCTCTCAGGGAAGGTAACTGACGAGAAGGAGCTGTTTATGATGTTCCGTAGGTGGGGTGCGATGATGGTGTCTGCCTTGTTGAAGATGTGATGGGGGCATGGGTTGGTGGGCGAGCCGGAGTGGATGGTGTTCATGATGTGGATGGTGTCTTCACTGTTGATGGGGGTCCAGGAGTTGATGGTGGTGGTGGGGGTCGATGGGCTGGTGTCCGGCAGTGGGGGTTGGGGTCCGAAGCTGTCGTGTATGTCTGCAATCTTGCGGTGGAAGAACGTGGCGAGGGCGTTGCAGAGGTCTTGCGAGGGGGTGATGTTGTTGTTGCTGGCGTCCGGGTTCGAGAACTCTTTGACGATGCTGAATAGTTCTTTGCTGTTGTGTGTGTTGTTGTCTAGTCGTTTCTTGAGCGATGCCCTCTTGGTGTTCCGGATCTGCTGATGGTATTCGCGGGTGGCGGATTTGAGGGTTGCCATGTTTTCCGTAGTCCATTCTTTGCGCCAGTTCTTTTCGAGAGTTCGGCAGGCTTTCTTTGCAGCTTTGAGGGTGTCCGTGAACCAGGAGGGTTTTCTGGTGGTGGTCTTGCTGTGGGTGTTCTTGAGTGGAGCGAGGTCGTCGGTGCAGTTGGTGATCCAATGTGCAAGGTTGAGCGCTGCGGTGTTGGTGTTGGGAATGTTGGTGTCGGCAGGTGGGTTCTGGCTCAGTGATGTGATGAGTTGGTCCGTGGTGATTTTGCTCCAGCATCTGCGAGGGATCCGGAGCGTGTGGTGGTGAGATGTGGTTGTTTTGAACGTGAAGTGTACGCTGCTGTGGTCGGTCCAGTGTAGTCCTGTGGCGTGGTTGAAGGCGATGTGGTTGCGGGCTGAGAAGATGGCGTCGAGGGTGTGTCTGGCGAGGTGAGTGGGGGAGTCCACTAGTTGCTTGAGTCCGAGGCTGGCGAGGTTGTCGAGCAGTGTGGCGGTGGCGCTGTCGTGGTTTTCTAGGTGAAAGTTCAGGTCTCCTAGGAGGATGTAGTCTGGTGAGGCAAGGGCGTGCGGGCTGATGAGGTCGGCGATGGTTTCGCTGAATTGTGCGCGTGGTCCCGGGGGTCTGTAGATGAGCGTTCCTCTGAGGGTGGTCTGGGGGTTGGTGTGGATCTGGAAGTGTAGGTGCTCGGTGGTGGTGGTGGTGTCTTCGGTGTTGGTCGTGATGCTGATGTTGTTCCTGTAAATGATGGCGATCCCTCCTCCTGATTTGTTGATGCCGTCCCTCCGGGTGATTTTGTAGCCGTCCGGGAAGGCTATGGCGATGTCGGGGGCCGAGGAGGCATTCATCCAGGTTTCCGTGAGGAAGGCGACGTCCATTGCTGTTGAGTCGAGGAGGTCCCAGAGGTCGATGGCGTGCTTGTGTACGGAGCGGGTGTTGAGGAAGATGCACTTGAGGTGGTTGTTGCTGCTTGGTTTGGCGGGCGTTGAGCTGTTTTGGAGGCAGGCGAATTTGCAGGCTTGACAGGTGAAGGGTCCGTAGGTGCGCTTGGGGGTTGCTTGATAGCAGGCGGGTGGTTGTCCGGTGTTGAGTGCGTTGAGGGTTGCAGGGTTGTATCTCAGTCGGTTGGTCTGCGAAGAAAAACACAGCAGCAATATCAACAATATCAGTAACACAGTGACAAACACGGGCACAGAATGCAATGAGCACACAAATACTCAGCTGCAGGAGCAGGGGCGAACTCGCGGCAGCAGCGGATTGCACTGACAGTTGTTTTTGAGACGAGAGACAAAGGGGTGACACCCTGGAAAATACCCTGTTGCATATCTGGTGCACTCTCTTTAGAAGGACAGTACTTGGCATGCCCCAAACACCCCGATAGGTAATTCCACGGTGCAGTTCGTTGTCTTTTCTCATTGAAAATTTCAAGGGATGGGCAGTGTGTTTTCACAGACTGGCTTGTGTGACATAGTACTTATAGGGTTGTGTGACATAGTGCCATGATTGCTGGTAATGCTGCATTTCTTCATTGTGGTTCAAGTTGGACCATCTCTTTAATATCAGTGCGCCCTCGCTACTATTTTAGAAGTTTGACTCCTATTTGCTCCGCCTCCCATTTCCATGGCCAGTTTGACGCCTGTTAACTCTCACCTTCGAACACAAAATATTCAGGGCTTGGCATCCTACATTACTAGTGCTCTGTGGTGGGAACTGCCCATAAACCCTAGGACTTCACATCTGGCCAAAGTCGGTCACTCCAGAACCTCGTTATTAAAACCTTTCTGTGCTTTGGTGAATGGACAGACATGCACCATTCAGCACAACTCCTCATGGCGCCAGTGACTTGCAGCAGTGGGAGCAAGGTGTTTTCAGCAAAGGTGGGGGGATCAAGCTGTTTAAAAGCATGTTGGTGGTGGGGGGTTGAAAGTAAGCGCCACCCGCCTGAAGGCTTCTTGGACAGCGACACCCACACCCCCACTGGCTTAGTAGGTATACGTTTTTAGCATATGGTGCTTTAGAATAGTCGACGGCATTTCGATCCCATTATAAAATTAAAGAAATCATCATCAGGACAAAAATAATGCCTAAACAGTATAAGCCTCTAGCAAATTGCCGGGAAGACACTTCTGCCGACTGACCTGGCGTACCTTCCCCCTTCATAACGCGACCGAGCACCTTGCTGGCGCGTTTCCCCGAGGCTCCCAATTGCGGGATGTCGGGTTAATTAACCCATTGCCCTCCGCCTTGCCCGGAACCCTAGTTCGGGCCTACTCGGCTCTAGAGGCTTATACTGTTTAGGCATTATTTGTGTCCTGATGATGATTCCTTTGATTTTATAATGGGATCGAAACGCCGTCGACTTTTCTAAAGCACCATACACTAAAAACGTATACCTTGAGTTATATGCTTGTAATGGTGTGAATTGAATTTCTGATAAACCTTTGATCACAGAAATCCGTAGCTTTTGCCTAAAAGCCCTGCTCTGTCTGTTTGTGATTTCTTCACCATGCCAATCTGTATGTAGTAGGGTACAGGCTTGTGCCCCACTACGAAGAATTGTTGAAGGTATTCTCTGTGATTTTTTCAAAAAGTAAAATATTGGGACCTCTGTCCGGCTGGACATGTCATAACCGAATATAGTATCCATTGTGTCTATATTTATTGCTAACTTTAAATTGCTTATGCATGGGACCACTGTTGTTTTCATAAATATGTTCCCCGAGGTCCTGTGCTGACTCGTATGGGCGCCCTTGTTGTTCCTTAAAAAAAAAAAAAAAGCAGGAAGAGGGGCACAATCAGGATGTAAAATTGGCTGGACTAGGGCTTTCAGTGTGCTAGGTCCCTCGAGTCCTTACCTGGTGGTAAATCAAAATGGACATTGAAACAGGCCCCTATCAGACGCTATATTCACGTCCTTTACTTTACCTACAAAAACAATGATTCTGTGTCTGCACAATAATTGTATAACACAGTGGCTGGGTTGGACTGGCATTAGGGCAATCAGGCAGTGTGTAATGGTCTAATCTGCCAGGTTAGTATGTGACCTGTTTTTTGGGCTGTTTGTTTTCCTGCATTATGGTCAGATGAACATTTTTTTAATGTTGATTTTCATGATATTAAAACAAACAATGCCTGCAGCAAAATCAAATCTATGCAGTCTCCCATACCATACAAAAAACGTAAACAGCATATCTTTAGAAGTTAAAAACTGCCCTAATTTTGAAACATGGACACTTTTCTAGCTAACTAATTCACTAATGGGCACCACATTTATTTGAGAGCCGGGCCTATTTCCTGACCCAGTCTCACTACATGATAGGGTAATCCATGACAGCGATTTTGTTCCTGTTTATATTTCACATGCTTTACTTAATCTTGCATTCCCCAAGAGTGTTAGCTATGTCCAGGATGTGTGTTTCTGTATTTCATTTCACAGCATTTTACTCTTGTATGGGGCACACATCGTAGTGAGTCACCTCCAGGTGTTTATAACAGGCTACTGTTGAGTGCTTTGGAGTTGAGGCTGAGGGTAGTGCAACTCTCACACTGTGCCTGTCTGTGGGTCAAAAGGTGTCCAGAATACATGGTCATTCAATATATGGCCTCTCTGAAGAGCACACTGAGAAACGGTCCCGTATTCCAGTTGCAGTTGGCATTATTCTGTGCAAATGTGTGTGAAGGAGGTTCTCATTGGTAAAAACAATGACAGGGTGAATGCAAAATAATGTATTGTTGTTACTCATTCATCTTAAACATCCATTGACAAAAAAGCAATACCCTTGGCTGTTTTTAGATGTAAGTCAGTTGTTGTCTTATATTTCTGGATTCAATCACGGAAAGCTGAGGGAAAGATGCGAAAAAGAGTAGAGTATTGAGGGGAAGGTGAATGTAAAAGGGTCATCATCAACAAGATATGGTAAGATGCTTCAGGAGGATGGAAGGGGAGAGGTGGATGTAAATGAAGCAGAACAAGCAAAGAAGTAATGAGGCTGGAGGAGAGATGAGAGTTGAAGAGGAGTGTAAGGATAAGATGTGTGGTAGAGAGACAGAACCAGCAAGGGAACATAAGCAGAGTGGAGAGAGAAGTATTGGTGAGAGATGGATGAAAGAAAGCAGGACCACTGAAAGATGTTAGAGGTTGGGCGGGATGAGAGGGGAGGGGAGAGGTGGAAGTTCGAAGGGTCAGAAACAGCAAGAGATTTGAATCCCTAGAAAAAAGAAATCAACGTCCAAATCTCTTTCATAAAACATAATTTACTCATTGACAATGTGCCGGCTTCTGACAACTCTACGAGTTTGAAGTAGCCCTTGTGCTGTATCCGATGATTTGTGGTTGACTGTTGATCGTAGTGTTAGAGAAGCCTTAATACTACTAAAAGTTAGTACCACATTTGACACTGTTTCCCAGCCAGTGCTTATAAATCAACTAGCACAGCCTGGAATTTAAGTATCCACTTGGTGTGGTTTACCTGTATCCGATTTGAGAAATCTGAAACAATCCACTCACCACCTATTTCTATTATGTTCTAAACCACTGACTTGCGGAATTTATTGAGTCTCCCTGTTCAATCTATATAATTCCCAGTTAGTCTTACTACACAGTACTTTGGTTTATTGCTGATATCTAGCGCATATTGATACCCAAGCATCACTTCCCTCAGTGGCAATCTGGTCTTTGCCCAAGAATATGTTTGTACGTGCATGCTAACAGTTGATTTCCGAATGAAGACAAATTCATTAAAACCTTAAAGTGACAAATTAAGGGTTCTCATTTTTAAAGGATCTCTTTGGTGGCTGGTGTAGCTGGGTCAATCGCCCACATTGGTGAATCCGGCAAAATAATCTTCGATTAATTTTCCTGCATCTTCTCTTTTTTAATCGGAACAGATTAACCATGTTTCATCCACTTGCTTTTAATACATCCATAAGCATTACAAAAAATCATCCCTTTTCTCCCCTCTCACTACAGTGAAGCTGTTGTGCAGTCAGTTATCTTCTCATTAGATTATTATGCCCTCTCTTGTGGGCTTCCCGCCTTTTCGCATTCAGTACCCTTCAAATCATTCAGGACAGTGCTAGGCTCATCATCTGAGACTGCTGCATTGCAATGGTATTTCTTCTCACTTGTCTGCTGTGTTTTTGATTTGAAACCCTACATCTGCATGGCACTATCCGTTTGTCATTGTGCATTGCATTAAAAGGATCCTTTCTTTCGAAAGCACTCCGTACTGTTCATTCCAGAATCCTATATTCTGTGCCATCCAAACTCCTGTGTCATTCTAAAATTTAGATGGTCCTGATTGGAGACAGAGCCTTCTCCTTTCTAGTTGTGCTGGACTGAGACTCGCTCCCTCTTGAGCTATGACGTGACTCAAATTTTTGGGAAAAACACTTAAAACTATTCTTTCTCCACATTAGTAAAGTCTGCACCTCTCCTTTGGAGCTCTCTTAGTGCCAGAATGCCCGATTTGCATATCATTTTCATTCATCCCATTCAAGAGAACAGTAACTAGGTTAAATTAATTTAATGTATTTCCACTTATGTAAGTATTTTATTAGGATTTTTAACGCTATTTCTAACCATTTTATTTATATCAAAACTAGGTGAGTTGCTTCTTGCAAAGCGGCTTCAAACAATGCCATATAATTAATGTCCAATTGATATTACCTCCTATGAGGTCACTTCCTGTTAGGTTAAATCTTATGCAAATTATAGGGGCCTCGCATGTTCCTATTCTGCCCGGGGCCCCACAAATCCTAGGACCGGCCCGCAGTGTTCTCAATTATATATTTTTTAGCTCAAGCAAGCGCCTAGCGCAGGATTGAACGGGCACCTCGAAAGCGCTATATTAATTCATGCACAACTATCCAATCGCAGCTGAGGGTGAGATCTTTTGTCGATGCGGAGGGGTGTTTTCGAGATCGAGTTTCCTAGCCAAGAGTGAGTTCCTTTGTCGGCGCGAGATCGCGTTTCACATTTGCATGCAGGGGGGCGTCTTTGTTTGCGCTGGGGAGGCTCCCGGAGTTGGGTCCCTTTTTGCGGCAAGCCTGTTTGTGCGCCCCTAGGATGCCCGACAAGCACGGGCATGTGCTCCGCTGCACTGCCAGGCTGCACTTCACTTTCACCCACCTCCGTGCTCCCCCCAGCATTGTTTGCTCTATATGTAATGCACCATAAACCTGACTGCAAGAAAGCAATCAACAGGCTAATAACTGCTCTAATTATAAACACTGGACCGCGGGTGTTGGATGACGAATATATGATTATACCACGATTTCAATTACCACGCATGGCTTTACCACGCGAATTTTACATCGCAAGTGGCTTTACCACGCTGGTATTTACAACGTAGGATTTTACTACGCCTAGAAACGTCTTACCTGCACGTCTTTCTCTACGAGCCCTTACTTCCATCCTCCATTAAAACAAGCGTCAAAACACGTATACCAAAATAAAAAAAGGACTGCTTTTTTGACGTACACGGCACGTCTTTGGGGGAGGCTCTTTCCTTTTTCTTTTAAATTTATGTTCGTTTTTTATTTAAAGTAACCTGCTTGTTATTTTTTTGGGGGGGGACCCCCCCAGCCCCCCTCCGAGCCCCCCCCCGAGCCCCCCCCCTGCCCCCCAAGCCCACGCAGAACGACTTGAAGGAATACCACGTCTCCCCCCCAGCCCGTGGTAAAGACGTTGTGGAAGGCACCCTGCGTGGAAGGCACCCTGCGTGGTAAGTGTCACGTGGTAAACGTTAGTAGTTGTAATGCCTTCGTGGTAAATGATGTTTCCCTTGGATGACAGCGGCCTCATGTGTAGGTAAGCCATTTACTGTGTGTTTCTTTGGTGGCTCCCCTTGGAGGAGCAATTGCCACTTCTACGAGTGGCTTAGATTCCCGCGCGCAGTATTTGGTTTGTAACTTCAGCTTCTCAGTGTGTCGTTCTCACTCCCTTGAAACTACCTCCACTTCCACCCTCACGCTGGTGATCTACACCCCAACACTCCATTTTGAAGGCTCAAAATTGGAACTCTTTGGTTGGTCACCAATGGCACAAGGCCATGTCAGAGGTTACCGTGATGAGTGGCGTTCCCATAGACATGAGGTTCTCTGGAAAAATGATATACTTTTTTACTTAAAATTGCTTGTTATAACAAGAAAAATTTGCTTCACCTTCTGAACCGGCTATTAATACTTTGTACTTTGCTATATTCCTCTACTTGTCTTTCTTTTATTTTTTTATGTTTCAATTCTTTATTGTATTTTTCAGAAAGTTATACATGTAGCATATACAGAAAGAGTTCTTAAAATAGTTTAGCGATCTCTACGCCACTTGCGGTTGGTCGACTTTTGTTTCAGATTCGTTTTCTTTGTGAGCAGTTGAAACTTAATTTCAACAAACATTTGCAATGCAATAGGTCTCACAGTTACAAGAGTTTCAGATATTGGCATTGTAAATAACAATGCCTTTTATTTGTTTTTAAAACAACCCAAACATAAAAGGCATTATTATTTGCAATGTCAATAGCTCAAACTCGCATAAATGCGAGACCTATTGCATTGCAAATGCTTCTTTACATTATGTCTCATATAAGCTGATCAACGATGAGAGCACAAGGTTTGTAGCTTCTGCCATCAGAAGCATATTGGAGATAAGGTGTTTGTTCTCTTCATCTCATATCATTTGGAATTGCAGCCTAGTGTGATCTGTCTCTGTCAGCCATAATACCACCCCTTGCTTTTTAGTCTGGTTTAACAGCACAGCAGCTGTTAGACCTAATGTGATCCTTAAGAAGCAGTACTGACAGAGAGGTTTAGACTCCATCGACACGTTGATCTTTCACTCTACTAGTTTTTTGGGGGAACAAAAGGTGCTTGCTTCCACTGAAAGTCTTTTTTGCTTTTTAAAGAACCCTTTGGCCACTATAATAGGCCTGAATTAGTTATGGTGACAAGCGAATTATCAAAGCTATAGGCATGTCTGTTTATTGGGAAAAGGTCTGTCTAATTCCATAGATCTGTTCTGTTTATTATGAAACGTTATGATAAATGCTGTAGGTCTGAGTTCTATATGGATGCTCATAGAGCACCAAAGTACTTTATGGCTTTAGTGTTGGTTACACCCTCTTAAAAACACTGGGTGTTAGAGACTGGGTAGAGGGTCAGCCCATTACAGAAACTGGTTCCATTTGCCCATATGTTGAGTGATGGCATTTCACCTGATCACTTGTGCAAATCAGCCTAAAAATGAATGCATTTCAATCCAAGCTGCTGGGCCGTTACTTTACTTTTGCATGTTTGCCTTTATAGATTCACCTGAATATCTTTCAGTTTAATTGTTAATGCTTGCAGCAGCTCTCTAAAGGTGCTACAGGACCACTTGGTTCTCTCTTATGTCATCTAAAGTGATGTGCATCTCTCATTGGCACTGCTTCTAAACCAGGCAGGCATCTTAGAATGGAATTGTCCACAGTGCATCATTGTTTTACCACTCCAAGATGGCCACCATGTTTAGAAACATGTCAACCATCTTACAGTGAAATATTAAGCACAATGCCATTGGAAGGTGGGCGCCCTGTGTGATGGTTACTGAGGGACCATCTTAAAAGAGAATTATGCATAGTGTATAATTGTTTTATCATTCCTAGATGTCCTACACATTGCTTCGGTATGTGGTAGCCAAACTAGAGCTTTAAAACAATGAAAAAACTATACACAGTTCAGTTCCAAGATGGCCGGCTACTGCAATGTTGCTTTATTATTACCAAAAGGTTTATGGTCCGACCAGGTTTAGGGAATGGCATTTTTCCCTTTTCAACTTTCATGTTCTGAATTTATATTATACATGCTTATTGATGTTGTGTTTGTTTTGCCATAGATGAGTTACTGGGTGACTAGAGAAGTGTGACGGCCAAATTAGAACTTAAGGACAATAAAAAAACTCTGTACAATTCTGTTCCAAATGGCCGGCCACTCCAATGTTTAATTTTAGACTTCTCTTTGCCAGCACATACTCACCATGTTTAGGGTGCAGCATTTGTCATTGTTCTACTTTCATGATTTGGATTTACATTGTCAATTCTTATTGATTTTGTGTGTGTTTGCCTATAGATGTTAATTGGTAACTACAATAGATGCATGAGTGAAAGATTGCTTGTATAATGAGTGCCTTAACTCATCTGTTGCTTACGAAGCACTTTCATTGGTAAGCCAGACCTATTGGCACTACCAATTTTTACTATTGTGGAAGTTCTTGGTTGGGGGCTGTTTGATGCTACATTCAGAGCTTCTAACATACTACCAAATTTGGATGCACCATTTTGGGTGCCAAGACGCTCTGCTTGAAGATTGCATATTGTTCAAATTCACGATAAGATCTGCTTTAGGGATTGTGGCCGCAGGGCACAGCGATAGCATGCTTTGTGTGCTTCACAGTGGCACTTTCAATTGTAATGAATTGTAATGTGTAGGTGTGATACAGTGTCTAACCTGTATTCCCCATGGTAAGCACCAACACTTCACACTCATGACTCTGACGTATGGTGAGATACAGAGGGTGAAAATGGGGGCAGCAGTACCAGATGACTATAGGTAGAACCGTTTTACAATTAGTAGAAGTGTGTCCTCAAAGTGTTACACTTGATGCATGCAAAAGTCCTTGTGCAGTAGTCTGGCATCACCACAAGGTGGTGTGCGTTACCTCACATTAGGGGTATACAGCGTTCCACTGGTGGCAACTTGTATTCTACATGGTGGTCCTACCGATAACCTGTTGTCTGGGGATCCTTGGGTTTCTGTGACTGGTTAAAAAATGAAGTAGTATTAACATATTATTAAAGTGTATGTAAATAAAGAATCAAAAATGTAAAGTTTTAAATGTCAATTAAACGTGAAGGAATTTGATATTGGAGACTGAAATTAAGTTGGAATCTTCCGATTGATTCGTAGGAGCAGTGCAAAAAAAAAAAACCACACACACATACACACACACACACACACACACACACACACACACACACACACACGCACACACACACACACGCACACACACACACACACACACACACACACACACACACACGCACACACCCACCCCCCCCCCAAAATGAAATTTTTCTTCCCCTAAATTAAATAGAGGCATTGTATATCAAGTAAAATAAAAAAAAGGTGAAAACGTGTATATATGACATTGATCTAACGAAGTCCAGGAGTGACTATGTCTATCAACCTGGTTTAAAAAAAATAATGCCAGTACATGTGCAACAGTGACTTCTTCATGCCCCTGAATCACGTTGTTTGTAAATTGAACAAAACATTCATGTTTGCATTTGTTTGATGGATGCTTGTTTCTTTATGATTGTGTATTTTTTGAGGTTCAAGTCAATGAAATTGCTCACGCTTGGGTCCCCGGCTTCCAGTAATAACTTTGTGGGGTCCCTGGATAACAATATTCAGTTGGGCTCCTCGGATTTCAGTAATGATTAACTTGTGGCTCCACAGAAGTCAAAAGGTTAAGAACCACTGTACTTTGCATTCAGGGACTGAGAATTTCTGGTTGACACTGTTAGGGTGGCCATCTTCATGCTATCTTGTGCTCGTTACTGTCAGTTGAGGTATAGCTTCACTGTTCATTCTGAGTGTATACAATCTTGACTTGCTCCAACTGAACTAATTAGACCAGCACACCTGTTTCCAGTCAATTGAAGATAAATCCCAAGGGAAGGGCACAGGATGCTCGCCATGGCAGCAGGTGCAGTAGCCACACTAAGTGGATTGCGAACCCTAATGAAAGCGCATTACTGACATCTGGCAGCTAGTTATTCACCTGCGAGTTGCTTCATGGTAACTCTTGTGAGCCAATTTAGTGACTCAGGAATAGGTGATACATAAGAGTTTGGTGAAGGGATATTTGTGAAGGTGAAATTCCCCACACAAGGCACTTGATTTTAATGAAAGGGAGTGCTTTATTGAACACCCCACCCGGCTTCGCTCACACCGAGCTCCTTTCAACATTCCACTGGAACCTTTAGCTCGTGGCTCACAGGCAGCTTGCGACATCCACGAGCTCAACCCCAGCTCAAGTGTAGACATCACAATATGTATTCTGGTCCAGCTGACGTAGCCTTTGCTAAACGTGTGGCCTTTGTGCTGAGCCTGTATAATTTGCTGAGAGGGGCGTGAGCAATTCTCAGCTCTCCTGTGACCATAAACTGCCTAGCATGGAACGTTTCCGGGCTTAACAGTAGAATTAAAAGACAACTAGTTTTCGAAGAGCTGAAAATGTATAACCCTCATTTTGTATTTTTAAATGAGACCCATATTCGTTTTCAGGACCGTAAAATGATGGAACAAGGGGGATTCGAACTGCACTGCCTTGAATGTACCAATTAGAGGGGTCGCTATTCTCAAGAGGAAAACTTTTAAGGTTGAGGTACTAAGAACTGCTGTAGACAAAGCCGGTAGATGGGCATTAGAACAAACTAATTTAATGAATTCAAAATACGTACTATGTGCCTTGTACGGATCAAACATCGACGATGCGTGTGTTTTTGACCGTCTTAGCATTGAACTTTTGGATTGGGAAGGGGACATAATAATGATGGGTGACTTCAATTGTGTTATGAACTATGCCAAGGATACGACAAAGATGAATCCTTCACAACGTATGCGTAAAACTAGGGCAGCTATTTTAGAGCTATCGCGCATTCATAACTTAAAAGATGTTTGGAGGAATCTATACCCAAAACTTGCAGGATATACATATTATTCTGCTCCCCACCAAATGTGCTTCCGCATTGATATGGCATGGCCGACAGATCGTGTCTTGGAGGGTTGTAAAATGGAGATTTGTCCAAAAATAACCTCGGACCACAATCCCATTATACTACGATTTCATATTCTATCTACTAATCTGGCTACTAGGTTATTTTCTTTCCCAAGATATCTGTTAACAGAAATTTTATTTGTTTCTCAATTGAAGAAACATATCAAAGAATTTTTTGAATTTAATTTAGAATCAGCTCACCCCATTTATGTATGGGATGCATGCAAAGCTAGCATTAGAGGGTTCGCACAGCAGTACATTATAAGACAAAATAAAGAACGAAAAAATGAAATTTTGGAAATGACTTCTAGAATACGGTCACTAGAAGAATATTTGGCTGAGGCTATGAGACAAGAAAACTTAGGGGGACGTATTTCAAAAAACAAACCTTTACTGGAACTTAAATTGAACACCCTCCGATCCAAAACAAAAACATTTTTAAGAGAGAAAGTTAGTTTGAAATTACATAAATATAAACAGTCGCAATATGATAGCGGTGACAGAGTTGGTAAGATTCTTGCTTATAAAGTTGCTGAAGATAAGGCCAATTATTTGTTTAAAAACATTAAAGGGGCAGATGGGGTTAGCTATTACCAACCGGAACAGATACTAAATCAATTTGTAATATACTGTGGCATCCTTTATACACCCGAATCTACCCCTACCGAAGAAAACATGCAAAATTATTTAATCAAGATTTGGACATTAGATAGGGAACCAGATTTAATGGAACCACTTGAAAGACATTTTTCACTTTCCGAACTTCAATTGGCTATCTCTTCTCTCCCATCGGGGAAATCCGCCGGTGACGATACACTTCCAATTGAAATTTATAAATGTTGTAGTGAGGAATTGTTACCTACACTTTGCTCAGTGATTAATCAAATTGGAGATACAGGCAAAGCCCCCAACTCCTGGAAAACTGCCAAAATTATCTTTTTTTTAAAAAAAGATAAGTTACCTACAGAGTGTGGGTCTTACAGGCCCATCTCCTTGATTAACGCCGATGCCAAGGTTTATTCCAAGTTACTAGCCATGAGATTGGCCCCGCTGATGCCTAAATTAGTAAGTCAACACCAACATGGTTTTGTAACCGGCAGAGACACAACAGCACATGTTAACACTGCTATTACTGCATTTGACGTTGCCACCATTAATTCCTCTCCACTCGGTATGGTGTTATTAGATGCAGAAAAAGCATTCGACTGAGTGGGGTGGGATTACCTCTGGGCTATACTAAAGAGGATGGGCTTTGGGAAACAGTTTTTAACCAGGATTCAAGCACTGTACGATTCCCCCAACGCAAAAATAGGATATGCCAATTTAATTTCTAACACTTTTCCGGTTTTAAGAGGTACACGCCAAGGGTGTCCCTTATCACCCCTTTTGTTTGACCTTTCAATGGAGCCTTTCATTAATGCGATACTAACTCAAGATTGTATTAAACCATTTATTTATGGCAATAACTCTCTTAAGATTACTGCGTACGCAGATGATCTGGCAATTTATTCAACTGATGTAGCGGAAGCTATGGCTGGTATCATTAAGGAAGCTGACGAATTTGGCTTGGTTTCAGGATACAAACTAAATTTGAATAAAACGCAAATCATTGTTAACTACAAGTTGCCAGCCCCAGTCTCGGGGGTATGTCATACAGCAAACTACTTAGGTATTAAAATAACATCTAATTTAAAAGAAATAATGACTCTAAACTATGATACATTATTGAAAGATACAACTAGGCTTCTTAAAAAATGGCATAAGGTTCCTTTAAATCTCCTAGGCCGAATCAACCTTATACAAATGAATATCCTGCCTAAATTTTTGTATTTATTTAGGTCCATCCCTCTTTTTATTAACAACTTATTCTTTAAAAAACTGGATGGTATTCTAGGCAGTTATATTTGAGGCTACAAGAAAAACCGAAGAGCTCTTTCTTTTCTTAAATTAGCAGCTAACAAGGGTGGCCTTGAATTCCCTGATTTTAAACTTTACTTTTATGCTTCTTTTTTGGGTCGGATACGCAGCCTTTTTTTCCAAACTATCCTTATTTTTTCACCAATTTATGCTTGGGGCAAACTCTGTACAATTTCTAGCTAGAAGCAATGACCCAAATTATTTCAAACGAGTCAAGTTCAAGACCGCTAAAGACGCGGTTCATATATGGAATATCATCCTGGCAATCAATAAAACTACGTTTTTCCACCCTAAGCTAAGCATGTGGAACAACCCGGGCTTACCTGAGATTTTTAGCGACTCAATAGTTAGAATATGGGCTAATCACGGTATAAATCATCTCCGTGACCTATACGGCGCATCAGGTTTTTTAACATTTGATACCCTAAGAATACTCTATAAACTTCCCGAAAATGCTTTATTTAAGTATATACAGATACGTGATTATTTCGTGAACAAAATGAAATTAAAGGAAATTTTCGATTCAGAATTATGGACCTGCATTTACGGAAAAACAACTAAAGATATAATTAGCTTGGGGTATAAATGTTTATGTCAACACAAACCTGAAGACTGTATTAAACTTGCACAAAAATGGACTACTAATTTGGGTGCGCTTATCTCCCCGCATAACATATCTACTTTTTTCATAACAGTAACTCTTTAACCCACTCTTCTAGCTTAAAACTTCAATCGTATAAAACAGTATGTCAGCTATACTATACGCCACTCCATTTTTACAAATGGTCTGGGAATAATGCATTTTCTGAACGCACAAAATGCCCAAAATGCGACTTACTAGCTGCTGATTTAGTACATATAATTTTTTCATGCCCGGTGTTGCAGAAATTTTGGAATGACGTAGTTAATGTGTTGAAACTGAAAAAATTGATCTTCGCTAAACTAACTACTGAGATGATTTTTTTGGGAATACAACCAAATATCATCGCCCACAAAGACTTAGGGGCCCATTAGGATGTCGGGCGGATTGCCCCCGCTAGGCTGGCGGTAGCCACCGCCAGCCTGGCGGGGGCAATCTGCCCGACATCCTTCCCTGAATTCCCCCCCGCCATATTAGTATGGCGGGGGGACTACGGCGGAAGAAAACACCGCCCGCCACTTTTCCGCCCCGGTCACCTTGCGGCCGGGGCGGAAAATGTTGAATATGGTGGCGATGTCTATGAGACACCGCCAGCCATATTACAATGGCCATTGTGCAATGCTTTTCCGTGGCGGCAATGCCGCCACGGAAAGGCATGCGGTGTTCACGCTGGAGGGCCCCTGTGGGCCCCCAGAGTGACGGCCAAAGGGGGGTGGCACACGGGGGGGTACCTGTGGTACCCCCCTGCATTTGCATAATCGCAGCGGCAGGCACCGCGCGGTGCCTGCAGCTTCAATTATGCAAATGCGTGCATTTGTTTTTAACATTGTGGCGGGCGGTGCAGTGAGCACCACCCGCCACAATGTTAACTTGAGGAATGTGCCCGCCACTGTGGCGGGCGCATCCTAATGCCAATGTCGGGGACCCCCGCCCTTTAGGCGGGCGGTCCTGATCTCCGTTAGGGTGGCGGGCGGACAAAGTCCGCCCGCCATCCTAATGGACCCCTTAATGTTTATTTTAATTTCCTGTGCTAGATTGATAATTGCTAGGGCTTGGATCTCAGATAAACCACCACTGGTAAGTGAATGGTGGCTTTTGATAAATGAGATACACGATATGGAATTTTCCTCTGCAAAATTTCGTGGGAAACGATCACTGAAGAAAGTGAACAAAACATGGGATATTTTGTTTCCTCTCAACGAATGAACTTTTTTTTTTTTTTATATATAAGATTTTGGAAAAGTTCCTATTTCTTCGTTTTGTAATTTAATGATCTGATTTACATTCTTTTCGCTCAAGATTTCAATTGTTTGGTAATAAACTGATTATGCTGCTTAGTAAATCTGATGGGTGATAATCGCCGACCAAGGTCTTCTCTCGGCTAGGAAAACAACAAACTTGGCTAATAATATCGGGGAACCCTTATTCAGTTGATTGACTTTTTTGGTTCTGAAGCTAGCTATGAGCACACTCGATAATTCTTTAAAATGAAAATGATGTAATTATTTTTTTTTCTGACCTATGGTATATTCCTTGTATATTGCTACTCGACTAAGCTTTTAAGGAATTGTGTGTACTATAATTTTTCTGAAAATGCTTTACTTCTGTAATTAATGATTGCTTGTGCTGTCAATAAAAAAAAAAAATTTAAAAAAAAGAGTTTGGTGAAGGGATATTTGTGAAGGTTAAATTCCCCACACAAGGCACTTGAATTTAATGAAAGGGAGTGCGATAGGAAATCACTGGCACTTTTTAACCAATCAAAACCTGGTTCACTGACAGAATCGTTTATATCTTTCAAAGACATTTATTACTTTGAACCAACTCTTGATAAAGTGCATCCTCCTTTTCTCAGGAAATTATACCTGCAGTGGAGACATGGGTCGCTCCCTATCCGTTCGCTAACAAGTAAATGGAGCAAAGATGCAACCAGTACCTGTCCAGCATGTCGAACCTCCATCGAATCTGAACTTCACATTTTCTTTTTCTGCCCCACTTACCGAGAGATTCGCAAACAATGGATAGTCCCTCTATGTAAAAATCTGGGATTTGTGAAGTGCCTGATTGCTTTGAGAGTCCTGAAAACCAATGTGACTGATTATATTGTGTTCGCAGTGGCAAAATACCTGGGTGCCATCTGGAGTGTTAGAAGGAAATGCCTTAGGGACGGCAATTGACCCCATTGTATCAAAGACACTGCGGTGTAATACGGGACTATGTTAGCGTCTGATTTTAGATTATACATTTATTAATATTACAACTGTTTTTAAAAAACGTATGTTTCAAATGGCTTTTATGGTAAAAATGTTACCGAAATAAAGATTCTTGAAATTGCTTTATTGAACAACCCACCCGGCTTTGCTCACACCGAGCTCCTTTCAACATTCCACTGGAACCTTTAGCTCGTGGCTCACAGGCAGCTCGCGACATCCACGAGCTCAACCCCAGCTCAAGTGTAGACATCACAATATGTATTCTGGTCCAGCTGACGTAGCCTTTGCTACACGTGTGACCTTTGTGCTGCACCTGTATAATTTGCTGAGAGAGGTGTGAGCAATTCTCACCTCTCCTGTGACCACACATTGAGCGCTAGCACTCTCTCGGCTTTAAACACAGAAAACGTCCTTTTGTGGATTCACTGATAGCTGTGAAATGTATTAACAGAAAACAAAATTTCCCTTTAAAAAGTGTGTGAATTGCGCGTTCGTCGGGAAAACCTAGGTTGAAAAGACTTGAAACGTCGAAGGTTAAATAACCATGGATCTTTCTGTGTATTCAATGACTTGGTCTTGAAATAACAAGTTGCATGTTTCCACAGAAACCGATTACCTGCAAAATGGCCATTGGCAATCTTCGTAAATCACTCAATTCATTTGCTGGAAACAATAGACCTGTCACCCCTAATAGCCGTCAGTTCTTTCCCTCAGGGCCCAACATACGCAGTAGCTACCTTACAGGAGAAACCGCACACTTTTCTCTTCCTTTTCGATATAAACTTCTGCTTTATGACAAGGCATACATAATTTTGTACTATGCACTCGTGCGTTTAAGGTTCTATAAAATGCCCTGAGAGTTAGAATGGCTGGGGCTGGCGTTAAAAGGATGGCTTTTATAGCAGTGAGACGTGCTAATGATTGCTCTGGGAAGCTGAAATAAATCCTGATTAAATGAACCTGGAATATTCACTTTGGCATTGAGCAGAACGATTTACAACACAGTTTACAAGTATACGGTGAAATTGAATCCGTTAAACCAAAATATATTCCAAAAAATCAAGTAGGAAGAAATTAAACACAGTCCTCTGAAACGGCATTAGTGGAGCTTAAATAAAGTGAGATGCGTACAACCGACTAAAATGCCATCACCATGGTGCTTAGGGGGTGTTCTAATGTCTACGTTGTTTAACCGTGAATAGGACATGTGTGGGATTTGCACTGGACTCCCCCACATGGAAACCCTCAGAACCACCCCCTCCCACCCTCTACCTCCTTCCGTGTGGCCGACTTGTGCGATCCTGGGCCAGTCAATTTATCTCTCGAGCCCATATCTTCCATACCAGCACCGTAGAAAAAAATCAAAGCACCATTATTGGCATCTGTATAAAAACAAGCATTAGAAATGCAATAGGTCTCACTTTACTGAAAGTTTGATCTATTGGCATTGCATTATTATTTGCAACGCCAGTAGGTCAAACTTTCAGTAATGAGAGACACATTGCAAAGGGTCTAAATGTTACCCCTCCAGATAACAACATGGATGGACCCTGCATTTGCATGTGACAGGAAGGGGGGGGGGGTGTGCAAGCGAGGAGTCGAGATGGCCATAGTGGGCCAACCCAAAAAATCAATTGGTGATGTCTGCTGGGAGTGAACCAAACGGCATAAGGCAGGACAGATGCACAATACTAACCAACCAGAAAAAAGGAATTTTAAAAAGCAGCCCAACTAGCCAACCAAAAGTGGTAGGCATGTCCAAAGTTCCATATAGCCCATACACTGAATACAGAATGCCTCGTAGAGCAGCGCACGCGCTGCCCAGGCTCAACCTAATGACAGTCACAAAATTGGAGGACACCATTTTGGTTGGGCAAATTGTTTTTTCCATACCGTAGCATGAAAGTCAGTCAAGTGGCCAACATAGCCTTTTATATTCCAGCAGGTTTTGCAGCCTATTTTAAGTAGGGCTTTAAAGGCTTCACAGATATCTGGGTCTTTGATCTATGACGAAAGGGAGAAAGTGGTCCTCATTAATTCAAGACCTCCCACTTAAGCGGAAGCCCTCCAGAAAAAACAATGAATCTAGTAAAAGAGACTCAATGTGTTTATATTCAAATATAGATATTTTGTAAAGAGTTTGGTTGTCAGCACTCCTTTCACTTTAACTAGATAAAACTTCTGAGAGAAGCCACCCAAGATTCTAAGGTAAAGGCTCATTAATCGAAACATTTTCAGAAAATGTAGATGTACGAATAAACCAATTTATTGAGAATTACCATTGTGCATCTGAAACTGTATGGATTTTCTTAACCAACTCAATTTAACACCATTGCAAAAACACGAGTCCGATTCACAAAGAATGTAGGCAAAGTACAGGTAGAGATCCCATCTTCTGCATGCATGTACTTGGAAAGTTGTGCCAGGAGCACGTTTCTAGGTGTACTTCTAGGGATGTCATGTGACATTCCAAACGGTTTCCTGTTAAATGGTCACCAGCGTTGACACATGTTTTTTTCTCACTGGAAAGAATGTTTTCCCTACAGAGACCACCCTTTCAATACATCTCCACCAAATCTAGAGGTGATCCATTTGCCTTCCCACTTTGGAGTAACACATATGCTGGAGTAAAAATCCTAGGGCCATATGTACGAAGCAATTTACCTGTCACAAATGGGCCGGTTCGCGAAATGGGCTGTGTGCGACAGGAAAAATGCATTTTGGGATATACAAAGCCCAAAATGTGATTCGGTAACTTGTTACCGAATTGCTATTTGGCTTTTGCAATGCGGTATTAGTATGGGGCATGTTAAGGGTCCCCCTCCCTAATACCGAATCGCACGGGTATGTATAAATGTTTTGCAGCCTGAAAAGGGTTGCAAAACATTTGCTTTTTACGATTTACTTCCTGGGTCGGAAAGTTAACCGACTGGTCATTCTGTCTGGCTTCCGATAGGCTCCATGAGCCCATCAGCCAGTCCGAAGCCAGCCAGTAATCTCATGGGCAGGCCTTTCCGCCCTTGAGATTACGTAGCTTGGTTTCTGGCATAGTTTCCATGCCAGGCTGTCCCACATGGAAACCATGTCAGAAAGCATGTTTGGGGGCCCTCAGCAGGGCCCCCTTAGGTGTGCGGCCTCTGGTTGGGGGCTGAGGGGGCACCTATGGTGCCCTCCTGTTGATCCCTTTACCTGTGGCAGGCACATTGAGGTGCCTGCCAAGAGGAGCAGGGATGAACCACACCTTCCATGTCCCTATGGGAGCATGCATTACAGCCGGGAGCATGCATTACGGCCGGTTTCCGACTGAACACTAATTAGGCCACCAGGACCACCGACCGGGTGTTGGTCGGTCCCAGGACCGAGTCGGTGTTCCGTCTGACATCGAAATCGGCCCCTTAATTCTTTGAGGCAAACCTATTGTTCATCTATGATCATACAGTACACCAAACAAAAGAGTATGTATTACAATAGTACCCAAAGAAAGTTCCAGCAATTAAGAAGCGTTTTCTTGTTGATCGCTTCCATTTATTTTACTTAGGGGTCAGTATTGTATTTCTACATTAATCACATGGAAGTTGCTATGTGTCTACCTTTAGCTCGGTTGATTTTTTTATGTGTTTTGCTTTGTTGGTTAGATGTTAAATAGTTTAAAAGAAGCTTAAGCTAAACTATTCCCATACATCACGTTTTGATGTTTCAGATTTCATGGGAACCAATTCGAAAAAGTTTTGTGTACAGTAAATAAAAAGTATGTGCAAAAAGGTGGATTCTTTAGATAAAAATAGCACTTCCTTATTTGCAGAAAAAGTCAAATTGGCACATTTTCTACAGTCGTAAATGTAATCGTGTAGTGAGAAAATAGATTTTTCTGTCGTTTTTACTCTCATTGCTACACTCTCCATCCCTTGCTTCTAAGAGGGACTTCTTAACTCATTCTCCACCACTTGCAATCTATGGGCCAAACTGGCCTCTGCTTCTCTCCCACTCTTTCTCCCTGTTGGAATGCGTCTCTCTCTCTTTCTCGCCCCCTTTAACTGTCTGCCTGCCTCTCTCTGCTCTTTTTGACTCTCGCCCTTTTGCTTTCTCTCTAACCTCTGTCTCATAGTAGAACAAATATGCATGATATCCCCACTCTAAGCCATGCATTCTAATATTTCCCCTTTCCCCCTTTAAGCTGCTCCAACGCCTTCAGGGTTATGCGGATTTGCTGTTATCATCAAACAGGAGTCTCTTCAAAACTACCTTTGACTTTGTTTTCTTTTGCTCTTTTTGTCCTTTTCCTTTATCTCCCTAATTATCTTTATCTCTGTCTTTCGCTAAAAATAAGATAGTTATGCAGGCATGTCTGTTGAGATACACTGCTTTAGCGCCCTAACTTTCCTTGACCCCTTTGCTCTTTTTAGTCAGCCTACAAAGGTTAGTGATTGATAAAATTATATAATTTAAATGGGATTACAGAAAATATAAGTAGGTAGCCGAGGCTCAATACCATATGTTGAACTTTGCCAGCTGGAGACATTAAGGGCTGGTAAGTTCCATTTATGTATGCTGAACTGTAAAATAATTTCCTAAAGAACGTACCCCACTGGGCAAGGCTCACTGTGAGACATCATTTTGCATCACTCTAAGTCACTGTACCCTCATCAGTTTGGCGTGTATGGTGAAGGGAAAATGCCCAAACATTGTCAAAGCCATCAAGTTTACCTTTAAAGTGGGTTTGTGCATGCCTCTATGTGTTTTACCATAATAAAGCCTAAGCTACTGGCTTTGACAGCGCCTGTTTCAAGTTGTACTGAAGGTGTTTAGGCCTTCTGGTTGAATTCAGTGCTGCTAGAAGTGACTCATCCCCATCTCTATGACCCTTGCTGCTGTTTTACTTGCATAAGCTTGTGGGATTGGTGTGTCAAGTTTGCTTTGTTTGATCAAGGGCATGGGTGTTGAGAGGTGGTATTAAGTATTATACAATAACAATAAAAATCCTAGCCTGAACGAGAAAGATTGAGTAAAATTCAATAATCAAAATGACACCCAAACAATAAAAATCTAATTAGGGGAACCGAAGATAGGATTTTTGTTTAAATCTTAAGTAAAAATAGCACTGAAAAATGTCCTTGATAGTCTATCGAAGATTAGCCCAGAACCTAGGCATGATTTCCAGTGGACTGTGATGGACCTCAGTTCAGATATATCAAGTGGGTTCATCTCTGTCAAAGATTTTACTTTCTGACTGGTCTTTTTTTTATGTAGCTCAATATCATACAGCGGGGCAAGCCTGAAGCAGAATCAGATGAAGGTGCATAGAAATCGTGCACATTTGCTGTAAGATCCTGCTGACAGCTCTGGAGGTCTTGGAAGTCTAAATATTGACCGTTTCTGGAGCAGCTCCATTGGCTTATTTCTAAGGCTCCCATGTCCTCAGGAGCAGTACTTAGGGACCAGGACTCACTCCAGCAGAGGTTACCAGCAAGTTCCAATCCATGTCCAGTTGGTACTGGTCACTTCAGGAAAAAGCCCCCTTGTAGTTTATGTCCTTGTAGCCATGCGGAACGTCCGCCATCTGAACCTTGGAGTCCACTTGTTTGTCCTGAATATAAGAGAATGTAGATTCATTCCTTCAGGGCTCCTCTCAGGTCACACATAGCAAGTCCAGTCATCTTCCGATCTTCTGCAGGTCAAGAAAGTGTACTTATGAGGGTTCCTTGAAATGCCACATTTATGGTTGGCACTAGCTAGTGTGTGGGAGTGACTCATGGCTCCTCCCAACCCAATTGGGTAAAAATTTCCAGAGGCAACCCAATCCATTATTTAGCAGTTCCTGTTTGCCCTGCTGCAAATTAAACTCCACACTGCCACTTACTTCTAAAATTGAAGACAAATAATCCCATAATCCCTTGTGCAGAGTTCTTGTGTGCACTTAGAGGTGTGGCTAGGAAATTAGTTGTCCCCTTCCCTGTGTAAACTTCAGATCAGTCTGGGTTTAGCTTTTCTCTCGCTGGTTTTGAAACTGTGAATGTGCAGGCCTCACATCAGTCCCTTTTCTAGTTAAGTATCTCAGTCCACCCCAGCTATCCTTTCTGGCCTGATAAGGATCAAATGCCCCACACCCAGACCACCCTGTCACCAGGTCTAAGCAATTGGTCTGCTCTAGGAGCAGTTTTCACACCACATTAAGGCCAAGCACTTATTGAGCAGCAGCTAGCAGGCTAATTGAAGTTTGCTCACAGGAGTTTTAGGCAGGGAAGACTTAGCTTTATAAAAATTACCTTTCCAAAATAGTTATGAAAAGTTTAACTTCACCAATGAAGTGGATTTTTAATAAATATGAAATAGGTCTTTGAATGACATTTTTAACAATTTCCTGTCAGATGAATACATTAAAGTTAATTAATTTGTACTTAGACATTTTCTAGGATCCAGTTAAACTCTGCCAGAAAAAATAGCTTTTTGGGTCTAGTCATTGGAGGAACATGCTCACTTTAATTTCGCACATTTACCACCTTTAAATATCATGCCCCCACATTGTAGGTGACAAGGTGTACTATGGGTGATTCATTAATATTTAAACGCTGGGTTTCTTGTCTTCTAAAAGGGTTATTTTGGCAAGATTGACAGCAGATTTTTGCGCTGCTGCAGTCAGGCTAGCAATGGTAGGTTTGAAGACACGTTGTAGAGGTCCACTCTAGGCTGGCAGCATAGGACCTGCAACCAAGGTGTCAGTCATTTATCTTCCAAGCCCTGTACGCATTTTCTATACCATATACTACAGATTTATAGGCAAGTTAAATATGTCACTCATGGTAATTCAATGTAACCATCTTTAAAGGGGAATAAAAAATTAGCTAGCTTTCGCGCCAAGAATTTTCAATTCTATTAAGGACAAGGAGGCGAGGATTATGCTTTCTCTTTCATTTATTGCTACACACAGCAGCCAATGAAATTTAGTATTGCATATCAAAAACTACATTTCCCATGATGCAAACAACACATCACATCATGTTATAGCCCATAAGAACCAGTCAATACCGGATATCCTCCTCTTTCTTTGCTTCAAACAGTAAAGTACATGAAATAACTTAAGTCCAACAATAACATCCTCCAGAGTGGAAGAACATCCAACTGGAATGAAACCTCTTCTCAACAGGAAGCATATTTAGTCCATCTTCTTCTCAGAACTTGGAAGAATGAGAAATAGAGCCCGTAAATTCTGCTTAAACAGAACATAAAGTCATGGGTGGGGATAATCATTACATCATTACAGTACATGTAATATAACCGGGTGGGATAATCCTCGCCTCCGTGTCCTTAACAGAATTGAAAATTCTTGGGCGATAGCAAGCTAATTTTTTATTCTATTACAGGAACGGTGGCTTCGTGTTATGCTAGTTTAACACTGAAGAAACACTTCAGAGGAAATATCACCCACCGGTTTATAATAAAACTGTTTGAAAGTAGATTCTGAGGACCAATCAGCAGAATGCATAATGTCCTGAACAGTGGATCCTAACATAAAACTCTTAGAGGCCATGGCGCCACGAACAGAGTGCGCCCCAAAAACTTGGGTGTCCCACCTCTTGCATAACATATTTCAACCATCTGGCTATGGTAGCCGCAGTAACAGGCCTGTATGCTTTCTGCAAAGCAATCAATAACTGAGCTATACCTGTAGGTCGAATAGACCTTGTACATTCCTCATAGGCCTTAAGGCATTGTACTACTCAAAGCTTAGCATTACTCGGAAAAGCATGGTAATCAACACTTCTAGACATTGTCTTGGTCCTGGAAGTAATATTAAAGGAGACTCCCTCCGGAGTATATACTCTACCGGTAATGTCCAAAGCTTTAGTATCCGATGACCGTCTACATGCCGCAAGACATAAAAACAAAGCCAACTTAGACGAGAGCTGTTTCCTTGCCAACATGTCATTTTGGGGCCAAAGATTAAACAGGGAAAGAACTAGAGAGACATCCCATAAGGAAGTACACTTAGGTTTGGGCGGATTCGCTACTGTAATACCTTCAGAACCTTACATATGAGGGGGTACATACCTACAGGTTTACCTTCAATTTGAGAATGACCCGCCAAAATAGCGGAATGGAAATTATTAACGGAACGATATGCCAATCCCTCTGGAGCTTTCAGAGAAAGAAAGTTCACAATGCAGGGTAATCCCGCCCCCAAGGGATCCACGTGTTGTTCCACGCACCAACGAACCCAGCCCTTCCAGGCTGAAGTGTATCTCTTTCTGGTGGATGGAGCCCAAGCTTGATTGATAAAGGCTGAAGCTTGCTCCGAAAAACCTGGCATTTGCCAATGCTGCCGGAAAGTCTCCAGGCCATCAGGGACAGTTGCCCCGACATCACTATCGGTTGCATCTCTCCATGAGGGCGCTGGAGCATCGTTGGGGATTCCGGAATCTTCGTGGGGAAGTCGCAGCTCACCTCCAGAAGACTCGGGAACCAAGGCTGCGACTTCCAGAGGGGAGTCACCAAGATCACTTCCGCCCTCTCTCGCATTATCTGTGTATACACTCGAGGGATCAATATGAATGGGGGAAAGGCATAATTCTGGGACTGGGACCAGTCCTGAGTGAAGGCATCCATTGCCAGAGCTAACGGATCCGGTCTCCAGCTGAAAAACGGAGACATTTGCCGATTCAACCTGGACGCAAAGAGGTCGATCTGGCATGGCCCCCAGGTCGCCTGTAACCATTGACTACCTGAAGTTGGACTTGCCAGTCGCTGTAGTCCTTGAGATGTCGCGAGTGCCAGTCCGCCACCACGTTCGACTGGCCCGGAATATATTCGGCTATGACCGATATCTGGTGACTTAAGCAATAGGGCCAGAAGTCCTTCGCTATCTCTACTAACATGGAGGATCTTGTGCCTCCCAATTTGTTGATGTAGTGAACTGCCGATATGTTGTTCATCCTTAGTAGGATGCAACACACGACTTTCTTGGGTGACAAAGTCCTGATCGCGAATGAGCCGGCGAGCAGCTCTAGGCAATTGATGTGGAGATCTAATTCTTAAAGGGACCATCGTCCTCCTGTAGAAATATTTCCGCAGGGCGCCCCCCAGCCCCAGTGGCTGGCGTCGGATTCTATGACAACTTCTGGAAGGGAGACGAAAATGGCTCGACCGTTCCACGCTTCTACGTGGCCTAGCCACCAATGAAGTTCCTGGCGGACCTCCGATGACAGAGGAACCAGGTCCGTGTACGAGAGACCCTTCTGCAGATGTTGAATCTTTAATCTCTGAAGGGATCGATAGTGAAGGGGACCCAGGAAGAGAGCCTGAATAGATGACGCCAGGAGACCCACTATCCTGGCAATGGCTCTCAGTGAGACTGTCTGTTTGTACAACAAAGAGCGTAGTTCCTTCGGTATTTCTCGCACTTTGGAACGGGAGAGACTCAACTGAGCCGCGTGTGAATTTATGACAAAACCCAGAAAGTCTATTTTCTGCGATGGACACAGTACGGATTTGGCTTCGTTGACCACAAACCGGAGATCTTGCAGCGTAGCAATGGTCATGCGCAGGTGTTGTACTGCCAACTCCGGCGTCTGCTCCATAATCAGTATATCGTCTAAATACACTATCATGCGAATCCCTTGCTCTCTGAGGTAGGCTACCATTGGCTTCAACACCTTGGTGAAACACCATGGTGCCGAGGAAAGTCCGAAAAGAAGGATCAAATATTCATACCACCGGTCTCGCCACTGGAATTGCAGAAATCTCCGATGTGGAGGAAAAATCGGAACTGATAGGTAGGCGTCCTTCAAATCCAGACGGACCATCCAGTCCCCCTGTTTCAGAAGGTCCGCCAAGAGATGGATACCCTCCATCTTGAAATGCTTGTAGACCATGTAATGATTGAAATCTTTTAAATTGAGTACCAAACTGTAACCTCTGCCTCTCTTCTGAACCAGAAAAATATTGCCGCAGAAGCCGCGAGGGCCCTCGTCGCAATGCACTATCGCGTGTTTCTGCAGCAATTCTTCAATTTCTGAATCTATAAAAGCACATTCTGTTTCGGAAAAAAGACAGCTGCCTGGGCTGTCTGTTCTGAGAGGGGACCTGAAAGAAATCTAGATGAAAACCCTGAACAGTTTTTAATATCCAAGCATCCTAAGACAAGTGAGCCCAATTGTGAAAGAAGTATTGAATACGACCCCCCAAAGGGAGTGGGAAGGTGTCTGGAGCACTCACCTGAAGATTCTGAGGCTTGGAAGCCACCACAATATGCTCCCCTGTTGAAACATCTCTAACGAGCGTCCCCGGCCTCGTCCTGCCCTGTTAAAAACACCAGCCTGAAAGACTCTCTTGATTCCTGACTGGGCTTTATCGAGAGTTGTGAAGGTGCCCACATACTTGGCCACGTCTTTTACAAAACGCTCACCGAATAAGTTGCCGTCCGCCAAAAGGCCTGGTTCCGCCGCTGCTAGCTCGGTGAGGTTGGAATCCATCCTCATAAGGAGGGACTTCCAGCGCTCTGTGGATATGGTGCAATTAGCATTACCCAAGAGGCATATCGCCCTCTGGGTCCAACCCGCCAAGACATGCGGGTCGATCGCAGCACCTAATTCCTGCGCCTCTAAGGCCATCTCCAAGATTTTTGCCAGGGGCCCCACAACGTCCAGGAGCTTGTCCTGGCAACCCCGCCAGGCACGATCAATGCCCTTCTTGGGGTCTGTGGGAAAAATGTTTTAAAAGGTCAACATGCTAGAGTCTATGTCAGGGGTTTCTGCGACCTTATCGGAGATGTCCGGCCTAGGGTACTCTGACCGGAGTCTATTCCTCACCTCCTTGTCGAAACTTTTGGGGAGGTTGTCATGCAAATATGCGGCAACCTCCAGCGCTGGAAGCCAATCGGAAGATCTCGGATGAACAATGTCGGCCGGATTGAAGGTAAATGGGGTGGACACAGATTGCAAAGGCTCCAGATTCTTGGACTTCTTAGTCTTCTTCCTGGGAGGAGACTCGTCAGGAGACGTAGTGTCCATATCAGTATCAGTGTCCGGAGCCTTGGACTTACTGGAGTCGGGGGCAGGCAGTGAGGACAAGGTATAGGAATGAGGCCAGGACCCAGCTTGAGAAGCAGAGGTTGCCCGGTCCTTTTTAGGGACTGCAGGAGCAGTGAGACCGTGGCGCTTAGAAAATTTTTCTAACTGCTTAGTGATAGGTTTTAAAGCAGTTGCCCGTGCTTGTTGTACAGTTCCCGGGACTGTCTTCTCTAAGGGCCTTGTTGATGGAGTCCTGGACCGAGGCTTCCAGGGCCTCAACAATATTATCTTCTATGGAAGGATTAACCACTTCCTCTTCCTACACAGTGTCATCCTCCTCATAGGTAACCCAATCCTCCATGGTAGTGCCAAATTTACAGATAGATCTGCTCATGAGGTAATATATTGAGGGGAGTAATGGGGGAGTCAACCCACAGCACAAGGAAAATAACCAGGTACCTAGCTCCTCAGCAAAAGCTGTAGCCAAAGTCCTTGCAGCCCTCATGGCGTAGGTGGAGCAAAAAGAGCAGTAAAAGGTACACAGGAGGTGTGCTCCCTCCAGGCCCAGCATTTTTGCAGCCTGCCAGGCGTAGGGGTTCTGCTCAGGGAAGAATCCTAGCTGGAACGGCAAGAAAACTACTAAAGATCGGCCAGTAGCGATGTGTGTAGCCCAATCCTACCAAAAACCAGCCCAATTGGGCTACGCACATCGAAACCTAGGGGAAAAGTGAAAGTAATCGCTCCCAGCACTTCAGGCCAATGAGGGGGGCCTCCGCACTCCAAAATATGCAGGTGGGACGGTACCAGTGATTAATGTCAATGAATTCGGCCCGCAGCGGCCGCTGTACTAAAAGGACCCGCGGAGCGGGTAAAATATGCAAGGGGTCTCCGCTGACAGCGGAGAGAGCAGCACGCACTTCCCAACCTAACGGGGGAGAGACACGGGGGCAGTTTAAACCGTACCGCGATGCTCGCGCTAATCAAACACATCTGTCCCCGCAGGGACGCACCGGCAAGGTGCGCGCACACCCCCGATGATAGCGGGGTGTCGCAGCTGGCCGAAGACAGAAACACAGGCTCGCTGCAAAGGCAAACAAGGGCAAAAGCACAGCAATAACAAACGCGATAATGCGTAACATAAAACGCTCAAGCGGCGTGCAAATAATTACATTAGCATATAAGCTTAAGACAAGAAGTAAAATATCTTAACTGGCTGCGTGAGCACCAAAGAAAGAGGAGGATATCTGGTATTGACTGGCTCGGGCTATGACAGGATGTGAAGTGTTGTTTGCATCATGGGAAATGTAGTTTTTGATATTCAATACTAAATTTCATTGGCTGCTGTGTGTAGCAATACATGAAAGAGAAAGCATAATACGAAGCCTCCGGTCCTGTAATAGAATCATAGGCAATCTTATGTCTATTTAGTGGGGTAAAGTGCATAGATTTCTAAGTCAAGCAAAAGAGATAGGACAAAACTTAGTGGGAAATCATACCAAAGATGGTAATTATTTCCTACATTTACCAACGGGTTGTTTAATCCAGTGAATTACTGTAATCAATTAAAGTCCAGACATGGTACCATTCTATGCTTTTTTCATTTCCAGATTTATCATGTTGTTTGGCTCTTAGTTTGCTTGACAATGCGCAAGTCCGCTGAGGAAGCTCCATGTATTTCATTATTCCACTAGTAAGCACAAGGCTATGCTTGGCACTGAGTGCCCCAATGTGTAACCACACCCTTCGTAAATGGAAACTACATATTCTACAGACCACACTATGGTGGGACTGACAGCATGTGGCAGCTCCATAATGTAGAGGAGAACACAAAAATGATGGGTGGCATGTTTACTTTAATCCGCTGTTAATTACTCTGGGTCTCATCCTAACCATTGTTTTTTGCCCACTATGCTACCTTTGACAAGAACCAACCATATGCACATCAGCCTTGAACTTGCTCCATTTGGAACATTTTAGCCTGAACGTCCAGGCCAAGTCCCTTTGAACAGGAACACAACAAAGAATGGATTGGGATGCAGCCCAAGTAATCCCCAATAGCTAAGAATAATTCAAACATTCCACCCACCAATTTTCTATTCTCACTGTGATGTCCTAAGTGCAAGAGGTATACCCAGACCAAATATGCCGAAACCACTATTGGGTTGCTTGTCCAAGTATGAGTAGCTCATCCAGTGCAGGATTTTCTGCTGCTTACTGGGATTTGTAGTGCTGCCCTTGAAGACTTACTCATACATGCAACTGGGAAACCTGTGAGATTTCTGACAACTTTTAAAGTGTTGGAAATAAATGAAATGACACCACCCAACCACATAAAGAATACTGTTGTCACAATAAGTTGAGATTGGAACAGTCTTTGAGAGCTAGAGAGTTCAAAACAAACCCTCCCTGGAATAATTTAACTTGATACTCTCTAGTGGGGCAACACCAAAGCAATCCCACCCACACTTTCCTTCAGACTTCACTAAATCCTGGAAATGGCTTAGTCACTCATTTGTCTTAACGAAGGTACCCAGAGATGACAGCACTATACAGCATGTAGGTATTAATGGTGAATGGCGCCTTGATTTGTATTTGTGTCTCAGACCATATTTTTACATTGCACTATGTTGAAGGAAAACTTCTAAACATTTACCCTGGAAACCGTTGAATTTTGTACTGTATTTAAGCAAGAATAAATCCACAAGAAAAAGTTGAACACGTACAAATTGTCGACCCCTAAGTTCAGAATAATACCATAATGTAAAATTAATTCTATTTTAACTGCAACTATGCAAAACCAAGCATCCTTCAAAGATGCTAAGCAATCACAGACATATTTTGATCCATTCGCAAGTTGCTAGAAGGAGTTAAACAAACTGCACTGACCGGGATCTGCTTCTCTTTGACATCTTTGGGGCAGCACAAGTATAGGTATTGCTATTATTGTTCGTATTATTTTTTCTATTAATACTAATAATAATAACAAAATGCTTCCCACTTTTTCAGTGGAGCTACACATATCCAATCAGTTGAATGTGGCACTCAGGGCCAAAAACGTATGAGGAAGACCTGGTTTACCATTCACAAGTCTTAGAAACATTCCTCAATACAAATTAAAATCTAATACAAATAGATAACCAAAAGCTTAAAAATAAAACACAAATCCAGCATTGCATAATTGCATGCTAAGAACATGTGTGTCTGGACTTGAAATATGAGGCTAACATTAAATAATTGTAAAAGGTGTATAGGACCAGGCTTTAAAGCTGGACTTCTTGGGCTCATGTGCCACATTCTTATGAGGTCAGAAAATTAGGCTATTGTTCTGTCAAGGCTCTATAACAAGAAGCATGTATAGTCTTCTGGTGGCATACAATAGGCTGCATTTGAATCTAGCACATGTCTTCACCTAACATCTATGTTGCCCCCCCCAGCTCAAATTGTCAGAGCTTTTGGCTTTGAAATAATATCATACGCAGACTATACACAGCTATTAATTTCGTTTGACGAAAATCTGGACTCCTTGAAAGACTCTTTTTCTGCTGGGATGAAAACAATTGCCACGTAGATGACAAAAACGATATCTAGTTAATGCAGGAAAAATGGAGATAATTTTGTTTGCGAAGGCCAAATAGCGTTGGGATCCTGATTTGGGGCCTTCAGGACTTGGCTTAGCTCCAATACCAAATTAGGTAGTTAAAGACTTGGGAGTCCAGCTAGACCAATCCCTTATCATGAAAGAGTGGGCTTCGTCCATTATAGGATCTTGATTTCAAATGATGCGTTTGCTGAGAAGAGCCTTTCATTTCCCACCACTTACAGCGAGGAAAACTTCAGTCCAGGCTCTTGTCATCAGTCGATTGGACTATGGTAATGCCCTTTTGGCCTCATCACATAATGCGGAAAATTTATTGCTTGAACTTCCCACTTTCAAAAGTGAAAGATCGATGGCCCAATCCTTTTCAGAATGTATGCAAAAAATTCCTAGGCAATCTTAACAGTAGACAAACAAGTAACTAGACCCAAAGTACTTTATCGTCACTCTGTTCTTGGACACCTTTTAGTATTTCATGGTGTCTTTTTACATAAAGTGTTGTAAATTGTGGTATTATATGTATTAATTGTATATATTTTTAATTTGAATTGTCATATAGCCTGATTAGTTTCAGTTATCTATATGATTTTTACTATGTGTATTAAAAACATGTTTATTTTATACAAATAATTATTTTTTCTTCTTGACTGTTCCTTCTGCCTTTGGGTCTAGTTACTTGTTTATCTACTGTTAAGATTGCCTAGGAATTTTTTGCATACATTTTGTCTACCCTGCCCTAGGAGTCTGTTGGAGTCACTACCCAGGGGGTCCTTGTTTTTCTCATACCAATCCTTTTCAGGCAATGCGGTGAGAATCTGGAACTTACTCCTTCTCAGCTCCATATCACCACCTCTTCCCGGTCCTTCAAAACTGACCTCAAATTTCTCCTCCTTCAAAGACACTTCCAAATCTAATTCACGCCCTCTCTATTCCCTCAAGGAAAGTCTTTCACTAGAGGAAATTCTGTACTCCATGCCTATAGAAGTACCACCCTAGTGTGTTCTTGTGTTTTGAGTGACTGCCACTTATTGCAGTATTATACCTCTACTTGTATCTTGTATGCTTATGTAACATGCACACTTGTCACTTTTTCCTCTTGTAACGTATCGTTTGTTACCTCTTCTTGTATTTTGTTTGCTTTTGGTACATGCACAATTGTCACTTTTGCCTCATGTAACGTAACGTTTGCTTTTGTAACATGCCCACTTGTAATTTTCTCCTCATGTACCGTTACTGTTCCTATTGTGAAGCGCTCTGCCACCTTCGGGTAAAGTTTGCGCTATATAAAAACGCATAAAATAAATAAAATTAAATTAAATTAAAAAAATTCTCAGAACCCTAAATAATCTTTGCTACTTTTTAACACTATCCTTTCCTGGACCCTAAAAACTCCTTACTACCTATTAACATTACCCATCCCTGAATCCAACAAAACCCTAAACCCTACCCTTCCTTGGAACCCACAAACCCTTTACTATCCCTTAACTCAGTGGTTCCCAAACTGTGCGCCGCGGCACCCTGGTGCGCCGTTAGAAGTAGCCAGGGGCACCACGCACATCTTGGGAAATTGGAATAGGTTGCAGGTTCGCAATAATATTTTTGCATTGTTTGTCTTTGTGGCGCCGAAAATCCCATTTGGGACTGTTGTCGGGGAGTTAAAAAAAAAACCCTGTCAGCCTCTACTCTGGAACAGTATTGGGCCCGGCCCCAGCACGTAACATATGCTTCAAAAAGCCTCCGCTTTGGCAGGGTCAGGAGCAATCAGGAGCGATGTGGAGCGTTATTGCTGCCCATGTTCTGCAGCGACTCGAGGCCATCCTCATTACAAGAAGGTTCAGAAGAAAAGAAATGTGAAACTTACGATCAGGTTTAAATTTAAACAAAAGCGAATCTGGGAAGTAAATCACCTGCTCCTATTTTTATACAGTTCTGAAACACTCAGAACCGCATGCCAAATAGCAGTACTTGTGTACGCCCATTGCACTTGAGATCAATGAGGAGAGATCTCGACAAACTGGACCTTCCCGGTTGCCTGAGTCGTCTGCCAGCCTCTCTCTGCCTTCTTACTGCAAAGTCACCAAAACTCAGTTTTGGAAAACATCCCACTCACACACAGCTCTGGTGAGTCCGCCTCCCAGCAGGCACTAATGAGCAATGAATGAGTGTGAAAAGCACAGCACCTTGTCCCACTCACACACCAACACTGCAGCTCTACAGGAGCTGACTCCCAGCAGGCTAACACTGCACCATCCACCCTCCCCAGCCCTCTCATAATATAACATAGCTGCCCATGGAAAAGAGCTTGTGCACCGGAGGCCGAACAGCAGAAGCACACAGGGAGGGGTTCTCACCGTTGGCAGCGTCACACTGAAGTGTGTATGTATCACAAGTGGTGGCAGCACAGGTGGGGAGGACCTCACAGATAGCAGGAGCACACAGGGAGAGAGAGTCTCACTGGCGGCAGGAGCACCATTGGAGAGAGGGTCTCACGTATGAAAGGAGCATACGGGAAGGGGATATCTCAAATGTAGAAGTAGTGCGGGGGTAGTTGTCACAGCTGGTAGTAACACAGAGAGGAAGAGTACCTCTTACTTCAGGGATAAGGGTGCATTTGAGCACCTTAAGGGACTCAGACTAGGATGTGCATCAAAGCACCTTCAGGGACAGAGTAGCCGTGCATTCAAGCTATTTCATATCAAAGATAGTGAGTACCTTTGATCATTTCCTTATGGACCATGGTGGTGCATCTAAGCATCTTTAGGGATAAAACGGAGCATCTAGTCGCCTTTACAAGAGTGATGGGCCCCTAAGCATGTTCATTGACATTGAGCTGAATCAAAACATCTTAGGCACGAGGGTAAGTCCACACTACAGAGCTCCGTTGTGCTCCAGCTAGGTTTCTGCTCAAAATTATCAACACACACGTACAGAGAAATGCACCAAAACAGATGGAGGAAAAAGGAGGTGAATAGAAGCACTAACAGTCAAGAAGATCACGGCACAGGCACAGTGAGATTAACACAGGCACCTGAAGACGCAGGAATGTTTCTATGCACTTACAGTCACTGAACCACTTAAAGTTTATTATTAAACGACTGCTTTCATTTTTCTTTTGTTACAAATATAGTTATAATAAGTTCATCGGCTTCATCCCAATTATTTTCAAGGAGAAAAATGAAAGTACTTCTGAGTCCGGCTTACATCCCCCACCCGAAAAAAAGTAACATAATTGGGAGCCGTGGACAATGGCCAATAGGTCAAGGTAGCCGCAGGTCAAAAAAGTTTGGGAACCACTGCCTTAACTCTATGCATCCCAATCAGCCGAACTACCCCTTACTGCTTTCTTGAACATTAAAAACCATTTACTACCTATTAATGCTACCCATCCATAAACCCTAAAAACCTAATACTACCCCTTAACACTACTTTTCCCTGAACCCTAAAAGCTCCATACTGTTCAATTGCACTACCCTTTCATGAACTCTAAAAAGCCTTACTACTGCTTTATGCTCCCTTCTCTGAATCCTAAAACCTCCTTTGTACCCCTTCATGTTACCTTTCCCTGCATCATAAAAACCCCTTATTGTGCCTTAACGCTACCCTCCCTATACCCTGTAAACTCCTTTCTACATTTTAATGCTACTCTTACATGAACCCTAAAAACCCCTTCTTATCCCTTAACAATACCTTTCACTGAACACAATAAACCCCTAAACATTACCCTACCTGCAGGTCTAGTAACTTGAATAATTTACTCAACCTAACTGTAATGTGCTTGACCCTTAAACTGGTCTCAAATTGTGTGATCCTAGGCAAATATTTTATTTTACAGAGGAGTCTTTTTCTTCAACATCGCAACTGTGCGCACCTTTGAATATGCAAGTTCAGCATTTCTGTTGAACGGACAACTATTTTGTTTGAGTTAATACACTAAATATTTGCTCCATGTATAATAAGAATCTAGCCCACATGAAGGGTACGCATGACCCCTGACTTGTCTCTTAATTCACGAATAGCCATCGGGAGGGGGCAAGAATATTTCTCAGTTCATGTTTAAAACTGACTTTTAGTAAATATATTACTAAAGCATGATAGGGTAGTCCATTGTCCTTTACAAACAGTTGAAATAACTGTAAACCTTCCCACTGTAATTTTACTGATAAAACTATATAGCGTATAAACAATCTGTGGAAATTGGGTTTCAGCTTAAATATTTTTCATTTGCACATCACCAAATCAAATGATCCGATTTGTTTTTAAGACCAACAAAATTGGAGAGAAGGCCCCACACAAGGGGACAAGGCATCGTTCAAAACAACAATAAGAAGATTTTCCCTTTGGAAGTTCAAAATCATAAATTCATACAACATTCAATCGAATACCAGCAAAATCCAGTCACACGTATGTTGTGTGAATACAATTAATTAATCATTAATAAAATAATGCAAGAGCTTTTTACAGCTTATTATCCTGCTTCCGCAGGGAATCACTTATTGTTATGGTGACTCCTCCAAAGTCTTAGAGTTCATTCAGAAACATTATTTGGGCGCTGCGCGGCAAAAACAATTTGTGCTCTGGCAACCTTGCCGACCAGAGAGACACGTGGGACGCTGGAGCATTGGTCAAGCTGTGGATGCTAAATTGTTACAGAGGAGTTTTCATACCAAATAAACGAACAATATCAAGCGCCAAGCTCAGCTTCACATGATGGATCCAGCACTACTGCAGTTATTTTACGCAACTGTTCAGTGGCATGAGAGTGGGGTTGAGTGCCGCCTTGGCGGACATTGTATTTTGGATGAGGGGGGAAGGTCAGAGACCGTTACCATCATATATTTGCATCCGGCTCCTGAACAAAATTGAAAGTGCCAGCCATTGCACTCTACATTTGCATGTTTTAGATCATGTTGTTTCTGTATTTTTTTTCATGCTGCTGGTGCTCACATCACCTGCATGATTTTGTAGGCTGTTTGTGTATGTGTCGCAGGGTGCATGGAGGTAGCCCCGCTAACTTAGCCAGATCGACTCTGCCGGCCTGTGCTGAAGATGCTGTGGAAACATGTTTCATTGTGGGCAAGGGGTCAAGATAAGACTCATGAGCTGACTCGAGGTAATGGAGCCACTCCCCACGTGGGTTAGTTTGATACAGAAGTGAATATACGTCACACTTGCTAACTTTTCTAACCTAGATTTCAGGCTGTACAGTACCCCATTGTGACCAATTATCAGGAAATGCAAAGCTGAAAAATAACATTTCCATTTACCTTACGTTCCCTAAAAGCATTTGAATTTTCAAGACAATGTTGTTTCTGAGTATGTATAGGAGTCTATGTGAGTTAAAAGTTATGGGTCAGAACTTCTCACAGTGCCTGTTGGTGGGTCAAATAAACATGTTCAGACTATTCAACCTGCGGTCTTTTTGCAGAGCTAAAGTGTCTGAAGGAGTAATACACAGATGTCGAAATGTTGATAGTATGAAAAGAACATGGTATGTTTACAGGTGAAGAGAGCGTGGGTGGGTGATTGTGTGATGATGGGGGCCATACAAGCAATGCATGCACGACACATGAAAAACAGTGATGAAGAGGAAAGAGATGTCTAAGATATGCAGATTGAAGGATTTAAGATGCTGAGAAAAACTGGATGTAAGTGGCTAACAGTGAAAGACTGCAGATGAGAGCAGTGTAAAGGGCGACTTAGAATGATCGGATTGAGAAACTATGAAGACCAGTATCCCCTTCACAGACCCTAAAAGAAGAAAGACACTCAAATTCCTGTCAGAACACACCAGAAAAAGTCCTGATCCCCGCATTGATCACACCAAGACTTGATTATGCCAACTTGCCGCTTTTAGGATCTCCCCAAGCATTGATAGACTGCAGCAAGTTCAGTGCGCAGCAGCCAGACTGGTTCTGAAAATTCCCAAACGGCAATCAATTGGCTTCCCATCAACCAAACAATTAAGTTTAAAACTTTGACAAAAACGTTAAGGGCCACCCAAAAAAAAAGGCCCGAGCCACCCAAAAAAAAGGCCCGAAGTGTATCTGTGATGAAATTACTTTTGAAAATGTTTCTAGTATAAAAAGAAGTGATTAAACATTACTAGGATGGATGAATGAATGAAATAGGTTTATAGAGCGAGAACAGCTGCTCCAAAAGCAGCATCCTGGTGCAAGGTAATAGTAAGGCGCAACAAGTAGACACTAAAGGAATATAAGGGCATGCCAGAGTTAGGTATCTCTAAAGAGGTGCGTCTTCAGAAGGGTCTAGAAAGAATCCTTTGAAGTTGAGCTTCTAATATGCTCAGGGAGAAGGTTCCAGAGTTTCAGGGCCAGATAAGAAAAGTATTGACCACAGAAAAGTATTGACCACCTGCTCTAGCTTTGTTGATCTTAGGAATGTATAGCAAATTGTGATTGACTGAGCCTAGTTCTCTGCGAGGATGGTATCTTTTAATTATTCACAACACAATTATAATTACTCATTTAGCTGGTACTGTTTATAATGATTGGCAATGCTAATATATCTGGCTTGTTTTAAGCCTGGTCATTTTTTGTGATATGTCTAGATATAATACTAGAAAACTCACAGAGATCAGTTAAATGCTACTTACTGCTTTGATTTACTTGCAAGAAAGTGTAACTCAAATTGTTACTCAGTTGACAGTAGAATGTCAATCGTAAACAAATTAAGGGGAGTGAGGAGGTGCTGTAGAGCATGCCCTCCCATGACAGAACTTTACACAAACTATAGAGCTCAACTCGATTGCAATAATATAAGAACCCTTTCGTTGACCTATAGAAAAGAATCCTTTTGCTTTATAGAACTCTTACCCACCATGGGTACCCCTTGGTGGCATGCTTCATCATAGGGTCCCTTGGGTGTGCTACAAACTATGAAATGCAAAGGAGCACGTTGTTTTAAAAGGAATAAGGTAGTGAGTGGGATGGGGTTACTCGTAAAAGTCAAACGTAAGCAATCTGAAAACTTGGCAGTTATGACATTTACGTGCCTCGTCAAGGTTAGGATACAACAACAGTACTCCAAATGAAGGCAGAATAGGTTTTCTCTCTCTTAAACAAATGTTGAAGAGCAGCAAGCAACGAAGAATGGACTCCAAATGCACATAAAGTAAGACATATTTCATTAACAATGTAACACATACATTATTTTGGACATAAGATGTGCATGGTCGTGTATGTTTCCAAAATGCTGTAAGAGTATTTTGCCTGACCCGAACGATATTTTTCAAATAGGATTTAATGGTTTTCTTTTATAAACAACAACAAATAAATTATAAACAAGCAGAAAGGTACATTCTAACATAAAACAGCCTCATTATGTGCAGAGACATCGTTAGACCGATGGCTAACCTCTCCAGTGTAACCTTATCACTTGGATAACAAGCATTTGCAATGCAATAGGTCTCGCATTAGAAAAGTTTAAGCTATTGGTATTGTAAATGACAAACTTTTTATTTATGTGTTGATTTTGAAAATAGCGAAATTAATAGCTTTGTCATTTACAATGCCAATAGTTATATCTTTCGCAAATGTGACACCTATAGCATTTGTACTGCAATATGTGTTGTATTTACGTGACTTAGATGTATTGATATTACAAATAACAATGGCTTTTAATTTTTTTAATAATTAATACTTAAATAAAAGTTATTGTAATTTATAATGACAATAGCTTTAACTTTTGTAAATAACTTTTGTGAAGATTATGTTCAGTGTATTTTATTGTGACGAAAATCCAAGAACAGAAATAAATATTAACATCTTTTTGTGACATTTGTAATAAAGCTTGAAACATTGAGAGAACATATTTGAACCAGTTGTTGTTGAATAGTTGCACAGATTGATGCTGTAGTGGCGCTGAGTGATGCTGTGGCGGCGACAAGTAATGCTGTGGTGGTGACAAGTGATGCTGTGGCAGCGCATAGTGATGTTGTGGTGTCCCTGAGTGATGCTGTGGTGGTGCTGAGTGATGCTGTGGTGATGCGATAGATGGAGTGAGTGCAATAGATAGAGTGAGGGCGATAAATAGAGGGAGGGCAATAGATAGCTAGAGGGAGGGCGATAGATAGAGTGAGGGCGAAAGATAGAGTGAGGGCGATAGACAGATAGAGTGAGGGCGAAAGATAGAGTGAAGGCAATAGATTGATAGAGTGAGGGGTGATAGATAGAGGGCAATAGATAGATAGAGTGAGGGCGATAGATAGAGTGAGGGCGATAGATAGAGTGAGGGAGATAAATAGATAGATAGAGTGAGGGCGATAGATAGATGGATATATAGATAGATAGAGTGAGGGCGATAGATAGTGTAATTATGTGGCATGTAATTATGTGGCACTGAGTGGTAAATGGAGTGTATGTTGCGTTGAGCGCAATGTAAATATGTAGCATATAATTATGGGGCACTGAGTGGTATTTGGAGTGTATGTTGCTTTGAGTGCAGTGTAATTATGTGGTGTGTAATTATGTAGCACTGAGTGGTATTGAGTGGCACTGAGTGGTATTGTGAAGAGTGTATGTTGTATTCAGTAGAGAGTAATTGTGTGGCGTGTAATTATGGGCACTGAGTGGTATTGTGTGGAGTGTGTGGTGCATCCAGTAGAGTGTAATTATGTGGCGTGTAAAATGTGGCTTAACTGATATTTGGAGTGTATATTGCATTGAGTGCAGTGTAATTATGTGGCGTGTAATTATGTGGCACTGAGTGGTATATGAAGTGTATGTTGCGTTGAGCGCAGTGTAAATATGTAGCATATAATTATGTGGCACTGAGTGGTATTTGGAGTGTATGTTGCATTGAGTGCAGTGTAATTATGTGGCGTGTAATTATGTGGCACTGAGTGGTATTTGGAGTGTATGTTGCATTGAGTGCAGTGTAATTCTGTGGCGTGCAATTATGTGGCACTGAGTGGTATTTGGAGTGTATGTTGCATTGAGTGTAGTAATTATGTGGGAGTAATTATGTGGCACTGACTGGTATTTGGAGTGTATATTGCATTGAGTGCAGTGTAATTATGTGGCGTGTAATTATGTGACACTGAGTGGTATTTGGAGTGTATGTTACATTGTGTGCAGTGTCATTATGTGGCGTGTAATGTGGCACTGAGTGATATTTGGAGTGTATGTTGCATTGAGTGCAGTGTAATTATGTGGCGTGTAATTATGTGGCACTGAGTGGTATTTGGAGTGTATGTTGTGTTGAGCGCAGTGTAATTATGTAGCATATAATTATGTGGCACTGAGTGGTATTGTGTGTAGTGTATGTTGTATTCAGTAGAGTGTAATTGTGTGGCGTGTAATTATGTGGCACAGAGTGGTATTGTTTGGAGTGTATGTTGCATTGAGTGCAGTGTAATTATGTAGCATATAATTATGTGGCACTGAGTGGTATTGTGTGTTGCATTCAGTAGAGTGTAATTATGTGGCGTGTAATTATATCACACTGAGTGGTATTTGCAGTGTATGTTGCATTGAGTGCAGTGTAATTATGTTGCATATAACTATGTGGCACTGAGTGGTATTTGGAGTGTATGTTGCATTGAGAGCTGTGTAATTATGTGGCGTGTAATTATGTGGCCCTGAGTGGGATTTGGAGTGTATGTTGCATTGAGTGTAGTGTAATTATGTGGTGTGTAATTATGTGGCACTGAGTGGTATTTGGAGTGAATGTTGCATTGAGTGCAGTGTAATTATGTTGCATATAACTATGTGGCACTGAGTTGTATTTGGAGTGTAGGTTGCATTGAGAGCTGTGTAATTATGTGGCGTGTAATTATGTGGCACTGAGTGGGATTTGGAGTGTATGTTGCATAGAGTGCAGTGTAATTATGTGCTGTGTAATTTTGGGGCACTCAGTGGTATTTGGAGTGTATGTTGTATTCAGTAGAGTGTAATTGTGTGGCGTGTAATTATGTGGCACTGAGTGGTATTGTTTGGAGTGTATGTTGCATTGAGTGCAGTGTAGTTATGTAGCATATAATTATGTGGTATTGTATGGAGTGTGTGTTGCATCCAGTAGAGTGTAATTATGTGGCGTGTAAATAGGTGGCACTAACTGGTATTTGGAGTGTATATTGCATTGAGTGCAGTGTAATTATGTGGAGTGTAATTATGTAGCATATAATTATGTGGCGTGTAATAATGTGGCACTGAGTGGTATTTGTAGTGTATGTTGCATTGAGTGCAGTGTAATTATGTGGCACTGAGTGGTATTTGGAGTGTATGTTGCATTGAGTGCAGTGTATATCCAAAGGCATAGCCAATAGGTCTCGCCTTTGGGACCTTCTAAGTGTTTAGTCAGAGCTATTGACTTTGCCAATGTCTTTAAGCTATGCTGTCGAGAAATGTGGCTACTGGCTGCTGTGCAGCATGCTGAAAAGTTATAATAAAAAAGTGTCAGAAGCATTTAGTTACCTTATATATGACCAAGGAAGGGTCTTGACCGGAGTATTTTTAAGGAGCTAAAAATGAATATTTATACCTAAATATGAATATAACCACAGGTATTTATTTCATGTAATCCCTTTTTCGATTGTAGCTGGAAATGTCTGTAAATGAAAAGATTCTGTTCACCCTAATGCTGTCTTCGGATCAGACAGAAAGAGCATTAGGGGGCTTTGTTGTGGCATGTTGCTGCTGACACACTACTCTGTGCCTGTCACTGGTGCATTGTGGGTGAAAGCTAGGGTAGGGTTGTCTGTATTTATTTACTCCCTAGTTGTTCTTTTGAATCTTCCTGATTTCCGGGAGTAAAAGAGGTGAGTTCCTGTATATCTGCTTGACTGAATCCACGGAGTTTCCTTTTTCCAGACACCCTGACAAACTAATGAAGCGCGCAGTTAAAGTATGCTTTTTGAGAAGTAATGACCAACACAGCTGACTACAAGTTGAGCACCTCAATCAAACAGTCCCAAGAAATATCATAAAGTCTGTGCACAAAAGGCCTCCGGGATCTGCTGTGCTTGGATCCCACTGGTTTCCAGAGAAAGACTTCAAACAACGTGGAGGCAGCACCAGTTATGCAGTCATGAGTCGAGGCTTAAGGTTGTTTTAGAATTATTTTTAATTTTCTTCGTGATAGGTAATGCAAAAGACAGCCAACGCGTTTCGTTCCTACCCAGGGAACTTTGTCAGGGCAGCAAATATTGATGAATCAAGTTATAGATTTTCCAATAATTTGAGCAGCAAGTAAGAAAAACACCAATATGGATCAATATTGGTATAATCTAATATGTCTGTAATCCAAGCAAGTCTGTGGGGGGGGGTTTGACACCATAAGTAAGGCGGCCGTGATAAGCCGCTGTAATGTCACGGTTTCGGACCACGGAATCTACGACAGCCTCCCCCGCACCTCGAAGATCGTCAGTCTTGCTTGGATTACAGACATATCAGATTATACCAATATTGACCCGTATTGGTGTTTTTCTTACTTGCTGCTCAAATTATTGGAAAATCTATAACTTGATCCATCAATATTTGCAGCCCTGACGAAGTTCCCTGGGTAGGAACGAAACGCCTATCACGAAGAAAAATAAAAATAATTCTAAAACAACCTTAAGCCTTGACTCATGACTGCATAACTGGTGCTGCCTCCACGTTGTATAAAGTATGCTTTTTGATTCACTTTAAAAATTAATTCTCACAAATATGTATCAGAACTGAGGCCTGGAGGCAAACTGTGATGACCGGTAGGCTGGGAGCATTCCTGAAAGGTCAGTGTCACTGAAAAGCCAGTACTCTGGGGCAGAGTCAGTCATATGGAGACACCCCCCTGTCTAGGACAGATGGCGGGGTGGGGTGAGTCACGCTGGGGGAGCCCTCTGACAAGGCGCAAGGGCTGGCGCAAGTATTGGCAGGCGCACGGCTGACACAGGGGTCACACCAGTCACGTCCCAGGTGTACCCCTGAAAGGCCAGTATGTCTACAGCCCCCTCAGCCATGCGTCCGGCAGCTCTGAGAAAGTTAGTAATGCCGCTGGAAGATTAGTGGGGCTGGGGCAGAGTCACGCACGGCATTAGTAGGGCAAAGGAAGAGGCACTCACCATTAAGTCGGACCTAAGACAGGCCGAAAGGGCACGGAGTAAGTCAGTCAAATTTCATATGCAGCATTTTCTGGCCATAGAACTGTGGCAGTTTTATGTGAGGCAGCTCAGAAAGATAATAAGGTTTTTGCATTGTCTGTTACGCTTGAGGCACCTCTTTGAAAGATCAGAAGGGCCGGGGCAGAACCAGTCACATGCCAGGCGCCCCCTGTCTGAAACAGAAGGATGGGGTAGATTTTGAGTCACACATGGGAGGGCCCGCTGATCGGGCAGTGGGGCTGCGGCACAGTTAGTAGCACACCGGTGGTATATCTGACAGGCCTGTGGGACTTTTAAGAGGGCAGTGTCATGCCAGATGCACATGTGAACATCCAAGAGGGCTGGGGCAGTTTCAATCACGCAAAGCACACTTCTGAAGGGCCAGGAAGGCAGGGTGGAATTGAGTCACGTGACGTGTATTTTTGAGAGGTCAGTGGAGCTGGAGCAGAGCCAGCTACATGCCATACATACACCTGAAAGGCTGGGGGAGACGGCAAAGAGCAGTCTCATGTCAGACCCCCTGTGACAGGCTGATAGCTGGGGAGCATATTTTGTGGGACAAGGAGATCAGTCACCAGGCAAGTGAATCTGAAACAGGCAATAGGACTGAAGTGGCGGTGAGACGCGCTCTGTGGTGGGGAAGGGGAGGAGCGTTGAATCACACGCGTGGGAGAGCAAGCGAGAGGAAAGCCTTTCTTTCTTCCTCCACGGACACATCTGCTTGCTGGTATGGACTAGCAGTAGCATACCAATCGTCCGGACTCCGCATTCATATTCCGTTGCTATTTTCTTGAGTCACTTCAAAGTAGGAGCATTCAAGTGCAGCCATACTGGTAGTTGGTTCGGAGACAGCTACACTTTTGAGAGGGTCTGGGTGTCAGCTCTCCTACGTGTACTGAGAAACCCACAGCTGCGTTTGTGCTCGGAGGGTGGGCTCCTATCACGAGGAGGGAGTGAAAAGAAAACAAGCTCTCGGCATTGCGGTAGGGGTGGGGGAGCGGCATTGCGGTAGGGGGCAGGGGAGCGGCTTCCTTTGAAGTCTGATGCTGAGGCTCAGACAACGATGTGGCTGGCGATGTGCACGCGCCTGGCTCACATGAACTTTACCCGATCCACAGTTTGGGTAGACTTTTGAAAGCCTTACTATAATCTCGAAAAACAAGCATTGCTAAAGCAATGCTGTAGTCGAGACCTAAAAAACGAAGAGTGCTGTTTGAAATGTAATTAACGTCATCTACTAAATAGCACCGTGGGCGTAGGGGCCGTGGGGGAAACTAGGAGTTACATCACTCCTGGTTTTGCAGTGTGGGGTACGCTGAAGACAATATCGCTATCCAAATAGTGGAAACTGATTGTTAACAGCGGCAGATCGCTCTGTAGCCATGATGCACATCGTATAAGTTTCCTTGAAGGGTTGTAGACTGCGCCGCAAACCCTGTGGGGGCTCTTGGTCCTCTTTGTCTGTTTAGTAAAAACGACAAAATATAACATTACTATTGAGGGTTCCACTCCTGTGACGCTCGACAGATGTATAAGAAGCAAACCACTCTAATATGGCCGCCAAATATTTGGGTAAGGAAAAAGGAGGGACTAAAACTAACCAACTAGCGTGAATGTAGCACGCAAGGAGCCATGTTTGAAGATGTAGAAACTTGCATCCTAAACGGAATCGCAAACAGTCGGATAAATGTTCCAGCTTCATTTTTTGTAATCAGCTTCTTTCTCTTCCTAAACGCGCCGTCCCCCCACTAACCCCTAAAAAAAATATAAGGTGTGTTGTGTGTGAAATTCTGTTTAGGTTTAGTTTGAAGATCGCATCAACCATTGAACATTGAATTTAACTCTGCTATGAATACCTTTTTCATTCAAGTTCCTTTCTTATTGAGTTGCGGCACGGATTGTAATGCACCTTACGAAGTTGTCCGTCTTGTTTATCAATTGGTTGCGTTCGCGCTGTTGGGGATTCACTGTTCAGTCCGTGTGTTTACTTGGTTTTGCATTAGTCTTCCTTCAGTGTTTACTCCCCCGTCTCCAATGGGCGTGGGATTCGTCTTGTGCTTGCGTGTTTGGTACCTGGATCTGCTATAACGGAGTTAGAAGGGCTGCAGAACTGTTTGTTTGTGCTTGGGAACGTAGTGCTGCAGAGGTTGAGGATTACGAGCCAAAGTGTACACTGTGCTGAGCGGCGGTGCGGAGGAATGGTGGGCCGCCACAAGGAGGTGAAGATCCACTTCCTGCCTGGGCACGTCCAGGTGTTAGAGGTGAGGGGATGGTGGAGAAATTTCAGTGGCATTTTGCCAATGTCGCCAGCACATACATCGAAAGAGGGTGTGGACTGCTTCCACGCCCACCTGACTTTCTATGCTTATTGTTGACTATCACCTTATTTGCCATAGTGCCTCTCCCCATTGAACATTACCCATCTTTATTGATTTCAGCTTCGAAATAATCATCACTTGTCCTCGTGAAGCTGTGATTGATTTTCGCTCCTTCGTACGACTGTCCTCTGTCACCACCCTTGTGTATGGCATGTCCTCCCAAATGAGCTTCGTCAGCCTCATTTGAGCATCATCGAACCGCCAGTGTGTTTTATATGTTCATGAAACTTAGCATCACTTGTCTTCCCAATTGAGCCTCACTACCACTACACCCATTTAGTCTCACTACTGTACGCATCTCGAGTAATTATCTATTTCCCTAATAAGCATCATTTACCAGCAGGGAGCAGTATGCTTTCTTATTGTTGTAGATCCTTGTCCCTATTCATTGAGTTTTATCTGCCATCTTGTTATAATGCTCAGCATCCTCTACAACATTGTTTTATTATCTTAACCAGCATTCAGCATTATCTATGGATGCTCTTGTGCCAAGCCTATGGACCATCACCATCTATCATTCGCTACCAATGTATGATCATTTGCCATACTATGGATCTATTCTGCCCATAATATTCACTCCCCCTGTTATATGACATATATGTCAACCAGTGCCCTCCTTTGCTCCAGGTATTACAGAGTGATTTTTGCTACTTAACTTGTCTAGCAAGCTTGTCATTGTTACCGTATTTAGTTGAATTACCTGTATCTATGGTTAAAAAAACTGTGAACAATCCTCTGCAAGACTGTCCATATTCCTTTTAAATGAAATGGCCTTTTTCACAACATACCTTGGTATACGTGCCAATTAACAGCATAGCCCATATATATGCATATCAGGGCTAGAGGGAGCAGGCGCAACACAGTCCTTTGGGAGAAGGAACACTGCTGATTGATTGTGTTTTATGTGCAAAAGTCAGCTTTACTGGAATTGATTGTGTTTTATGTGCAAAAGTCAGCTTTACTGGAAGCTGGCACAGCTCACAATTTCTCCAAACTTTGGCGTATGTGCACACTCTAATATCCTAATCAAAATTACATCAATCTCTAATACCCATTCCCCACCACTAAACATTTTTCATTTCAATAATCTTTATTTCGATCACAGATCATAAAAGATGCAGAACAATACATACAATTAAAAACTTATTAAACATAGTGTGATCCAAATTGATAAGAAATAATTAAAATATTAGATAAGACATTTGTGGAAAGCCGCTGGTCATGTCCATTTATACCAGACTTTTCATCATTCGGCTCCGGGTGAACCACAGTGAAGTTAAGAATTTTGACAGTGCAAAAACAATAGGAGGGGAGAGATCGGATTTTAGAACTCTATAAGCAGTTTGGTGAGATCTAAATCCCAAGTTCTGAGCATCGGAATTAGCCAATATTTCCTGCTCCGCTCGTAGCCCTTGCAGAAAAGGACCGCATGCATGTCATCTTCCTTCGGGTGTGCACACATTGGGCAAGTTGATGTAGTGGAGCAGGCTGACCAAGATGCTGTAAACGAAGCTAGAGGAAGGCATCCATAGCGCCATTGTAAAAACAGTTTCCTGGTTAATGCAGGGGAAATCTCGTCTAGAGTTTTTTCAAGGGAATAGGTATCTTTTGTTTTCAAGAATAAATTTGTCAGAGACCCCTCACGAGTGTCATTAGAGGCTCTGGTGAGCATCATGGCGTAGTAGGTACTCGCGAGTGCCTTTTTTGGGATCTTGGTACAGGAATTAAGAGGATCTGTCCATAGTTCCGGGAATCCCATTTCCTCGAACTTTCCCTTGACGTACATCAACCAAGGAATCCTCTTTGTGTTCCGTAGTTCCAGGAATTCATGTAGTTCCTCTCTATAGCTTGCGAGATCTGGGCTAGACCACAAACGCCTCCAGAATTTTAGGGGTTTTAGTCCTAGCTCCTCTGTAATGGGTCTGATTCCCAAATCTAACCTGAGTGGTAGTAATGGGGTGCTCTGGGGGAGGGCAGCTACCTGTCTCAAAAATTTATTCTCCGTGGACTGTAACTTTGGATACTGGGTGTACCCCCACAACTCTCCCCCGTAAGTGACCCCTGCCCTAGCTTGTGTTTTGTATATATGAATGACTGGGGTGAGTGGTCGATAACTAGATTTATTTGCCAGACGCAAAGTGCCACCCGCCAACTGTGCCAGTTTGATGGTCACTTTGGCCTGGTGGGTTGACCAAGTTAAGTGTTCGTTTATAGTAATCCCCAGGTATTCGATGTTATGCACCCGTTCTAATTGAACCATGCCTAGCTTGGGCGGGGTTCTATTTCGGGAGTTGGGGTTTAAAATCATGAATTTTGTTTTTTGAGGATTAACTTCCAGTCCCCGGTCAGAACAGAAGTCAAGGAAGCCATCCAAAATGCGTTGGATCCCCATAGGGGATTTAGACAGCAACAGGGTGTCGTCTGCAAACATAATTGCAGGCACCCTGTTGCCAGTCAACTTGGGGGCGTCCGAGTTGGCAATCCTGCTAAGGTGGGCAATTACCCCGTTCACAAAGATGCAAAACAGGGTGGGTGCAAGTACACAACCCTGTCTTACACCTCTGCGAACGGGGAACCGCTCGGTTAGTTTTCCACCTTTGCCACACCTAACGCGGGCGTAGTTATTAGAATGAAGTCTCATCAGAATTGCCAGGATATCGGCGGGGACATTCAGCTCTTTCATGACATTCCACAGCCTAGCTCTAGGCACCAAATCGAAGGCGGCACGTAGGTCTACAAAGATGGTATAGAGACTGCCGCCTTCGATTATCGCTGTTTTCCAATAGAGCAGTTGTAACCTAAATATTTGGTCTGTAGTGGATACACCCTCCCGGAATCCTGCCTGATATGGGGACAGGATATCCATTTCTTGGATCCACGCTTGCAAACGATTTAAGATCAGTCTGCCAAAAAGTTTTTGGGTTATATCTATCAGACTGATAGGTCGATAGTTGGACGGGAGCAGGGGGGATCCCTTTTTAGGGCTCGGACTCCATCCCCTGAAAGGGGAGGAGTTAGAGAACTAATGTTAAAGGAGAAAAAAAAAGAAGAAGAGGGCCTTGGAGAGAGAAATTCCAGACATTCCTTAGCGTTTTATGTCATGTGGCCAGTGATTCGTCTTCCTTGCGTTTTCTTTTTAATAGGCTTGAAGTGATAGGGTAAATGTAGTTTTGTTCCGCCATTTTGAGGCATATTTTGTGCGTGCTCGCGCAAAGAAGTACATTAATTATAATTAGGAGCTGTCAGGGTGCCTCCGTTAGTGAATCCAGATGGCCGGGCGCGTTCACAAATCTGCAGCGCTCATTGCGCGCAGCTTCCTTTTCTGTGATGCTGGCGGCAGCTACAGGTAGCTACAGGTGGGGGGCCGTTCACTGCTCACCGAGTTGCACCGCTTGGCTTGCTTGGCGGGAGAACGGCCGCGGCGGACAGTTAGCGGTGGTTGTGGCGGGGACGAGTGATGATACGATCTCCGCTTACCGCTTGCTGCACTCCGCTCTCTCCTTTGCCGGCGGGCTGTGGTGGGCTGTGGCGGCGGCGGCGGTGACGGTTCTGGTCACCGGCCCCCGGCTACGGCTCCAGTTCTTGTTATTAACTCGCCAGTGTTATTTTGGCATTGAGTCTCAAAGCTTACTAGAAGGAATGCCGTGACTGGAGGAGCGCTCACATAATGTTACATAACAATTCAAGCATCATAAAAGTGATCATGTGCTCGGTGTATACGGAAAGGCCTCCTCGGGTGCGCAGTTTATCAAGGCAGCTGTTTGACTCCCTGACTTTGGCGCGAGCCAGCGTACTGCTTGGCCCTGGGGTTAGATAAAGGGGGAGGGGGGTTAGTAATAAAGACTAGCTTCTGAAAATTCTTGGCAACTCTTTGCTTGTTTAAAGATTCCAGAGGTTGTGACACATGCATAACTATCTTACCGCATACCATTTCGTCTTGATTAATCCTGCACTTTTTCTTGGTGCAAGTGTTGTGTGCCTGGTGGACCGGTAATGTTCCTGAACATGTTCGACTCACTAGCACTGTTCTCTGCCGGGTCGCTTCTGTGAGATCGTGCACTCACCCAGGCATCTCGTTTGGGGAGCGGGAGCATCAATACCACACGTTGGTTCTGGCGGTGAATGGGTCGTGCAGGAGGGCACCGAGGCAGTGGCTTTCGGAAAGGAAACAATACTCCACTGTGCACGGAGTAAGTACAAGGACATCCTGAGCCTGCGAATCTATTCCACCATCCACCCACTGGAATGAGGCGGATGTGGCGGGCCAACGGTGCGGCAATCAGAGCAGCCATTTAAACGCAGTATTGTGCGTTAACGTAAACTTAAAGTGTCAGATAACACTCCCCCTGCCCCCCTTCGTCAGGCCCTACATACTGCAGTAAAAAATAAAAAATAGTTTGGAGTGTTAACAATCGACACTAAAATGTAAGTGCAAGCACAAAGTGTCCTGGTGTTTTAAAACGAGTGCCGGTTCGCCACACCGGCGCAAATAAAGCACTGCTTCCTCCCCCGAAAGAGGCCCTCGGGTGCCATGAACCGCGAGGCTTTTGTTATGAACGCTTTCTGTAGCAGGTGTGCTGCTTTCCGTCTGCCTTGTGCGTGCGCAGACGAACAAGACTATCCGCATTGTGATGGATGGAGGCTTGACATCTGAGATGTCTCCTCGGTGCCAGGACCCGTCTGAGGGATGCGAGGACTACATCCGCACTGTGAGACCGACATCTCCTGGCTGGGACGCCCAGGGGATGTAAGGACATTGTCAAACTGGTCAGTGCTGTCTGTGAGGTGGCAGGCCTTGACGAAGGGAAGGCAATGCCAGGGCCCGGCACTCAGCAGAGAGTGCTGGTCAGACTAACATAAAGTGGCCGTGGTTTGCACGGTGAAGCAGGTATTGTCAACCACGGCGGAAACTGCCTGCAGGTCACAAGAGGGGATGGATTTCCCTAGTGGGAAAGGAGGTCTCTTGCCATTACAAACGCTCGAAAAACCTTGCCAACCGAAGGAAACTGACGATGCTTGGACGTTGTCAGAGGGACTGAAAGTGCCTGGTTTATAAGTGCTGTGTCAACAGAGGGGAACTCTGGCCATTGCACAAGCTGTAAAGGTGTTTTCAGACTGATGGGAGGTGTTTGTGGATGACACCGCTTATAGAGATACTATCGGGCCGAGAATGGCACTGTCTGTTATTCACTGCAAGTATATCTCGGCCCCGGGAGTCAAAGCAGGGTTCTACTGCAGTGAGGTAAAAATGCTCACTTCTGGAGACGGCGCCTTCCTCCTTCAGACCACGTTTCTTTCTTTCTTTAAAATACCAGAATTAGAAACACCTGCTCACAATATTAGACCAGGCCAGCCTGGAACCGATTTCCGACAAAAAATTGTGGATGGATAACTGCGAATAAAGGTGATTTTTTTTTTCATCCACAGAATCCAGTGACAGTGTAGACCATGCCAGCTTCGATCCTGTCCATTTCATGCCGCTCAGACTCCTTTGGCGAAAAACATCCCAGTATCCACAGCTATCCAAATATAATTCTGAACCTCAGACTGACAGGAATTGAATATTCATTACGAGAGACGCAGACAGGTCTTCGGCTGAGAAGGGGGATTCTTTTTTAGTTACTTGCAATTTGGAGACACTATCAGCAGGGCCACTCGAATTATGTGGCGGGGAGCACCAAATTATACTGCAGGGTTAACTAAATTATGTGGCAAGAAAAGGTTAACTATGCGACATAATGCAGCACATTTTTGGTAGCATACCATCATGATTTTGTAATTTTTACACCTGGTAATACATTCTGGGGATAGATTTTCACCTCATTAGTACCAGTTTAACAACCAAATATAGAACTAAGCAGCTGAAAGATGACCAGTTAACCTTTTTGTAAAGTGCTTTCCACTGTGGACAAATGTCACTTTATTTTAGAACACTTTTTATTCAATTTGGCATAGGTTTCATCATGAAAGAGAAACAAAGCAATAACTGTACATCTATGGTGATTTTCTCCCCAATCAAAGGTTGTATAACAAAACCACGCATGCCTAAACCACGCAGTCTTTACAGCAACCGCGTCTTTACCACGCATGCCTTTACCAATCATGCCTTTGCAACACATTTTCTTGTAAATGGCATATGTAGTAAAGATCCGTCCCCAGTCGCCCCAGCCCGGAGCCCTAAAGTTCGGCCCAACTTACCAAGCTGTGTCCCGGTCCTTCTCCCTGCTGCGATCATTCCGGTTCCTCTCCCCGCCCATCTGCTCAGACAGCTAGAACACCAACTACCTAAGGCACGCATTCACGTGTTTAAGGCATATGCATAGTTAAGGCACGCGTTAGCAGTGTGTCAGTGTGCAGGGTGAGCAGTGTTTGAGTATGCAGGGTGAGCAGAGTGTGAGTATGCAGGGTGAGCAGAGTGTGAGTATGCAGGGTGAGCAGTGTGTGAGTATGCAGGGTGATCAGTATGCGAGTATACAGGGTGATCAGTATGTGGGTGTCCAGGGCCAGCAGTGTGTGAGTGTGCAGGGCGAGCAGAGTGTGAGTGTGCAGGGTGAGCAGAGTGCGAGTATGCAGGGTGAGCAGAGTGTGAGTATGCAGGAGTAAGGAAATCAAGGGGGGGAGTGAAGAGGTGATGCCGGTGGGCACCGAGGTGGGCACGTCCTCCTCTTGTCAGGGTTTAAGGTTAATCATAAAGGGCCACCTCAAAATGGGTGGATGTGTATCCAGATGTCATTGGAATACAACATCTTTGTTAAAATACCCCTCACACACCAAAAGGGCCCTTGGTGTCATGCTTCATCATCGGGGTCTTCCCGTCCCGCTGCGGGGCGGGGCAGTGCTGCGACAAGCGGATACGCCGGAGCACCTTTTAGATGGAGGTGCTATGTGTTGGGAGTGAGTGTCAGTGGGGTCAGGGGTGATATCTGGTGTAAGTTAAAAAATACCTGGCCTAGTGGAAAAAAAGAATTTTATTAAACACTGGCTGGTATTATTAAAAGAAAAAGTGAAGCGGAGAGATAGAGCAGGTTAATGGGCTCTCTCTCCTAAGTGGGTCAACATGTTTCGAGGCACCGGGCCTCTTCGTCAGGACCTAGGGGAGATCCCCCTGTCACTCACTAATGTATTCTCCACAAAGGTAGAAAAAAAGTGTATGTACAAAAAAGTGAAAAAAAACTATGTGAGTAACTACCAATTAATAATTACAACACATCTATACTACCACACTAATAATGTAGTATGCTTATCAAGAGAGGGATGCTTCCGGAAGCCGCGGACGAAGGAGGAAGCACAATCGTGCTAGGGGCACATTGATACCCCATCATACCCTTCAGTCTTATGCTGGCTCATGAGGCATTGATCCCTCTCTTGATCCCTCTCTTGATAAGCATACTACATTATTAGTGTGGTAGTATAGATGTGTTGTAATTATTAATTGGTAGTTACTCACATAGTTTTTTTTCACTTTTTTGTACATACACTTTTTTTCTACCTTTGTGGAGAATACATTAGTGAGTGACAGGGGGATCTCCCCTAGGTCCTGACGAAGAGGCCCGGTGCCTCGAAACATGTTGACCCACTTAGGAGAGAGAGCCCATTAACCTGCTCTATCTCTCCGCTTCACTTTTTCTTTTAATAATACCAGCCAGTGTTTAATAAAATTCTTTTTTTCCACTAGGCCAGGTATTTTTTAACTTACACCAGATATCACCCCTGACCCCACTGACACTCACTCCCAACACATAGCACCTCCATCTAAAAGGTGCTCCGGCGTATCCGCTTGTCGCAGCACTGCCCCGCCCCGCAGCGGGACGGGAAGACCCCGATGATGAAGCATGACACCAAGGGCCCTTTTGGTGTGTGAGGGGTATTTTAACAAAGATGTGAGTATGCAGGGCCAGCAGTGTGTGAGTGTGCAGGGCGAGCAGAGTGTGAGTATGCAGGGTGAGCAGAGTGCGAGTATGCAGGGTGAGCAGAGTGTGAGTTTGCAGGGTGAGCAGAGTGTGAGTATGCAGGGTGAGCAGTATGTAAGTATGCAGGGTGATCAGTATGTGGGTGTCCAGGGCCAGGAGTGTGTGAGTGTGCAGGGTGAGCAGTGTGTGAGCATGCAGGGTGAGCAGTACGTTGGTGTCCAGGGCCGGCAGTGTGTCAGTGTGCAGGGTCAGCAGTGTGTGAGTATGCAGGGTGAGCAGAGTGCGAGTATGCAGGGTGAGCAGAGTGCGAGTATGCAGGGTGAGCAGAGTGCGAGTATGCAGGGTGAGCAGAGTGCGAGTATGCAGGGTGAGCAGAGTGCGAGTATGCAGGGTGAGCAGAGTGCGAGTATGCAGGGTGAGCAGAGTGCGAGTATGCAGGGTGAGCAGAGTGCGAGTATGCAGGGTGAGCAGAGTGCGAGTATGCAGGGTGAGCAGAGTGCGAGTATGCAGGGTGAGCAGAGTGCGAGTATGCAGGGTGAGCAGAGTGCGAGTATGCAGGGTGAGCAGAGCGTGAGTATGCAGGGTGAGCAGAGCGTGAGTATGCAGGGTGAGCAGAGCGTGAGTATGCAGGGTGAGCAGAGTGTGAGTATGCAGGGTGAGCAGAGTGTGAGTATGCAGGGTGATCAGTATGTAAGTATGCAGGGTGATCAGTATGTGGGTGTCCAGGGCCAGGAGTGTGTGAGCATGCAGGGTGAGCAGTACGTTGGTGTCCAGGGCCGGCAGTGTGTCAGTGTGCAGGGTCAGCAGTGTGTGAGTATGCAGGGTGAGCAGTGTTTGAGTATGCAGGGTGATCAGTATACGAGTATACAGGGTGATCAGTATACGGGTGTCCAGGGCCAGCAGTGTGTCAGTGTGCAGGGTCAGCAGTGTGTGAGTATGCAGGGTGAGCAGAGTGCGAGTATGCAGGGTGAGCAGAGTGCGAGTATGCAGGGTGAGCAGAGTGCGAGTATGCAGGGTGAGCAGAGTGCGAGTATGCAGGGTGAGCAGAGTGCGAGTATGCAGGGTGAGCAGAGTGCGAGTATGCAGGGTGAGCAGAGTGCGAGTATGCAGGGTGAGCAGAGTGCGAGTATGCAGGGTGAGCAGAGTGCGAGTATGCAGGGTGAGCAGAGTGCGAGTATGCAGGGTGAGCAGAGTGCGAGTATGCAGGGTGAGCAGAGTGCGAGTATGCCGGGGGAGCAGAGTGTGAGTATGCAGGGTGAGCAGAGTGTGAGTATGCAGGGTGAGCAGAGTGTGAGTATGCAGGGTGATCAGTATGTAAGTATGCAGGGTGATCAGTATGTAGGTGTCCAGGGCCAGGAGTGTGTGAGTGTGCAGGGTCAGCAGTGTGTGAGCATGCAGGGTGAGCAGTACGTTGGTGTCCAGGGCCGGCAGTGTGTCAGTGTGCAGGGTCAGCAGTGTGTGAGTATGCAGGGTGAGAAGTGTTTGAGTATGCAGGGTGATCAGTATACGAGTATACAGGGTGATCAGTATACGGGTGTCCAGGGCCAGCGGTGTGTCAGTGTGCAGGGTCAGCAGTGTGTGAGTATGCAGGGTGAGCAGAGTGCGAGTATGCAGGGTGAGCAGAGTGCGAGTATGCAGGGTGAGCAGAGTGCGAGTATGCAGGGTGAGCAGAGTGCGAGTATGCAGGGTGAGCAGAGTGCGAGTATGCAGGGTGAGCAGAGTGCGAGTATGCAGGGTGAGCAGAGTGCGAGTATGCAGGGTGAGCAGAGTGCGAGTATGCAGGGTGAGCAGAGTGCGAGTATGCAGGGTGAGCAGAGTGCGAGTATGCAGGGTGAGCAGAGTGCGAGTATGCAGGGTGATCAGTATGTAAGTATGCAGGGTGATCAGTATGTAGGTGTCCAGGGCCAGGAGTGTGTGTGTGTGCAGGGTCAGCAGTGTGTGAGCATGCAGGGTGAGCAGTACGTTGGTGTCCAGGGCCAGCAGTGTGTCAGTGTGCAGGGTCAGCAGTGTGTGAGTATGCAGGGTGAGCAGTACGTTGGTGTCCAGCGCCAGCAGTGTGTGAGTGTGCAGGGTGAGCAGTGTGTGACTTTGCAGGGTGAGCAGTGTGTGAGCGTGCAGGGTGAGCAGTATGCAGGGTTAACAGTGTGTGAGTGTGTAGGGTGAGCAGTGTGTGAGTGTGTAGGGTGAGCAGTGTGTGCGTGTGTAGGTTAAGCAGTGTGTGACTGTGCAGGGTGAGCAGTGTTTGAGTATGCAGGGTAATCACTATGTGAGTATTCACACACACCACCAGCCGTCACTGCAAGCTTTCACCAGGCGCACACACACACCATTAACCATCAGTGCACACTTTCACCAGGCATACACACACCACCAGCCGTCAGTGCACGCTTTCACCAGGCACACAGAGTAGTGAGTGCAGAGTAGTGAGTAGAGTAGTGAGTAGTGAGTAGTGAGTGCAGAGTAGTGAGTAGTGAGTGCAGAGTAGTGAGTAGTGAGTGCAGAGTAGTGAGTAGTGAGTGCAGAGTAGTGAGTAGAGTAGTGAGTAGAGTAGTGAGTAGAGTAGTGAGTAGAGTAGTGAGTAGAGTAGTGAGTAGAGTAGTGAGTAGAGTAGTGAGTAGAGTAGTGAGTAGTGAGTAGTGAGTAGTGAGTAGTGAGTAGTGAGTAGTGAGTAGAGAGTAGTGAGTGCAGAGTAGTGAGTAGTGAGTGCAGAGTAGTGAGTGCAGAGTAGTGAGTAGTGAGTGCAGAGTAGTGAGTAGTGAGTTGAGTAGTGAGTAGAGTAGTGAGTAGAGTAGTGAGTAGAGTAGTGAGTAGAGTAGTGAGTAGAGTAGTGAGTAGAGTAGTGAGTAGAGTAGTGAGTAGTGAGTGCAGAGTAGTGAGTAGTGAGTAGAGTAGTGAGTAGTGAGTAGAGTAGTGAGTAGTGAGTGCAGAGTAGTGAGTAGAGAAGTGAGTAGTGAGTTGAGTAGTGAGTAGAGTAGTGAGTAGAAAGTAGTGAGTTGAGTAGTGAGTAGAGTAGTGAGTAGAGTAGAGTAGTGAGTAGAGTAGTGAGTAGAGTAGTGAGTAGAGTAGTGAGTAGAGTAGTGAGTAGAGTAGTGAGTAGAGTAGTGAGTAGAGTAGTGAGTAGAGTAGTGAGTAGAGTAGTGAGTAGAGTAGTGAGTAGAGTAGTGTAGAGTAGTGTAGAGTAGTGAGTTGAGTAGTGAGTAGAGTAGTGTAGAGTAGTGTAGAGTAGTGAGTAGAGTAGTGAGTAGAGTAGAGTAGTGAGTAGTGAGTGCAGAGTATAGTAGTGAGTATAGTAGTGAGTATAGTAGTGAGTATAGTAGTGAGTATAGTAGTGAGTATAGTAGTGAGTAGTGAGTGCAGAGTAGTGAGTAGTGAGTGCAGAGTAGTGAGTAGTGAGTGCAGAGTAGTGAGTAGTGAGTGCAGAGTAGTGAGTAGTGAGTGCAGAGTAGTGAGTAGTGAGTAGAGTAGTGAGTAGAGTAGTGAGTAGAGTAGTGAGTAGAGTAGTGAGTAGAGTAGTGAGTAGAGTAGTGAGTAGAGTAGTGAGTAGAGTAGTGAGTAGAGTAGTGAGTAGAGTAGTGAGTAGAGTAGTGAGTAGAGTAGTGAGTAGAGTAGTGAGTAGAGTAGTGAGTAGAGTAGTGAGTAGAGTAGTGAGTAGAGTAGTGAGTAGAGTAGTGAGTAGAGTAGTGAGGTGAGTAGAGTAGTGAGTGCAGAGTAGTGAGTGCAGAGTAGTGAGTAGAGTAGTGAGTAGAGTAGTGAGTAGAGTAGTGAGTAGAGTAGTGAGTAGAGTAGTGAGTAGAAAGTAGTGAGTAGAGTAGTGAGTAGAGTAGTGAGTAGAGTAGTGAGTAGAGTAGAGTAGTGAGTAGAGTAGAGTAGTGAGTAGAGTAGAGTAGTGAGTAGAGTAGAGTAGTGAGTAGAGTAGTGAGTAGTGAGTGCAGAGTATAGTAGTGAGTAGAGTAGTGAGTGCAGAGTAGTGAGTAGTGAGTGCAGAGTAGTGAGTAGAGTAGTGAGTAGTGAGTAGAGTAGTGAGTAGAGTAGTGAGTAGAGAGTAGAGTAGTGAGTAGTGAGTAGAGTAGTGAGTAGAGTAGTGAGTAGTGAGTGCAGAGTAGTGAGTAGAGTAGTGAGTAGTGAGTAGAGTAGTGAGTAGAGTAGAGTAGTGAGTAGGACATCACAGGCAGCAGCTGTGCAAGCTTCTTACACTCACAAGGAGACCACAGGCAGCAGAGGTGCAAGCTTCTCACACTCACAAGAAGGACATCACAGGCAGTAACGGTGCAATATTCGCACACTCACAAGGAGATCACTGGCAGTACACACCACATGAACACACTCCATAACACATAGCAACAATACATTGGCATTTACAATGCCATTAGCTCAAACTCAAATAAATCCGAGCCCGATTGCATTTCTAATGCTTGTTATAGATTGGGACTACCTCTGCTCCCGTCCACCACTAAACATTTCCCATTCCTAACGGATCACCAGCCCTCAACCCCTCTCTTTAGTGTCCCCCCTTTTACATCTGTTTAATAGCTCCTATTCTGCCCATTTGATTTTTACTATCCCACCTTGCATTTCTGCCTGTCCATTCAAAGCCCTACCTGCTTCCTCCTCCATTTTTAATCATGTGTTTCCATCATGACATTTCATCATTCTCTTCTCCTAACTTCCTCATCTCTCCCTCTGCATTGTCCCAAGCTCTCTTTCCGCTACCAGAAAAGCCCTCCCCATAGATGTTCTTTCTGACACTCTCATATTCTTTTTTTCCTTCCTGGCCAGTCTAGCACTTCATCAGATAAATCCGATTCTGCAACAGAGACTAGTGTAACCCAGTACTGTCAAAACAAACCAGGCCATTCATTGACAATGTCAACATGGCTCCCAACACCAATGTTGTGCATCTTGCAAAAAATTGACTCTTTCCTGGTTACCTTTTTCCATTCATTAGGTCTCGACCTCTGCCAATGCCTCTGGAATTGCAGAGGCCGAGACATTTAGAGGTGAAACAGGAAAGCTGAACCAGGCGGATTACGCAGAGTGCATGTGCCCATGCTTGCCGTTTGCTGCCACAGCATTGCCGAGAGCTTCACACTTCAAAGGAATGCTCTCCCCCGCCCCCCTCTGTGCAATGCCTCTTCTCTCACCCTTTCGCTATCTCCCCCACCCTCCCACCTTCAGCCTCTTCCTCTGCAGTGCACTCTCTCCCCCCTCCCTCCTCCTCACCCCAACATTTGTCTCTCACACCACAGGCTGCTGCTATGTAATTTGGGGCATAGCTTTAAACCTGTTAACTAAAATCTTGTGCATCAAACGTGCCACTTGCGCTGTATTTGAATGCTCCTTTGAGCTGTCTGTTGTATCTAGACGTATCACATAATTAAAACATACACGTAAATTAAAACAGGCAGACCTATAGTCTTTGCCAGTCCTTGTTAGCAGTGTCTGCCTTTCTGATTGGGCCTGGGATGAGGCATTTTTTGCTGAACACTTAAGATATTCTGCAGCTTTAACAAGTTCATTGTATTTTTCTGGATCATTAAATTACCTGACGTCCCACGTTTGGGCAATTCATTTTACTCTCCTGTACCCTCTAGCCTGTGCTCGGCAGTAGCCTAAGATGACCGTAAAACCAATTGCGCCATATTTGGCAGAAACATTATCTGCACTGTATTTTATTGACAAACTGAGCAGTGAAAAGACTACCCTAAGAGTAAGGTTCCAGGATCAGCACTTGTTTTTTAACTGTCGCCTGCCCAAGATCAGGAAGAAGGCATACCGAACAGGCACCTCCTCACCAATTCTTGTCAGCCAATAGCAACCCCCATGCCGAGCATACGCAGAGAACTACACTGCTATGGCACAGCACTACCAACTGCCTGCATTCCTGCCCCTACACTGTTACCCCGCGGTGCAGCCACAGGACAGTGGCTACATTGCCCGTGTCTGCCTCGCAACACGTTGTTCCTGCCATGGAGGCTTCGAACAGCCGGGTGCAGTTAATAAATACAGGGACCCAAAGATATGTGGCATCAAAGAATAAGAACAGACGTGGTACAGGTAGGCTTTTTTAAATATTTTTTTTTTCACTTTTATATAGCGTAAACTTTACCCGCAGGTATCGGAGCACTTTAAATCAGCATGCTTATAACAAGCAAGACTAGCACTCTATATTACTGCCAACTTTGCTTAGCATAAGCAACAGCTAACCATTCACAAACAATGTTTATATACCAATTGCAAATTAAAAAAAAAATTAATGTATAGCATTGTCATTTACAATGCCAGTAACTCAAACTTTAATGCTGCGAGACCTATTGCATTGTAAATGCTTGTTAATGTTTGTTACAAATGGAGAGTGTAACGTTGTACCCGAGTATGGTTTGAGTAGTTGGCCAGGTGGTGATTTATTCCCCTGTCTCCTTCATAAATAATATTTCAAATAAAATGCATGGCACAAGTAAAAACACTTGTAAGCATTGCATCAATGAGTATGGTTTTTAAATGTTAAGATTTGTATTGCAAGTGTAAGCTGGCCAGGTTTATGCATTAAGCAATGGGATGTTTTCTGTTTTTCCATTTTATTTTTGTGGCATATGCCTGAAACAAAATGCAAAAAGGCAATTATTGCACCGGTTTGCCTAGGTTATACCTATTGGGAGTGAGAGTGCTTGTTTTGTCTTGCTGTGGCTCTGAAGAAATAGGTAAAGTAAGATCCGTATTTTTTTGTGTATGTGAGCACCGACCACTAAACATACTATGATTTCACAATTGAACGAACACGATTGGTGTCCTGCTCAGCACCTCCTCCCCTAGCCGACTCTTGGTTTGTGGGAGGGTCTGTGATGCCCTGTTTAGCGGTCTTGGTGCTGGCAGCTGCAGGTGTGTTTACTGCAAAACACATCCCTACCGTTACCGATATCAGTCAGTCAAAGATCTTTATTCGGATTTAAGCATCCATAAAAGTACATAAAATCACAGCATCATACAATGTCATACAAAATTCAAATACACTTGTAGAAAAAATTAATAAGATCATGTAATAAAATCATCTGGATCATCATAATGTATTTTTACTGTCGACCTGTAAGACTAGTTGTATCGGTCAGTTTTGAATGTGCGTTAAAACAGACTGTGGGTGGCAAATCTTCAGAAATCATTTCTATAATATGTGCAAAAGCAATTATTCGTGCAAAGTAGGCAATGTGCAAACTAAGCAGTTTAAAGTGCAGACTTTTCAAGGCATATTCAATGACATTCTAGATCGGATTGCAGATTTTAAGAAAGCAACTAACTCTAAAAATCACTTCATCGCAGCTTTACCTTAGTAAATCATCAAGAGCTAGATTGAAGTCAGGCTGATTGATTTTGCGAAAGTATGGCAATAAAAGATGTCTGGTAAATTTAACATAAAAACCACAAAAGAGTACAAAATGTAAAAGGCTCTATTTGCCACCATGGCAACTCTACAGAAATCATTCTATAATATGAGCAAAGGCAATTATTTGTGCAAAAGTAGGCAATGTGCAAACTAAGCAATTTAAAGTGCAGACTTTTCATGGTAAATTCAATGACATTCTTGATCGAATTGCAAATTTAAGAAAGCAACTAACTCTGAAAATCACTTCATCACAGCTTAACCTTAATAAATTATCAAGAGCTAGGTTGAAGTCAGACTGATCGATTTTGCGAAAGTATGGCAATAAGAAATGTCCGGTAAATTTAACATAAAAACCACAAAAGAGTACGAAATGTAAAAGGCAGGCTCTGTTTGCCACCATGGGAGCAGGGACAATTTACATTTTCCAAATTTCTATTAAAACCTATCGGGAAGCATAATAAGTTTTTAATGCTTCCATCGCTAAACCGTTACCGATATGTTCTGCTCCCTGTCTTTGAGAATTCCAGCTAAAGAAAGTGTTTATTAAAAGCAGCTTTTTCCAGGCGCATACTTGAATGTGAATCATACTTTTGTTATTGTATCAAAGCGAAGTGCAGCCACAAATGGTTGTGGATTACACTAGAAATTGACATGTTCTGGAAGGTATTGTCTGTACATCCTGCTAAGTGAGTTAACCGAAATAAAGTTTGATTGATTGATTGATTGATTGAGTAAACTAGTTCTGTGGTGTCCTTCTGATCAACCTGCAGACACCATGATTTTAGTTGCATCGTGGTGTGACTTCTTCATTTATTTACATTTTTTTGCTTTTTCCTTCTAACAAAAGACCAGAAAGAGGAAGAACGAAAAAAAAGGAAAATTAAAGTGATTAAGTGCCCTCGACCTGGGTATCGCAAAAAAATTCTACACTGGGAATCGCAGATAGTGCTGTGTTCGACCATACCATTGAGTCACTACTGGAATCCAGGGACCGCTGAGCAATTTGAATGATTTAAATCTCAAACAATAAAACTGTAATTTGAAGAAGAAGAAAAATCACACTAGTGTGCAGATCAAAAAAAGACTGACTTGAATTGCTAACATTTTTAGTATTTTTATATTAAAAATATTTGCAGACATGGACAAATCCTAATGGGAAGGTTGGTGCAGTAGTTCCCCACTAACTTTTCATTGTTTGGTTTTATTTCGCAGCCTGAGGCTCCTGCCAAGGCTGGACTGGAAACCTAAAGCTGCTCTGGCAAATGTTGTCAGACCAGTCCCCGTACAGTGTGCAACAAGTGTAGCGAGTGAGCCTGACCACTACAAAGGGGGCTTTAGGCAGCTCTCTCCTTGGAAAATTTGAGGAAAAATGGTGCGTTTTACAACACATATGTCATTATATACTAAATTGTATTAGCTTTTAAAGCATAGTAAACAATGATGCACCAGGATAAAACAATCTTTTTGACAATCTTCACTGATTCACAGCCTTTAATGATTCCCTCAATACTTCCCTCCAACAGTGCCTCTCATCGTTCCATAGCAGCACTGTCACATGTATTTAATTTGTTTTATAGCACCTCTCATACCACTGTAGGGTGTCAGAGCACTTTACATCACACACATAGCGAGACAATGAATCATATGTGTGTAAATCAGTGAATAGAAAATGTTACATAAGGCAAAGAAGACTACAAGGTGTAGGATTCACATGTCATTGATACTGGTAGGTATTTTTTAAGAGTGCTTGGTCTGGGGAAGCAGAGACTCAGGATTCAGAACATAACACAGGGATTAGCATTGACTTTAATAATAAGGATTTATTTCTACCAAAACAAACCTTTTTTATTATCATCAGGATATTGAAAGACTGGGAAAAAGCATAACTTACTAACTTGTACCATGCAGTTTGCATGCAGCTCATTTGATGGCAGTTCATAGCTCACTGTGCTAGACTACTATTGGAACTTGTGAACTGCACAATAACAAAAGAATCTCAGTGGCAAAAGCAGGAACCCACTGAGCTATGCACAAAACAAAATACTGTTTTCAAAACAATGCGTGGTAGACATTCTTTGCAGCGTGCATATTAACCACCAGCGCTCCCTAAGATGAGTCAGAGATCCGATTGGACAAAACCTCCTTCTCTCTACAGCAGGTAGATTAATCACCGGAGTTATCTTTACACTTTTATTGCTGCCCAAAACTGATTATACAAGGAACTTTGCAGTGCTTTTAAAACTGCTGCCCGGGGACCCCATGGAATGTGTCACGGACCCCTGGGGGTCCGTGGTCTCCAGTTTGGGAACCACTGTTGTAAATGTTCTGAAAATTACTCATCTCACTATTTTCCTATGCAGAAGCTTATAATCAGACTTTTTTTAGTAGTCCAGTACCATCATATCTGTGAACAAGCCAAAAGATGTCTACCTAAATACATGAATCCCAAAGTAATGCTATATTCTGGCGTTTCAAGTCAGGTTTACTGTAGGAAGGTGGATATCGGACTATGGTTGCCCCCAACTTTTTGCCTGGTGTTTTGCTGGTTTTTGACTTAGTTGGCCTGGGATCCTGCTATTCAGGACCCCAGGCTTCCTGCTCTCTTTGTTAAAATGGATTCCATGTACCTTAGGTACATATCTAATTGGATACTGGGTCACCTTATCAGTCCCTGTACAGTGTACCTTAGGTACCCAGGGCATAGGTGTACCCAGGGCCTACCAGGGGCTGAAGCATGTATTATGCCACCCCTGGCTGACCATCTAAATCTGACACAACTGGCTGCATGACAGCTGGGGCAAGGTGGTGTAAACACCCTTTGCTTTAGATATAGTATACCTATATCTAACCCTAAAATGGACACATATATTCCTATCAGTCACTCCTATGGAAGGCCTTATCAATCCTGAAGGCAGAGTGCTTGGAATTATGTGAGATGGTGCTCTGGCATGAGCTGAACCCGTTTGCAGCTTGCGGAACCAAGTCCTAATAGCTGTTCCATGATAACGCTATACCATATACTCTTAAGTGCATTATCAACCTCGCGGTTAAATGCTAACTCTGGTATAACATTATCAAAACATGTCGAGTAAGGTGTCATACGATTTGGAATACTACCCCCTCGCCAATTCTGGCGACGGGGGTAGCATTCCACCCTTCTAGAGGGACACGACATGTATGTAACTGTGAACCCCGGTTAAAGTTAACTCGAGCCTCAGCATCACAAAATGGATGCTGCCACCACAGACACAAGTCTGACCTCCTGCTGCTGGGAGTCCTTCCAGCGAGGATGGCTTGGACAAAGGGTTTCCTGCCTTGGGAGGTGCTAGCACCACCCCAGACAGGATTTTGTGTATTGAGGTAGGGAGGCCTGAAAGGGATGAGACATGCCTGGGGCACACAAGGTGGCCTGTGCATACACCGGTTCAAACCAGTTGCTGGGGCATCCCTGCCCCAGCTCTGGCGGCAAACTGGACAAAGGATAGGGGGTGTAGCCACCCCCCTTCCTGGTCCCACCCAGGGGAGGCACCTAGTCAGTAGTGCAGCCCCCTTTAGGAGAATAAAGGTAGGAGCTGGTCCCATTCCAAATTAGATTATCCTGAACTATTCATCAAGAAGAAACTCTGGCCTTTGACGTTCTGCTCCACAGAAGACTGAAGAATCTCCCTTGTGGACAAGGAGTGTCCACCCTGCAACTGCAGGCACCATCAAGCGTCCAGCGGCTTCACTTTGTCGTCTTCCCTCGAGGATCCAGACTTCAGAGCCCGACGAGACCCGGATTCCCAGACCTCTCCGACCTCAACCTACATCTACAGCAAAGCTGAGACCCGTGGGTGCGACGAGACACGTGGGACTGGCCATCTTGAACGAACCTGCACTTCGCTTCCAGCACGACTCCCGAGGTAAACTCGACCAAGTGCTTTGGGGACTGAGAAGCCCCAACCCCGAGCAGCCCCTGCACCGAAGATCAGCCCTCCAGCATCCACGAGATCTGCGTGGGGCCCTTCTGCTTGTTTGCTGCTCGATGCGTTGTCTGGTCACTTGCTGGCTGGCTAGTGGCCTCCTAGACGACGAACCTTTGAATCTTTGCTGCTGGTCTGGTTGCTCCAGACTGGCCCTTGCTCCCTTCCAAAAGAGGGGCACCCCGGACTCTCCTAGTCCCCACCAGACGCTTTCTTCACTCACCGCGTGGGTTGCCTTTGCCAAGGCCTGTTGAGTCCAATCCCGGATCCGACAACGCCGACAGCGAGAGCCTGCGTGGGACAGCTCGTGCCTCCATCCTGGTCGTCGAAGACACCTCCTGGTCCACGTGGCTGCAGAGTGAAGCCTCCACTCTTCACCTGATCGCGACGACGACATCTGGTTCCTTCCTGGTTCCACTCCAGCCACTGGCTAGTGACTGTGAACATTGTCCCCTCTGCTTTCAGGTCTTCTTCTTCAACAATCCACCCTTGGATTGCACCGGACATCTTCCTCCTGGTCGCCTGCAGCATCTTTTCTTTCAGGCTCCATTGACTTCAACACGAGAACCCGACGCACTTTGACACCTATGCACCCGCAGCCCGTGGGTGAGGTAACGAGAGCATTTCGGTGCTCAAGGGTAGTTTAACAGTCCTAGTGTCCAGTTCCACAGTCGTTTTAGTCCTACCTAGTCAGGATTGTCCGTACTCACCTTTTTCTTGAACTGTACTGTCCATAGACGTTGTTACGCATCTCGCGTGTGAGTTCACACTCTGCACACGCGTTCCGTGGGCCTCCTATTACTTACCTGAAGTTAGTTTAGCGTGGTCCCAACGATCCTACAGCCTCTGGACAGCTCCATTCCTTTTATCGACTCTCACATTTCACTTACTTAGTATATGGTTTGTCATGCCCCTAGGGCACCATTGTAAATTTGTGCAACTTGTAGTGTTTTTCGTAAGAGATTGTCATGTGCTTAGCCCTCTGACCTCATAAAGAGTTCAGAGGTGTTGTTATTAATAAATATACTGTTTATTTTCATAACAACCTGTGTGGTGTCCTTTCATCTGGTATTCAAGGGGTTATATTGTGGTAAAACACCTGGCTTCACATGCCAAAAGAGGTTAGCCTAAGACTGCTTTGTCCATGCTACCATTAGGATAGCTGGTCTATAAGGTTGACTTACAACCAATCACCATAAGGGTTGTTTGGACTGCTACAAGGTGATCACTAGAACTGGTGAGCATCATATATCAGGCCAACTTCTCACATTTACCCCTTAAATAAGCCTCTGAAAGAAGCAAGTATTTATCAGCCCTCACCCATTTACACTCCTGAGTCTTAATCGTACGCTGTTCCATAATGTTGACCATACCGATCTTCAGTTTCTTATCGGTAGACAAAGGTGTACTTGTAGGAATGGGATCTTCTGGCCTTTGCAGTAACGCACTCCATCTTTTTTCATGTTTTTATCATTTTGTTTACCTGACCAGTGACGTTTGCATCATACACACACTTCTTTCTTGCATTTTCCAATTTCGAAGACTAGGGTGTATTGTTTTTTATTCATGGTCTCTTATTTTGACTCAAGCTTAATTTCCCCTGATCCTTTTGGCAACTTCTTCTTCAATCTCTTCTTATTGTAACCTATAATAAACCTTTTCATCTTAAGTCACTTTGTACACACTGCACCCCAGTACTTCCAATTTTAATGCTTTGAAATTTAAAACTGTTCAGAAAAGTTCAGAGCTCTCAGACCTCTTATATTTGGCAAATAATTATAATCAACACTACACTCTTCTAAATAGTCTTGGTACATCACCAAAGAGTAAATATACTGAAAAAGTCAACATATAAGATAAGGGCAACTAAACATAAGCCACACCCTAAGAAACACAAGAAGGCAAATGAGTACTCTCATAACCATCAGATACATTTGTTATGTCCCTATACGCTTTTAGTAAATCTATATATGAATATCTCAAACTCTTCACTATAACTATCTTTATGATCTAACCTATGATATTTGGTATCACTATAGGGCATTAAGCTATTACTTTGGATTGATAGATGCTCAGCAGAAAGATATAGTTGCATAACCACACCAATTAGTGTGGCCGAAAAATAACAAAGCCTGGTATCTTGAAAGCGTCTTCTGCAGTTATTTAAAAAAAAAATTCAAAATAACTTTCATTTTAAAGCAAAATTTGCAAAAAATGATCCACACAATCCAAAAGTAAGCTAAGTAATCAAAAGTGGTTTTAAAGTAATCTGAACACCTTAAAAGCAAAAATTCTGAGGAAAAGCTCAATCTTTCAAAATTAGAGAGCACCAGTCCACTTCTTCGTCAGGAAAGCTATTTGGCATTGATCATTTCATAGCTTGTTTGTCATTTCATGAAAAATTGGATAGTCTTTCAAGTCAATGTCTCTTCTGAGACAATGTTTGTCAGAAATGCCCATTCAGGGCCTGTGTATTTTCTTGTTTGGCACTCTTACTCTTGTTCTTCTTGATCCCCCCCCCCCCCATTTATAGTTGAAATCTCAGACGATAATTCACTAATGTTTTGCTCAATTTGTTTGTTAACTTTTCGTTCACTGGTTCAGTTGATTTGTCGCCACTTTTCTTCAATCTGCTATTTCTTTGCAATACTCTGTTTTTTTTTCTTCTCGCAGATAATTCAGCTTGAATCAAGCTTTCATTCTCCGTTTGATTATCTTGATCTGCCTGAGTTTCATCTGTTTCTTAAAGTCATGCACTTTGATTTACTCTTTGATTTTTCTGATTGATTTTTTTCTTCTCTTCCTCTCCTTGTTCTCCCCTCTCTGGGTCCATGCAGTGAACTTGAGTTTGGTTTGTGAGTCAACGTCTCTTCATCTGCAACACACACTTTTTTCTGGTGAGACATGTGTATCCAATGTGGCAAACCTCCACACATCACAGCTGTGTTTATCACCAGCATCACTTGGTGTGGTCCATTCCAGTGTGGCTCACGGCAGCACTTTTGTACATGCTTCTTCACCAAATCCCAGTCACTTGGTTCAGTTCATGGCAGGTCTTAGAATTTACCCAAGTTATGGCAAGTTTCACCTGGTGAGAGAGAGAGAACGTATTTTAATCAAAGACCAATTCATCAGTATTATTTACAAGAGCAGCCTATGGAATTCCATGAATTCTCTAGGTTCTTCCTATGATTATTTTGTATGAGCTTAAACCAGTCTTTCTACTTGGAGTGCTTCTAATGCTGAGTAATAGCAAACAAAGTGCATTTGGCCATTTCAAGGATGTTGAGGCACACATCTCGGCTAGCGCACTTTTCAGGCGCTCAACCACTCCTGAAGATTATGGATGATAGCCACATTGAAACTTTTGTTAGATTATTTTAAGCAGTTTTGCAGATGGTATCTTTACAAAATCTAACTGTAGTCTGATGAAAGAACCTACTGTTTTTCCTAGGACTTACTGTTTTTCCTACTTGGCTCACCTTTACACTAGTCCATTTACTTGTATTATTCAGTTGAAACACTATATATCTTCGATACAGATTGTCTGCAATATTTCAAAATGAGAATTGACCCAATGCCTTTTAAAGATGTCCACCACCCCATCATTTACCGAATGCCTAGGTCCATGCATCATCCTTGCCATTTTCAGTTGCAATGAATCTGACAAGACAATCCTCCCTTCAGTACATCTCCATATTTTATTTTCATCTTTATTTCATCCTGCATTTTCCCACATTTGTTTTTCCTCATTTGACCTTTCATTCTACATGTCTCTCTGCTTCCTTATTTGAATTGACGGTGAGAAAACTATTTACATTTTCAAAATTTTTCTGATTTCTCATTTGTTATAGCATTGTTGCCATTTTGTGCACAATACTTGACAACCTGATCTGAAAAACAGTTTCCTAATATATTCATGTAATCTCCAGTTTTGTGTGCAGTGCAATTCTTGGGTAATTTAAGTGCATGCAACTTATTGAGTTCACGTCGAATTGGGTGGCAGCAGAGGTCATGAAACCTTTATGTGATAACAAATTGCCAAAATTATGCACCGCTCCAAAACAGTATTGCCAGTATAAATTATAAATCTCAATAATTTGACTATACAGAAAGATCTGGCAATGGTAATCGGTTCAACTACTTCCTGAGGTTACATCACACAAGTATGATGACTCCATAATGTATGTTTTGGTGCAAACTGCAAATGCCTCTCATATATTTTCATGGACATCTCTCAAATATGAGACCTCCACAAATAAAATGAAGTCAGCCAACTCAAGTGGTACATTTCTTTGCAAGGGTTAAAGTGTAGCAGGGTTAAGGCCATCACACCTCATGATAGAAATATTTTCAGCAGGGTAATTTGCTCATACTTACTCAAACGGCTACGGGTTAAATGCTGTGTTTTGTTGCCAGTGTTTCTATTGAATGATATACTAACATGATAAGTGTGTAGCCCATGACTATTGTTTCACTCTGTTATATAGCAATGGCAGCCGCTGTTTTCGTACATCCAGGCAAAGCTGCCGCAACTAAGTGTAACGTAGCAGACAAATATGCAATTGGTCTCTTTCCACTGCCGTGTTGAGGGAAAACAAAAAGCGAGGGCCATTCTTTTTTCATGGCAGAATAATTAAAAATCTTTATCCTATTCAGGCATTCCTAAAGCAGGTGTTGTACACAAAGCGAGTCTCAGCTTTGCGAAGACCTGCTTACATCCTTCATTCCAAGGTACCAGATCAGAAATGGTATTGTGCACCAGTCGCAGTAAAGCCTTTGTAATCATGGAAAAGGTTTAAATCTGCTGGTGACAGTAGCAAACCATTCCCTGAAATGTATTTACTTTCCTCTGCGTTGTTGATGAGTTTGTTCTGAGAACTGCAGAGAAGAATTCTATTGACCCACCCTATTCCTTTCTGAATTTGTCGTACCAAGTAAATACATTCTTTCTAACAATATTTCATCTTTGGATGGGAATCTATGTGTCCATTTTCAGGCTTATGATTCTTCAGTGCAATAGTGTCCAATTTACGGTTCTCTTTAGTTTTTTTTCTGCAATCATCAATTTATTGCTCTTACACTGAGAAGGCAATTTGAAATATTATACATTTTTTGTTTGTTTTCATTAATTGACAAAAGATTGAGGGACCTTTTCTTTACCCTTGAAGGATTGTAGCCCAAACTAGAATTCTATTTTGAAATTAAATGCAAAAAGGTACTGGCTAAACCTATACATATACACTGTATAAGAGGAATGTAGAAAAATGATGAGCACAAATCATTGAAGGTGAATCATTTTGCATCGCCTGGAATTTGAAACAAAATAACAGCTGGATTCGGTTCTGTAAGACGAAATACTATCTAAATTATCTTAAGGTGTGTGGCTAACCTCCATTTTCAATTTGGTTTGCACAAGCCAAGATGTGAGTTAAACGGACACCGCAAAAAAGTTTTTAAAATGTCATGCTACACTATCTTTTCAATCACAGGTGTAATCCCTCCTCAGCCTTGTAAGAACGTTTTATGTTGGGGAATGCATGGACTGCATGTGCTTTCACTATAATTTGCCCTGGTTTTACTCTTTTAATCAGCCCAATTTCTTTTTCTGTACAATTACAAACTTCTCTTTTCACGGTGTATCTTAATTCTTGAGGTACGTTTTCATCTGTGACAATTGGGAACATACCTATTTTCTTGTTTCTTGAGACTTCATTTTGAAATCAACATAATCATCCTTTCTTTGAGTGCAAACACCATCTGGGGTGCAATAAATTACAAAATGTAACTAGCATAAAAGATAACAACTTAACAGCTTTATTGGACTTGTTTCATTAAGAATGAATATATGCTTATTTATAGCTGAGCCTATTTTTACGAACACATTTGCTGATAATTTGCTAGTCATCTGTTTATTTGAAATACTTACTACTTGGACTTCTTTTCCCGAAAGAGATGTAGGCTTGGAACATCTACCTACTAGTTTAACTGTGATTTGGGTATCAACTGTATCAACCAAGAATGATACATGATAGCCATTAACATACTACTACAAATGGGCCATTCTGGTCTCTTTCTAGCACTGCACCAAGCATGCAGTACACCTCCATCTCAGGCATTGTTATTGTGCTTCACTGTGTCCACATGCAACTCCAAGTGTAGCCGCAAATTGTGGAAAAGTGTAATTCTTTACTGATTTTTTAAAATTTGAGGTTGGGCTAGATTTTGCAGAAATTTAAACTTCTGTGGAAATCAAGTTATATTATTCTGCAATTGAAGTTGTAAAACTTTATAGAGATAAATCTCTATCTTTTCTATGGATTGCGGTGATCTCCCACTAGGCAGAATTGAATTACTGGACTACAACTTGAATCAATTAAACACACAACTAAATGTAGCACTCAAACAATTAAGTCATATAAAAAAACATAGAATTTATTATTACCCTCCCAATTGGGTTACAATCTAAAAAGTAGTAACATCCATACGATTAAAAATGCCACCTGGCGTGGTCATACAATGAAAAATGTTAAAAAAACAGTCAAAGTTACAACAACAGTCGACGCAGCGTTTCGGTGCTTTGTTTTCTTTTGACACCTTCTTCAGGACTTTAAAACATTTGACTCCAAAATCTCTATAAATGAAATGAGAGTATTTTAGTATTTATTATTGTTGTGTGGGTACAAGTCATTTGCCTAGTTTTACACTACTTGCTAATTGTGACTCTTTATGCGTGCTAGACCTACTGTCCAGAGAGACTGAGAATTTTTTGGGCACTCCAACAACCGAGTACCACTCTGGAGGCCATACATAAGGTTCTCCTTTTAAGTCAAAACATAACCTTTACATTGTTCTGTTTTGCTGCATGCATAATTTTTTAGTTTTTAGGTGCAGCTGTTTGAATCATACCTGTGTTCTTTATGGTAGTCTCGTTTCAATTGATCACTACACGTACTATGGAATGCTCAGGTCTTTCATATATCCTTGAGCTATATAAATCATCAAATACAAGAAACACCGATTTAGTCATTCGTCCCCCCGATATGTTAGGTATTTTGGAATTGTCAGCAGAAACGATTACCTCTCATATACAAAATATAGTCTTCTAGTTGCACGGAGGAGCCACCGTCGGTGGGGTAAGAACTTCTTATGATCTTATTTCCCGAATCTCTAAAAAAATTTTTTTTATTTTTATTGTTAAGGTGCTCACATCTATGCAACCTTTAGTTATGTTCTCACTATTTTCTTCTATTCTACTGACCTGATTTTGAATTTGACCAATTCATACAATGACACTGTTCCTTCTTGTCTTTTGTCCACAAGACGTTCTCCTGGTTGGAGTTTTTCACTCTAGAATAGATGTTTAAATTTTTTTTTTACCACACAGGGTTTTATTCATAACTTCTGTGATCTTATCTAAGCATATCTAAACTCTCCATTCCTTGTTTAAGAAAGTTAAACAGACGGGTACGCTCCCAAAGTTATAAAGAAACGAGCGTCTAAAAGGTCGCATGAATTGCTTCTAACCCTCAATATCCTTACTCTACTTTCAGAGTTTTCTTACCCATCCTCTATGTGATAGGCACTAACATCACCGTCTATTGGCAGGTATTTTATTGTTAGCAGTCTGAATACTTTTAAAGTTTAAGATTTAAACGACAACCCTGAAAATTAGGTTTTTGCTAAATTATTGCGCATGGGTCCTTAGACCTAGCCTTACCTTCTATTTAAAATTCGGCCTCCCTGCTCCTCCGTGCTTTCGTCTTCCTGGGGATGTGAAGAGTAACTTCCCTGTTCGCATCCGGCAGTTTTATGTGTCCGGTACACCACATGAACCGGAAGAGATTCAATTCTCACTCATGCCAAAATTAGATATTTGTAGTTTACTAAGTTCATTCGTATATTTGCTATTGTACTCATTATCGATGTGGGTGAGTGTAGATACAAGCCGTTTCGATTCACGTTTTCGAAACTACGGGTGCGGTGACCCCGGAAGTCATCGAACATCGTGATTTATTCAATTATTTATGTTTTCTTGGCGGTATAAATAACCTTCTCTTTTGCATCTATGCATATCAAGAGGGATGTCATCGCCCCTGATAGATCTATATAACAAAATCTCTATATGTGTATCTACAATTATTACCGACATTCTGTGGCGGCCATCTTAGAACGGGCTGCTCGGCCTAAAATTACTCGTAAATAGATAAACAACCCCCGACAGTGCTAACTCTAGGTTCATGGATCAGGGCACTATATTTTTATATTGCAATACGAATCAACATTTTCATTGGACTATTACAAATATTTGTTATTAAATCAGTGAGTCGTTTTAACATTAAACTCATGCCTGTTTTACATTCTAACCATTCTTATTTTCTATGGGTTTGTCACATCACAGCTATTGTGAATACCTCATTCCCAGCCAACCGACATATGTCTATGTTAACAATATTTATATTACATCGTGTTGCATTATCCATCTTGACTCTGACTTTTTACACATTTCATTTCATATGAATCCGCTGAATTTGCAGTGTCACGTGCTCACAGTTCATTTAAAGTACATTGCTCACGACATCGGATTGAATGGAACATACATCAAATCTATAATTACATCCATAAAGAGCTTAAACTGCATTTTGTATTTTTAGCGCTTGGTTTAATTCCTTCAGAATGTGGACTCGACCTTACTTCATATAAATATCTGGCTAGAATTGTTATCTCTGTATTCATCTAGGTATATCGCCCACTATCGGATCTATACCTCCATGTACATATGTAACCTAAGGTCAATACGGGCATGGACATAGGTCAAGGTTTGAGAGCATGACACATTTTAGATTAAAATTGAATAAATCAATATTTTAAAGAATCAATCTCTCCCATTCCTCCCTATTGTTTAAACCAGTGCGGAAGGTATTAAAAAGGGACATATAGAACTGTTCTCCTCTTTTCCTTTTATTGTCCATATTTCCTCCTCTGGTGTTGTATGAAATGGCCTCTAATATACACCATTTGAGATCTTCTATTTTATGGTTGTGTGTCATCCAGTGTTCTACTAGAGGGGGGACGAATGACTAAATCGGTGTTTCTTGTATTTGATGATTTATATAGCTCAAGGATATATGAAAGACCTGAGCATTCCATAGTACGTGTAGTGATCAATTGAAACGAGACTACCATAAAGAACACAGGTATGATTCAAACAGCTGCACCTAAAAACTAAAAAATTATGCATGCAGCAAAACAGAACAATGTAAAGGTTATGTTTTGACTTAAAAGGAGAACCTTATGTATGGCCTCCAGAGTGGTACTCGGTTGTTGGAGTGCCCAAAAAATTCTCAGTCTTTCTGGACAGTAGGTCTAGCACGCATAAAGAGTCTCAATTAGCAAGTAGTGTAAAACTAGGCAAATGACTTGTACCCACACAACAATAATAAATACTAAAATACTCTCATTTAATTTATAGAGATTTTGGAGTCAAATGTTTTAAAGTCCTGAAGAAGGTGTCAAAAGAAAACAAAGCACCGAAACGCTGCGTCGACTGTTGTTGTAACTTTGACTGTTTTTTTAACATTTTTCATTGTATGACCACGCCAGGTGGCATTTTTAATCGTATGGATGTTACTACTTTTTAGATTGTAACCCAATTGGGAGGGTAATAATAAATTCTATGTTTTTTTATATGACTTAATTGTTTGAGTGCTACATTTAGTTGTGTGTTTAATTGATTCAAGTTGTAGTCCAGTAATTCAATTCTGCCTAGTGGGAGATCACCGCAATCCATAGAAAAGATAGAGATTTATCTCTATAAAGTTAGACCATGTCCATAAATACGTAGTTGGCTATTTCAATTTCGCCAATTTAAAGAGTCAGGGACATTTTACTTTGTCTTTGATACAAGATCTTAATCATATGTTATTTGTTTGGTCTACTTTGCACTTTAATCGTTGTCATTTATTGAAACAACCCTCTGTTCATAAAATATGGTTCCTGTATAGCAAAAAAACACTGTGACAGTTGCCTGACATTTTTGCATGACAGTTGATGAGGGCTTGTAACTAGGACAATCTTTACGTGGTTCTTCGTCTGGCCGCTTTACAGTATTCAGGAGTCATTCCGTAAGTCCTTAAGCAGAATAATTAAAAATAATGCATCCAAATATTCCTAAAGAGCTTTTGAAATAGTCAATCCTATACACTTCTGTGTACCACTTTTCGGACCTCTCCCTAAGGTTGAAAACCCCTTGGTAAAAGCTCACAAGCTCTGTCTGCTCCAAGTAATGTATGCATGAGCCCCTGCAAGCACTTCCCACAGTGGGAATTCTCTTTGACCAACTTCACATTCAGAATGAAAAATTTCCTAGCTATCGTAACGGAAAGTTTCAATTCTATTAAGGACTCTGAGGCGAGGATTATGCTATTCTTTCTCCACTTTAATGAATAGCAGCCATTCAAAGTTAAGTACAACAACTACTATTCCCATGAAACATTGGGAATAAACAAAACAAATGATGGAGTGTCCAAGCATAGAATGTCTCTTTCCCATCTGCACCAATCACAGGGCTCCGAGGTGAAGGTAGTCCTCTGTTACTGAAGGTCAGCCAGCCAGGAGGCATCACGAGTCTTGTTTACCAGAATCGCCTGAAATAAGAGACAGAGTATAAGCGACAGGAATGGCTAAGGATTAGCCTGTAGGGAAAACAGCACAGCCTATTTACAGATGAATCTTAACCATTATTACCAGTCAACTCAGGAAATTTTTCATTCTATCGCAGGACCGGAGGCGAGGACTATGCTCGTTTAAAGCTTGCTCACGACCAAGTGAGCCATGTCAATAACCGGTTTAAAATAAAACTGTTTACAGGTCGAGTCGGAAGACCGGTCTGCTGCATTCAGAATGTCTTCCAGACGAGCTCCCAGTGTAAATGCTTTAGAAGCCATAGTTCCTCTGGTAGAATGGGCGCCAGAGGCCCGAAGATCAATGCCAGCTTCCTCCATGACCCACCTTACCCAACGGGCAATAGTGGGTGAATAAACCGCTTTATGAGGCTTCTTGAGCGCAATAAGTAATTGTCGCTCTCCGGGAGGACGAAACTCCTCCGACATCTCGTATGTATTAAGACAGGCTACCACGCATAACTTCGGAGAATCTGCAAAAGCAGGATAAGAGGTGGACTTTGGCCCAGCTTTTGTATGTCTTCGAACTGTGAAGGTAACCCATGTGGGTGAGAAAATCCTGCCTGAAACGTCCAGGGCCCTGACATCTGAAACCCTCCTGCAGGATATAAGGCAAAGAAGCATGGCCAATTTCGCCGACAGTTCTTTCCTAGAGAGGTATCTGTTCGGCTTCCAGGATAAAAACAGATTCAGAACCTGATTAACATCCCAAAGTTGCAAGTAACAAGGCTCGGGAGGAAGGGAGAGGCAAATACCTCGAAGAAACCTGCAAACCAAGGGATGCTCGCCAATGAGAGACCCGTCCACCAAGGCGTGGCCAGCCGAAATAGCAGCGCGGAAGGTATTAATGGTTCAATAAGCCATGCCTTCCTCCACCAAAGCATCCTAAAAATTCAGAATAGAGGTCACATCTGTTGCCACGGGATCAAGACTCCGTCGCATACACCAAGGACACCATCGTCACCATGTAGAACGATATCTCTTGATAGTACCATTGGCCCAGGCCTTGGACATGAATTTCTCAGTCATTACCGAAAGGCCTCGAACCATCCTTCGTCCCCTGTAATGCACCACGCCATTAGGGCTAAGGAGCCTTGTGCGTTCAGCGGATGAGGAACGTTGTCCGGACTGAGAAGGAGAGTTGGAAACCAGGGGAGTGGGATTGGAGAATCCCAAGAAACTTCCAGAAGAACTGGAAACCAAACTTGAAACACCAAATTGGTGATATCAGCACCACATCTGCTCCCTGGGGTCGAACCGGGGCTGAAACTCTCGTCAGCATGGCGAACGGGGGAAAGGCATAGCCTGCTTCGCCTGCCAGTCTTGAAGGAACGCGTCCGTTCGCGTTGCCAGAGGCTCGGGTCTCCAACTGAAGAACTGGGGGAATTGGTGGTCCAAGCGGGAGGCAAAAAGATCCACCGAGAACGGCCTCCAGATGCTCTGGAGGTCCGCAAAGACTCCAGGATGCAATTTCCAAAGACTCACGTCGTGGAAATGGCGAGAGTGGTAGTCTGCCACTTGGCATGTCCCGACCTGGAAGATTCTCCGCTGTAACGGAGATGTGATGGTCCAGGCAGTACTGCCAGAAGTTCCCTGCCAGATCCGAGAGTGCACTCGACCGCGTTTCCCCTAGATGGTTGATATATCGGATTGCTAATATGTTGTCCATTTTAAGGAGGACGCAGGATTGGACTGAGACCTTGGTCCAACATTGGATCGCAAAACATCCCGCTAGCAGCTCGAGACAGTTGATGTGCAACTGTTGCTCTTGAGGTGACCACACCACTCCCGTAGTGAAGTCGCCACATCTCGTGCCCCAGCCGATCTGCTGGCGTCTGATTCGATAACTATATCTGGTGCGGATCCGAAGTTTGCACGCCCATTCCAGGCTTCCATGTTGGCTAGCCACCACTGGAGTTTCTCTCTGGCCTCCGCAGAGATGCTCACCTTGTGAGAGTACAAGAGACCTCTACGTAGGTGTTGCGCCTTGAGGCGTTGGAGGGCCCTGTAGTGGAGCGGGTCTGGAAAGATAGCTTGGATTAAGGCTGAGAGGAGCCCCACAATATGGGCTAGTTGCCTGAGGGAGAGTTGGAATTGGGAGAGTGCTCTCCTGATCTTGTGACGAATTTTCGTCATCTTGCGAGACGGAAGGGTAAGAGTAGATTCTACGGAGTCGATCGAGAAACCGAGAAAAAACACCTTCTACCTGGGACGAGAGTGGATTTTGCCTCGTTGATCACGAAGCCCAGACCCTGAAGAAGGTTGACCGTCGCCTGAAGCTGGAGTGCTAAAGTATTGGGACACTGAGCCATCAGATGGATATCGTCCAGGTAGACAATAAGTCTCATACCGGTCGCCCTCAGGCTTTCTATCACAGGGCGGAGAACGTTGGTGAAACATCAAGGGGCGGATGAATGGCTGAAGGGCAGAGTTGTGAACTCCTACACCTTGTTCTGCCAACAAAACTGCAGGAATCTCCTGTGCGGAGGAAAAATGGCGATCGTAAGATAGGTGTCCTTGAAATCGAGGTGTGCCTTCCCATCGTTGGGCCTGGAGATCGCGAAGAAGATGGATTCCTTACATCTTGAAGTGGCGGTAGACCAGCAAATCGTTGAACTCACGCAAGTTGATGATGGGCCGTTGGCCCCTCTCTGTCTTGTCCACCAGAAAGAGGTTGCTGAGGAAACCTCTGGGGTGGTGCCGAGATTCCACAACCGCCTCTTTGTCCAGCAAAGATTGGACCTCCTGGTCGATCAATGCGGTGTCTGTTGCCGAGAAGGAAAGAAGACGCGGGAGGGGGGGATTGCGAGGTTTCTCCGTGAAACTCTATGTGGAACCCTTGAACAATTTAAAGACCCCAGGCATCCCCTGTGATGGAAATCCAGGCCTGGAAAAAATGTGCCAGACAACCCCCCAGTTTTAGATGGGAAGAAGGGAGAACACTCACCGGAAGAGTTTGAGGCTCTGCCACCTCTGTTCTTGCCCCGACGTCCTCTCGTTTGGTAAAAATTTCCGAACCTGGCTTGGTCTTAGTATTGTCCATGATTGGGGTCTTGACCTCTCTGTGTTGGTTAGGGCGGCCAGACGAGTGGCCCCTGCCTCGCCAGGCCCTCGAAAAACCCAAGGGTGAAACACCTCCCTGATGGAAGATTGCACCTTGTCTAGAGACGTAAAGGTGTTAACAAACCTCCCTAATTCTTTTATAAAAGGCTCTCCAAAAAGACCGCTTTGCGCCACAGATCCTGCTTCCGAGTCTGCCAGGTCCCCGAGTTTGGGGTCTACTTTAATCAGTAAGGACTTGCACCGCTCTGTGGAAATAGCGGTGTTGGCATTTCCTAAAAATACCACTGCGCGTTGAACCCAGGAGGAGAGGTGGTCGGAGGAGATCAGGGCTCCTGACGACTTAGCTTCCTCTGCCATGTCGAGGATTTTGGTTAATGGACCCAGGGTATTTAAGAGCTTGTCTTGGCAAGCGCGCCAAGACCTGTCAATGCCCTTTTAGGGTCCTTGACGAACTACTGAAGGAACGTCGCCATTCGTGGGATCTATTTCAGGGGTGGCCACTACTTTCCCCTCCAAAGAGGGTTGGGGACTCTCCGCCCTGAGACAGCTACGGGCTGTGGCCTCTAGCGGCCAGCGGATTCTGCTGGCGACGTACTGGGCGCCCAGTCAGATGACCTAGGATGGAGGATGTCATCTGGGTCCAAAATGTCAGCGCAGATATTCTGTGAGTCTGAGGCAGGTTCCGATTTAGACGGGCGCAAGGAAGGGCCAGCAGCGTTGTCATTATCCCCCGGGTTGGCGTTCCCTGAGGCAGTGGGTGTCACTGGAGGAGGGTTACTAGCCAGGAAAACCTGCGTTGAGGCGGTCAAAAGCGTCCACGTCCACTCCGGTGTCCTTGGAACGTTTGGCGGGTGGAGGTTGGGCATCAGCGGGGGTTCCGCTGTGGGTTGGAGAGGTAGCGTGGAAGGCTCGCGAGGCTTTGACTAGCTTATCACAGGCTTGTTCAGTCCTGCAGGGCAGGCGGTCCTCTAGGGGAACCATAGCTTGTTCCACCGCTTTGTGGATGGACGCGTCTACCATGTCATAAAAATACTCATCCCAATGAAGGGCAGAAAGCGGATCCTCCTCCCACTGATCATCCTGGTAGGTGTCATCCTGAAAGGACTCCATGAGGCCAGAAGACTGTAGAGCCACACAGGTAAGTGGGTAAGTATTGTAGAGGGTGTACCTCAGGTTATGGGGGTTGGGTGTCAGCCTACACTTAAAGCGGGCAAAGCTTGCGTTAATATGGGACCAACAGCCCTGGTGCAAAGGGTTAGATGGGCAGCCTGCCAGTAAAGGTCCCAGCAGGCAAAAGCCTGCGGTACTGACTCCACGCAAGAGGGTAAGAAAAAATGCCAAATACTGACCCCCAGGTGATATACACTCCGAAATCACTGCCTAATGGCAGGTACCGACCCACAGCAGGGCGGGCGTTCAGAAGGGGGCGTGCGCTATCTAAAAAGGCTGCCTAACGGCAGAAAACAGCCCACAGAGGTGTAGACTAGCAGGCAGGGCTCTCGCGATGATGCGTTTCGACTGGAGATATGCACGGAATGTTGAAACGCATGCCACGGTGAAAGACACACACGGCGCCCTCAGCCAGCAAGAGGTGAGCACCGCAAGCCTGCACCATACAAACACGGCCGCTAGGAAGCTCCAACCCCCCACAGCTCATTGCGAGTCAGCCGAGTAGCGGCTGGGTCTCATTTAAAACCTAAAACAAGCATTAGAAATGCAATCGGGCTCGGATTTATTTGAGTTTGAGCTAATGGCATTGTAAATGGTAATGTATTTTTGCTAAGTGTTATGGAGTGTGTTAATGTGGTGGTGGTGGTAGTGGTAGTACTGGTGGTGGTGGTACTGGTAGTACTGGCGGTGGTGTTAGTACTGTTGGTGGTGGTAGTGGTAGTACTGGTGGCTGTAGTAGTGGTAGTACTGGTAGCTGTAGTAGTGGTAGTACTGGTGGTGGTAGTACTGGTAGTACTGATGGTGGTAGTACTGGTGATGGTGGTGGTACTGGTAGTGGTAGTACTGGTGGTGGTGGTACTGGTAGTGGTAGTACTGGTGGTGGTGGTACTGGTAGTACTGGTGGTGGTACTGGTAGTGGTAGTAGTGGTAGTACTGGAGGTGGTAGTATTGGTAGGGGTGGTACTGGTGGTGGTGGTACTGGTAGCGGGAGTACTGGTGGTGGTGGTACTGGTAGCAGTAGCATTGGTGGTGGTGGTACTGCTGCCCGTAATACTGGTAGTGGTAGTACTGGTGGTGGTGGTACTGGTGGTGGTAGTACTGGTGGTGGTAGTGGTACTGGTTGTGGTAGTACTGCTACTGGTAGTACTGGTGGTGGTGGTAGTACTGTTGGTGGTGGTAGTGGTAGTACTGGTGGCTGTAGTAGTGGTAGTACTGGTGGCTGTAGTAGTGGTAGTACTGGTGGCTGTAGTAGTGGTAGTACTGGTGGTGGTAGTACTGGTAGTACTGATGGTGGTAGTACTGGTGGTGGTGGTGGTACTGGTAGTGGTAATACTGGTGGTGGTGGTACTGGTAGTACTGGTAGTGGTGGTACTGGTAGTACTGGTGGTGGTGGTACTGGTAGTGGTAGTAGTGGTAGTACTGGAGGTGGTGATACTGTTGGTGGTAGTACTGTTGGTGGTAGTACTGCTGGTGGTAGTACTGGTAGTGGTGGTACTGGTGGTGGTGGTACTGGTAGCGGGAGTACTGGTGGTGGTAGCATTAGCATTGGTGGTAGTGGTACTGCTGCCCGTAATACTTCTACCAATCTGCACTCTGCACTACCACTCTGCACCCTGCACTACCACTCTGCACTCTGCACTACCACACTGCACTACCACTCTGCACTCTGCACTACCACTCTGCACTACCACTCTGCACTCTGCACTACCACTCTGCACTACCACTCTGCACTACCACTCTGCTCTACCACTCTGCACTACCACTCTGCACTACCACTCTGCACTACCACTCTGCACTACCACTCTGCACTACCACTCTGCACTACCACTCTGCACTACCACTCTGCACTACCACTCTGCACTACCACTCTGCACTACCACTCTGCACTACCACTCTGCACTACCACTCTGCACTACCACTCTGCACTCTGCACTACCACTCTGCACTCTGCACTACCACTCTGCACTCTGCACTACCACTCTGCACTCTGCACTACCACTCTGCACTCTGCACTACCACTCTGCACTCTGCACTACCACTCTGCACTCTGCACTACCACTCTGCACTCTCCATCTGCACTACCACTCTGCACTCTCCATCTGCACTACCACTCTGCACTACCACTCTGCACTACCACTCTGCACTCTGCACTCTCAATCTGCACTACCACTCGCACTCTGCACTACCAATCTGCACTCTGCACTACCAATCTGCACTCTGCACTACCACTCTGCACTCTGCACTACCACTCTGCACTCTGCACTACCACTCTGCACTCTGCACTACCACTCTGCACTACCACTCTGCACTCTGCACTCTGCACTACCACTCTGCACTCTCCATCTGCACTACCACTCTGCACTCTGCACTACCACTCTGCACTCTGCACTACCACTCTGCACTCTGCACTACCACTCTGCACTCTGCACTACCACTCTGCACTCTCCATCTGCACTACCACTCTGCACTCTCCATCTGCACTACCACTCTGCACTCTGCACTACCACTCTGCACTACCACTCTGCACTCTCCATCTGCACTACCACTCTGCACTCTGCACTCTGCACTACCACTCTGCACTACCACTCTGCACTCTGCACTACCACTCTGCACTACCACTCTGCACTCTGCACTACCACTCTGCACTACCACTCTGCACTCTGCACTACCACTCTGCACTACCACTCTGCACTACCACTCTGCACTACCACTCTGCACTACCACTCTGCACTACCACTCTGCACTACCACTCTGCACTCTCAATCTGCACTACCACTCGCACTCTGCACTACCAATCTGCACTCTGCACTACCACTCTGCACTCTGCACTACCACTCTGCACTACCACTCTGCACTACCACTCTCCATCTGCACTACCACTCTGCACTCTGCACTACCACTCTGCAATCTGCACTACCACTCTGCACTACCACTCTGCACTACCACTCTGCACTACCACTCTGCACTACCACTCTGCACTACCACTCTGCACTACCACTCTGCACTACCACTCTGCACTACCACTCTGCACTCTCAATCTGCACTACCACTCGCACTCTGCACTACCAATCTGCACTACCACTCTGCACTACCACTCTGCACTACCACTCTGCACTACCACTCTGCACTACCACTCTGCACTACCACTCTGCACTCTCAATCTGCACTACCACTCGCACTCTGCACTACCAATCTGCACTCTGCACTACCACTCTGCGCTCTGCACTACCACTCTGCGCTCTGCACTACCACTCTGCGCTCTGCACTACCACTCTGCGCTCTGCACTACCACTCTGCGCTCTGCACTACCACTCTGCGCTCTGCACTACCACTCTGCGCTCTGCACTACCACTCTGCGCTCTGCACTACCACTCTGCGCTCTGCACTACCACTCTGCGCTCTGCACTACCACTCTGCGCTCTGCACTACCACTCTGCGCTCTGCACTACCACTCTGCGCTCTGCACTACCACTCTGCGCTCTGCACTACCACTCTGCGCTCTGCACTACCACTCTGCGCTCTGCACTACCACTCTGCGCTCTGCACTACCACTCTGCGCTCTGCACTACCACTCTGCGCTCTGCACTACCACTCTGCGCTCTGCACTACCACTCTGCGCTCTGCACTACCACTCTGCGCTCTGCACTACCACTCTGCGCTCTGCACTACCACTCTGCGCTCTGCACTACCACTCTGCGCTCTGCACTACCACTCTGCACTCTGCACTACCACTCTGCACTACCACTCGCACTCTGCACTACCACTCTGCACTCTGCACTACCACTCTGCACTCTGCACTACCACTCTGCACTACCACTCTGCACTACCACTCTGCACTACCACTCTGCACTACCACTCTGCACTACCACTCTGCACTACCACTCTGCACTACCACTCTGCACTACCACTCTGCACTACCACTCTGCACTACCACTCTGCACTACCACTCTGCACTACCACTCTGCACTCTGCACTACCACTCTGCACTCTGCACTACCGCTCTGCACTACCACTCTGCACTACCACTCTGCACTCTGCACTACCACTCTGCACTCTGCACTACCACTCTGCACTCTGCACTACCAATCTGCACTCTGCACTACCAATCTGCACTCTGCACTACCAATCTGCACTCTGCACTACCAATCTGCACTCTGCACTACCAATCTGCACTCTGCACTACCAATCTGCACTCTGCACTACCAATCTGCACTCTGCACTACCAATCTGCACTCTGCACTACCAATCTGCACTCTGCACTACCAATCTGCACTCTGCACTACCACTCGCACTCTGCACTACCACTCTGCACTACCACTCTGCACTACCACTCTGCACTCTGCACTACCACTCTGCACTCTGCACTACCACTCTGCACTCTGCACTACCACTCTGCACTCTGCACTACCACTCTGCACTCTGCACTACCACTCTGCACTACCACTCTGCACTACCACTCTGCACTACCACTCTGCACTCTGCACTACCACTCTGCACTCTGCACTACCACTCTGCACTACCACTCTGCACTCTGCACTACCACTCTGCACTCTGCACTACCACTCTGCACTACCACTCTGCACTCTGCACTACCACTCTGCACTACCACTCTGCACTCTGCACTACCACTCTGCACTCTGCACTACCACTCTGCACTCTGCACTACCACTCTGCACTCTGCACTACCACTCTGCACTCTGCACTACCACTCTGCACTCTGCACTACCACTCTGCACTACCACTCTGCACTCTGCACTACCACTCTGCACTCTGCACTACCACTCTGCACTCTGCACTACCACTCTGCACTACCACTCTGCACTACCACTCTGCACTACCACTCTGCACTACCACTCTGCACTACCACTCTGCACTACCACTCTGCACTACCACTCTGCACTCTGCACTACCACTCTGCACTACCACTCTGCACTACCACTCTGCACTACCACTCTGCACTCTGCACTACCAATCTGCACTCTGCACTACCAATCTGCACTACCACTCTGCACTCTGCACTACCACTCTGCACTCTGCACTACCACTCTGCACTCTGCACTACCACTCTGCACTCTGCACTACCAATCTGCACTCTGCACTACCAATCTGCACTCTGCACTCTCAATCTGCACTCTCAATCTGCACTCTCAATCTGCACTCTCACTCTGCACTCTGCACTACCACTCTGCACTCTGCACTACCAGTCTGCACTCTGCACTACCACTCTGCACTCTGCACTACCACTCTGCACTACCACTCTGCACTCTGCACTACCACTCTGCACTCTGCACTACCACTCTGCACTCTCACTCTGCACTCTGCACTACCACTCTGGGCTCTGCACTACCGCTCTGCACTACCACTCTGCACTCTGCACTCTGCACTACCACTCTGCACTACCACTCTGCACTCTGCACTACCACTCTGCACTCTCAATCTGCACTCTGCACTACCACTCTGCACTCTCAATCTGCACTCTCAATCTGCACTCTGCACTACCACTCTGCACTACCACTCTGCACTACCACTCTGCACTACCACTCTGCACTACCACTCTGCACTACCACTCTGCACTACCACTCTGCACTACCACTCTGCACTACCACTCTGCACTACCACTCTGCACTACCACTCTGCACTACCACTCTGCACTACCACTCTGCACTACCACTCTGCACTACCACTCTGCACTCTGCACTACCACTCTGCACTCTGCACTACCACTCTGCACTCTGCACTACCACTCTGCACTCTGCACTACCACTCTGCACTCTGCACTACCACTCTGCACTCTGCACTACCACTCTGCACTCTGCACTACCACTCTGCACTCTGCACTACCACTCTGCACTCTGCACTACCACTCTGCACTCTGCACTACCACTCTGCACTCTGCACTACCACTCTGCACTACCACTCTGCACTCTGCACTACCACTCTGCACTACCACTCTGCACTACCACTCTGCACTCTGCACTACCACTCTGCACTACCACTCTGCACTACCACTCTGCACTACCACTCTGCACTACCACTCTGCACTCTGCACTACCACTCTGCACTACCACTCTGCACTCTGCACTACCACTCTGCACTACCACTCTGCACTACCACTCTGTACTACCACTCTGCACTACCACTCTGCACTACCACTCTGCACTACCACTCTGCACTCTGCACTACCACTCTGCACTCTGCACTACCACTCTGCACTCTGCACTACCACTCTGCACTCTGCACTACCAATCTGCACTCTGTACTACCACTCTGCACTACCACTCTGCACTACCACTCTGCACTACCACTCTGCACTACCACTCTGCACTACCACTCTGCACTACCACTCTGCACTACCACTCTGCACTACCACTCTGCACTACCACTCTGCACTACCACTCTGCACTACCACTCTGCACTCTGCACTACCACTCTGCACTCTGCACTCTGCACTACCACTCGCACTCTCAAACTGCATTCTCACTCTGCATTCTCACTCTGCACTACCACTCTGCACTACCACTCTGCACTACCACTCTGCACTACCACTCTGCACTACCACTCTGCACTACCACTCTGCACTACCACTCTGCACTACCACTCTGCACTCTGCACTACCACTCTGCACTCTGCACTACCACTCTGCACTACCACTCTGCACTACCACTCTGCACTACCACTCTGCACTCTGCACTACCACTCTGCACTCTGCACTACCGCTCTGCACTCTGCACTACCGCTCTGCACTCTGCACTACCGCTCTGCACTCTGCACTACCGCTCTGCACTCTGCACTACCGCTCTGCACTCTGCACTACCACTCTGCACTACCACTCTGCACTACCACTCTGCACTACCACTCTGCACTACCACTCTGCACTACCACTCTGCACTCTGCACTACCACTCTGCACTACCACTCTGCACTACCACTCTGCACTCTGCACTACCACTCTGCACTCTGCACTACCACTCTGCACTCTGCACTACCACTCTGCACTCTGCACTACCACTCTGCACTCTGCACTCCCACTCTGCACTCCCACTCTGCACTCCCACTCTGCACTCCCACTCTGCACTCCCACTCTGCACTCCCACTCTGCACTCCCACTCTGCACTCCCACTCTGCACTCCCACTCTGCACTCCCACTCTGCACTCCCAATGTGCACTCCCAATGTGCACTCTGCACTACCAATCTGCACTCTGCACTACCACTCGCAATCTGCACTCTCAATCTGCACTACCACTCTGCACTACCACTCTGCACTACCACTCTGCACTACCACTCTGCACTACCACTCTGCACTACCACTCTGCACTACCACTCTGCACTACCACTCGCACTCTGCACTACCACTCGCAATCTGCACTACCACTCGCAATCTGCACTCGCAATCTGCACTACCACTCTGCACTACCACTCTGCACTACCACTCTGCACTACCACTCTGCACTACCACTCTGCACTACCACTCTGCACTACCACTCTGCACTACCACTCTGCACTCTGCACTACCACTCTGCACTACCACTCTGCTCTACCAAACTGCACTCTGCACTCTCACTCTGCACTACCACTCTGTACTCTGCACTACCACTCTGTACTCTGCACTACCACTCTGTACTCTGCACTACCACCTGTACTCTGCACTCTGCACTACCACTCTGCACTACCACTCTGCACTCTGCACTACCACTCGCAATCTCACTCTGCACTACCACTATGCACTCTGCACTACCACTCTGCACTCTGCACTACCCTATCCTTCACCACAGCACAGAGCAGAACGGCGCCTTCCCTCATAGACTGACATACAGCATGGTGCCCAGTAGGACTGCGCCAGATTTATATTTAGCTGGTGTCGCAGCCGCCCAAACTCACACTGTGAACCCGAAGTAGGGCATGAAAAGCGCACTCTTTACCTCTTACTGAACTCGCCACCCGTCAGGTGCTCCTGGGAACTCCTGCATAGTCATAGCATATTAACTGACACATCGTTGAGCAAATAACAAACCTTTCTTTTTTTTAAATAAGTAGCTGAACTGTGTCGACAGAGTCCTTCACGCACGCCAGCTTTAGGCGTGAAGAAATATCATGTAGGAAATCGGGTAACCCAGAGAGGCTCAGATTATATTATACAGAATAAAATACCACTACAAAATCTTTTTAAATGCATAATTGTTGAAATGAGTGAATGTTCAATATCATCCGAAATTGCACTTTCCCACTTATTGTTATCGCAGCTAAGAGTCAAATATACAGCTGGTACCGTGTTCTTCCCTCGTTATTCCACTTACCATGTCAGCCGCTTAAATAAACAAACTGGCAAGCCAGCCCGAAGCACCCACCACGTCGACCCTGAAGTATCACCTCACAGGGCTATCAGTGCTCTAAAACAAACTCGCTTTACATTCCGTGTTCAAACAAGGAGGTGCAAGCTAGCTGGAAACTGTAAACCTTTTATTCCAAACAAACATTTTAAATTTCGGTAAAAGCATTTCAGCTATTCAAACATTGAAATTAGCCGAGTAAACCTGAGATGAAAGGAGCAACAAAATAATGCATGGCGCGCGCCCACCAAAACGCACTGCAGAATGGTGAACGCGCACACAGCATCTGGATTCCATTACAGCACCTCCCTGACAGCTCCTAATTGATATTTATGGACGGCCGTGCGCGAAACCGCAGAGAAAATGCCAAACATGGCAGACGTAAATTACATATAGCCTATCGCGTCAAGCCTAATAAAAAGACAGCACAGCGAAGACGAATCACTATGCAGATGCCATAAAATAAGCCCGCGCACTAAGGATTGTGTCTTTCCTGAGCCCTAAAGAAACTTTTTTCTTTTTTTCTTTTACAATAGGATCTCGGAGCTCCGCCCCGAGCCCTAAAAATATGAAGCGGTATTGCGGGCTTGCTCAATTCTGTCACATACAGTCACAAAACCTGTCAAACAGAGAACGGGCGTGTCGGCAAAACTGCGCGCGCGCGACCGTGCCGAACGCTGCAGAATAAACAATGAAATACATTGAAATACCACAGAAACGAACTCGAGCACATGAAATGTGCCAATAAAATGAGTGACAGCCCGCAGGCTAAAAGTCAAACACAGTCCAGCAATATAATCAGTAAAACATGAGGGGCGAGTGAAAAATCGACTTATCAGGCTGCAGAAGCTAAGAAAAAGGGGGAATGGACAGTAACAGAGGACTATCTTCTCCTCAGAGCCCTGTGATTGGCCCAGATGGGAAAGAGACATTCTATCTTTGGAAACTCTATCATTTATTTTTTTTATTCCCAATGTTTCATGGGAATAGTAGTTGTACTTAACTTTGAATGGCCCCTATTCGTTAAAGTGGAGAAAGAATAGCATAATCGTCGCCTCCGGTCCTGCCATAGAATTAGTCATAACTATTTTAATTGTTTATTTGGGTGGCTTTCCAGTCCAGTTATCCATGGGCTTTTTCACATTCTCCCAGTCTCTTGATTAAATCTATAATTTCGCCTTAAATTTAAATGTTTTCTTTATGTAATTGTGTCATTTTACATTTTATAATATTCCTAAATTCTCTTTTTAGCTAGACTCAGACTCATTTCTTCAGGCATTCTCTCAAGCTTTCGTGTACATGACAAGCACACTTTTATTTGCTTCAAGATTAAAAAACACTAATTCATCAAAAGCAATTTTTTTATTATATAGTAGTAAATTCCTGAATCTGCTAATTATCCTAAATGTACTTGGTTTTGCAGCATTGTTTCTCAACTCTTGTCTCGCTTTTTGACGCTTCACCAGCCTCTGAATAAGGTTTCCTTTCTCTTCATTCACTCAACTTAAGCTCATGCGTTTATACGTGCACCTCATTATAAGGAGGTGATCTTGTCACACTTAGTAATTCATCCATAAATACATAATCTTCCTCAGAATTGCCCTACCTCTCATCTCTATTTGTATTCAATTTAGATTTGTTTTAAGGAGCAATTACTAAAAACGCACCCAGAGTTTCTAAAATTCATCATACCACACCTTTTTGCGCAGATGCAATGTTGCTTCCATACAATTAACAGGCTTTTCTGTCTGACCTTTCAACATTTTCCTGTGCTCTTTCTCCTTAGCTACATAATCATATTTATTCAGTGCTTCATACTGTTCAGGTATCAGTTGTGGTTTAATTTCAAACAACACTTGCCTCAAATATTCAAGTTTCTTCACTTCAATAGTACCATTTTCTGGAAGCTGCATTTTTTTTTGTTTAGATTTTTTTTAATTAAATTTGAATTCTTTAGATACAGTAAAGCATCATAAATGGTTCCAAGCTCAAGTTACATACATGGGTAGACAAAGATAGTTTAGGCATTCAAATGAACATTCATAATTGCTTTCTCTCGTAGCTATCATAATATAACCATACAATCCCAGCATTATACATATGTTGAAGTTATCCGTGTTAGATTTATGTATCCTGGGCAAGTTGCATATTTTTATCATTTGAAGTAGTTTTGTGCCATTTTCTGACCCAAAAACAATTATGTAAACCATGATTTAAGAGCAATACAATACAATTTCAAACATAGACTCAATCACAGCAATTCAATAAACCAAAAATAATGACTCCTTAAATAACCAAGTAGCTTTACCTCTTAACTGCTAGACCTCCCCCACCCACCACCAAATAAGCGTCCTTTTTCCTCCCAAAAGCCTGGGAATTCTAAAGGTACCCAGGGTTTGTTTTTTCCCCCTAAAAATGGCATCAAAGAACGGCTGCTGTACTAACGCCACCATCTTCCCAGCTTTTAGGAACATGCAGAGCTGAATCAAAAAACCTAACTTTGTACAATAGTTTTGACATTTCTCTTTTCTATTTTTTATGCTCTTAACCTTCTTCCAGTTTGTTGTGGAAACCAGTGTGAACCCCATGAGTAATCCAGAAAAGCATAGCTTTCTGAAAAGTAGACAAAATTCCTAATTCAGCAAGGGGTCATGTGTTTAAATCCCTCAAGGCTTTCTCAAGAAAAATAACTGTTGGAATAAAGAAATGAGTAGGAAACAACAGCATTTGTGACAGCATTTTCATCTGTAACTTTTGGTCATGATGACCGATTTACAAAAGAAATATACCATTTTGTCCGCAAGACCTTACTGGTTGCGGGGATATATAATGTTTGTAGGTTCTCCAAGGTCCTAAGATTCCCAGAGCCAAAACTTGAGCTGTACCGTAAAATGGTTTTTCATTGAGTACTGAGTATAGACCAATTCATGTAGTGAAATATGTAGATGGGTATCAAGGAAACCTACGCATTTCTGAAATGGCCACAAGGTATGTCGTTACGAAGCAGTGGTTATTTGTACAATCTCTGAATTTGTGGGTACCCGTACTAGGGTATGAGTCAAAGTATTTTTCAAAATATCTTCTCTCTTATACACCATCTTATATTTGAAAGGCACAAATGCAGCAAAATCTAATTGGTAATAACAAACGGTATATTATTCTATGCTCCCACAAGTATTCTGATAAAAATGGTACCTCACTTGTGTGGGTAGGCTAGGCGCCTGCGACAGGAAACGGACCAAAACACATCTTGGACTCATCATGTTTTTCCAGCCAAAACTGACACCTTTTTTTTGCAGTGTGTGTAGTAGCTGCAGATTTTGGACCCTAGCTCAGCTAGTACCTAGGGAAACCTAGCAAACCAGTACATATTTTAAAACTAGACACCTCTGGGTTTTCAAGGTGGAGTGACTTGTGTGGCCCTCACCAGTTTTTTTTTTTTAACCCTGAAATCCTTTGAGACCTCAAATTTTGACTTAGAAAACACATTTTCGTGATATTTCTGTGATGGAAAGTCTGGAATCTGCGGCAAACCACAGAGTTCCTCTCACTCAGAATTCCCCCAAGTCTCCCGATAAAAATGGTAACTCAATTGTGTGGCTAGGCCTAGTGTATGTGATAGAAACAGTTCAAATACAGGTCAATAGGAGACCCCTGGCGAGGACTCCCATTTACCTTGGTTTGAGCCGTCCCTGTAGCGAACACTAGGCCAAGCCACACAAGAGGGACTGTGTTTTTATTGGCACAAGTGAGGTAATGTAGAACTGTCGGAATTTTGTTGATTCAGAAAGTTTCCTTCACAGAAATGGAAGGAAAATTCAAGGTTTCAGGCAGAGTTTAAGGGTTGCAGAGGAGTGTTGGGAAGATAACCTCATCAGATTACCTCAAGACGCACCACCCTTGACTGCCCTTGTCTTGTTTTTAAAAAAATTCTGTAGTTCGTTGTGATGCATGTGTGATGCCACAGCACCCTAAATGCAGCACCTATTGCTTAACTCTCAACATAGCGATTTATGGCCTTTTGTGTCGTTTTCTCTTGGCCCACCCACACAAGTGGGGTACCATTCTTATCAGGAGGCTTGTGGGATCTCAGGGTGGTAGGAAACCTGTGGCTTCCCGCAGCATCCAGGCCCAAGAACACAAGTGGGGTAATGTTTTTTTCTAAACAAGTGTGGGAAAGCTGGGTGGTAGGAAGTTTGTGGATCCCTACACATTCTTGTAGTTTAGTTCACAGAAATGCAAGGGAAATTAGTGTTTTTATTCAAATGTACACTTTTACAGGGTATTCTGAGTAACAAAACATTGGGGGATCCTTACAAGCAACACCTCTGTGGACTCCGCTTGATATCTATCTTCCAGATATGTCTGGGTTTGATAGGTTTCCCTACATGGTTGCCGACCCCAGGACTAATTAGTACACCTACCGTAGTCCTCATCGCCACAATACATTTTGGGCCCTTCCCTTTCGCAGGCACTTGGCCAACTCTGACAAATGAGGTAGCATTTTTATCAGGAGACCTGGGGGAATGCTGGGTTGTAGGAAGTTTGTGCTGGCATGGTGTTCCCACAGCTTTCTCGCACAGAAATGTCAGCAAAATGTGAATTTTTAGCTAAATTTGAGGTTTGCAATGGATTCTGAGTAAGAAAATGTTGGGGATCCATGCAAGCCGCACCTCCCTGGACATACCCGGGTGTTTCGTTTTCATAAATGTCTGGGTTTGGTAGGTTTCTCTAGATGGTAGCTGAGCTCAGGGCAAAACGCATGTGCCCCCTTGCAAAACCAGGTCTTTTTCTGATGGATCATTTTTATATCTCCACACTATGTTTTGGGCCTTTCCCTGTCACGGGCACTCGGCCCACCCACACAAGTGAGATAGTATTTTTATCGGCAGACCTGAAGGAACATTGGGTGGTAGGAAATTTGTACTAGTCTGGTCATGCCACAGCGGTCCCACACAGAAATGTGAGGAAAAAATGTTTGTCATTGAATGAAATTTACTAGGGCTTTGGGTAAGTAAACCTTGTGGGACCCACACAAAACATACCACATATTATTCCCTTTATGACCAGTTTCTAAAAAGATGCGAGGGCAGAAGGTGTATATCGAGAGAGTATGCACTTACGGTAAAAAGCAAAAACACACCAAAACATTATTGCACACCCATCATCTAGTCAATCATAGGCATACTGGTAGGAGTTGGCACAAGGGTAAGTAAATGGTTAAAAAAATATTCATCAATGACTTTACGAAATAAAATATGCAAAAGTCATTGTTAATAATTTAATCAGAATAGAGAACCACTGATTTATAGCTCGTCAACTGTAAAGCCACGTCAAGGCACCAACTGCTTTACAGTCCATTCACACACCTTTCATGCTCTACTCACAGAAAACATTTCACTGCCAGCTGTTGGCCCAATACATTACAACACTTACATTACAAATAGCGGCATTCAAGGCCCCATCACTCTCCTATGCCAACAGGACTAACACACCACCAAGTACCCAAACATCAGGCAACTGCTAAACGCACCTCAAGCAAGTTAGTAAACCTACTGGCCACCACCCACTAACACAACCCCAGTCCGTGCACACCGCCAGCCAAGCACCAGTCCATGTTCACCGCCAGCCAGGTGCCAGTCTGCACACGCCGCCAGCCAGGTGCCAGTCTGCACACGCCACCAGCCAAGTGCTAATCTACACTCACGGCCAGCTGCACACACCACCCGCCAAATGCCAGTCCACAGACACCACCAACAAGGCGCCAGTCCACGCACACTGCCAGGCAAGCGTCAGTCGATGTACACCGCCAGCCAGGCACCAGTCCCCGCACACTGCCCGGCAAGCACAAGTCCACACACCACCAGGCAAGCACTAGTCCACACACACACACACACACACAGCCAACCAAACATCAGTACACACACACTGTCAATCGAAATCTATAATCGAACTCCAGGTTACACACACACACAACTTTCCCTGGTGTCTAGCGTTTTTCCGCCACCTAAAAATATAGCCCAATGGCCCTGAAAGGGGGCAGAGACTGCCAAAATATGTGCCCATATAAAAGGGGAGCGACCCTTCCCAAAGGGGCTGCTCCCCAAATTGCGCTAAGAATTATCCCTGATTTCTCTTGGGTTTCTTTCCCCTTTGGAGGCAGATCAGCCTAAAAATATGGCCGCTCTGCCCTCTGGAACACAGGTTCAGACCATCTATAAACTCGAATATCAGATTGAAGTTGACCCTCCCTCTGAGCACCTATGCAATTAATTATTGTCAGCAGCCTCTCACTCACCTTCAACAGGCTACAACTTCTTATGCCCCGCCTCCCGTTGGTGACCTATCAGCTGTAGACTGATATTTTGGGTTCCCACAGACTCAGTGATCAACTGTCAGGAAGCCTCTAGTAGCAGCTCTACTAATTCCACTCCCACAGCTATGAGAAGCCTGGATTCCGGCCTGGGGAACAGTGAATTGCCTCCTCAGCCTTATCCGGTTGTTAGAGAAAGACTTGGTATTTTTACAGCAGTGTTAAAAACCTTAACCCAGCAACTTCCCAGCCGTACACGACTGCTAAGTTACTAGTGTGGAATGTTGCTGGGTTACGAACTAAGCAAAGTGGCCTTGAATGGGGCAAGCTTATAGAGCAGCATGAGATTATCCTTTTCCAGGAAACCTGGGTGACGGAACAGATATTTCGACCCCGCAACTTATCTTTCCAAGTGAGTGCCACCCTTTCTGGGGCAGGTAGAGGCTCTGTGGGACTGCTAATGTGGTTAAAAATTAACAGCTTTAATAGCGCCAGGGTGATCCAGTCAAACAGCAAAGACATCTTAGGTATTATCATCACATATGGTAGCCCCATTAAGATCAAGCGGATCGTGATTATTAATGTGTATATCTGCTGTAGCCTAGATACTGCTAAATCCAGTTCCTTAAATTATTTATCCACATTGTTTGAGCAACTAACCCCATCTGCCTTAAAATAGTTTCTGGGGACTGTAACACAACTATTCTGTTGGAGTTACTGCCTTTCACTTTAACTAAGGGAGAAGGTGAGACTAATGGGGTACCCTTCTTAACAGCGGCCCCTTATCATAAGCACTTTTGGGTAGCAGAGCAAAACCCCACTTTTAAACGATGATAGTACACTAGTAACATCGACTATGTACTCTTTGATATTAGACAATGGTACCTAGTGTTTGACATGGTGGTCACACCAAGAGCGGATATCGATCACTGCGCTCTTTGTGTTCAGTTGGGAAATACCGGTCTCAAATACTCCAACCGAATAAGGCATAGCCGTAAGTTCCATTGTTGTGACCAACAGCCATTGAAATGTAAAATGAGAAAGGATATGCCACGATGACAGAGCCTTAAGCTCCCTATACTCGACCTTTCTACTAATATTTACTTCCCTTGATCTAAGAGCAAATAATTTTCCTGGGTTTGATAGCCTCCACTGTGAGCTGGTGAATCAACCACAAATGCAGCTTACCAAAGATGGATAGAGAGGCCAGTGGTTCAGTTCTCAACCTAGATGGTTTTCCTCAAAGCTCAGAAAGGCTGAGGAGGAGCTTCTTAAAACCCTAAGGGCAAAGGACACAAGAGAGACTGGGGGAGTGACAAAAGCCAATAAAGTGATTCTCCAAATCAGTAAGAAATCGGGGGAAGATGTGCAATGGGAGAATCTAAGTGACTCTATGTAATAACAACAGGGCCTTTTGGAAGATTCTGGCCAATGATAGTCATGTCCTGGAAGCTGTGCCTGATGCTGCTGTTCAGCCTGACCTATGGGTGACACACTTCACCGAATTATACATGGTGCAAGCACCAAACTCCTTGTTGTCCATTAGTGGCCAAAATATTTCTTAACTTGTCTCGATAGTGCAAGATCCATGACTCTTGTAGAGTTTAGCCTGGAAGAAACTGAGCGGGGTTTGTGCCAGCTGAAAAGGGGGATAGCCCCTGGCCCGGTCGGCATTCCCAGGGCCTTGTACCTGTCTGAACCAACTGTCTGAGTGGTGTACATAAATATACTGAGTAACGAAATCTTGAGAGGCAATGACATCCCCCTCTCTTGGCAGTGAGCATTAGTTGTCCCCATATTTAACAAGCATTTACAATGCAATGGTTTTGCCTTTGTTAAAGTTTGAGCTATTGGCATTGCTCTTGACATTATTTTTATTTGTTTTTTTTAACATAAATAAATGGCATTGTCATTTACAATGCCACTAGCTTTATCTCTCGCAAATGACACCCACAAACACCCACAGAGAGCTCCCCCAACACACACTCAGAGGCCCCCCACACACACACCCACACAGAGGCCCCCCACACACAGCCACACAAAGCCCCCCCACACACACCCACACAGAGCCCCCACACACTGCGAGCCCCCCCACACACTGCGAGCCCCCCCACACACTGCGAGCCCCCCCCACACACTGCGAGCCCCCCCACACACTGCGAGCCCCCCCCACACACTGCGAGCCCCCCCCACACACTGCGAGCCCCCCACACACTGCGAGCCCTCCCCACACACTGCGAGCCCTCCCCACACACTGCGAGCCCTCCACACACTGAGAGCCCCCCACACACTGAGCCCCCCCCACACACTGAGAGCCCCCCCCCCACACACTGAGAGCCCCCCCCACACACTGAGAGCCCCCCCACACACTGAGAGCCCCCCCCACACACTGAGAGCCCCCCCCACACACTGCAAGCCCCCACACACACTGCAAGCCCCACCACACACTGCAAGCCCCACACACTGTCTGGCAATGTACATCAGGCCCTCAGAGTTCCATACAGCTTTCGAGAGAGTTATTCTGCAACTGTTCATTATAAAGAATATATTCTTTCCCAACTATACATTAAAATGATATTGCAAGACACCTGCAGTTCCAAGACCTTTTTAAGTAACCCGCTTTCGGACTCTTTCCCCTAGAAGGTCACAATGCTCCTTGGTGACTTGAATTGCCCATATTACAAATGTTATGGGGAGCAGTCACAACTGCTGCGTGGAGTGCCCCTCCCGCCCGCCGTAATCCGCTAAGTACTTCTATCACAGAGACTTTTTTTTGTTTTTGCAGATTTATATAGCGCGGACTTGACCCGAAAGTATTAGAACGCTTTACATGAGCACCAGTTACGTTGCACAAGGACACATTCATTTTTTTTTGGGTAGATTTACCCAGAGTCACAGGATATGGAGTCGACCCCGAGGCTGGAACCTTGGTTTCCCAGCTCCAAAGTTGGCAGACCACATCCTCTCGCCCTGAGGGGGATCAGAACCCGAAGAGTTCTCCCTGGTGGGCGGACATCTTATCGTTTGTAATAAGAGTTCGCGCCCTCCACCCCCAGCCCTGATTGTGGACCTGGTTTTTTTGCAGCTGGGTGTACAGGGTCGAAGTAGGGGCTAAGCAGCCTCGGATTGGTAAGGCAGGCACTCGGGCAATGCCCGAGGGGCTGGTGTCTGAGTTCTGCTGTGGGCTGCTTTTTTGAGCAGTCTGGGGCCGATTTGGGCGGTGTCTCTATTTTCGGAACACAGCCAGGGTCCAGTGGGTGGCTGAGGGGCCTTTCTGCAGGCAGATGGGCGCTCATTTCCCTCTTCCCCCCTCTCCCCCCTGCCCCCACCAACACCGCCGGTCCCCCACCTCCGGTTTAGCAACAGGCAGCGGTATCACTCCCTTTGTCTCGCTGGCCGGCCCATTAATGTATGCACATACTGAGCAGAGCAGGGGGCCTCAGTAGAAGTGGCCTCACTTGTTTTCAGATGTGTTTCACTAGTGTAAACTAATGCGTGCATTTTTTTAACCCCCTCCACCCTTTCTTTTTAATGCAATTGCGCTGAAGCAGTGATTTGAGGAAAGGCATTATGCAAATGGGGGGCGATTTTTGGTTTTTTTGCGTGCCCGGGCCGACTTTCAATCCCAATCCGACCCTGGGGCTAAATTGAGCAGATCACCTCATGTCACCATCAGTGTTCCAGCCCTTTTCTTTCACAAAACATTGTTTCCAGGTGCGGAGACAACTGTTAGACTAGAAATAAATACTACAACTCCCAGAATGCATTTGCTGTTAAATCCGAGATAGCGTGCTGGAGTCACCTGGTAACCTTAGGGGGGCGCTAATGGTCAGGCACACATTTGCTATGCACTTTGATACATTGCTAAAGGGGTAGGTGCAGAGGCCGCACGGAGAGGCCCAGGCGGGGACCCCTGGGGAGCCCTTGTGCCAATAGACCCTCGGGGAGCCCGACACTTGGCACGTGCTTGGAGGCTGCTGTGACAAAGGCAGTGACTTTCAGCGCCACAATAGATATTTATCATCAAAGCGGGGGCGCCATGAACCGGCCACACCAGCCCGCCTCTCACGTTAGTATCTCGCGCGCGGGGGGGGGGGCCGGGCGGGCGGGCGAGCGAGGGGGGCTACTAGAATGTCCCGTGTCGTGTCAGGCACTTACAGGGGTGTTTACAGCTCCTTTGACTTCAGTCGGAGAGGCAGGTCTGTGGAAGAGAACTGCATGATGGGGATATGGGAAGAGCTACAAGAGAGCACAGGGGAGAGGGGGGGAGGGGGTGGAAGGTGAGCATTAAGGTTGTGACAGATACGCATGTGGATGGAGAGAAAGGGGGTCGATAGAGATGAGAGAAGGATGCGCGATAGATGTGTGGGTGGATGGAGAGAAGGATAAGAGGTAGATGGGTCAGCGCCTTTAAACCCTCACGGGTGAGTAGCTGAGCTACACAAAAGCATGATTGATTGATTGAGGGTAGGTGGGTAGGTGGTGGAGGGAAGCATGGACGGAGAGGAGGATGAGAGGTAGAGGGTAGGTGGATGGAGGGAAGCATGGATGGAGAGGTAGGGGGTAGGTGGATGGAGGAAAGCATGGAAGGAGAGGGGGTGAGAAGTAGGGGGTAAGTGGATGGAGGGAAGCATGGACGGAGAGGGGGATGAAAAGTAGGGGGTAAGTGGATGGAGGGAAGCATGGACGGAGAAGAGGATGAGAGGGGTTAGGTGGATGGAGAAAAGCATGAACGGAGAGGAGGATAAGAGGTAGAGGGGTAGGTGGATGGAGGAAAGCATGGACGGAGAGGAGGATAAGAGGTAGAGGGGTAGGTGGATGAAGGGAAGCATGGACGGAGAGGAGAAAGAGAGGTAGGGGTAGGTGGACGGAGGGAAGCATGGATGGAGAGGAGGAAAGAGATAGGGGTAGGTGGATGGAGGGAAGCATGAATGGGGAGGAGGATAAGAGAGAGGTAGGTGGATGGTGGGAAGCATGGTCGGAGAGGAGGATGAGAGGCAGAGGGGTAGATGGACGGAGGGAAGCATGGATGGAGAGGATGAGATAGGGGTAGGTGGATGGAGGGAAGCATGGATGGAGAGGAGGATAAGAGGTAGAGAGGTAGGTGGATGATGGGAAGCATAGATGGAGAGGAGGATAAGAGGTAGGTGGATGGAGTGAAGCAGGGATGGAGAGGAAGATAAGAGGTAGAGGGGTAGGTCGTTGGAGAGAAGGATGGATCGACGGACAGGGGATGAATGGAAAGAGTTTAGATTGAAGGGGTGAGTGAGAGAAGGGTGGACGCAGGGATAGGCGCAGAGAGTGGTGGGTGGATGGAGCTAGGGATGGCTGGGTAGAGAAGTGATGGATGCCTGTGAGAAGGACGGATATGGAGAAGGAAGGGGCGCAGGTCAGATGATGGAGGGAAGGAAAGAAGGGAGGAGAGACGGGCGGATGGAGAAAAGGAAGGATGGGCTAGTTATGGATGGAAGGAAGGAGGGGAGAAGACAGGCACAGAATAATAGAAGGAAAGAAGGATGCACGGGTGGAAGAGGACTGAAAGAAAAATGGAAGGGTGGATGGAAAAAGACAAGAATCGAGAACTGGAAGGAAAGACGGCCCCACACCCTGCTCCCCGGACGAGTGTCGACCCCACCCGCCGGTTCGGTGTCACATCGGGTACGTTCCAAGTGGGGAGCATTTTAATTGCCTTGTGACGCCCCTCAAGAAAACTAAACCCAAAAGCGCCAGAATGCAAAGATGGTTCCATTGCTTGGAGAACTCCCCGGGCGCAAGGAGGCTAAAGTGGGTGCACGGTACCCCCGCCCTGCTTACCCGGTGGCAGCCTCTGCGCTGAGCCCTCCTGCTCCCAAGTACCACCTGAGCTGGGCTGCCCGGGTGGACAGACTGCCCTCCTCCAGCAGGTCGTCCATCGGCGCGCGCGCGTCCATCCCGGGCCCTGGCACCCACCGCCTCTGCCGGGAAATGCCGCCCTCTCGGAGAAAGTGAAAGCACCCGAGGCCGAGTGGGCTGAGTATCGGTGGCCCACGCGCACATGCCATCCCTGAAAAGCCCGGGCTAATTTTAGAAGTGGGCTTGCGGTTAATTATCCCGGCTTCCCCAGAAGACAAAGCGTGTGATCTTGTGCATCGGCCCGCAGCGCTGCACGAAAGTTGCGTGCAAAGCAGTGCACAACAAGAGTTTTTCAGTGAGAAGGGAGAAACAGCAGGTTGGAGCAGGAGGAGGAGGGGGTGGTTCCCACCGGACCACAGTTCATTTATCTGTAATGTCAATGAATAGACTAAACAGCATTTTATCTTGACGTGTTCCAGTGGCTAAATTAGCAGCTCAAAACCCACAACACGAACTTTCCTTTCAGACAAATCCCGCAGATTTAGCCCCAAGTCCTTTCCAAGGTTTCCAACAACTGAACCTCTCCTCATTTCTTCCGGTATTGAGTATTGTATTCGCCCTGCAACTTGTTCACAAACGATAATAACAAGCATTGGGGTGGGAATGGGCACAACAATGACGGACAGCGAGGGGTGGGGGGTAGGCGGGAACGGGCACACACGGACAGCGGGTATGGGGGGCGGGAACGGGGAACACGGACAGCGAGAGGAGGGGCCGGCGGGAACGGGGGAGGGGGGCGGGTTAACGGAAACACGAACAAAGTTAAAAACAAATTAGACAGCGGGAGGGGGGGCGGGAACGGGTACACACTTACCTGCTCGGCAACATAAATCGCGCAGCCCACTCCTGCAAAAGGCAGGACGAGAGTAAACAAAACACGGCTTGAGAGAGAAAAAAAAAACCCCGCCCACCGCAGCGTGACGTCGCCAAAAGCGAAAAATTCTCGGGAACGCCCCGAATCTGGTCCGGCCTTGACGGACAGATCCGGCTCCCAATGGCTAGCCTCCATTTATGGAGCTAGCCAATGGGAGCAGGGGGCGAGTCCCTGTTCCCCACTGTAAGACATAAGGTTTTTCTAGCGTATGCGCACTTCGTGCCCATTTGCTAGGCAAAACCTAAAAAGGGTAGCCTGGATCTCCCTGCAAATTATCGCCCTATCAGGTTGATTGACGCAAGTCAAAAGATCTTTTGCAGGCAGGTATTAGCTTGATTGTTGGAATGGATGTCTGAACATCATATTCTTTCTAACTCCAGGCAGGGTTCAGAAATAAGGTTAGCACCTTGTATCAGTTGCTGCGCTTTAAGATAATACCCTGGAAATATATTGATCTAAGACAGGAACATCTATGCATGGCATTTATCATCCTGAGGGCCGCCTTTGACTTCATCCGCAGTGAAAGTCTATGTAAGGTCCAAAGGGATTATAGGATTTCAGGTGACCTTTAAGGAACTTGATTAGACTCCATTCCTACACCTATGCCCAGGTGAGATGACATAATGATAAAGATCTTACATTTAGAATGCCCATTAGACAAGGTGTAAGGCAGGGCTGCATTTTAGCCCCTACTCTTTTCAGCTTGTATATCGATGGTGTTGTTGACCTGCTAGCAGACTGCAGCATGATGCCCTTAAATTTGTGGGTGTAAGCCCTTTGGTACCCATGTTCGCAGATGATACGCTTTTGTTGTCCAGAACTACCATGGGCTTGCAGGCCCTCTTGGACAAATTTTCCTCCTACTGTGTGGCCAGAGGGTTTAAGATCAGTACTGTCAAACAAAATTCATGGCGATTAGACCCCATTGCTCCTTCAGAGGGAAGACGTATATTGAGGGAACAATCATAGAGCAGGTCACACGTTTTGACTAAGTAGGTGTCCGATTGACTGAGTGGCTCCTGGGGACGCAAATTGCGAAAAGTACAAACACAGAGCATCTGCTATACTGAGGACATTTAAAGCTACCTCATGCAACTCAATCTCTTCAGTGCTCGAAGTATATAGGGCTACAGCCCTAAATGGGGCTACCTATGGAGTAGAGCTCTGGAGAAGTGCTGACCTTTAATCAGATCAATTTTTAATCTGCCGCTAAGTTCTCCCATGGTCCCCATTCATTTTGACACAGCACTGCAGAAGATCGATGCCGTCCGTTCCCCCTTCTTAAGATGCTGAAGTTCTGGCCACGCATTTGGACAGTAGCTGAGCTATTTATTCATCAGGATATCTTAGCAGAGCCCTTGAAGCTTGATGGATAGGGCCAGGCGCTGTGGCTCAGCAAGCTTAAGTCCCTTTGTAGTCTTATTAAAATGGAAGAAGTTTGGCATACTCCAATGGCACTAAATAAGGAAACAGCGGCCAGGGTAAAAAAAAAAAAGCTTTTTGGTAGTTCATATTATATAAACTGTGGAATGAACAATGGGATGAGGGTGTGGTTGCCAAGTTCCTACAGCAACAAGTGTTTACCAAGCTTTAAACTGTATCTAGAAAGGATTAGGCCCAGTATTGCAAGATCCTTAAACATTCAGAATTTCTAACCTTGCATTGAAATCCTTCACGGCAAAATGGGAAGGATCTTTGAACACGATTGCTGATTGGCCCTTTTGGCCTCTAACTTGCGAAACAGAGGACCAATTTTAATTTTTCTATCCATGTTATGTTACCCCAAGGAAGCACTGGATAGTTTGGGTTTGTAGATTGTTGGGCATAATGCATGATTGGTAGGCTGGAAGGGTCTTGAGATGTGACACCTCAGAGCACCTTACCTTTGCCACATCAAGGTACCTCCTTTGGGCTTGGAAGATAAGGTCAGCAAGACTAAGCAAAGTTGCCGGATAACTATTACATGGCACAATGTTTCATTGCTCTTGGTTGTCTGTTTGGGTTAACGCTCCATGTTATTTGGCACCTCATTCTTATGCTGCCGAAGCATTGGCTCTGTTAATTATTTTTGTTTTACTGTTTATGATTTTAGTATTTATTTTCTTTATTGTTCATAATGTTGGTCCCACTTGCACTTGTATTTTAACCACAAACTTGACAAGTTGTATTTATTATGGTATTTTGAGCCATACTAATGGGTTGCTTTTCCTGGAAAATTTAGCAGTTACCTGTTAGCCACGCTTGCGTGAACCTCTTTCTGGTTTATTCTATTTTATGCTATTTTAAAGGTAGAGTAACTAAGTGCAATATGCTGTGATCCCATGATGATACTGTTATTTTGTACTTTATTTGTGTCAAGTTGTTATGGCCTGCGGAAGTATTTAAATATTAGAATGGAGTTTCGCCCCACAAGAATACCTGACTTTTCGTCTCAGGTGCATGATGCTAGGGCAGAGATCCCTCTTGCAATATCTGTATGGCAAGAAGGGTTTCCGAAGACTACCGCCTGCTGTGCAGGTGGCTTTGACAGCCTGGGATAGGGCCACCAGAACGCTTGGGTGGGTACACAAGATTACCAGAGAAACACCTCTCTAGAAAGGGACATGCCTGAAAGAGGTGGCGATGTTGCGGGCTTTGGGGCTTGTGATGATATAGGCATCGCAATAGTGGGGGACATCCTCAAGAACAGGGATATCATACCCTTTTCTTAAGGGCAACGTAATATATAATTTACATGCATCCCAGTTTTTGAAATATGCACAACTACGCCATGTGTGGCGGGCAGTGAGGTTGGAGGAGGCTTAGATCCCAGAATATACCCCATTTGAACGATGGATACTGATGGAGGAGTTAGATAAAGATGCAGTGTTCTCCACTTATAAGCAGATCAACAACAACATGCCAGACATGCTACGCAAGCTACGAGGAGGATGGGGGTCTGACATGGGTGACCTTGCAGACATAGACTGGGAGGCAGCACAAATGCACCTTTCCGAAGTGGCAATTTAATCACGCCATACTCCATTTAAGATGCTGCACCATGCATATTATGATCTCTAGAGGCTACATACCATGGGGAAAGCCGCCACACCTTTGTGTTTGCAATGTGCTGAGGCAGTGGGATCGTTTCTACACACACTTTGGCAATGCCCCCATTTACAAGCTTACTGGAAGACAATTATTTAGGACCTCTCAGGCATAATGGAGGTGTCGCTCCCACTGGACCAAAGGTTTGTGTTGCTCGAAATCACAAATGATGTAGATGCCCCACGCTTCAAACTTCTTTTTAGTTCACTTGGCCTAGTGGTGACAATAAGGGATGTGAGAAAATACTGACCTGCCTACTGTGCACAAGACAAACACAAGGAGGTGGACGGAGCGCTGAAACTTTTCAGACACTAGCCCCCATCACAGATCTGGGTTGAATCCATTATCGTACTTTAGCTCACTTCGCCACCCCAGTTCAGACACCGCTATATGCAAATCAGTCTTGACCCTGTGCCTTATGGGAACAGTCCTGCCCGAACTGCCAAGCCATGTCTCCCCTGGACTGGAGACAAGCATCCTGGGAACGGTTTCGGGCTAACAGCCCTCATCAGCCAGGCTAGCTTGAATCCAGTGGCAAAGTGAGCAAGGTACCCACGTCTGGACATACCCTGCCAACTTAGGGCAAAGAAAGCAACCACAAAGAGATGATGGACGGAGCGCTGAAACTTTTCAGACACTCTCCTCCAGTCACAGATCTAGGTTGAATTCATCATCATTCTTTAGCTCACTTCGCCACCCCAGTTCAGATACAGCTATACGCAAATCAGTCTTGAACTGTGCCTCATGGGAACAGTTCAGCCCCAACTGCCAAACCATGTGTTCCCTGGACCGGAAACAAGCATCCTGGAACCGGTTTCGGGCTAACAGCCCTCATCAGCCAGGCTAGCTTGAAAACAGTGGCAAAGTGAGTAAGTCCATTCTTAGACATTATAAGTGCAGTGCTGCCATTAAGAGTATATGGTGCTTGGAGTTTGTCATTACGAACTCCACAGCACCATAATGGCTGCACTGAAAACTGGTATCAAACTTATCAGGACATTAAACCCACACTGATGCCAGTGTGGTATTTAATGAAAAATGCACCCAGAGGGCATCTTTCATCTGCCACCACCAGACATGTTTCCAGACCCCAGGGTCGAGAGCCTACTGCTCTCAGGGGCCTGAAACAATGCACATCCTGGGACGAGGTGTGAAGTTTACCCCCCCAGGATGGGCAGGGTCCACGAAGGGGAAGCTTCAAAGGGTTGCCGCCTTAGTGAGCTTCCGCAGGCCACTTGCTGCTTTCACCTACTGGTCCCCACTGGTTCTGACCCCTACTTTGGGCAGGAGAGCTGGTGGGAAAAACAAGTGAGGAAGAGTGGTGTGCCCACCTCTGCCATCTCCATCCCTCAGGTGGGGGAGGTGAGGTGAAGCACAACTCTGTCACTGCCATCTTGCAGATGTAGGGACCCAGCCAACCAGGGAAAGGCTTATGCCCCCCTCCCACTGGAGGGAGGCATAATAGGGGGTGTACCCACCCCAGGGAAGGGACCCATTTGTCCCAATCCTTTACCTACCTGTAACACCCCTAATTCTGATATTTAGGGGCACCCCTGAACCTTGAGGTTCTGAAAATCTGGATTCTGAGGTTCTGAAAATCTGGATTCGTATAATTATTCTGGACTCGAGAATTAAAACTTCGTCGAAACATGACGAATTTGGTATCAAAAGACCGAGAATGACGAGTACATCATGTACATATATTTTCAGCATATTCGAGTGACGATTTCACCTCGAAATCGTCATTTACATTCTGAACCCTTGGCTCCCATTTATATGTTGCCCTTTACATAGGCCTTAATCCAGTTGAATTTGATTCCGCAAGGACACATACTCCTTAATCGACTTTTCCATGACCTGTACAAGTTGGAACCATTGCCCCAGGCCGAACTAGTTAGGTCAGTTCCCTCCCAGTGGCCGAGCAGGATAGCATCTAGGCTCAACAAACCATAAAACCATTTCAGCGCGCACACCTGCCATATCTCGCTCACATCTATCTCCACTCTTTTGCTTCACTTACTTTATGGTGGGGAGGTGCCCGTTTTTATTAGGGGTCCAGTGATATCTGATGAAATGTTGGGCCTTGCCAAATGATTTGTTGTAGGCAGCACGAAGTGAAATATGGACATGTCATCATGACTCTGCTTTCTCTTTGTACTAAAAGTATGTTAACGATTTACTTTACAACCAAGAATGTTTTGCCTGGAGCCCAAAATTGTGTATAAGAAGAGAAGCCTGACTTTGCAAAAGTGTGCAGTCTCCTGAGAATATACCCGTATTGTACTTCTAGGACACTTGTTACCTTGGTTGCAGCCAATAAACTAATCTTTGACTTCACCTAGAAGACTCTGAGTTTCTGTAGGTCTGGATCAGGAAGAACCCGAGGTCTCTGGGTGTTGATTCCCTGGCACCGCTGGGTTACCGGTTCTGTGCCGGTTCTTAAAAACCCAGTACCTCAGCTGGCGCCCAACGTTTGGGGCGATTCCAGTGGTACCAGTCAGCCAGAAGATCGTGAGGAGCTTCGTGTGGAAATTCCGGAGGACGGCCAACCACCTCATCGACCCCTGCATGTCGACGTGGTCCGAAGGTCTTTGCTGCGAGGTTCCCCGCTTCCCGACGGCTACAAGGACTGCTGCCCTGGCTATCGCCCTGATTTGGACCCTTGAAGTTTGGTAGAGCGAAACACTAAGACGAGTCTTCTGGTGACGTCATCGACATTTCAGTTAAGTATAAGTGGAGCGTCTCCCAGTCCTTAGTTGGACTTAGTTTTGGGTATCTTTGGGATACAAAGTTTTGTATTGGTACTTGCAAGCACCAAAACCGAAGGACTTGTGTATTCACGAGAAATATCGTAATCGATAATCCTTTGAAGTTTGGAACTAGACTAGAGAGCGAAGATGCCTAGTCTTAGACTTGGGAATTTGTTTGGTCTTGGTGGTAATAATAGGGACTCCCGATTGGAGGACTCATGTCAGGTTCCTCCAGTTGGAACTCCGACTTACGAGCTATATGTAAAACATGGGGTAGGCCCCATCACCTACAACGAAGTATGGATTAAATACACCAGGAAAGATGGTGTTCTAAAATGGCCCCAATATGGTAGCTTTGATTCTGAAATCTTAGACAACCTTGAAGTTAAACTCTTTAAAAAGAAAGCCCGGCCGGCGATGTTTGACTCTTTCCGCTTATGGCGTAAAGAAGCCAAACAAAAAGAAATTAAATTAGCTAAGAAAAATAAGAGAGAAGGGGGACTATCAGTAATGCAAGCTGCTGTGCAGTTTAAAGATAATGAAGAAGAGCAGATGAATGAGCAGTTGCACAGGCAACGTAAAATGGCAATAGATAAGTGTTATCCAGTTTTGCCGTCTCTTCAGCAAGAGGCAGCAAAAGAGCGTGAAAAAGACCCATTAATGTCGCATTTACTAAATTCACCACCTCCCTATGCGCAGAATGCCACAGCACCCCCGCAACCTTTAGTTGCGCAAACTACGACTCCTGCTCCTCCACAGCACCCACCAGCTGTTCTTCAGCTGGCTCCTACTTCTTTGGTGCAGCCTCCTCCAGGCCCACCGACCACCTCTGTTTCACCTGTGTTTTCTACAATTTTGCCTACTGTACTTTTTACGTCTCCTAATGTTCCCTCTACGATTTTGCCTAGTGCCCCCTCTATTTCCCCTGATACCTCTTCTGCTATCTCTGCCCCTGCCTTATCTCACCCCGTTTTTCCATCTGTTTGTCCTTCAGTTTCACCTTCCATTCGGCAGAAAATGGCCAACACTGTTACTAACCTTCTTTTACCTCTTTTTGGGTCGCCTACCACGACCCCTAACATGGGAAGAAGGCAGTTGCGAAGTCAACTACCTGATTATCAAGAGAGAGATTCACTGAATAGTTTAGCACGGAAATGGGTCATGGACACCGTAAAATATGATGTACAGTCTGTCATGGAAGTCTTCCATCAATGGGAAGCAGCGACACAGAGATATGTTTTCGAACAGATGTGTGTTTTCCTTTGCGAGGATTTAGAAGACAATGATCAGGAATGCATCCCAGGAGAGATGTGTCGTGTACGGTTTAAGTTCGGAGAGGGTATGATTGTAGGTCCAGATGTGGAGAAAGCAGTTGAAATGTTGTTATCATATCGGAGTAAGGGGAGCAGTTCTGAGTCACAATCTGAGCATAATACATCCAGTAGGAAAAAGGCGCGACAATACCCTATGAGAGAAGTTCCCCCACAATGGAGAGAGGGTGACACGACTGCTGTCCCACCTATTCTGCCACACTTTCAGCGTGTATGGGTACATGTCCCATGGAAGCGAGCTGAAGTTTTAGCACTCAAACAAACATTACCAGATCCGCGTAAAAATCCTGCAGGGTACTATAAAGAGTTGTCACAAACTGCTGGGTCATGTATAATGAATTTAGCCGATATCGATATGTTATTTGGGAATGTTGTTCCACAGCCTTTATGGGGTAAAATTCGTCATATAGATCATGACCAGGAATTAGGTGACACATGGGCTAATATTACCGCTGCAGATGCCCGACAAGTTGGTGGTGCCAAGCCTGAGCCTTTGATAGCAGAACTCCCTGGTAAAATAGTAGATTACATGAAAACGATAATGCCTGCAATCCGCGTAAATTGCGATTCTCCTATTAACATGACCAGAGAATCTGGATTTCATTAAAGACACGGAGGCTAACATTATGCATACAACTTTTAATGCAGTCCAAGCATAGCCGCATATGTCATAAAGCAAAAGTTCCAACTTAGAATACATATGAATCCACAATAGCATGAATCACTAGGCAATCAGCCTCTTTTAAATGTGGTGACAATGAAAAAGGAAAAGTCCAAACAAATCCAATGAAACATCAAACTTGAAGAAGGATGACGGAAGAATACACCATCCACGATTGATCCACAGGTGTGAAATCAAGAAGACAAGTTATCTGCAAGGTAAAGAAAGGTTGTTAATAAATCCCAATAAAAGTATTAAGGACAAGAATAATAAACAATCATCTAAATAACAATTCCTGACAAAGGAAAGGATGTAAGTAATCCTGCAAAGGAAAAGAATGTTTGTTTGTAAGTAAAAAATTAAAATAAGCAAATCATAACATATATTATATATATATTATATCATTTAATCAACCACCCAGGGAAGGGTGGGAGGGATAATGTTAGCCTCCGTGTCTTTAATGAAATCCAGATTCTCTGGTCATGTTAATAGGAGAATCGCAATTTCATTACAAGACCGGAGGCTACCATTATGCATGTTGGTAGCCATGTAAAACAACACAACATCAGACATGTGAGAAACATATTTGCAATAATGATGAGCAAAGGTTCTAGAATTAGACCAATCAGCAGCCTTTAGAATATCATCTAACTTACCACCTGACCAGAATTACTTACTGGCCATTGCGCCTCTAATAGAATGTGGTTTAAAAATATTCAGATTGATTCCAGTAATTTTTATGACTGTTTTAACCCATCCAGCAATAGAGGTAGAAGAAATTCCTTTATGGGGTTTAACAAAAGAGATGAGTAACTGAGATACATTCAAAGGACGAAGAGAGTTCATTCTCACATCATATTCTTTCATACATTGAACAACACAGAGTTTAGTGTAAGTATCAAAACGAGGATAGAAAATAGAATCTGACATGGTTTTAGTTCTTCTATGTATTTCAAATTTGACTCCAAACATATCGTAAGATCTAAAAGAAATATCTAGAGCTTTTAACATCAGAGACTCTTCTACATGAAATTAAGCAAAGAAGAGTAGCTAATTTGATAGAAAGATTCTTCCTGCTGAGAAGAGAATTAACTGGCCAAGAACAAAAAAGGTCAAGAATTACATTAACATCCCAAAGAGATTGATATCTAGGTTGAGGAGTTCTTCTAAGTCTGATACTTTTAAGTATTCTTCAAATAATAGGATTTTTACCTACCGTTTTATTTTTAATTAGAGAATGTCCTGCAGAAATAGCAGATGTAAAACAATTGAGAGATCTGTAACTTGAACCTCTATCGAATTGTTCTCCAAGAAAATTAACTATATCAACAATAGGTGCCTCCACCGGATCGAAGTCCCTTTCCAAGCACCAACGTGACCAGACTTTCCAAATGTTGTTGTACCGGTGATGTGTTCCAGGGGCCCATGACTCTCCAAGGAGAGTTAAAGCTGATGACGAAAGTCTAGCGAGATCGTTAGATCTCCTGACACCTTCCAAGCAAGAAGGTTCAAATTCCCTGTCTGAACAAGAGGGTGAATTTGTCCGTCTGAGTCTGTAAGAAGATCTTTCAGAGGAGGAATTAGGAAGAGAAAATCATAGGTTAGTTCTAGAACTGTTGGGAACCATGCTTGGGATGGCCAAAAAGGAGTTACTAGGACAATTGAGGATCGTTCTTGTCTCACTTTCTGAAGGAGTCTCTGGATCATTGCAAATGGAGGGAAGGCATAAGCGTTGATCCCTACCCAAGGTTGGAGAAATGCATTCACTGCTAGAGCACCAGGATCGGGCATCCAGCTGAAATAAGATATCAATTGGGTAGTCAATCTGCTCGCAAATAAATCTATTTGGAATGGGCCCCAGAAATGATTGAGGGAGTTGAAAACAGAAGTGTTGAGCTTCCAGTCGCTGTAATCCAAGATGAATCTTGAATTCCAATCTGCGCAAAGATTGGATTTCCCTGGAAGGTATTCTGCTCTCAGAGAGATTTTGTGTTCTAGGCAGAAAAACCAAAGCTTCTTTGCTAGATTGGAGAGGTCTTCTGACTTGGTCCCTCCTAGATGGTTTATGTAAGCAACGGCAGACATATTGTCCATTTTCAATATGACTGATCTTCCTTGAAGAAAGCGTTTGAAGCTCATTAGAGCATAAAGTCCTGCAGTTAATTCTAGATAATTGATGTGGTGCAGGGACTCTTGTTGGGACCAAATTCTTCCAGTGTTCTGGTTCTGTAGACAAGCACCCCAGCCATGAAGGCTGGCCTCCGATTCTAGAATAAAATCTGGTGCTGAACCAAAGATCGCTCTCCCATTCCATACATCTAGTTTGTCTAACCACCATGTTAGTTCTAAGATTGCATCTGGGTTTAAGGAAATTCGATCTCCGTACCAAAGACCTGACCTGAGAGCTCTTGCTTTTATTCTCTGAAGGGCTCGATAATTCAGTGGTCCCGTAAAAATTGCCTGAATGGAGGAAGATAGAAGGCCTAGAAGTCTTTCTAGTTCTCTTAGGGAGAGATATTCTTGTTTCAATACATGTCTTATCTCCTTTCTTATTTTGGCAATCTTCTTGGGAGGGAGAAGGAGAAGACATTCTGTTGTGTCTACTGTGAAGCCCAGGAACTCCATCTTCTTTGAGGGGACTAGAATGGATTTTTCCCCCGTTTATGATAAAACCCAGATTATCTAAGAGGTCTATAACTGTCTTCAGATCTTTGATGATTTGAGCATAGTCTTGAGAAAGAATCAGGATGTTGTCTAAGTAAATGATGAGACAAATCCCTTTTCTCTTAGACATGAGGCAACTTCTCTCATTACCTTGGTGAAACACCATGGGGCAGAAGAGAGGCCGAAGGGAAGAGCCTGAAATTGAAAGAGATGGTTTTTCCAAATGAACTGAAGAAAGGGTTGGTGTTCCTTTGTCATGGGAATTGTAAAGTAGGCGTCCTTCAGATCTAATTTGACGAGCCAGTCTCCTTCTAGTAAGAGGTCTCTGAGAAGATGGATGCCCTCCATCTTGAAATGACGGTAGACAAGGAATTTGTTGAGTTCCATGAGATTTATAACCGGTCTCCAACCCTTGTCTTTCTTTTCCACAAGGAAGAGAGTACTTATGAATGTCATAAATTCCATGGGTACCTCTAGAATTGCTTCTTTTTTTTTTTTTTTTTTTTAGCATTGAGGAAATTTCTTCTTCTATGATTTTTTTCTTGATCTAGTGTAAGGGGTGTCGGTCTTGGAAGAGAGTACTGTATTGGAGTTTGGGTGAAATCTATACAAAAACCTTGAACGGTGTTCAGAACCCAGGGATCTTGTGTGATAATTTTCCAATTGTGGTAAACGAATCTTAGTCTGCCACCCACTTTTGGATTCAAAGAAAGGGAAGGGGAAGGAGTACTCACTTTGAGGGGTGTAGTCGACAAGTGCTCGTCGATTAAAGCGGCCGAAAGACTGCCCCCTTCTTCCAGCCCTTACAAAAAGGTTGCTGTTGTAGTTAAAAACTTTTTTCATGTTTTGATGCGCTCTATCTAAAGCGGTAAAGGTTGATACGTATTAAATCTTCTCCAAAAAGTAAACCTTTTGGATTAATGGAGGAAGCCTGAGCCTTTGATAGCAGAACTCCCTGGTAAAATAGTAGATTACATGAAAACGATAATGCCTGCAATACGCGTAAATTGGGATAAGTTGTCTGCATGCAAGCAAAAGAAAGAAGAAACTGTTTCAGATTTCTTCACCAGGTTTGAAGAAACATTCGTTGACCACAGCGGTCAAGATATGACCACAGAAGGTGGTCAGAGATTGTTTGTCGATAAATTCGTGCACAATCTGCTTCCAGAATTGTGTAAAAAATTAAAAGATTCAGAAAGTTCTTGGGCAGTCTCATCTTCAGCCCAGATATTGGCCACTGCACAATATTACGAAAATAGAGACAAAGATGAGAAAGATAGAGTAGAAAAGAAAACTAGAGAACTAAAAACGAAGGTTTTGCTACAGCAAGCCTATCCGCCACGTGGTGGTGGTAATCAAAATAATAATGGTCAGAATCACTACCAAAATACTTTTCAGCAGCCTCAACATTATCAGAGAAACTCGCAAAGATTCGAGTATACTCAACCCCGTGTTTCTGTAGGCCCCAACCAGTGTTTATATTGCAAACAAGAGGGTCATTTCAAGTATAATTGTCCTATTCTATTACAACGTGCGAATGGAGTTTCTGGTGTTAGAGGTCGTGGCAGTCAGCAAGCACCTAGAGGTAGAGGGCGTGGAAACGCCCCTCAGGACACACGTCCCCTTCCACCACAAAACTCTATGAACAGGTTTGATCAGCAAAATAACGTATCTGATAGGACAGCTCAATACTACGTTGATGATTATTACACAGAAAATGAGCAGTGGGAGAATAACGATTGCTAGGACAGCCATAGACAAAGAGAGGGAGTTGTTTCAGTTCCAGTAGATCATAGTGGACCTTACGTTGAGGTGATTACATCAGGTGTGTCAGAACCTTTTCTGTTGGATACTGGTGCTACAAAGAGTTCTAGTATGCACTCCAAACTCCCTGGCGCACCTTTGTCTGGCGAAATGAACGTTTCTGTAGGTTTTTCTGGCGCCCCAGTTAGAAATCCGATTTCTGACCCTTTATCTCTTTCTGTTGGTCCTTGTGAATTCGAAGCACCCCTTATTCTGACAACAGTTTGTGGTGAAAATTTGCTAGGATTGGGTTTGTTAAAAAGATTGTATGCGACTTTGTACTGTTCTCCTTCAGGAGTATAACTTACTTTAGGTAAGAAAGTAGTTTCTCCCATGTATTTGTCGAGAGATGCACTTCCAGCAGAATTGTCACTTCTCCCAGATATTCTTTGGGCTACTGGTCCTAATGATGTAGGTCTTTTAGAAATTCCACCATATGTTGTGACATTGAAAGCCAACGTCAAAATGCCACGAATTCCCCAATACAAAATATCTAATGAGGGTGAAAAAGCTTTGCTAGCGATTGTTTACGAATTGATTGAAAAGGATGTGATTGAAGAAACACGAGGCAATGTTTGCAATAGTCCTGTTCTACCTGTTTTAAAACAAACTGACCCTTCTCAGCCACCTGTGTACAGATTCGTGATTGATCTTCGAGAAGTGAATAAGATAGTTGTGCCACAATTCCCAGTTGTCCCCGACATTCCCACATTATTGACTATGATTCCAGCTTCTGCTTCATGGTTTTCGGTGATTGACCTAAAGAATGCTTTCTTCAGCATCCCAATTGCTGAGGAGAGCAGGGACATTTTTTCCTTCAGTTTAGGAGGTCGAAGCTTCCGCTTTAAACGCGCTCCTCAAGGCTACTGTGAAAGCCCCTCAATATACAGTCAAGCCCTGAAAACACAGCTTGACACGATTGTTTTGCCTAAAGGTGCCACTCTTGTACAGTATGTGGACGATTTGCTCATTGCTGCAGACACTGAGAACATTTGTAAGAAGGCCACATTGACATTATTGCGTCATCTGTGTGATCTGCGTCACAAGGTGTCACTTTCCAAGCTTCAATATTGCCGACAAGAAGTGACCTACTTAGGTCACCTCTTATCGAAGGAGGGAAGGAAACTGACCCCAGAAAGAATTCAGGCAATAGCGAAATTGAGTGTGCCAAGAACACAGAGAGAAGTGCGTGCTTTCTTGGGCATTACATCGTACTGTAGACAGTGGATTCCAAATTTTTCGTTATTGGCCAAACCCTTGGTGGCATTAACATGTAAAAATACACCCAATCCCATTCCTTGGTCTGAAGAGTGTCAGAAAAGTTTTCTCGAATTACGCACAGCATTATGTTCGGCTCCTGTGTTAGGTACCCCCAACTACAGTAAGCCTTTCACATTGTATGTCCACGAGAAGGAGGGCTGTGCATTGTCTGTGTTGACTCAGTTATTCGGAGGTAGACAGCGGCCATGCGCCTATTTTTCGTCAACTTTGGATCTGGTAGCTAAAGCATTGCCAAGTTGTTTAAGGGCCACAGCAGCAGCAGCTGTTTCTATTCGACAGTCTGCAGGTCTAGTAATGAATAATACACTAATCGTGATGGTCCCGCATGCAGTAGACACATTGTTAAATAGGACCAAGACACACCACTTAACTAGTGCTCGACTGTCCAGTTACGAATTAACGCTGCTAGCGAGCCATGTGCACATAAAAAGGTGCAGTACCTTAAATCTAGCCACGTTGTTACCAATTGCAGAGGAATCAGATGCTTTAGAACAGCACGATTGTTTCCTTACAACAGAGGAAGAGACAAAAGGGAGAGTGGATTTATTTGACACTCCTCTTGCTGAATGTGATGGTACATTATGGGTGGATGGTTCATGCTTTAAGCTCCCAAATGGTAACGTGACTGCAGCATATGCTGTCACAACTTTGCACACAATTGTTGAAACTGCACGAATACCACATGGTTCAGCTCAAGCCACAGAATTAGTTGCACTAACGAGAGCATGTGTATTGTCTAAAGGAATGAGAGTGACTGTCTACACTGATAGTCAGTATGCGTTTGGAGTGGCTCACAGCTTTGGACGATTGTGGAGAGAACGTGGATTCCTGACTTTGCATGGAGCTAAGATTCAGCATGGTCAGTTGATGAATGAGCTTCTTGAATCACTGACCTTGCCTCTGCAAATGGCGATTGTGAAATGTAGTGCTCACAAGAAGGTGACTGATGATGTTGGTCGTGGAAACGCGTTTGCTGATGAGATCGCTAAAAAAACGGCAAAGAATGTGATGAGCCGAATGTATGCTGCAGGCCCTGAAAGATGGACTGGTGAGGTTGGAATATGTGAGGACACGATAGAGTGTGAAGTCCATCCAAGCTGAGGCCACAGAGAAAGAGTTGAGCACGTGGAGAGAGAGTACAGGGAGAATGGATGCAAATGGTTGTTGGGTTGAATTGGCAGAGCATCAGAGATGGTTGTTACCCGATGCATATGTGCTTGCAGTGGTTACAATGGCTCATGGAATGGCTCATATCAGCGTGAAAGGGATTTGCGAGTTGTTGGCCCCAGTGTGGAAGAATCCAGGGATTCCCAAGTGTGCAGAGAATGTTGTCAAGAATTGCATGGTATGTCTGAAGCACAATCCTGGTAGGGGAACCCCAACTCCAGCTGGTCATTTTGCACCTCCTACGTATCCGTTCGAGGTTTTGCAGCTAGATTTCATACACATGGAGAGGTGCAACAACTTAAAATACGTGCTCGTTGTTGTTTGTGCCTTCTCAAGATGGGTAGAAGCCTATCCCCTAAAAGACAATACTGCCTTGTCCACAGCAAAAGCCCTTGTGAAAGAGTACTTCCCCAGGTTTGGAATGCCTAGAATGGTCTGGTCTGACAACGGAAGTGAATTTGTGGGTCGTGTGATGAAAAGAGTGTGTGAAGGGCTAGGCATTAGGCAGAAGTTCCACGCTGCAAATCACCCCCAATCAGCTGGATTAGTAGAATGTTACAATGGCACTTTAAAACTTAAATTGGCCAAAATCCAAGCGAGCACAGGTCTTAAATGGCCTGACGCTCTACCCTTAGCACTCCTATCCACCAGAATGACTGTGCATTCGCGAGTGAAACTCAGCCCTTATGAAATTGTCTTTGGCCGGCCAGCCAACATATGGGGAGTGCCTAGGCCCACGAAGTTCAGCGAGCTGCAACACCCTATTTTGCTTGATTACTTGTATGAATTGACGGCTAAATTGCGTGTTTTGCATCAACAGGTCCACAACACCCTGCCTCCGGTCTCTGAGACTCCAGGTCACTCCATTGTCCCTGGATCCTGGATTCTCGTGAAAAACTTTCAGAGAACAAAGAACGACCAGCCCAGGTGGACCGGGCCACATCTCGTCCTTCTTTCTACGAGGTCAGCCGTTCGAGTGGAGGGGAAGGCCAACTGGATCCACGGGGTCCACTGCAAAAGAATCCCTTCACCTCCGCCACATGACCAGTGGGTCCAGAAGGGTGTCACTGACCCAGAGCTTACAACTGTGCCACGTGTCATACCTTTCAGCGATGACCGTGTAAAAGGAACTAACCCTGAATGTGAAAGCGAGAACATTTTTCAAGAGACTGTGCCACCATCAGAACAATTGAACTCTTTGGAGCCTGAACTGCTGTTTCAGGACCAGACAGTACCAGGGAAAAGACGTTACAATTTGCGACCTAGAAAAACGAACTAACAAAAGTGATTCCTTTTTATGATTTGAGACCAAGACCTATGGACAAATAAATATATCTTTTTCCTCCCAAGTACTCTTTTTGAAAGTGCAGATCTCCCATCTAGGTAACTTGCTTATTTTTGTTTTTTCGAACCGCCATCCGGGTTCCGCTGCTAGGGCCGCGGTTGATTAAAGTCTTTTTGGTGCAGCTGACGACGTTAGGTCGGTAGTTCTGGTCAGTCCAAGGGAGTTGTCCTAGACTGACGGAAGCATCCTTTAGCAGAAGCAACCTCCCACCGCGGGCAGCACTTTAGAGAGGATGGAGTTTCCGGATGTGGAGAGACCTGCCAAACCAATGAACTTTAAGCAGAGACTGTGTAACACGATGACAAAGAAAAGTTTTATAATATTGTGTATTTTTATGCTATCCAGCGTAATGATCTTTTTGATAAGTTATGTTTTATTCTCTTTCCATGTAACATTTGCGCCCACTGCATCACCCATACCTCCTCCTACTGTTTCCTCTCATTCTTTTCACCCTCTGCCTGACTACGAATCAAATAGGAGATTAGAGTTCGTTAATAACTCCTTTGTTCAGTTATTACACCAACACCAACTTGTAATGAACACAACTATCTGTTGGGTGTGCGGCCTCATGCCTCACACAACTGATAAAGGTATCCCCTATTTGGTCCTGCCATTTAGTCACAATGGTTCAGTATGGGCATATAGGACAATGTTCATATATGCACGAGAAATCCAACCCCTACGTTCTGTAAAAGACAACCTCAAGACTAGCGCCCTAGTCAAAGGTATAGTTGACATGATCAAGGAAGTAACTTCTTATGAAGATACTCCGGATGATGAGATACTTGCATATGTAGGTTGGAACGTGACCGGATATGGCACTACGTTAAGTGAGAAACAGCAAGCCAAAAGATCGTCCCCTATCTGGATCGTACCCCATCAAGGTCACCTGTGTCTGCAAGGTGTTAGCAAGAATCCCAGAGCTCAGCTAGGGAAGAGTATCTGTACAGAAACGTATGTTTTTGGATCCCAGACTTCCCCTGCGTTTTTAGCCGCTAAGGGTACTTATTTCATCTGCCATGATAGAGCCTATACATGGTTGCCCCCTGACTTCTCGGGCTCATGTTTTGTTTCATTCCTGTTACCTCCCACCTACACAGCAGCGGCGGATTACCACCGGACAAGGGTAGTTAGAGGTGTCTTGAGTAAAGAAGACACTGCAGGTCAAGAATTTGGGGACTTTGCAAAGGGTTTTCTGCCGTTCTGGGGATCCATGGCTAACAGTAGAAACATAAGGCAATTAACAAGGGTAGTTGAGTCCACCGTGACTGAAACTGCTGGTGCCCTTAGTAACTTGACTGCTGAGCTCCAGTAGGATCGACTTATGACCCTTCAAAACCGGGTCGCTTTAGATGTTATACTTGCAGACCGAGGTGGAGTATGCAAATTGATCCAGTCTAGTTGTTGCATTTTCATCCCAGATAATGCTCCAACCGTGTACAGGGCCATCTCCAAACTACATAAGATTTCTGAATCTATCCATGTGGATAAAGGAGATTGGTCGTTAATGGGATGGTTCTGGGAACTGATATCTGCCTGGGGATGGAAAATTCTGATGGTCATTGGGATGGTCTTAGCCATTCTTTTCCTGTTCTGTCTGTGCATACAGTGTGCTCCTGCAATATGTGGCCTCTGTGTTACATCATGTGTAAGGAAGCCTGTGTCAAGAGATGAACTAAGTACTAGAATGATGTTACAGCAACATCTCAATGACTTTAGGAATATAGATCTGGACTCAGACTAACATGAGAATAGATTAATTGCCTATGTAAGGGCAAAAGGAGGGATTGAGGTTCTGAAAATCTGGATTCTGAGGTTCTGAAAATCTGGATTCGTATAATTATTCTGGACTCGAGAATTAAAACTTCGTCGAAACATGACGAATTTGGTATCAAAAGACCGAGAATGACGAGTACATCATGTACATATATTTTCAGCATATTCGAGTGACGATTTCACCTCGAAATCGTCATTTACATTCTGAACCCGTGGCTCCCATTTATATGTTGCCCTTTACATAGGCCTTAATCCAGTTGAATTTGATTCCGCAAGGACACATACTCCTTAATCGACTTTTCCATGACCTGTACAAGTTGGAACCATTGCCCCAGGCCGAACTCGTTAGGTCAGTTCCCTCCCAGTGGCCGAGCAAGATAGCATCTAGGCTCAACAAACCATAAAACCATTTCAGCGCGCACACCTGCCATATCTCGCTCACATCTATCTCCACTCTTTTGCTTCACTTACTTTATGGTGGGGAGGTGCCTGTTTTTATTAGGGTCCAGTGATATCTGATGAAATGTTGGGCCTTGCCAAATGATTTGTTGTAGGCAGCACGAAGTGAAATATGGACATGTCATCATGACTCTGCTTTCTCTTTGTACTAAAAGTATGTTAACGATTTACTTTACAACCAAGAATGTTTTGTCTGGAGCCCAAAATTGTGTATAAGAAGAGAAGCCTGACTTTGCAAAAGTGTGCAGTCTCCTGAGAATATATCCGTATTGTACTTCTAGGACACTTGTTACCTTGGTTGCAGCCAATAAACTAATCTTTGACTTCACCTAGAAGACTCTGAGTTTCTGTAGGTCTGGATCAGGAAGAACCCGAGGTCTCTGGGTGTTGATTCCCTGGCACCGCTGGTTTACCGGTTCTGTGCCGGTTCTTAAAAACCCAGTACCTCAACCTTGCTTCCTCAGACAAGAACCTACAAGAAGAAAATAAGAAGGACCGAACAGCCGTGCTGAAGCTTACAAGAGGAGAACGCCCACTGACTTGTCCCCAGCTCTACCGGCCTGTCCCCACCTCGAACCTATTCCAGCGAAATCCCGGTGCGTCCTGCAGCCAGCAACCACGAGAAACCCGGAGGACCAGCTTGCCTTCAATCCCAAAGACTCTGTCTCCCGAGAACACCGGATTTGTTCAAACAGACTCCAGCTCCGCAAGGATCCACGAGTTTGCACCACTCTGCATCAGACGCCCACGGCCGAGTTCGAGTGGCCCAACATCAAGAGGAGGTCACCCCGGCGATCCTGACCTGAGATCCGGCGACCCCTGACCTGCCTCCAGCCGACGCCTCTATCCTTAAACCGGAAGGTCTCACCAACCCCTACCAGGAGCTGGAAGAAGATCCAAACCTAAAAGGCACCCCTGCACCCGACGCCCCACGGCCTTTGGTGGCCCAACCAACGGTACCTAACCAATGCCCAACATCCCAACTTACCTCTCCAAGTGGTGGTGGCACCAAGAAGACCTTTGTCCTCGAGCCTGCAGTGCTTTTGCAAACCGGATACTCCCCATTGAAAGCTACACGGCTTCCGACTAAAAAGCAGCACTCTGCACCCGGCTGCCCCAGTGCCGCTGAGGGTGCATCTTTTGTGCTGACCTAAACCCCCATTTGCCCTGAGCTCAAGTCCAGGAGCTTTGCTCCCACAAGCCAGTGGCCTGCTCGTAAGCAGCCACCAACTGGAGGCCTCCTATCCCCTATTGCTTAACAGTGTGCCTCAGCACTCCGCACCTGGCCGCCCTAATGCCGCTGAGGGTGTAACAAGAGTGCATCCATGACAATGGCGGACCCCTGAGTCTAGCCCCAGAATACCAACTCCCACAACAAACGACGTACCTTTGAACCAATAACACTATTTTCCTCCATAGGATAACATTGACTGTTTTCTATGAAAGGTTTTTAAGTGTGGAGTTGGAAAACCTAAGAAATCCTTTAAAACTGTAACTAAATAACCAAAATGCTTTTACTTACCTGTACACAGGAAATGTCCAGTGCAGTATTCATGTATACTGCACTGTGTAAGAAAAGTTATCTAAAAAGTAAATTGCCTGATATGCTGCTAAAATCCTATACAAAGTATATGTACTGTATTCTGAAAAGGATTGCATTATTAGTAACACTACTGTAATTAAATCAAAGTACATTTACAATTGCAATTCAAACTGTTTACAAATTGTATATTTACTTATATGTAAACATCACTTACCTGTGCCAGGCTTGCTTGGTTCCAGAAAAATAAAAGATTTAAAAGAATATTTTTATACAAAAACAATTGGTCTGAAGTTCAGTCTGAGTGTGTGAATTAATTTGCTGACTGAGTGTGTACAACAAATGCTTAATACTGTCCTCTGATAAAGCCTTACTGCTCGACCACACTACCACAAATAGAGAGTGAGGTGCTATGTACTTTACCTCTGCCTACCTTTTGGGTTCCACTGGACTCTGTGCACACCATACCTCATTTTGGTATAGTATGTACAGAGCCAGGTTCCTACAAACCCATAACAGAATTTCTAAGCTTTTGGTATAGTCACAGGGGACTGTGAGACAGTATTGTGAACTTACATAGAATCGATCTAGTTATAATCTATGATGTCACTGGCAAGAAAATTGATACTTATTTTTAATTAGTTAGTATGGAAATTCAGTCAGGAAAAATATCTGCTTTCACGACAAGCACAGAATTCAGATGTAGCTTAACTAAAGGCAATTTTGTTTTACACAGTCGCTTTGTTTAAAAACTTTCACCTAAAATATCAATCAAGATGTTTTAAAGGGAAAGCACTCGCCTAAATATAGTTAACTCAAAAACTCAAGTGTCCCTGTTCTTTTAATTTCTTTTTAGGAGGATGTTCACATCCCCTCTCGGCGTGCTTTGATCACTGGTGCAACTGGACTTCTTGGCCGAGCTGTGTACAAAGAATTCAAGGACCATGACTGGCATGTTCTCGGCTGTGGCTATAGTCGAGCCCGGCCCAGGTTTGAACAACTTAATCTCCTGGATGCAGAGGCCATATGTGAGACAGTGCAGAATTTTCAGGTATTGCTGTTTAGCAAGTTTTCTTACTTTTGACATTGACCCCTAATATTTGGTCCAGTTATAATCTTTTGCTATGTCTACTCTGCACGGTTTTCCTCTTTAGTGAACTCCAGACTGTTTTAGTTAAATATTCATGAAATAATGGTGGTTTTCTTTAAATAACAAATTGTTAAATTAAAGTGTTTCAGATGATTTGACATGTTATCTACTTTTGTGTGCCGGACGGATGCAAGACCAATAAATGTCTTTATGTGAGTGCTAAAGACCTTTTTTTTGTTAAATATTTTTTATTGTGAGTTCAGACAGCAATAATACAAATAACATTTGTATAAATTGCACACATGAGAGAAAAAACATGTAATGATTTTTTTCTTCATTTTATATACAATGAACAAATGGGAAGTATGAACAAGAAAGAGAATGAATACAAGCGTAAGGGAGGGATACATTAAGATAGTAAATATCTTAAAATGGGTTTTTAATTTCAAATTTGTTTTATTGAGTTTAAGAGCAAGAAAAACAGGCATAGTAAGGCGAATAGCATGCAGTAGGTTTATGTAGCGAGCGAGACAGACAGGCACGTCTTCTCTGAGAGGCAACCAAGAAGCATATAAATCACGCCTACACAATATTGCATTGCCGACATTTAGGTGAAGATGCCATGTGGGAATTACAACCAAACAAAACAGAAGGAAAAACTCAACCCCCCACCCTTCACCCAACAGCCCCTCCCCCCCTCCCCCCACCCCGGCCAGTATGCCAATAGTTCGGAGTCTCCCTGAGTTCACTCTCGGGCTAGTGTGTAGCAAGGTGTCTAAGTTTGTGGCGGGTTCTGCGGTGGTGTCGTGAGCCGTAGAATGCGAAGATATTTTGGGCATGTGATTTCGTGAAATTCCCTGGATAAGAGGGACAGGAGCGGTTGCCAGGTCTTCTGGAAGGAGTCAGTCGAATGTGTGAGTGTGGCTTGGATGCGCTCCATGCCCAGTGTGAACCACAATTTGTGTAACCAGCCAGTGTGGGTGGGTAATGTGGTGGAGCCCCATAGTGACAGAACGTGTTGTGACGCTGCCTGCATGGCAATGCCCATCTGTTTGCCACGTAGTGACTTTAAGGGAAATGTGAGTGCGTTGGGTAGCCCTAGGATAGTGTATGCAGGAAAGCGCGGGATTTCAGTTTCAAAGGTGGAGTCAATATCGTCTAATACCGCTTTCCAGTACCCTTGCAGAGCGTTGCATTCCCACAGGAGATGGGTCAGAGTGCCCCTTTCACCGCAGCCCCTCCAACACAGAGCGCTTCGAAGAGGATTGCCCTGATTGAGTCTTGTCGGGGTAAGGTGCCAGTAGATGGCCAGTTTCACCGCCGACTCCCTGGCGCTAGTATTACGAGTGGTGTGTGCCGCTCTATGGTATACGAACCCCCATTCCTTGGGCGAAAGTGTCCTTCCGAGCTCCGATTCCCAGCGCCTCTGCCCCGCTGTTTTAACCGGGCCGGCCGCGGGGGATAACATTTTGTAAAGGTCCGATATAAGGTGCCTACCCGAGTCCTTCGTAATCAGCCATTTCTCAAACTGCGTCATCGGTCGAGCGACTAGGGGAGCGCGATCCGGGTGTAGAAGCCAGTGACGAAGCTGGAAGTATTGGAACATGTGAGGTTTATTCACTCCGTAGCCGTGTGTGATCTCGGCAAGGGGGAGGAAGCCCTCTAAGTCAAAGAGATGGCCGGCCGAGCGGCAGTCCGTGTTCCGCCATTGTAGAAAGGCACGGGGATCGGCGCCCGGCAGAAATTCCGGGTTATCAAAGAGCGGAGTGAGCGGGGATGGGAAAGTTGTCAGGCCCCGTTTGACCGCTACCGTGTCCCAGGTCTTCATGATGGTGCGAGTAACCGGAGATTTAAGAAGGTATCGCGGTCTATGCCGGCGGGCAAGAAATGGGATCTTCCACAGCGATGTCTGAGCCATCGCTCTGTCTTGAAAGAGCCACCTCTTTTCTGACTCAGGCCTGTACCATTCCACCAAGTAGCGGAGCTGCGAGGCCTGAAAATATTGCCTGAGATCAGGGATCCCGAGGCCTCCCTCATCAATACGTCTGTGCGCCACCTGTTTATGCAGACGTGCGCGTTTCTTTTCCCAGATGAACTGGTGGAAGGCATTTTGCAATTCAGCAATCGCACCTGGCGGCGGCATTACTGGGAGGGTCTGGAAAATGTACAAGATCTTGGGCAAGGCTGACATTTTTATTGCCGCTATGCGGCCCAGCATGGAGAGGGGTTGTTTTGACCATCGCGCGAGGTCGGCTCGAATTTGGGAGACAAGTGATTTATAATTAAGGGTCACCGTTGAGTCCGTGGAAGCAGTAAGAGTGATCCCTAGGTATGGAAGCTGCGCGGAGGTTTGTAAGTCGCAGCCAAAATCAGGTGGTGGGGTGTTAGGAAGGGCGTTCTTGCCCAGGGGCAAGATCAAGGATTTCCCCCTGTTGATTTTGAAGCCCGACACCGCTCCGAAGCTCTCCAATTCCTCCAGGAAAGCAGGTATAGAGCTGGACGGTCGGTCCAGAGCAGCGATGATGTCATCGGCGTATAGCCCCACCACGTGGGGTTCATGGCCGAATGAGATACCACCAATGCGAGGATTGTCTCGAATTTTCTGCGCCAGGGGTTCCACGTACAGGGCGAATAAAAGGGGCGAAAGGGGGCACCCCTGACGCGTGCCTCGTTGTATTTCGAAGGGGTCCGACTTTAGGCCGCCCAGCCGGACCCGGGCCATAGGGTGGTGGTAGCAGCTCGCGATCCAGGCCTGAAACCGGTCGCCCAGTTGGTACCGCTGCAGGACTTTTTGTAAGTAGGTCCAGTCGACACGGTCGAATGCCTTTTCCGCATCGACGGCTAGAAGCACCGAGTCCGAGACCTGAAAGTGAGATTTATCCACGAGGTGCATCAATCGTTTAGTGTTATCACTGCATTGGCGGTTCGGGACAAAGCCCGACTGATCCGGCTCGAGGATACCCGGTAGACAGGGGCCCAAGCGGGCCGCCAGCACCCCTGTGAAGAGCTTTAAATCTAAGTTAAGTAAGGAGATTGGACGGAACGCAGAGCAGTGCGTCGTGGGTTTGCCCGGTTTGGGCAACACCACTATGTCAGCTGCCAGCATGTCCGGCGGAATGGAGCTCGGGCCCTCGAAAGAATTAAACAATCTCGTGAGTACCGGAGCTAGTACGTGGCCAAAGAGCTTGTAAAAGCCTGAGGAAAAACCATCAGGGCCTGGTGATTTGAGCGGACGGAGGCGCGAGATGGCGGCCAGGACCTCATCAGGGCGAATGGGAGCATCTAAGGCTTCCGTTGTCGCTGGGCATAACGGTGTAATGTCCGCCGATTGCAAGTATGCGTCAATGTCGGTCGGCGAGACACTGTCCTCGCTATACAGGGAGGCGTAAAAGGAGCGGAAGGCGTTAGCCACTTGTGCGTCTTCGGTGAGTGTGGTACCGGAGTCGTCCAGGAGAGTGGTGATTTTTGAGCGGTGAGTTTTGGCTTTTAAGGCACTGGCAAGAAGGCGTCCGGTGCGGTTACCTCCTACGTAGTATGTATGGCGGAGGCGAAGAGCGGCAAATTCCGCTCTGTCTGTATCGATGCCGGCCAGTTGAGCCCTTGCGGCCTTCAGCTGACGCCAGATCCTCGGGGCGCAGGTGCGGCTATGAATTCTTTCAAGTTCGGCTACTTGTGCTGAGAGGTCAGCTCTCTTTTCTTTGCGGATCTTGGCGTCAGCAGCTGCGATGGCGATCAGCTCCCCCCTGACTACTGCCTTCAAGGCCCCCCAGAGAGTCGACACTGAGATAGCTGGGGTGTCATTGGTGGCGAGATAGTCCGAGATGCATTTATGGATTTGTCGAACAACGGCCGGCCTCTGCAATATGGGTTCATTGAGTCGCCAATAGCCAGGAGTGCGTGGCACCTTGGGTATACGGAGTGTCAGCTCCACCGCGTCGTGGTCTGAAAGGGCTGCCGGGACAATGGAAACGTCGGTGATATGAGGGTGCAGCTCCGAAGAGCCTAAGAAGTGATCTAGACGCGCGTATGTATGGTGTACATGGGAGTAGAAGGTGAAGCGCTCTGTGTTGGGGTGTGCCGCCCTCCAGAGATCAAGAACGCCCCTCTCCAGCAGCCAGGACCTACCCGCCTCCGAGAGTGCGCCGGTATCTCCATAGCGGTGCCCAGACCTGTCTTTATTTGTGTCCATGACCAGATTGAGGTCCCCCCCAATGAGTAGCTGAGAGGGAGGTGACTGTAGTGCCTCGGAGAGTGCAGTTTTCAGGAATAGTTCCTGACCCGTGTTGGGAGCATAGATGGTGCCTATTGTCAGCGCACTATTCCCTATGTGGAAGGAGTAGGCCAGGAGGCGTCCCTTAATCTCCCCTACCTTGGTTCCCACCCGGCCTCTGAAACGTCGGGATACTAGGATGGCCACCCCAGCTTTCTTAGACGGGAGAGAGGAAAAGTACTGTTGAGGAAAAGCCCGGGAGCGCATTCTGTGCAGATCTTTAATCAGGAGGTGGGTTTCCTGCAATAAGCAGACATCAGCCTCCGAGTGTTCGAGGTATGAGATAACAGCTCTACGTTTAATTGGATTGTTGAGTCCCTTTACATTGAGAGATAGTACCTTGAGTGTATCAGTCATATTGGGAGAGTTCGAAGAGACCTAAGCTTAGCATCGTGTAGCGCAGTCGTGCTCGACATGCCGTAGTCAACATCTGAAACCTGTAGGAGTCCCTTGGCATACTGGTCCCCGCCCTCGTCCCCCACCCTGCCCTGCCCGCAACATCGTACCCCCCCACAGCCCCTCTCTCCCCCCGTCCCGAGAGAACCTCCCTAACCCCAACAAGATGTGCCCCCGCAAGATCAACAGAGCCCACCCCCCCCCCCCCTTCCGCCCCTCCCTCCTCCCCAGAACAAACCCCAAAACTGGAACTAGTCAGAGTCTCGGGCCTAATTGTGTATGACACAGGTCCGTAGAAAGTCAATAGAAGGGGTACCATGGTAGCGGCCGAATTAGCGGCCCCCCGACCTGTCGCCCCAGGTTATTACAGCGTAAAAGAAAACCCCCAAGCATACTTAGTCTTACAGATCTGTTGCAGTGTTGTCCGCCACTTCTTGCACAGCCGCCTGTCGTTCTTGAGCGACCGTGGCAGGGTCCGGTTTCGGGACGCGTCTCGGGGAGCGTCTTCGTCGCACTGTTTGCCAGCTGTCCCTCGGCCGCTGTGACGAGTCATCCTGTGATCCACGTGGGGATGCGTCTCTGGATTCGGACCCCTCTGGCATTTCAATGTTCAGTAGGGCACAAGTGTCGCGGAGCGATCTGAGCTGATGGAGTGAGCTATTCCACTTAAAGATCAGGCGGAACGGATGGCCCCAGGAGTAAGGTACCCCATTGTCTCTCAAGAAGTTTGTTGCTATCCGGAAGGACTTACGCTTCTGTAGAGTGATGGGAGAAAGGTCCTGGAAAAGAGCCACGGGTTCGTCGCGGAACCGGATAGGCTGTGCCCTGCGGGCCTCCCGTAGAATGCGTTCCTTGAGGGGAAAATCCGGTAGGAAAGCCAGAATATCCGGTGGAGGGGCTGACTCCCGGCGCGCCAGGCCAACCCTGTGCGCCCTGTCGATTCGTATCTCAAAATCCTGAGGTTCGCCCAAAATCTCCCGGAACAGAGCTTGCAAATAGGCAACCAGGTCATTCTTCACTGCTTTCAACGGGACTCCACGGACCCGTATGTTGTTCCGCCGGGAGCGGTTCTCAAGGTCCTCTGAGTGCGATTGCAAGTCTACTTGTTGGTCCTGGAGTCGAAGGATCTCTTGCTGTAGCCTCTCCACCTCCATGCTGCGTGACTGGTCCGACTCCTCCACCGAGGCTACTCGCTCGCCCAGGCCGTCCAGGTCTCGGCGCAGTTCCCGTTGCTCCCCCGTCAGTTCTTGTTTCAGGGTTTGAAAATCCTCCCTCAGGGTATTGAAGAGGGAGGCCAGGAAGGCTTTAGTGATGGGGGCATTGTCCTCTTCCTGTCCCCGGGGGCTTGCTTGGGGCTTCGGGGAGGCCGCTGTTTGTGACTTCTCCACTTTCGGTGCATTTTTGCTCAAGAGGTCCACGATGTTCCGAGTCCCTTTGCGGCTGGAGTGCGCCATGATGTCAAAGTTAGGAACTCGTAGAACCGGACTGGGGGGGCAAGAGGGACTCAGGTAGCGCTCCTTTGGTGTGAGATGCAGAGTCCGCAAGGCCTGGCGGTCACTCCGGCGGGGTCGCGCAGATGGCTTCTGGAGCGGGATGTAGCGCTCCGGCAGTCTGTCGCCTAGAGCGTTGTAGTCGGGAGATAGAGGCCGGATGCGGTTCCGTGGGAAAGACCCACAGGGTACCCAGGGTGGGCGCGCCGGGAGAAACGAGCATTCAACCACGGGCAGTAAGGTCAGGCTCCCGCCGGTAGTGTGGGGATCAAATCAGGTGAGGTCAGTTCCCTGAAGGCGGGGCACCGATGACCCCTCGGAGTCAGGGGAACCCTGCTGGTGAGGGCGGTCGACGAGCAAGAGCTGCTGTGAGCGCTGGGAGCGCCGGTCCCTCAGGCGTGAGCAGGCCCCAAGCCGGGGAGTAGGGCAGCAGGCCGGCCGTCCGCCGTGCTCCGGTGCCAGGGATGCCGTCTGTCTCTCTAGAAGCCTCAGAGGTGTTTGCTTCCTGAACGTGTGCAGCGTGGTCTGGCAGAGCAACGCAGGAGTGTCCTCAAGCTGGAGTTGGGGGACCGTAGTGGCAAAGCAGGGTCCCGTGTGATTGAATCCCTGTAGTGGTCCCACGTGGCTCCCAGTCCACAGGGGGCCAGAGGTAGCAGGCCGGGGCCGCGGCGCAGGAGGGCCCAGGTGTTTCAGAGCGAGGTCGCAGCAAAGACAGGCCCTGCGCCGGGGCCTCTGGTATGGCGCTGTCCCCGCAGGGGGGGCAGTAGCGGCGGGTGGCGTTCCAGCCCCGGGGCGAGGCTCTCCCTCGACTCGGAGCTCCAGGCGGGGGGGGGTCGGAGCTAGGTGCCGGCTGTGTGTGGTCGGCAGGTGAGGCGCGGCAGCTTTGGTTGGACCGGACTCACCAGGGAGGGGTCCCGTCCGGTCACGGTGTAGGCCCGGACCGGGGGCTAGAGTTGCGGGGACCCGCCGGATCCTCGCGCGGTCCCCGAGTGCAGAGGGCGCCAGGCGCTGGTCGCGCAGCCGCCGCCGGGATCAGAGTGTCTCTCACCGGCTCTGGTGGGGTAGCGCCGTAGGACCGCAGACCGCTCTCTCTCCTCCGGTCCCGCCGGGCAGCTTCAGCTCCGCGCCGCCATTGCGCCGGTCACCTCGGTCTCAGCAGCAGCGGGCGCAATGGGGCGACGGTGTCCTCCGCCGGTCCGGATTTCGGCCAGGGGGGTGTTGCGGTGGGGTGCCACCCAGCGATGCAAGTTTAAGCTGGGTTCTGGGGGGATTTCTGCAGTGTACACCGTGCTATGGGGCATTGGGCCGGGGAGCCTCACAAAGCACGTCCGTTCAGGCTGCCATCGTAGCCACGCCCCTTAAAATGGGTTTTTTAAATATAAAGGAACAGTTTGACATATGAATGACACCTTTAAAGGAAAAGTCATTCGGTAAAGAGCATTCAAAATGAATCCACATTAGAACAGGTTGATCTTGAAAATTGTTAATCGTAGCATAAAATTGTCAGATAAAAAAAAAGCAGTGGTAAAGTTTAAAATCCAACATCCTCTTCACACTGGCCATTTAGGCTTAGAGATGGCAATATGTGGATATTTAGTATTCCATATGAGTTTCATACAAATGGAGTCCAGTTGCTTAAAATAATAATTAGGGATTTAAAAGGGAATCTTAGAGATGGTATAAAGAACATGCAGTACAATCATCTTTTTGTATTTTGTGCAGCGGAGACCAAGACAGGAGTAATGCTTGTTACCTGGATTTCAACCTGTTGAAATTATGACTGTGTGTGTCCGGTGTGGTGGGAGAAAACCAAATGCCCAGGTATTTAATTTTTACAGGACACCAAGTAAAGCTGATCTTGGCAAACATGTATTGATAGCAGAGAGAATTCAATGGTAAAATCTCAGTTTTAGTAAAATGAAGCTTATAACCTGAGATTTAAGAATATAATGAAATCTCATGAGAAAAAAAATGGAGCCAGGAAAGTAAAAGGATTGGACACCTAAATGAGAATGTCATCCGCATAAGCGCATCATTTAGCCTCCCAGAAAACAATATCTGAAGCCAGATATAAGTGTATTCCATTGTATACGTTCCAGGAATGGTTCTAAGCAGAGGACAAATAACAAAGTGGAAAGGGGACAACCTTATTCTGGTAACTCTGATAAAATCAAAGTAAAGAGAAACACAGCAGCTGACAAAAACACTGACTGAGGGGTTGCAATACAATACATTTATGAAAGAAATACATTTTGGGCCAAAACCAAACCAGTGAAGGATAGTAGACAAAAATTGGCAATTAATACGGTCAAAAACTTTTCCAGCATCCAAAGAGATGGCCATAAGAGGGATATACATTTTTCAGGCCAGGCTAACAGTGTTGGAGAACATTCTGGCATTGTCCGCGGCAAGTCTACCCTACAAGTATCAATTTACATTTACATTTACCCTTAATGAAGCCAGGTTGTTGGGTTTTTAACAAGAAGGGGTACCACGGATTCAAGACAGGAGGATAAAATCTTTGCAAAGATCTTGCAATCATAGTTGATTTGGAAAATGGGCCTAAACTTTTTACAGAGTTTGGGGCATTTGTCTTATTTAGGAATTATGATTATCAGAGCTTCCAAAAAGGAGCCACTAGATTTGTAATCAGAAAGAAAAGAGTTTTAAAATTCTAATAATTTGGGAGTAAAAATGAAGATAGGGATGAAATAAATTCGCTAGAAAACCCATCTGGGCCAGGAGCTTTTGCTCTTTTCAAAACTGTAATTGCTTCCGAAACCTCCTGAATTGTATTATCCACTTCCAACTCCGCAAATAGGTCTGTAAGGGATGTGGACTAGGGAGGCCATCAAAGAAATTCTGTATGTTAAGTGCAGAAGGGGTTGTATCCTCTGTATATAGTGTTTTATAGAAGTATTGAAAAGCGGTGGATGTATCTGGATTAGAGATCGATGTGAAATCAGTTTTGCAATCTGCTTTTATTTTGAAGTAGTTAGGAAGCATTTTACCACCGTTCTGACCCCATGAAACTTGAATTTGACTTTGAATAAAATATTTCAGGCGTCAACTGTAGCAACTGTAAGGTCAGATTTAGGTTTGACCTAATCACGTACCACAGAGGACTATTTAGAGTTAAAGTAGGCATGTTCAAGTGTCTTAATATGTGTGAATAGGAGGAGATATTAAGCATTTAAACTGTTCTTTATTCTGGCCAAGTAAGCTATGGTGAAAGTTTAAAGGAGGCTTTAAAAGCATAACATTAGACGTATCCTTAGTACGGTTGAAGTAGAACAATTCTTGTATGAAAGAATTTGCTTCAGCAAGAACTTATTAAATCTCCTTCAAGTTTTGGAATCAATAGTAGAAAAGTCAAGAGGACAGTATTGGGGCAAGATGAGATAAAAAATGAAGCCAATTTCAGAGGGTTGTAGATTTGGTAGCGATGATTTAGTGACTAAAATGTAATCGATTCTGGACATTGTATGATGAACATTAGAGAAAAAGAACATTAACATTTATCCGGGTTACAAGTTTTCCAAACATCAAATAGTGGTCAAAATGAGATGGGTGATTGGAATGCTTTGTCATTTGTCTGGTTACATTTTATATTTAGACTTTATATCTGAAAATGGATCCAACAATTGGTTAGTCACCTGCCATAGTTACATTGAAATTATAAATATTATAAAGTTTTACCTTAATAGAATGCCAAAATTGGAGTCATGTTTAACTGTGCTATAAGCATTAAACACAGTAATATGCTTGTTATGGATAATAGCATTGCCAGCACCCATTGTCCATCAGTATTACATTCAGTGGAGGTAACCTGCAGTCCCAGAGATTTATGACATAGACTAGCAACACCACTCTTATGATTAATGTCCAGAAAGGAAAAAACTTGGCCAGCCCATTGTCTTTTTGGTTCAGCAGATTCAACCGCATTATAGTGAGTTTCTTGTAAAAAGGCAAAAATGACAGTCCTGCTTAGATAAGCGAAAAAGTACCATTAGGTCGATTGACCGGACTACTAAGTCTTATAGAATTCCACAGACAATGTTTTTTTTTTTTTTGAAAAAACCTTTATTTGAGCAAGCAAGAAAGTACAAGGATGGGCCTACAACCACACGGGCCGGCCGCTAAAAAGGAGTAGACACATATCATATATGCCCGCAGAGGTAACAGTCAATCAACAATGCAATACTCCACATTATATACAGGACAAAAACAGGTTTTATGTACATAAAAGAACAAACACACAAAAAAGGCGAAAGTGTATCACTGAAGGTCAGCCCAAGGGACGCAAGGGGGGGACAGCAACGGAAGTGCAGTAGCAAAATTCTAAGCACTAAGGAGTTCGGGGGGGGGGGAAGGGCACAGAGGTCAGGAAGAAGGGGGGGGGGGAGCCGGAAACACCAGCTCAGCCCCTATATGAAGGTTCCGAGAACGCTAGCCTAAGGAGACAGGGTAATCTCGATAGTGTCCACAAGGGGAGGAGTACAAATGTCGCCACGGTATTCATTCCATTGACCCCACACCTTCACCCATGCCCTGGGTCTGCCCCTGGCCACATAGACAGTTTTCTCACGGAACATGGACCAATCCATGTTATCCTCCCATTTCGAGAGGGCAGGGGGCCTGGAGGCCCCCCAGAGCTGCGCAATATCTCGCTTCGCAATCATATAGCCCAGGGTGGCCCATCTAGTCTGTGCCACCGAATAGTCAGTGGGCTCCCAAACATTCAAAAGACAGCGACGAGGTTCCGGACGCAAGGACACCCCCGTCACCACAGCCATCAGATCAAGCACAGCCACCCAATAAGCAGCCACCATCGGGCACTCCCAAAGAATATGCAGAAAAGTAGCACGTAAACCACATCCACGCTTACACAATCCATCGGAGGAAAAGCCCATCACCACCAGTCGCGGTCCCGTCACGTACACCCGATGAAGGATCTTCAATTGGACCAGACGGAGACGAGCCGGAATAGCCACCTCCTTCGGGGAGGAGAGGGCCGATTGCCAATCCTCATCATCAAGTTCTAACCCATCTCCCACCCACATTTCCCGAAGTCGGGCCAATAAGTCAGTCCGATTGTTAATCAACTTTTTATAGATCAGGGAGATAGTGCTATCAGGAAGATGTCCGTCAAGGATTCGGTCTTCAAGGGGGGAAGAGTCAGGCGGAGTCTCACCAGGAGCAAATACCGAAGCCAAAGCGTGCCTGACCTGTAAATAACGAAAGAATTCCCGACCACTCAGGCCATAGTCAGCCTGGAGGGCCGGAAACGGTCGCACAGAACCCTTAGAGTACACATCCCCCACCTTAGAAATCCCAATCAAGTCCCAACGGTCGAAACCCTTGGAAGACCAAAGACCGCCCAGACGTTCTGAAGCATAAAGCGGCGTCGCCAACGTCAAGCGATCCTCCCAGCCCAGGCTCACATTCGCGGCACGCCACACTGTCAAAGCAGTCAATGTAGGTCCCACAAGATGGCGCCCAGCGGAGCGAGAATAGAGCACTCTGTTAAAGTCACCTCCCGGAAGCTGAAGTTTATCCATCTCAAACGCCGGATTACTACCTGGCGAAAACATAGCGTGATTGATAGCGGACAGATGGGAAGCCCAGTAGTACCTCTTAACGTCGGGGAGCGCCATGCCCCCGTCATACCACGGGATGGAAAGTTTCGCGAGAGCAATGCGCGGTCGCCCATCCCAAATAAGCTGCCTCTGAAGGCTCTCAATCTCCCGAAAATAGGTCTTAGGGATAGGATCATAATAATTCTGGAGAGCGTAGAGAAACCGCGGTAGTGACATCATCTTAAACAGGGCCGCCCGACCCAGGGGAGACAAGGGAAGTTTGCGCCAACGGGCAACGTCCAAACGTAGCCTAAGCAACGGGGGAAGGAGATTACGATCAAAGCGAAGGGACGAGTCCAAGGTAACAAAAACCCCCAAGTATTTGAAGCCATCCCGGGCCACCTGAAGAGGAAGTCTACTCGGCAACGGAGGCAAGATACCAGATAAAACGTATACACAGGACTTAGTCCAGTTGATGACGAGGCCTGAGTTAGCGCCAAAGGACGCAAGGACGTCAAATAAAACAGATAAAGACTTGCGAGGGGAAGTAAGATACAAGAGGATGTCGTCCGCATAAAGCGAGACGCGGTCTTTGAAGTCCGGGGCCCAACGAATCCCTTTAAGGGATGGTTCCCACCGGAGCCAGGCCGCCAATGGTTCAAGAGCGAGCGCAAACAACAGCGGGGACAGGGGGCAACCCTGGCGGGTACCCCTGCCCAAGGAGAAGGGAGCCGACACTCGACCGTTCACTACAACTTGCGCCAGAGGTTCCGCGTACAACAGCTTAATCCAGCTAATAAACTCTCACCCGAATCCGAATTTCTCAAGAGTCGCCCATAAATAGGGCCACTCCACAGTGTCAAAGGCCATGGAGGCATCCAGGGACGCCAAAATGGCCGGTTCAGTCAAAAGCCCCGCCCTCGCCAGCACGCCGTGGAGGCGTCGTAAATTCAAAGCAGTGTTGCGATGCGGGATAAAGCCAGACTGATCCGGATGGACCAAATCCCCGAGAACCGAAAGGAGACGGGTCGCCAAAAGTTTAGCCAGTACCTTAGGTTCAACATTTAATAGGGATATGGGTCTATAAGAGGAACAGAGGTCACGTGGTTTACCCTCTTTGGGGATGACAACGATTGTCGCCAGACGCTGATCATAAGGAAGTATGTTCCGCTCACGAGATTCTAGAAACATGGCGCGAAGATACGGCGCCACCTTATCGGGGCGTAACTTGTACAACTCAATAGGCAAACCGTTCGGGCCCAATGCTTTGCCCGAACGGAGCGAACGGACTGCAGTGGCTATCTCATCATTCGTAAAAGGGGAGTCCAGAGCAATACGGTCCAAGTCGGTGACACAGGGCAAAGTGATATCCCGCAGAAGAAGGCGGGAGTCAGCAACATCCCTCACAGACACGGGAGCATATACAACACGGAAATATTCCGCAAAACGATCAACAATGGCAGTCGGATCAATCACATTCTCACCACTCGCAGACTGAATCACGGGCACCACACGATTAACTCTTTCTTTCTTGTCCAACCACGCTAGGAGTTTGCCCGCCTTGTCACCCACATCGTACAATCTGCCTTGTTGCTCACGAAACATCACCTTTGCAGCGTCAGTGACCAGAGATTTATATGCAAACTGTTTTAGACCCAGGGCATGGAGTTTCTCAGGCGTGACACCAGACTCCAACTCGTCCTCCAAAGCAGAGATCTCCCCCTCAAGGTCCACCACCTCCCTCCTCCCAGCCCTCTTAGCTTCAACAATCAAGGAAAGGGCCTGTCCACGAATCAGTTTTAAAGGCTTCCCACAGGGACACAGCCGAAGAGACCGACCCCTCGTTTTCCAGGAAATATGCATCTATGGACTTGAGCAAGAGGGTACGAGTCTCAGGGGAGGAAAGATACCAAGGGTTAATGGGAGCCACTCGGCCCGCCGCCTCCACCCCAACCTCGAAACGAAGCCAGAGCGGCGAGTGGTCAGAAATACCCCTTGGCAAATGCAAAATCTCACGAACCGCCGACGACTGGGCCGCGGGCATCAGGAAATAATCCAGCCGAGACAGACTGCCATGAGCCCCAGAATGGAAGGTGTATTGGAGCTGAGTAGGATGCAACAGTCGCCAGCAGTCCACAAGGCCAAAGGTATCTAGAAACCCACCCAACCACTGCTGAGCCTGCGGGGTATCCCTAGGGGGATGGCGATCGTGAACGCCGGAAAGCACCGAATTAAAATCACCGGCCAGAAAGAGAGTACTATCAGGGAGATCTAACAAAACACGGCCCAAATCAGTAAAAGTAGAAGTCTGCAAACCCGGGGGAACATAAACATTGAAGAGAGATAGGGTGCGGCCTTCATATCTACCCACCAAGACAGTATATCTCCCACGGTCATCTTGAATCACCTCATCAATCGCCAGGGGGAGGGAGGTTCGAACAAGAATACCCACACCCCTAGATCCGGAGGTAAACCCCGAGTGCGCTACAAGGCGGTAGCCCCACCTATTCATTGCATAACAAACATTACCAATCAAATGGGTTTCTTGCATGAAAACAATGTCCGGTGACAAACGTCGTATACATTTTAAGACTACACTGCGCTTAATACGATCTCCCAGGCCGTTAACGTTCCAGGAAACGAATTTCAACCCTCTACCCCCATCCCAACCACCCGAGCCATGACCCCTCGTCCATGAGCTAGACATCAGTAACAGCAGCAAACACAGGAGCAATTCGCCTTGAAAACAACACACAGAAAAGAAAAAGCTTCCCAACCCCCCTCCCCCAAACTGAAGAGAAACACCCCCCACCCTGCACCCCTGCAAAAAGCTAAAGAGCCACCCCAACCTGCAGTGTGCCTGTCGCCCAAGAACCCCTATTCTACACAAAGACCCCGGAGGAGGAAAGGTCTCCGTTCCACCCTCCCCCCGACCTCAGCAAGAACAAAAATAACAAACGAAAGACAAAATAATCACAATGTAGAGGAACGCCGGCCAACACTCCTGATAATGTATTCAAAATAAGACATGAGAGCCGAACAGTTAGATCTCCACACCACCTTCGGCACCACCAGGGTGAGCGGCGGATTCAGTCTCAGGAGGACGGTCAGGCAAGGAGTCCAGCCAGTCATTAACAGCATCCGGTCGATCAAAGAAAAGGGTACGCTCATTGTATTCGACCCGAAGTCTGGTGGGAAAGAGCATTGCATAGCGTAGGCCCCGATCCCGAAGACGTTTCTTGGCACCACGAAACTCCATACGTTGTCTCTGAACCTGTTGGGAAAAGTCCGGGTAAAAGTTCACCGTAGCATTCTCAAAGGCCACCGGGCCCTTCACCCGCGAGGCCTGCAGGATAGCGTCCCGGTCTCTATAATGAAAAAGCTTCGCTACAATGGGTCTCGGCGGGGCTCCCGGCTTGACTTTGCCCCCTGGAACACAATGTGCGCGTTCCACCGTGAAAAATTTCGTAAGACCAGAAGGGGCAAGATGGTTCAAGACCAGATCCTCAACCAGGAGATCCACCGAGTGGGGTTCAGGGTTCTCCGGTACACCAACCAGGCGAACATTGCAGCGACGTGCCCTATTTTCAAAATCCTCCAGGCGTCGGGTCATAAAGTCGTTCACCCGACGGAGATTTCCGACCTCTGTCTGGAGCTCCGAGACGTCCTTCGTGAGGCTAGACGATTTAATATCCAATGATTGTACCCTCTCATTCGTCTTGCCGAGATCAGCACGAATCAGATTCACCTCAATAGCCACGGTGTCAAGTTTATGGGCCAAGGCCTCGTACTGTAGGCCGATGGATTCCCTCACACCCGAGATGGCGCCCATGATGTCCTGTAGGGAGGGCTCCGCCGACTCTTCCAAAACTCGTTCGGACGCTGTACTGGAACCAGGCAGGGCAGCTCCGGGGGACCCCTTAGAATGGGTATAGCGGTCCATGACATTTGATTGAACTGGAGCTCCGCGCAGAGGTGTTTTCGTCTTGCGCGTCTCTCTGTCCCCTCTGCCCGCCATTTTGAAGATGCGTCACAGGAAAAGCCACCAGGGTCGACGGGCCCGACACCCAAAGTACAGGATCAAAAGTACACTAAAAAAGGGGGCACAACTCGGTTAGAGGTCGCCAAGCCAGCAAATAGGTCACATAAAAGCCCAACAGCCGATCTGCCTCCAAGTCTCAGCCGCAGCACGATATTCACACCCGTGGCCCAAGTCGGAACAGAATCGAAACCGAAACTTAGGAAGGGGGGACCCAGAAGGCCAGATCTCCTGCCGTTGTTGTTCAATTCCAGGACGGCTACAGAACCGCACCCCGTCCCGGGCGCACCTCAAGGGCGGAGCCCAAAGGTTCAGATCACCATATCTCAGGAATACGAGATCCAAATCAATTTCTGAAAAGTGCCAGGGTAATCAGCCAAACGTCCTCCACACGAATTCTTGCAAGAAATCAGGATTCAGCCAGGATAAAATGCCGGGAGCGGCGAGGGTCCGGAGAGCGCTGTGCTCAAGCGGCCATCTCGGATGCCCGCCAAGCTCCTCCTCCTCCACAGACAATGTTAAACATACTGGATACATGAGGGTTACATAACAGGAATTTGGGTAAGACGCTGCAAAAAAGGGAAAGGACAGAAAATGACAACATTTGTGAAATCAAACATTGAATGCGAGCAGGGGTATAAAAAGAGAATTAATATCATATTAGCACTTTCAGAGGAAAAAAAGTAAAACAAAGGAAAGAGGATACATAAGAAATCAGAAGAAAGAGCAGATCATGGAACACATAATGCAGATACTGGAGATGCCTGATATGCCAGATCCCATGTTTTGTTTGCTAGGGATCACGAAGCGCTCGAAACACACTAAACCTCCTCTCAAATTTGCTGATCTGGCAATGGTTCTTTTCAGGTTTCCCACTTGTAGTTGACTCTAGGACCGGGCTGCCTTGGTCTGCCGGCCTCCCCAGATTTGACCAGTGCTTTGGTTGGTAGACTAGGCCATGGCTTAACCATACACAAATACTATGTCATTGGGATTGATGGTTGTTTTACAGTTTAACAGCTGTGCCTATTAGGCATCATTTCCGTGATCATGGTGATACGCACCTGTAAATGCCAATAAAGAAATAAAAATTAAAAATGAAGGAAAATTTGTAATAGGGATGAGGAAAGTTGTATTCCTCCCTGATCATCTGCACAACACATAGTGTCTTCTAGACTTTTATGAATAGTTTTCAAACCAAACAAATAGAGGTTTGGATAGTATGCAGATATTCACGGAGAAACAGTGGTTCTGTTTTAATTATTTACAAAAAAATTATCTGAATACTGTTAGAAATCGTAGGCAGTTTCACGTTAGATGTGTGGTCAGTCTAGACTAGGCATCTCTCCAAAATGTTTAGTGAACTGATGTGATCAAATCCAGGCCTGGGCGTAGTTCGCGCAGTTTTGCTATGCAGAACTCTGCGAAGTGACAAAAAACTCAGCGGCGTTCCACAAGTGGCAGAGTGCAGTGAGAACTGCCATTCGCACTGGTCTTCCTGCTGCCCGGGTCGAAATTCGACCCGAGTGGCATCTTCCACTCTCAAACTTACCGTTCGCGAGCGGGAAAAAAACTCTGTTGCACTACGCGAAGCGGAGTTTTCTGCACTCCGCGGAGTGTGAAGTGCAGAAAAGTCCGCAGACGGAGTGTAGTTCACCGCCCAGGCCTAATCAAATTTTCGAGTATGTTAAATTGTGCTTCTTACTACTATATCCATTGTATTGATTACATGGGTGGACAACCTAGCCAACATTTCTTGTATGCTTTAGCAAAATGTTGTGACGCTGTGCTTTCTGCACCTTATTATTTTTACATGATTCCTCAGTGATGAATGTAGTAACTTTGTTCTTGATCATCTTCGGGCCCCTCTAAATAAATCAGGGCACATTGAATTAATTAATCTGGCTGTGAATGGATCAGGGCAAGAATCGGGACATTCTTGTACTATGTATAACAGGTATACAACTTGTACTCGTCCTCAAAGGTTAAGAAAAGAAGGAATGGTTTTTCCAAGTATGAATATGAACACTGTGATCTAAATTTTGCTACATTAAAGGTCCATGCAGTAGTCCTCCGTGCATTTTTGTGGGGTCTGTAGCCAATCGTTGATTTGTATCATTCATGAAATCAACATACAGATTACTCTTGCACTTGTGTCATCCTAATCTATTTAAGAGAAAGCGCTAGTCATACAAATGATCTCAGACGGAGGTTGTATTTGAATGCTGAACCTGTCTGGTGAGAGAAATTAGCCAGAAGGAACTATGTAGAACAGTTTTCCCACAGATTACCCAAAATTGACATGTGTTTCCTCTTGCTGTCTGTTGGTCAAGGAAGAAAGCAAGACCAAAAGTAACCAAGAACAACCCAACTATTCAATCCAACCTAGTCTTGCCCCAAATATACCATACTAGACCATGTGGCTGACTTTCTATATAGTGTACTAAAACAAAGTACACTGTGCAGGGAGTCCAGTGTGTACCCAATTGGTTTACAGACGCTAAAGTAGATAAAACTAATGCTCTCTTTTGTGGTAGAGTGGGCATGCAGTTAGGCTGGTCAGAGAGTAGTGTTAAGCATACGTTTTACTCACAGAGGCAATGAATGAGACACCCACTCAAAGAATAAATCTGAGACCAAATTTGAACAAGCATTGGCATAGCCAATAGGTCTTGCTTTTGGGACCTTATAAGTATTAAGTTATGCAGCACAATATCCTTGGTGCAACAACATCAACTGTTGCATGGCTAAACACTTATAAGGTCCCCAAGGTGAGACCTATTGGCTATGCCAATGCTTGTTAAATATGCACTTCCAAATGGGTCTCATTTTACGAGAGGGTATTTCAGTCAACCTTTGTTGCAAATGGCCGCTGCCCATCAGAGACGCCATGTGCAAATCTCCATGCCAATGAGAGTGAACACGTTCTGTCACACTTGGAGTTTACTTCGGCTTAAAAGGAGAACTTAAACCACACACTCAGTACATGCACACAGCACTGCACAGCGAAAAACAGTAACAGTACAAGGAGGGTCAGGAAATTAAACACTCACTACTGATTTGGAGTGTCATGGGCAGACCATCCTTCAGATGTGTGTAAATTGGATACAACAGCTGTTATTTAGAGCACTTAGAGGTGGTAGGAGTGGTGCTTTAAAAATGTTATTATTCTTAATAGGGTATCAGTTGAAGGCAGTAACATTCACTTTACCAGCAGCCCGTACCAGATGGAACTAAGTGAGTATTCAATAGCAGTAGTTGAGTTTGGAGACCATGCGAGGGAGGATAGCATGAGTGACCTGAGCTGTGCTTTTTTTCCCTCTGCAGTGATATTTTATGCATTTATTTAATATTTTTCTTGACTCTGATGGACCAAGTAGGCATTATTGCACTTTGCATAAAACAGTCATTTACTAAATGCATCATATAGATCGAGGAAAGGCAGATTAATAGCACGGGGAGTATTAATACAACGAGATACATCAAATACTCAAATATTACTTCAGGGTTGAAGGTCATGTGAGTCTAGAAATAACCTAATGAGGTGTGTATGTGTTAACCTTTAGTGAAAATATTTTTTATACAATTTTATTAAAATGCGCTGGCTCAGGCGAAACCTAAAAATTACACTTCTTTTTACATATGTTTTAAAACAAAGAACTTCGTTTGAAGGTAAGATGGCTGCCGAGGGATTGCAGTAACCAGTCGCATCCTACTCCACCTCCTCCCCTCGATGGGCAGAGCGTGACCCCCCCAGGAAATGAAAGCTGGTGTCTGGTCTCTAGGTCTGGAGGCACAAAGCAGTAAAGCCAGCCGCTAGACGAGCATGCGGAGCATACGGACTTACGCCAGGGATATTGTCCTACTAGTATTACTCCGGGCTCACAGGAAGCTTACGGCTGGATCCGCATTAATAAATCACAGAATGCCTCCACGGATCGTAAAGGGCAGTGAAACGAAGGATGGGGGCAAGGAGGCAACAGTCCCGAAAGAGCCGAGAAAAGAGAACGAAAAAGAGAAAAAAATAAATGACCCGAAAGCACTGGTTGGAGCCGGGACACAGAAGGCTGCAGCTGGGAAACTCTCGTGCAGGAAAGCAGGCTGCGAGGCATCACTCGCATCAAGCACACAGTGGGACGTTTCCAGTAAACCCATGCCACCCAAACAAAGGTCTAAAGAAACCAACCTGCGCTAGCCCACGATGGTGGAAAGCCTCGCTAACATTTCTATGGGAGAAGCGGTAACCGGGAAGTTGAAGCGAGGCGAGGGCTCGGCTGGTCCGAACAGCGGGCTGAACGTCCTCGTGGACGCTGCCGTTGCTAAGCAACCAGCGACGGCGGTAGCAGAGCAAAGGCAGGAACCAGAGAGTGACGTAGAAGCTCGTGCAGCAGCCTCAGGGGAAATTCATGCCGGCAAACCCGTAAGTACCCCTGGCCCCGAGGATATGATTCTTGACTCAAACTTTGGGGGAGAAAACGGAGAAGGCTCAGGAGGAGGGGCCACAGTCCAGTCATTAGGGCATAATGAGGACACGGGGGCTGAGGGGGGAGAAGTGGTTGATGCTCCAGGGGACTGGGGAAACTGTCCGCTTATGGAAAACGCTGCAGAGTTAAGCACACATCAGGGCAGCCTCAGTGAGAGGGGGGCTAGCGGTGCTACATCTCCAGAACGCTTTTACTCAGTCAATGAAGATTCTCAATCTGTGGGTAGCGTGGAGGACAGCTCAGGGGAATGTACAGACACAGAAAGTAGTACCTCAGCCCAAAGAAGTACCCAAAAAAAAGTGTGTGTCCAGGAGAAGACCCACCCCCGCGGTGTGTATCACTTACAACGCAACTTTTACGTCGTAATGCTGTTACAACGCAGCTATTACAACGCAGGATCCATTACAACGCATGGCATTACAACGCATGGCATTACATCGCAGATACTATTACAACGCATACCATTACATCGTAAGTATTGGTAAGTATATAATTTATTTTAATTTTATTTAATATTATATAAATGATTTAATTAATATTAATTATAAATAAAAATAAATAAAAATATTTATTTATGTTTTTAAATATTATAAATTAATATTTATTATTTTAAGTATTATAAATTAATATTTATTATTTTAAGTAATTTTTTAAATAAATATGAGTATAAGAGTATATGTATAGGTGTTTGGGGGTACAGGGTGTTTTTAGGTTTCAAGGTAGGGTTTGGGTTTTGGGGTACAGGGGTGTTTTTAGGTTTCAGGACAGGGTTTGGGTTTTGGGGTACAGGGGTGTTTTTAGGTTTCAGGGTAGGGTTTGGGTTTTGGGGAAAAGGGGTGTTTTTAGGTTTCAGGGTAGGGTTTGGGTTTTGGGATACAGGGGTGTTTTTAGGTTTCAGGGCAGGGTTTGGGTTTTGGGGTACAGGGGTGTTTTTAGGTTTCAGGGCAGGGTTTGGGTTTTGGGGTACAGGGGTGTTTTTAGGTTTCAGGGCAGGGTTTGGGTTTTGGGGTACAGGGGTGTTTTTAGGTTTCAGGGCAGGGTTTGGGTTTTGGGGTACAGGGGTGTTTTTAGGTTTCAGGGCAGGGTTTGGGTTTTAGGGTACAGGGGTGTTTTTAGGTTTCAGGGCAGGGTTTGGGTTTTGGGGTACAGGGGTGTTTTTAGGTTTCAGGGCAGGGTTTGGGTTTTGGGGTACAGGGGTGTTTTTAGGTTTCAGGACAGGGTTTGGGTTTTGGGGTACAGGGGTGTTTTTAGGTTTTAGGGCAGGGTTTGGGTTTTGGGGTACAGGGGTGTTTTTAGGTTTTAGGGCAGGGTTTGGCTTTAGGGATAATTAAATTATATTTACCATTTTTAAATTAAATGAAATATATTTAATAAATTAAATTAATTATTTTACATTAATTACATTTTTTAATTAAATTAAATTAATTACAATTTTTATTATATTTACATTTATTAAATAGATATTATTTTATTAAATTAAATTAATGACAATTTTTAAATGTCTTTTAATTAAATTATTTAAAAAAATTTAATTACAATAAACTAAATAACATTTAAAAAAAAAAGTCAACTTACCTATATTTACGATGTAATGCCATGCGTTGTAATAGCACCTGCGATGTAATGCCATGCATTGTAATGACATCCGTTGTAATGGATCCCGCGTTGTAAAATCTGCGTTGTAACGGAACGCGTTGTAAAATAACGCGTTGTAACATCATAGATCCCACCCCCGCAGATAGCCCCTCAGACCTCTCAAAGAAATTAGTCTGGGATTATTCAGCTACGTCACAGACCTACCTGGAGCAGGATGGCGTCACCCCCTTGCCCGGTGCACAAGCTTCGCCCCAGCCTGTTTCTCTGGAGCTATTATTCAGTACTTTGAAAACCATGCAGAGCGAGGCAAGAGTTGAGAGTCGGAGGGCAAGGCAAGAGTCAAGGAAAATCCAGAACACTCTAAGAAAAATGAACAAACGGTTTGACGAGGTAGATGAGGGAGTTACCCAAGTCGAGGAAAGGACTGGGAAGCTCGAGAATGAATAAACAATCTCAAGACACTCAAACAGGATCAGCAGAAAGTGGCGGATGATGTTCTCTGGAAGCTCGAGGACTATGAAAATCGCCAGAGGCGGAATAACATTAGACTGCTGGGAGTGGCTGAGGGCTTGGAAGGGGATGACATTAGACTCTTTGTTGTGAACTTATTAAAGGGGACCTTTCCCGAGCTAGGCACATGGCAATGGGAGGTAGAAATCCAGAGGGCACATCGCTTCCCCTTTGTGATTAGGAAAGGCCAAGCAGGGCGTCAAGAGGGCAGGCCAAGAGCCATCTTGATTTACGTTGGCAACTTTCTGTTAAGGGAGTTAATTCTGGAAAGAGCCAAGCCTGAGTCTAAGCGCTCCTTTAGTAACATAACCTTTTTTACCAGGCCTGACTTCTGTCACGTCACCGTGGAGCGCAGATGGAGGCTCAGACAGCTAATTGCCCCCATACAAGCTCTGGGGTCGGAAGCTTTTTTACTGTACCCAGCAAAACTGAAAGTGGTCACTAAAGGGGTGGTGAAAATATTCTTCTCGGAGATTAAGGCCAAGGAGTATATGGTGGAAGTATTGGGGTTCAAAGGAGGGTGAAGTTTGGGGTTTAGTTTGGGATAATGTCCTGGGATGGGTATGCACTCTTTCTAGTAGGTTTTGGAACCAGTATGAGGGGGGGGGGTGTGGAGGCGACCACTGCATTTCCAAGCGTCCACACATAGGCCATGGGAGGCCTATTTGCCTGGCGGGGGAGGGATAAGGGGGGTCAGTAGGGGAGATGGGGGAGTGGGGTTAAGGGGCACACACAGCACACACAGCACACGCAGGAGCATTTTGATTTTAGCACTATGTACTTCGTGAGATTTGTTGAGAAGTTGGATCAACCTTTCGTAGTCTTCTAATGTGTTGTAGAATCGCGTCTCTCAACGTCTGTGGGCTTAATGATGCACAAAAAAGGATCAGAGTTACAGCATTTCTGAAGATAATGAAGCCGGATCTGGTGTGTTTGCAGGAAACGCATGTGGAGGGAGGGAAGGGTTATTTACTTGAACAGTTAGGGTTTTCCGTTTTAGCCCATACCAAACAAGGGGTCAAGACTAGAGGGGTGGCAATTTTGGGCCGTGATAGGGAATGTAGAGTAGGGAGAAAGCTTGAGGATCAATGGGGGAGGTGGGTGATAGTCGAAATATGGTTTAAGGGGGAGAAGTTTACACTGATCTCTATCTATGGCTCCACAGGGGACAACCCAGATTTATTTGAATTTCTTGATTTAGAAATGGCAAATTGGCCTGAGCCAGTCATATGTTGTGGTGATTTTAATATTAATAGTCCCTCGGATAGGGAGATTCAGAAGAGACAGGGCTATAGAGGGAGGAAAAAAAGGTCACATAGAGCCCTAGTGGACATGGCACAGCATAATTCTTTAATAGACCTATGGGCAAATTTATGCCCACAGTCGGATGGCACAACATACTTCTCGGCCCCGCATAAGATTACGGTAAGACTGGATTATTTTTTGATATCTCACTCCTTACTTACCAGATCACAAATAGCAAAGTTCCCCCGTCTAGTCTCGAACCATAACCCTCTGGTGTTGACAATAGAACTAGGAGGGGTAGTCGTTAATCCCTATTGCTGGACATTTGAGAGGGCCCTTCTTAAAAATAGGGAGTATGTAAGCTATATGAGCAATTGGATCAAAGATTTTTTGAGGATCAATAGAGGGAGCACGTCATCGGGCAATGCTTGGGACGCGTTCAAAGCAGGGGTCCGCGGGGAGACACTTAGCTACTCTCTGCATAGACAAAGGGATGAAAAATTGAAGGTGGAGGAATTGTTTAAGACCTTAATGGAGGCAGAGGAAGAGCTGACACGGCTGATACAAGCAGGCAGCCCTTTGGGACAACATTTATTGAAAATGATGGTATTAAAGACGGATGGAGTAGAGGGCATAGCTAGTAAAGCTGCGGCTAAATATTTGGCTAAAAAGGAGGAAGCGTTTGAAATGAGCGAGAGGGTGGGCCATATCCTGGCGGTCAGGACAAGACAGAAGATAGCTGCAGGGGATATTAAGTGCATAAAAGATAAGCAAGGAGGCATGATTGTAGATCCTGTGGGTATTAGAGAGGTCTTCAGGGAATGTTATTCAGATGTGTATGAAAGTGAGCAGGGAGGAGAAAGTACAGACATTAAGGAGTACCTCAATCAAGTTATTACAGACGGTCTTCCCGTGGAGGAGAGGGAAAGACTCGATCTGCCCATTAGCCTTGAAGAAGTATGCGTGGCATTGGCTGAACTCCCCTCAGCAAAAGCTGCAGGCCCAGACCAGATTCCTCTGGAGTTCTATAAGACATTTAAGGAGGCTTTGGTGTCTGATTTATTAGACACATTTCTTCAGGCTCAACAGGGGCTCTCAATTCCAGCATCCTGGGGAGGGGCAGAAGTCACTGTGGTATTAAAAAAGGGCAAGTCACCTATAGCCCCAGGGTCATATAGGCCTATCACTCTAATGAATTCAGACGCTAAACTCTTCTCTAAAATTCTTGCGAAAAGACTGGCTAAGGTAATAGACGGGTTGGTCATCCCAGAACAGCATGGATTTATTCCAGGAAAGGGAACCACCGAACACATTAGGCAGGTCATCACCATGTTCGATGCTACGGAGATCCCGGGAGATCCTATCGCTGCGTTATTCCTGGATGCTGAGAAGGCGTTCGATAGGGTCTCCTGGGATTATCTATGGGAAGTGATGAGATGGTTTGGTCTGGGAGAAGGATACATCAGAGCAGTTCAAGCGCTATATACAGCCCCTACAGCCAAAATTAGGATCAATAGGGGGCTTACTACGGAAGTGCAGATAAGAACAGGTACGCGGCAAGGGTGCCCTTCATCTCCCCTTCTGTTCGCAATCTATTTGGATCCCTTCCTGCGTTGGCTGTCCGATAATCCCAATATCCCAGCCTTAACTACATTAGGTACGCAGGTTAAAGTGTTAGCTTACGTGGATGATGTCGCGATAATAACCGCTAATCTTTCCCTGGCAATAACAGAAATAGAGACCGAGGCACATAGTTTTGGGAGAATCTCGGGGTATAAGCTCAACAGCAACAAGACCCAAATTGTGAAGAATCCCCACGCCATCTGCAATGACCCAAGGGTGGTTAGTGCAGCAATATATTTGGGCATTGACATTACTGCTGATTTAGAGACGGTGGTGGAGTGTAATCTGACACCATTAATTAATAAAGTAAGCTCAGATTTGACAAGGATGAACAACCTCCGGCTGTCCCTGGTAGGCCGTACAAACGTTATCAAAATGTTAGTACTCCCCAAGTTTTTATATTTTTTTAGGGCAATCCCCCTATTTTTTGAAGCGCACTGGTTTAACAAACTAGAATCAATTTTGAATAAATTTATTTGGGCACATGGGAAGACCAGGCGGGCGTATAGGTTTGTCATTACCCAGGGAGAGGGGCGGATGAGGGGCACCTGACTTTAGGCTTTATTATTGGGCAGCTGTGTTGCAGTATATGCAGGGCCTAATTGGAGGCGGCGGCGCCGATCCTAAAATAACTGCATTATTTACCAGGATTTATGAATTCACTCTGGGATCCAGTACAGAGAATGCCTTCCTGAGTTGCACTGATTCCTCTTATTTTAAGAGGACGCGATTCAAAACTATTAATGCAGCCTATAATGTCTGGACGGCGTTTGCAAAGAAAATCAGTTTGGGGAGGTTTAACACCTATATTAGATTGTATAGGAACCGTTCCTTACCACCTTTGATCTTTGCAGATACAACTATGGCTGAATGGACTAGGAAGGGGATAGTTAAGATAGGAGACTTATTGGGGCCAGATGGGGGGATTATGCAATTTTCATCTTTAGAGACAAAGTTTCATATTAATAGGGGAAGTTTTTTCAAGTACCTTCAGGTGAGGAGTTTTCTCAGAAACAAAATTGGGGGGGCGGCTAGGTTTGGCAAAAACGATATATTAGAAGCAATAGAGAGAGGTGGGGGATTGTTCTATTCGCAGTCTGTATGCTGCTCTGGCAGCTACTAAGTCGGATGATCTTGGGAAGCAAGCTGCCAAATGGGCTTTGAAACTGGAAACAGATGTAAGCTATTTTCAAGCCTCTTTGAAATTAGGATGCTCAGTGCTATGCTCTGCCCCTCTCCAAACTCAACATTACAAAACGCTCTATGCACTCTACTTTACCCCGGCGCGAATAGTTCAGTGGGGAGGGACAGCTGGGATTAACTGCCCCCGATGCAACGAGTTGGCGGCAGATAGTATTCATATATTTGCCACCTGCCCCCACCTTCAGCCGCTGCTTAAAGGGATTGAAGGTTTCTTAGCAGGAGCCTTGGGGATCAAGACTATCCTAAATCCCCATTTGATAGTGTTGGGAGTTAGCGGGGACACTGACAATGAGTATGAAGAATTTGTGTTTATTGCTATGGCGGTTCTTAGATTGACTATAGCCAGGGTATGGCTGGATAAAATCCCTCCGACATTGCAACAATGGCTGGCCATTATTCTGGCAGTTTATAACTTAGAGAAGGGTATATATGAGAGAAAGGGTAGGAGAGCGAGGAGGCTGGGGAAAAAGATTTGGGAGCCGATCCAGCGTTGGAAAAATGGTATGCGGGAAAGTTAAAAAAATCTTCACTGTATATTGATTGTTATTGTTTAGGTGGATGTGACTAGGATCCGTAAAGTGAAATGCAGATATTTATTTTTCATCTATTTTTCCCCTTCACTCCTAGGTCCTTTTCCTGTTTTTCTTTTCTTTTTTTTTTTCTCCTCTCTTTTTCTTATGTTTGTGCGGTTCTATTAGTTTATTTTTGTTGTGCAATTCTACTGACTTAATTGTTAAAAGTCGGATGTTAATTCTCTGTGCTGTGCTGTGTACATGCTCCAAAAAAAAGTTCTTAATAAAAATATAAAAAAAAAAAAAATGAAGGGCAGTACTGTTTGCAATAGCAATCTTCACAGGTAAGTAAAACGTTCAAAGCTGTGCGCATTTACGCACACTGTAATCCAATGTGAGAAAAAGGCAAAGATGTATAAAGGTAGGTACAGTGTGTTTCAGGGGGTTCACCTTCAGTGTTCGTAGTTTGGTGATGGGCGTCCGGTACCCTGGGGGTTTGTGCTGCACGGCTCCGGTTGGTTCTGGTGTCTTCACACTCAGTGAGGAGACAGATCTGGCCTTCCAGAACACAAGTGACTTCTCCTAGTCATCTGTGGCTTTGGTCGGGCCGAGGAGCTGCAAGGTGGTGGACCAGACTCTGCTTGCTGGTGTCTGTGGCCTACAGGGGAGTAGCTCCTCTACTCCAAGGGAGACTGTAGGCAATTTCTGGAATGCTGGTAGGCTGCCCAAGGCTTTGGTAGTTCTCCAGCTTGCAGGACGAGTCACTCTGTCACGATTGTCGAGAGAAGGCTGAGGACAGGCAAGGTTTTGTGCCAAACATCCACAGTTCTGCTGCAGTTTTCACCAGGTATCGACTCTTCTTTGTCCTCCTTCTATTGATCCATCAATTCTGAATTCTTGGGTGCCACCTAACTACTCAGTTTAGGGGCGTTTACAGGTAGTAGCAAATAGGTTAGCTATGTTTAAGGTGTCTACACCCTCTATATGATCACTTCCTGTAGGAAGTGGTCATCATGACCCTAGAATGCTAATGGCGTCCAAAGCAAGATGTAGGAATTTGAAAAATGGGGTCCACATCAGCTGGCCCGCCTTAAGTGAAGTGCTGGTTGAATGTGGGCACACCTCCTAATCTTACTAATTTTTCCGGCTGGCTTGATGGCAAAAACTGGGGTCAGGATTGGGGGGTGGGGTAGAATTTTCACTATCTGGAGAGGCCTGTGTCGTAGGCAGCAGGGCCTTTGAAGCTTCCTGCCCTGGAATGCACATCCTGCATGGAGGAGGTGTGAATACCTCTGCCCAGAGCAGGCTTTGTTCCTGTCTCAGACTGAAGGCTGTCATCTCAGGAGGACAGAAACTTGTCAATGGTGGCTGGCTGGTCGAGACCGGCTAGTTAATACACTAGGAGTCAGTAGGTTTTCAAGGGGCACCTCTGGGGTGCTCTCTATGTGCATTTATTATTAAATCCACCACTGGCATCAGTGTGGGTTTATTAAGACAAGGTGTTTGGTATTAAACACATTGGGGTACAGTGAAGCCATCATGTAGCTAGGGAACTTGTTTTTCATGAATGACCAACCCAAGTTCTCGTCATGGCTTCCCTGTTCACTCGTAATATCTAAGGGTGAACTTGGATATCACCGGGACATATCCACTCCCACAGATATGCCCACACATAGGTATAGTTGCAACTGCAACCCCTAAATGACGTCCATGATCTAAATTCCAGTCACCATTTTTTGTCCTTTAATTTAACACGCAAACAACAACTGATGGCAAAGAAGGATGCCACGTACAAACTGTTGTATCTAGAGAAGTTAGAACAGCTCCCATTTACAATAGCCGAAACACCCTCTGCCTTTTGGCGGCTGTAAGGCCTGCCGTAGAGGTGACTTACCTATACCACATGTAGTGCTGGCAGGCATGGGGCACAGTGATATGTGTGCCATGTCGACTCTTCGGTTTTCTCTGCACCGGACACAAAGGCTGCAATGACAGTGTGCATGAGCTTGGGGACGGTTCCCTAAGGGTGGTATAATTTGTGCTGCAGCCCTTTGTTTTTAGACCGTAGGTACCAGGGGTAACAATTACTAGCACCTTACAGGGATCCTAAAGGGGAGCCAATTGTGCAACAATCCTGCAGTTTAGGGAAAGAACACTGGTACTAGGGACCTGGTTAGCAGAAACCCAGTACTTTTTCAATCAAATGTTGCATCAGATGCCATGCAAAATGTGGGGGTAACCATGTCAAAAGGGGCACTTTCCTACAACCTCTGCCCTAGGATCCAATCTTGAGCTCCTGAATATCAAGTATTGAGCTATCTGCTCCTAACATTAATAATATACTGAACTGATACTGACGTAGGTCTCCCGGCTTTAGTTGCTTCAGTCGGGTTTTTCTTCCTCTTCTTCTGTTTTTCCTTCCCCCTGAGCATGAACACATTACTGTGTCCTTACACTGCTCGCTTTTTCAAATGGTACTTCTTTTTTGTTTGTTTAAGCAATCTGCAAGACTACATGTGTATTCCAGCTGTCTCCATAGTGTGCATCTCTTCCCCTGTCCGCACTGCTGTTTTTCGCTTGTGTGGTTCTCGCCCTACATTCGCCCTACATTCGCCCTCGCCCTACATTCGCCCTCGCCCTACATTCTCTCTTCCTCCTTGTGGTCCTATCGGACCACAAGGAGGAAGAGAGAATCCAAACAGTCCCGCTAGACGCTAACAGAACAGCGAGGAAAAACGAGAGAACTTCCAACCCCCACAATCTACAGCACATACAGCTAACACCAAACGAAGCGGAAAATGTGATCGCCAGTAAAAAAGAAAAACACCTATCCTGTCTATTACTCAACTGCCGGTCAGCTACCAAACATGCATCGGACATAGCGGACCTCATCCTCAACAAGGACATCGACCTGGCAATCCTTACAGAAACTTGGCTTACGGAATCCTCATCCCCAACCATGGATCTATTGATACCACCGCAATTCAACGTTCTCAGACTGGATAGACACGGAAAGATAGGGGGAGGGATAGCATGCATTCATCGATCTGACATAGAGGTTAAACAAATTCAGGCCGACCCGCTGGAATCATGTGAGTATCTTGGTCTTAACATAAGATCATCCAACACTCAATGGTGCAACCTGCATACTTTCTACCACCCACCAGGAGATAACACAAAGTTTATAGCAGAGTTAATGGAGATCATAACAGCCAACTCGAATGACGCTGCCAATAACATATTCCTAGGCGACTTCAACCTGCATTGGGAGAACTGCAATGACAAACTGGTCAACATGCTTAAAGGTTTCCTCACTGAACTAAACCTCACTCAAGCGTGCACACTGCCCACACATTCGAAAGGAGGGACGTTAGACTGGCTAATCTCAAGAAACAAAGCTGCTACAATCCAATCCATAACTCCATGTGACTGGTCGGATCATCACGCCATAACTTTCATGATACCGGTAACGAGAAAAGGTAGAACCAGGCAACCTGTCAAGACCAAAAAATGGACTCGAGACACAAAAGAAACAAATATGGAACTACTGGTCAAAAGCTGTGAAAGAGACTTAAAGCCACCCAACGATATGGAAACAGTTAACGAACTGACGGAACACTACATAACAACTGTCGAAAATATCGTTAATACCACCATGCCACTAAAATTAAAACGAATCTCAGAAAAGACAAAAAACCCGTGGTTTACCGAAGGACTAAATGAAGATAGACGCAAATTGAGAATGGCCGAAAGAAAATGGAGGCAACACCCATCAACACCGGAATTGGAAGCCCTTAGAAAAACAAGGAAACAATATAATAAAAAAATCATCAACTCAAAAAAGGAATTTATAAGAGAAGAACTGGATAATGCCAAAAACAGGCCACGAAAACTATTTGAAATCCTAAAGGAGCAATCAAACAAACTAGCCAAAACAGTGCAAGAACATTCAAAAACATCTCTAAGCTGTGATGATTTCTCCACATTTTTCATGGAAAAGGCCAAAGCACTCGAAATAGAGCTTAAAAATTCGGCATTAAATCTTCCCAACGAACCTTGGGCTACTAACGATGCCAACTCTACAACAGTTTGCACTAAGGCTAAAAACAAGGCGAGCTGGGAAACATTCGAACTGTACGACCAACACACGATTGCCAAGACGCTCTCAGGAATCAAACCTAACAACCACCACCAAGACCCTCTACCTGCAAAATGCGTAAAAGAAATCAATCACATCTTGATTCCAATATGGACCGAAATAATAAATGCGTCACTGTCACAAGGGATCCTTCCAGACTGCCTAAAAACAGGTCAAGTCGTTCCCATAATCAAAAAACCCACAGCAGATACATCAGATCCAAATAACTTTCGCCCAGTGACCAACATCCCTTTACTGGCCAAGCTGACTGAGAAATGTGTGCAGAACCAACTGTGCCAACACATCAACAAATTCTCCTTGTTAGATGAATGCCAATCAGGATTCCGAGCAGGGCACAGCACTGAAACAGCGATTCTCCACATTACTGATGACGCATTACAGGCCCTTGACCAAAATCAAGCATGCTTACTGATTCTCCTGGACTTGTCATCGGCATTTGATACGGTAAATCATGAAGCATTACTGGCCAGGCTACGGGAGAGGATGGGAATATCAAGAACAGTACTGAAATGGTTCGAGTCCTTTTTACAGAACAGAACACAGCGCTTCCTAGTTAACCAATCAATCTCCCCTCCGTGCCCTACCACAATTGGAGTCCCTCAAGGATCGACATTATCCCCAGATCTGTTTAACCTATACGTCGAGCCACTCACAGAAATTCTACAAAAATCTCAAATATCCTATCACATGTATGCAGACGACACGCAAATATACGTAAAGATTGGATCCATAAAAGAATTGGAATTAATGAATGAGACACTAAAAATGACACTTCAATGGTTAATGGCAAACCACCTGAAGCTGAATGCACATAAAACAGAGTTCCTATTAATCTCTCCACCAAAGAAGAATATAGAAATAACGGAATGGATGAAAGTCGTGACTGCGCTAAACTGTACCCCTACCCTTGTCAACTCAGCCAAATCACTAGGAATCATCTTAGATGAGAATCTAGACATGAAAGCCCACATTAACTCAATGGCGAAAAGTGCCCGATTTCACTTGAACTACCTAAGAAAATTGAAACCTTTCATCACAGAGTCAGACCTTAAATTGGCAATCCAATCCTTAGTTATCTCGAGGATTGAATATGGGTGCACCACCTTGGCTGGATTACCAAAAATGTCCACAGGACCATTGAAAGCCTGCCTTAACGCTGCAGCAAGACTTATCACCGGAACTAGAAAATATGACCATATATCCCCACACCTGAAAGCATTAAACTGGCTACCATATGAAGCAAGAATCCAAATGAAGTTAGCATGCATCACACATAAAGCATTACACGACAACACCCCAAGATATCTTACAAAGAAAATTCAGTTGTCCGGTAGCAACCGAACAACTAGGAGTGCTGGGGAGCTGCTACTACGACCAGCATTCTTCCGAAAGAAAAAAACTTATGACAGAGCGTTCTCAGGAGCGGCCCCCAGAATATGGAACTCACTCCCTCCAAACATCAGGAAGATCCAGAATCTGGTAACATTCAAACGGGAAGTGAAGAGCCTGCTGATGAACAGATACATTACTTAATGAAGATCACTGATCTTGGATCTGCTATAATACTGCCTTAGTACAGATCATGTACGCTATCAAAATAGGAGGCTCAGACAATACTATAATGGAATATGTATCCTAGGATATGGGAATAACCCAAAGTCAACAGGAATGGAGATTGGATTGAACAGAAGAACAATTATTTTTCATGAACCTATACAGTACTACCTCATACATGAACCTATACCATGCTACCTCATATTTGTTATATATACATGTCTTGTATTTTATTTAATCATAGCTCACTTACTTTTGCTAACGTCACATGTATTACGAATTTATATGTCATCTACCTCATATATATACATGTCTTGTATTTTATTTAATCATAGCTCACTTACTTTTGCTAACGTCACATGTGTTACGAATTTATATGTCATCTACCTCACTGCGATTGCTTGCTAACGACGTATACATATGTAACCGTGTTTCCTTTTACTACCTCATGTAAAGCGCTCTGATACCTACGGGTCTTGTTCGCGCTATACAAAACTTTATAATAAATAAATAAATAATAAATACATTGCTCTCTGTGATGCTTTCTCCCTCATGTGTTTCCCCACATTCGTTACTTTTTCACCTGTGTGCTTTCCCCCTCTCAACTCAATGATGCTGTCCCTCTCACTGGTTTGCTCCCCCACTGTGCCCACCTCATTACCCCATACCACGTTTGCACCCTCTGTGTTTCTTCAAGACCACCCCCCAAAAAAACGCTTTAGTGTACCTTTTTTCTTTTTATTTGCAGATTCAAGTTGGATCAAAAAATAGCATTAAAAACTGCTGCATTATTTTATAAGCCCGCATGTGCACCTACAAAATGTTGCAATTGTTAAAAGGTATTAGCTTTTTCAGGTGGTACTTCTTTTTTGTTTGTTTAAGCAATCTGCAAGACTACATGTGTATTCCAGCTGTCTCCATAGTGTGCATCTCTTCCCCTGTCCGCACTGCTGTTTTTCGCTTGTGTGGTTCTCGCCCTACATTGCTCTCTGTGATGCTTTCTCCCTCATGTGTTTCCCCACATTCGTTACTTTTTCACCTGTGTGCTTTACCCCTCACAGCTCCATGATGCTCTCCCACTCACTGGTTTGCTCCCCCACTGCGCCCCCCGCGTTACCCCCTACCACGTTTGCACCCTCTGTGTTTCTTCAAGACCACCCCCCAAAAAAACGGTTTAGTGTACCTTTTTTCTTTTTATTTGCAGACTCAAGTTTGAACAAAATATATCATAAAAACTGCAGCACCATTTTGTAAGCCCGCATGTGCACCTACAAAGTGTTGCAATTGTTAAAAGTAATTAGCAAAACCAATAAGTTCCGCAGGTAAGACCTATTGGTTTTTGCAGTACTTGTTATACCAAACTACCTAGACTAGAAGCAATTATATATATATAATAAGCATTATGAAACAGAGATGTTATATTTATACATAACATTTTAGAAATAAATCACATGTAAAGTCCCATTATAATGATGAAGTGAAAAATACTCCAACTATTCCCCCCATTTAGCAGTGGTTGGTGCTGCGTCTAAGGTGGCAATGCCACGGTTGCTATTCAACTTTATTCTGTGCCCATTAAGACCAAATCTGCTGGTATTTAACAGGGCAGCCTCTAGCTTTGTAAAGTGTTTCCTCCGCAATGGCACATTTTTCTTCTCCTCCACTCACTTATGGTATGAGGAGCAACGCTGCACCAGTGTCCTGCAGTATCGCACTTTGTGATCAAGTAGCCGAGACCAGCAAATAGTAGAGTGCCACAACCACCCCCCCCCCCCATTTATCCATAATCTCCAAAACCTTTGGGTTCTTATGGGCATCTGTAGCTTAGTACGCTCTCTAGCTGTGAATATATTGTAATCCGTATATGACATTGGTGAGGCAGATCCTTGTGGTGTGTAGGAAAGTCCCCTTAGGACGTTTGCAACAAAAACAAGTGGTCCGGGGGCTTCCACCATTCCGCCACAGCCTGGGGTAATGGAATTAAACACAGTGTAAGTGATTGAATAGTTTTTTACATTCATGCATCAATCCATTTATTGTCATCTAAGGCTCCCAGTTCTTTAATCCACTTTTCTCTGAGACGCATAAAAGGATTGGGGGAGTTGATGATCAGAGACCTTTAAATATGAGAAATCCGCCGAAGAACAGATATTTGGGAGTTTGAAATCAGCTGACAATTGTTCAAAGGATTTCATGTGGTCAGTTGCCAAGGCATCACAGAGTTTAGAAATGCCAATGAGGTCCCTAGGCCAGGAATCCAGCTAAGCTTGTAACCTTTTTAAGAAGTATGCCTGGCCAACCAATGTTTTTAATGGAATTGGTGTAATCTTAGGTAGTGCGTGTGTAATCTGTGTACTGTGGATAAGGTCATACAGTTTCAGTATTTGGAGCTCTAGATGCACAATTTCTGTTGCTAAAGAGCCAGATGTCAATACCTAGTAGTACAGTTGGAGGCTGGCCATCTCCAATCCACCATTGAACATATCCTGAGGGTATTTAGCCATTGATACTCATGGGGTGCCTCCCCTTGCATGCATTGATGAGTCATGTTTAATTAAGTGGGTAAGGATAGTTTGGGTGTTAGGATAATTATTTGAAGAAGAGTTTGACCCAGTTCTCATGATGGCACTCAGCAGCTAGGCAATGTGAATGTTCCGACTAAAAGCCGGGTCTGGTGATATGCCCAGTTCTTTGAGGCGAGTGGAGGCTAATTTCATTTGAAAATGTGAGTATTTTGCTGAAGAACTCCCACTAGAGGCATGTATATTGATTGCCTCAGTTGACCCGAGACCCAAAGCTTCTTTAGAAACCTAAAGTATGTGAAAGATACTCAGGATGGAAATCTTAGGTCGCGCACAAAGAGTAGATCATCCACATACAGACTGACCCTGGCTTCAAGACCCCTGGCCATCGAGACCCCCAAACCACGGCATCTTGTCTGATCAACTCCACGAGTCGCTCAGTAACTAGCGCGAACAAGAGTGAGAAGAGTGGGCACCATGTCTTATGCCTTGACATATCAGAAATGGAGCAGAGAGGGCACCGTTCATTAAGACCCGGGTACACTGGTAAGAGTACATGACCCTCACATAACTGAGAAAGCATTGTCTCAATCCCATTCTTTCTAGAACTACAAGCATGAAGAGCTAGTGCTCCATGTTGAACGCTTTCCCGAAAGTCGACAGAGCAGGGTGGCTTCTTCCTTCAATCTGTGTATCTCTGTTAAGGTAGCCTGGAGCCTGCGAAGACATAGCCTGGTGCTTCTGCCTGGCATGAAATTGTTTTGAACAGTGCTGATTAAAGTGCAGATTTTCTCTATTCGTCTGTTTTGTATGACTTTTGCAAGAATTTTGGTTTTTGTATTCATGAGGGAGGTTGGTTTATATGATTCCAATATGTGGGAAAGCACCCTAGGTTTATAAATGATTGTGATGAAAGCCTCACTTAGGTCAGGAGAGAGCCCACATTTCTTCCATAACTCTTGGTATGTTTCTAGGAGATGCAGTAATGAAAGTGAGGAATACTTTTTGAAACATTCGAGAGGAATTCCATTTGAGCCAGGTGTCTTGTCTGAAAGCATCTCCTTGATTGCCTGCTGTATTTCTACCGTAGAGAGAGATGGGTTCAGCTATTCGGTATCAGATGCCTGGAGCTTGGGTAAAGGGAGATCTAGGATGATTGGACTCTCCAGTTCTATCCAAGGAGGCGTTTGGATAGCATAAAGGTCTGCATAGTGCTACACAAATGTATGTGTGAACTCAGCCACCTTAAATACCTCATACACCTGAGTATCCAGGACCATTGGTATGATTCTGGCTTCAGTATCCTACTTTGCAAGCCTTACAAGGAGTTTTCCCACCTTTTCCCCCATTCTTATTATAGCTTATGTTCTTACATGAGCCAAGAATTTGTGGTAGAACTTAAAAGATTGATCCTGATGGCATCCCTGGTTTGATCAGTATGGGTGAACAGTGTGTACATTCAGATTTCCAGCTCACGATGCCTCTAGGACCTTGACCCGCTTGTCCAAACTCCATCCTTCTTTGCCTTTGCAGTATAATATGACCCTGCTACTGACTATCGTCTTAAAGGCCTCCCACAGAACCTCCCTAGAGGAGACTTGATTCCTTGTTAGGTAAAATATTCTTGTTCACTTTGGATCAATGGGAAGGCCCAAGGTGGTTCTTTATGTCTTCCTGGTCAAGGATCTAATTTTGGCTATTTAAAACATGGGGTAGTTACTAAAGGATTAGAATCCAAAGGTACAGAACATGTAAAGAGTCATTGACGACCTCATTAAAAGAATTGGAGTTTTGGGAAAGTTTTAATGATTTATTGGTGTGTAGCTCCGGTTTTGAGGAAAATGGACGTAACATATTTTTTCCTGTATCTTTGTGTTCCCTGTATTTAGATGCAAACACAGGATGGTTCCCTGTTCGCTCAGCTACCGGGCCTTGCCCGGCTGCTGGCTTCTAGCACCTGGCTTTAGTTGCAACTACAGTTTTTTTTAGCCCAGCCTTCTTTACTAGTTCTTTGACTCATAGGGCAACCGGAGAGCCATGGGCCACAAAGCCACAAAGAGCCACGACTGAAGCCAGTAGGCCCTGGTTTCATTCTGCGGCTGTGGAAGAGAGTGGTGGTAAATCCTAGGATCCTTGGTTTTTCCGATAAGAGCACCATTAAAGCGTCCAGATGCCTGTGCCCCAGCCTGGTTTGGGGTCTCATGCAGCCCTAGGCCCACACAGTGCTCTTTCTCGGTGGCCCTGCTGCCCCACCCTAGCACGCAGCCAGCAGTGAAGACAAGCAGTGATTCTGTGGAGGAGTTTTTGTGGAGGAGGATAGTGCAGCATGGTGTCAGAGTCGGAAGGTGCAGGTTGTGCACGTGGTTACCAAGGCAGTCCACAGATGGCTGTCGGCCGCAGTGCGGCTTTCAGTTCGAAGCCCTAGCAAAAAATGAATAGGATAAACCAGTAATCACTGGTAAACTGCACTGTAATACCCTGCAGTATTTTTATATTTGAATTCCCAGTCAATCTCCAGTGATACTCTGAGTTAGTGCTTAGAGCTGCTCTGAGTGCTGTCAGCTTTTAGCTGTCCCATAATCAGTGGAGAAGCTCACAAAGTAAAAACGTTCAGGATGAAGCAAGGCCAAAATATAGACTCATACGGCAGTGGGTGAGAACAGGAAAGCCCAGCATTTATACAATCTTCAGTGTGGGCTCTTGATTCTATCTGGTCATCATGCGCCTGTGTTCTAACACGGAAAAGCCAATTACAGACCCTAAGATCCAGGATCATGAAAAGAAAGAAGTCAATAAAAGAAAGACTTACTGTGAGGAGGAATACAAGAAAACTCTCAAAACAAACCCGTGACACACTAATTAATAGTAGCAATACTAAAGTGATACAAAAGAATATAGCTTCAGTCCCGTTTAGGGAGAAAACAACATGAATTTTCAGTTCATGTGTATGTACACGCCTATACTAACAGCCATGAGGCTGTTTGTGAAAGCTATCTGTCCTCCCCAAAAATACAGGCCGGTGTTCGTGGCATCCAGGAGAAGAGTGATCAAAAAGGTAAAAATGAGAACAAAATCAGAAAAATATCCGAAGCAATAATTAATAAAAAGAAATTGTTTACCTGGATAATCTCCATGGAGGGGACCTAGAAAACAAAGGCCAAGATAAACATCTTATTGATTTTAATAAAATTGAGCGATAACCCTCTCGCATGCGCATTGGATTTAAAGGATCAACCTGATATGCCCCTATGCTTAATGTTATCTGGGCATTTTGAAGAATAGGAGGCTAATGGGATCCCCAACACCATATTTGAGTCAAAAATACAACTGATAAATGAAGCAGTAGATATACCCCCTAAAATAAGAAGATTCTCTGTTCTGTTTGAGGATTTAAATGCTAAAATCCCAAGCGCCTTGCATCGGGATGCGTGCCAACAAGAGGGAGAAAAAGGCTTGGGTATTCCTGATCGTATAATGGATTGCACCCAAGGAGACCTTAAAGGTAAAACATTGGCAACACTTTTTAAAAGCCTTAATATGTTGATAATTAGCGGTAGAGCTAAAGGGGACCAGCCAACGAGACAAACATACAACAATAGAAGGACATCTTCCTTGATCAATTATGTTGCTAATTTCATATCATGTTTTATTGTAGTGTAGTTCCTATTTTCCCAATAGGCTCTGCGCATTGGAATAGTACCTACAGCAGTAAAGGCCTAGGCCAGACGTTAACTAGGTCTACTACTGTCGATACTAGACTTAATTTTTGGGTTTGCCAGCTAAGCTCAGAGTTCGCTAGAAACTTTCTCGAATGTTCAAGGAAGGATTAACTCCCCTGATTAGACAAGAAGGGATTTAGTTTCTGACAACCATAGAACATGACAACTTTGCTCTCCCCTAATCAAGAGTCAATCTCAAGAGTCGTGTGAGCACAAGGCAATTATTTTACTCAGTCAGTACGTGCATTCTTAGTCTCATCAGAATGTAGAGAAAAGGAAGAGACGGGCGTGTTCAATAAAAAGATGTTATTTATTGATCAGTCTCTTTTCTCGTACAAGAGAAATGGATCGATATTATTGCGATACTTATAGTTAAGTAAAGTGCATACATTAGAAGCAATAGTATAAAATAATACTGTAAAAACATTGATATGGTTTCTGAGCCATATGATGTTTAAAATGATTAAAATATATTTACATACACATATACATTTGACTAAACGTGCTCAACTGGTGTTTCTAAATACGCCTACCCCGTGTACCTGACCTAAGTCTAATGCGTGGGCGGGAATAGAAAGTTACAGTTTAAGTTAAGTTTGTTTTTGCCAAGTGAATAACTAAAGAATTCTCTAGGAGGGGTTATTCAGTTCTGTACCTGGAATTTAGGATGAATGAGGAATGGTATCTCTTTCTCTGCTCTCGATATTCCAGGCTGCCTGCGAGGGCTACCCGGAAGCGCCGGTGCTGGGTCTCTCGGCTTGAGATAGCAGCGCGTCTCTCAGCGCGTCAGGAAGGCGGGGCTGCTGCCTGCGGGGTCTGCTTCTGCTCTCGGCTTCGGCAAGTATGGCTGCTCCGTCTTGTCACCACGCGTGTGTTTTGCATAGGGCAAGATCGGCAATATTTATACCTTAAAGGTGCCGGGATTGACGTAAGGATGGACATAGGTACGTCAATAAAGATGTCATACGATTTGCTCGTTAGCACATTCTTTACTAAAGTTCTCTGTGAAATCAAAACAATGGCCGCACGGATTATCCAGGTTGTCATAGGTTTGATTTGTTATGAGAACGTCGTATGCCTTATCAGGGGCTGGAGGAATATCGCTTGTCTAATTAGATCTCAAGCGTTATGACCTAATCAGATAACACGTTCCTGTGCCGTAGTGTGACTGCGTCAGATAACGGTATCTGCATCATGGGGAATTTCTTGCCTCATGGGCTGACTGTTAGTTAACTAGCTAGGTAGTTTAACCAGAATAGGGTCAGGAATAGGGGGATCGATTCAGAACCTATAGAAATACACGACACCCACTCCACGCTAACTATGGTCATATCTACTAATCTATGCATAGTATAACATAGTACAACATACTATAGAGTATAGTGTATACCTTACCACCCCAAAATACATAAATGCATTTTGAAATTTTCAAATATACTGAAAAATTGCAGTCATATATATCGTATGCACTTAAGCTATGAATCAAATGCAAAAGTAAACACGCATTGTTATGCATTATTGTTTGTTGGTATATGAGAAATACACATGAAATGGCTCTTAATATGGCTATACAGAAAAAAAGTCGAAACCATTTCATCACATAAAATATATTGTGAACATACCAGTGGGCAGCTAAAGTCTATATAAAGTCTATAAATAATCTAAAAAAATAGAAATCTTAGTTCTCTAGGAATAGTTTCTTACTTTAAGCAGAAGATCAGTGTCCCGGGAAAAAATATATAGAAGAATATTTTAGGGGCTTGCTGAAAAAAGTTGCTGTCCGTGAACTGGATTGTAATTGTTCATGTGACTTTATTATTAAAGTTGAAGGCCGAATTCAGGGAACGCCGCGTGCGAGTTTACTCAAAAGTCTCTATTTCTGTTCCGGAGAGAACATCATATCATTCAGGCTTTCGAAAAAACTGTCAACAGCTTCATGGGAAAGTTCCACTAAGTCGGAAATAGGGGTAACCATGCATTCGTGCGCATGATTGTCTCCATTGACATTCTGATTTGCATTGCTGACAGAAGGTCGTACCTGTTCGATGCTGCTTTCATCTTGAACTTCACTACTCTTCAATCGCAGTGGTGAAGATTCCAGGAATGCCGTCATCAGAATTGGCAGCCTTTGAGGGCAGCACAGTGCGTGAACCTTGGTAGGAACCAACAGTGTATCTGCATCCACTGGCGCATCCGATTGTAGCATCAGACAGGTGTCTAACACGCATTCTTCTCCGCATAGCAGACACCTTAGTACAGGTAAAACACACCTTTGCCACATTGGTCGAAATGATAGAAACCAAGTCATGTTTAGGTCTCTAAGCCGGGAGAGTCCCAGGATTTTTGATATCCGGTCCCGGTATCCAATGGCTAGGATCGTATCTTCCATTGTCGTGAGATTTTGTTCTGTGACATGGGTTGCCATAACGAAAAATAAGGACCAGGAATAGGATTCCTGCAATTAGTCCTAGGATCAGGGGAAGTCCACCAAAAATCGAATGGACGAAGTCTGGAAAAATACCCAGTATGGCTTTGAATGGTGTTAATGCCATCGAAAATACTGTCTTAAATACCTTTGAGACCCTGTGGTATCAGAAATATTTAAGATTTCGCTCAGGATTTCCGCGAAATGTACGGGGGAATTGGTTGATAATAATGTATGTATCTCTGCAGTCGTCCTTGCGACTTGTAGATCATACGTTTCTTTAGATGACGTGAGCCTTGTAGGCGTCTGAAGAAGCACTGTTTTCATTCTGCTTAAAGTGTCTATTCGAATAGAAGTAATTTTCAGACCGGGCCATGCCCTTGCCTCCCTGTCTGGAAAGGAGCTGGGGAACAAAGAACGTCCACAGCACTTGACCTTCGCCGTCGTAGTGACGAGATAAGGAGTCCCGGGCATAAGACTACAGCATCTGCGGTCTACAATAAGAATGTAACTCCCATTATAGAGTCTTTGAAAGAATGGTTCTATTTCAGTTGCAGGTGCGCCTTGCTGGTGACATGAAAGGTTGTATGAATTCCCTTCACAGGCTCCGTGCAAACTAATACCGTTACACAGAAGCGTGCCACTCAGTGACATAGCACAATTGTTGCCACTAAGAAACACTTTCTGTCCTTTGTTACTGACACATGCATGTGAATAGGGCAGGTTCCAAGTTGTTTTACGGTACCCTTTTCCCAATTTCTCGTACATGCCAGCCTGTATATATTTTTGGCAGTATTGAAACCTGAAGGTTGAGATTGGAATATTTATGATTCCGTGTATTATCCATTCACTGACAGGTCGTTCTGACATTGTCATTGGTAATCTTTCTAGTTTTTCAATGCTCAAGATTGTATAATCAGCACCCTTCTGCGCCATACCGATTTGTCTATCAGTAAGGTTAAAGATTTGGAATAGTGACGTTGTGTTGATTAAACGCCAAGGCACATAGCCTGAACGCAGATTTTGTAACGTCCAACCAAGCTGTACAATAGAACGCAATTGTGACTGACCATGTTGTAATAATAGTTAGTCTTGCGATAATATATCGATTGCTGAAGACACAATGCTGTCCAATGAAAAAATTCTGGAGGACAGAGTCATTAACCCATTGTCCACTACAGAAAGTGATTTTTCCAAATTAATACGGTCAATTTCCCGTATTCTTTCTGCTGTCTCAATTTGAGTAACCTTCCAGGCCTCATTGTATGCTGCATATACAGAGGCTGCTATGAAACGCTTATGACGCTGTTTGCGTGGTCCCAGTATGAAATCACGCAAGTCAGCACCATCAGTAAGTAAAGTTAGGTGTTGCTTAATTTCAGGCAGTGTGGAATACTGTAGCCATTGGAGGCATAATTTGCCCACACTGTAGGTTGTTATTATCCCTGGGTGATGTCTTTGAGGATATCTAGGGTCTGGCCTGGTCATTTTGAAACCCTGTGTTTTATTCAGGAATCTATCTTGACAGTTATTTGTATCTGTGGGCCAGATCAAACATTGTTTCCAATCAGGATGTGTTCTGTTTTGGTTAAGTATATGGTTTATGTCTATTTCTTCATCTGTATCAGAGTTATTGCTAAACATTGTTGGCTTTGGAATAGACAGGTTATTTAAATCTTTGATTTTTGCTAGGCCAAGACAGGTCGTTTGTTGGACGGTGTCATTTAAAAATATCATTTGTTCTGGGATCATGCAGGCTCTAAACAAAGCTTCTAAACCCTGTACTTGCCATTCTTTTGTACCCCAAACACTTTTCAAATCAACATGTTTGTCCCAATAATCAAATCCAAAAGTATTCATTTTTTCAAAGAAAGAATCTGAATATATCAATTTTGTGTTGGTTATCATGGTTTTCATCCCTGTCTTGTTTGACAATTTGTAATAAAATGTTTCAGCATTAGTTATGTTAAAACCTGAAAAATATGAATATTTGTCATATACGGTTCTAGAGCTCCCTTTTGGAGGTGTAGCACAATGTTCCCATTGATTATAACTTAAAACATTTCTAGGTTGTGCAGATTTATGCAAGAAATGGTTACCATAGTGGTTATAGCAATACATACTATCATAATTTGTAGAACCCTGCAAATAATCATGTTTTGTAAATTTAGCAGACATTACTAAGTCAGACATCATATTGTTAATACTTTCAAAGTCCCAATCATCAGCAAATGAGTTTGGTTTTGCAAAGTCACTCAAAGAGATCTTGATTTGGTGTGGATATTTCAGGATCTCGACCGGACCATAAATTTCATAGTCAGTGTTGTCCCAGGCTACCCCACCAGGTATTGGAATTGCTGTGAAGTTGGCTGAAGAAAGTTCTGAAGAAAGTTCTCGTTTCTCGACGTGTGAAGATGTGTGTGGTTTGAGGACCAAGTTGATGTTCTGACTTGCTGTGTCCATTTTAGCATATTTTCCCTCAATGAAGCGTCCCAAGGTAAATACCATGATGAGCCAAAGTATGAGGATAAATGCACCAAAACCCACCCAAAATTCAATCCATGGAGAAATCAGATATGTTTCTTTTAGTTGTTTCAAAAGCTCCTTTGCTTTGTCTTTAAAGGATTTTGATGATGGCTGTGTCTTTTGTTCACTGAAGCCGTCCGAGGAATCATCGAAGTTGATGAAGTAACCAGATGCAGTTCTATCAATTGTTCCAATTGGTTCAGGATTTTTGTTTCTTGCATTTTCACTTGGTACTTCAGTATAGATTGGTGTGTCTCTGCTAAATGTTTTTATTTGGGTTTTCAGAGGTCTTAGTTCTATTGCATTGTTGCATAGTCCTTGTTGTTCTTCTGTAGGCGTTTCGAATGTGATGAGCCTTTTTGATAGAACCTCTGTACTGGTAGCAAACCTTGGTGTTCTGCTACTTATTGGGAGTCCACTTGGCCTACTGTTTGTTATCGGCCACATGTTGTGGTTTTACCAGGTCGATGGATACAACTCGGTTCTCCTTTTTTCCAGCAAGTGGCGGTAGTACAACTGATCTTGTCCCGTTGACAGACAAGACAGGAACTGCTTTTCTGTAAGAAGGCCCAAATTCCTTCTTTACCGCGATCTTTTCCCTGACTAGATCCCCGACTTTTGGAATCCAGACAGGTCTTGCTGGGACAGGTGGTGAATCTTCAGTGGTTGTTGGCTGTTGTTTCAACTGTATGTTGCTCAGGTCTTTTCTTGTTTTGTTTAAGTCCTGCAAAATAGCCAAACGTTCTTTGACATCAAAGGTTTTTTCTGTTACCACTGAAGTCTGACTATCAAGGTCAGAGATCAACATCCTAGTTCCGAATAATAATTCGTACGGACTGAATCCCTTCAGAGAATTTCTTGGCAAGTTATTTAGACTACGTTGGACACTTATTAGATGTTTGACCCACCCAGCTCCCGAACCTAATATCCTTTCTATTATAGATTGCTTTCTGTCTTGGTTTTTTCTTTACACCATCCCATACCCTCAGGAAGGAAGTGAGAAGATTCCCGCTGGGCTGTGCTCATTTGGCCATTCCTTCCCCCCCCAGGCTGGATTGCCTGAGAAGAAGAAAAATTGGTCGAACGTAGCATGCTCTTAGCGTATATGCCATTTAGACTCGCAAATCTTGTATAACAGTCCGGACGTCAGCCGAGTGCTGTGGATCTACATTATAAGTGGAACTAGCCTGTGTATGTTAATCGCAAGCCATTCTTTTTGCTGGTAATATTATCTGCCTTGATACGACGAGGTATTAAACTGCTTCTCTCCCCACTGCGATCTCTGTTACAGTTTGGGCAGTTTTTTACAAGCATGGTGTAGTCCAGGCTCATGCCTGGCCACCAGTACCGTGATTGTAATTCTTCCAGAGAATCTTTTAATTTAAGGTGTCTGAGACCCTCGCCCATGTGTGCGTCTGCGATTAACAAGTTTCTCCTGTCCATGTTTGGAATCACTCTATCCCCCACTCCAGGGATTCGAGCAAAAGGGACGGAGTTTGCATCGATTATGTATGTATAATTGAGTGGATAATTGATCGGTAACGCTGAGCAGTCGCCTTTTGATGATGTTTTCACCGCCAGCAATGTTTCGCCGTCAATGTATTTTAATGTACGCTTTTTTCGATCTACGGGAGCCGATTTAGTGGCTGCCGCTGCGGCTGTCTCAGCCAATGAATTCCCCACAACGTGAACGCCATCACGTTGATGACTCAGTGAGTGAGTCACGTGAGTCTTTGGTAGTTCTTTCTTCAAAAGAGCTACTTGTTCCCAGAGAAGTCTCTGCTTTATTGGTGCACCTGTGTCATCTTTGTAACCGTTCTGAATCCATGTCTGCAAATCCTTGTTATATGCTTTGACGCAGAAATATGAATCTGACACTATAAGTGTCGGGAATTCGCGATCCGCATTATCTAGCGCCATTTTCAAAGCTAATATTTCAGTTTGTAGTTCTGAATTAGTTTCTACTGAGTGTGATTTTGTTAATAGAGGTCTTAGTTTACCTCCGTGCCACACTTCTTTTGTAATCTCACATGTGGGATTGTAGTGTAGCTCCTATTTTCCCAATAGGCTCTGCGCATTGGAATAGTACCTACAGCAGTAAAGGCCTAGGCCAGACGTTAACTAGGTCTACTTCTGTCGATACTAGACTTAATTTTTGGGTTTGCCAGCTAAGCTCAGAGTTCGCTAGAAACTTTCTCGAATGTTCAAGGAAGGATTAACTCCCCTGATTAGACAAGAAGGGATTTAGTTTCTGACAACCATAGAACATGACAACTTTGCTCTCCCCTAATCAAGAGTCAATCTCGAGAGTCGTGTGAGCACAAGGCAATTATTTTACTCAGTCAGTACGTGCATTCTTAGTCTCATCAGAATGTAGAGAAAAGGAAGAGACGGGCGTGTTCAATAAAAGATGTTATTTATTGATCAGTCTCTTTTCTCGTACAAGAGAAATGGATCGATATTATTGCAATACTTATAGTTAAGTAAAGTGCATACATTAGAAGCAATAGTATAAAATAATACTGTAAAAACATTGATATGGTTTCTGAGCCATATGATGTTTAAAATGATTAAAATATATTTACATACACATATACATTTTGACTAAACGTACTCAACTGGTGTTTCTAAATACGCCTACCCCGTGTACCTGACCTAAGTCTAATGCGTGGGCGGGAATAGAAAGTTACAGTTTAAGTTAAGTTTGTTTTTGCCAAGTGAATAACTAAAGAATTCTCTAGGAGGGGTTATTCAGTTCTGTACCTGGAATTTAGGATGAATGAGGAATGGTATCTCTTTCTCTGCTCTCGATATTCCAGGCTGCCTGCGAGGGCTGCCCAGAAGCGCCGGTGCTGGGTCTCTCGGCTTGAGATAGCAGCGCGTCTCTCAGCGCGTCAGGAAGGCGGGGCTGCTGCCTGCGGGGTCTGCTTCTGCTCTCGGCTTCGGCAAGTATGGCTGCTCCGTCTTGTCACCACGCGTGTGTTTGCATAGGGCAAGGTCGGCAATATTTATACCTTAAAGGTGCCGAGATTGACGTAAGGATGGACATAGGTACGTCAATAAAGATGTCATACGACTTGCTCGTTAGCACATTCTTTACTAAAGTTCTCTGTGAAATCAAAACAATGGCCGCACGGATTATCCAGGTTGTCATAGGTTTGATTTGTTATGAGAACGTCGTATGCCTTATCAGGGGCTGGAGGAATGTCGCTTGTCTAATTAGATCTCAAGCGTTATGACCTAATCAGATAACACGTTCCTGTGCCGTAGTGTGACTGCGTCAGATAACGGTATCTGCATCATGGGGGTTTTCTTGCCTCATGGGCTGACTGTTAGTTAACTAGCTAGTAAGTTTAACCAGAATAGGGTCAGGAATAGGGGGATCGAATCAGAACCTATAGAAATACACGACACCCACTCCACGCTAACTATGGTCATATCTACTAATCTATGCATAGTATAACATAGTACAACATACTATAGAGTATAGTGTATACCTTACCACCCCAAAATACATAAATGCATTTCGAAATTTTCAAATATACTGAAAAATTGCAGTCATATATATTGTATGCACTTAAGCTATGAATTAAATGCAAAAGTAAACACGCATTGTTATGCATTATTGCTTGTTGGTATATGAGAAATACACATGAAATGGCTCTTAATATGGCTATACAGAAAAAAAGTCGAAACCATTTCATCACATAAAATCTATTGCGAACATACCAGCGGGCAGCTAAAGTCTATAAAGTCTATAAAGTATCTAAAATAGAAATCTTAGTTCTCTAGGAATAGTCTCTTACTTTAAGCAGAAAATCAGTGTCCCGGGAAAAAATATATAGAAAAATATTTTAGGGGCTTGCTGAAAAAAGTTGCTGTCCGTGAACTGGATTGTAATTGTTCATGTGACTTTATTTTTAAAGTTGAAGGCCGAATTCAGGGAACGCCGTGTGCGAGTTTACTCAAAAGTCTCTATTTCTGTTCCGGAGAGAACATCATATCATTCAGGCTTTCGAAAAAACTGTCAACAGCTTCATGGGAAAGTTCCTCTAAGTCGGAAATAGGGGTAACCATGCATTCATGCGCATGATTGTCTCCATTGACATTCTGATTTGCATTGCTGACAGAAGGTCGTACCTGTTCGATGCTGCTTTCATCTTGAACTGCACTACTCTTCAATCGCAGTGGTGAAGATTCCAGGAATGCCGTCATCAGAATTGGCAGCCTTTGAGGGCAGCACAGTGCGTGAACCTTGGTAGGAACCAACAGTGTATCTGCATCCACCGGCGCATCCGATTGTAGCGTCAGACAGGTGTCTAACACGCATTCTTCTCCGCATAGCAGACACCTTAGTACAGGTAAAACACACCTTTGCCACATTGGTCGAAATGATAGAAACCAAGTCATGTTTAGGTCTCTAAGCCGGGATAGTCCCAGGATTTTTGATATCCGGTCCCGGTATCCAATGGCTAGGATCGTATCTTCCATTGTCGCGAGAGTTTGATCTGTGACATGGGTTGCCATAACGAAAAATAAGGACTAGGAATAGGATTCCTGCAATTAGTCCCAGGATCAAGGGAAGTCCGCCAAAAATCGAATGGACGAAGTCTGGAAAAATACCCAGTATGGCTTTGAATGGTGTTAATGCCATCGAAAATACTGTCTTAAATACCTTTGAGACCCCAGTGGTATCAGAAATATTTAAGATTTCGCTCAGAATTTCCGCGAAATGTACGGGGGAATTAGTTGATAATAATGTATGTATCTCTGCAGTCGTCCTTGCGACTTGTAGATCATACGTTTCTTTAGATGACGTGAGCCTTGTAGGCGTCTGAAGAAGCACTGTTTTCATTCTGCTTAAAGTGTCTATTCGAATAGAAGTAATTTTCAAACCGGGCCATGCCCTTGCCTCCCTGTCTGGAAAGGAGCTGGGAAACAAAGAACGTCCACAGCACTTGACCTTCGCCGTCGTAGTGACGAGATAAGGAGTCCCGGGCATAAGACTACAGCATCTGCGGTCTACAATAAGAATGTAACTCCCATTATAGAGTCTTTGAAAGAATGGTTCTATTTCAGTTGCAGGTGCGCCTTGCTGGTGACATGAAAGGTTGTATGAATTCCCTTCACAGGCTCCGTGCAAACTAATACCGTTACACAGAAGCGTGCCGCTTAGTGACATAGCACAATTGTTGCCACTAAGAAACACTTTCTGTCCTTTGTTACTGACACATGCATGTGAATAGGGCAGGTTCCATGTTGTTTTAAGGTACCCCTTTCCCAATTTCTCGTACATGCCAGCCTGTATATATTTTTGGCAGTATTGAAACCTGAAGGTTGAGATTGGAATATTTATGATTCCGTGGATTATCCATTCACTGACAGGTCGTTCTGACATTGTCAACGGTAATCTTTCTAGTTTTTCAATGCTCAAGATTGTATAATCAGCACCCTTCTGCGCCATACCGATTTGTCTATCAGTAAGGTTAAAGATTTGGAATAGTGACGTTGTGTTGATTAAACGCCAAGGCACATAGCCTGAACGCAGATTTTGTAACGTCCAGCCAAGCTGTACAATAGAACGCAATTGTGACTGACCATGTTGTAATAACAGTAAGTCTTGCGATAATATATCGATTGCTGAAGACACAATGCTGTCCAATGAAAAAATTCTGGAGGACAGAGTCATTAACCCATTGTCCACTACAGAAAGTGATTTTTCCAAATTAATACGGTCAATTTCCCGTATTCTCTCTGCTGTCTCAATTTGAGTAACCTTCCAGGCCTCATTGTATGCTGCATATACAGAGGCTGCTATGAAACGCTTTTGACGCTGTTTGCGTGGTCCCATTATGAAATCACGCAAGTCAGCACCATCAGTAAGTAAAGTTAGGTGTTGCTTAATTTCAGGCAGTGTGGAAGTTTGTAGCCATTGAAGGCATAATTTGCCCACACTGTAGGTTGTTATTATCCCTGGGTGATGTCTTTGAGGATATCTAGGGTCTGGCCTGGTCATTTTGAAACCCTGTGTTTTATTCAGGAATCTATCTTGACAGTTATTTGTATCTGTGGGCCAGATCAACCATTGTTTCCAATCAGGATGTGTTCTGTTTTGGTTAAGTATATGGTTTATGTCTATTTCTTCATCTGTTTCAGAGTTATTGCTAAACATTATTGGCTTTGGAATAGACAGGTTATTTAAATCTTTGATTTTGGCTAAGCCAAGACAGGTGGTTTGTTGAACGGTGTCATTTAAAAATATCATTTGTTCTGGGATCATGCAGGCTCTAAACAAAGCTTCTATACCCTGTACTTGCCATTCTTTTGTACCCCAAACACTTTTCAAATCAACATGTTTGTCCCAATAATCAAATCCAAAAGTATTCATTTTTTCAAAGAAAGAATCTGAATATATCAATTTTGTGTTGGTTATCATGGTTTTCATCCCTGTCTTGTTTGACAATTTGTAATAAAATGTTTCAGCATTAGTTATGTTAAAACCTGAAAAATATGAATATTTGCCATACACGGTTCTAGAGCTCCCTTTTGGAGGTGTAGCACAATGTTCCCATTGATTAAAATTTAAAACATTTCTAGGTTGTGCAGATTTATGCAAGAAATGGTTACCATAATGGTTATAGCAGTACATGCTGTCATAATTTGTAGAACCCTGCAAATAATCATGTTTTGTAAATTTAGCAGACATTACTAAGTCAGACATCATATTGTTTATACTTTCAAAGTCCCAATCATCAGCAAATGAGTTTGGTTTTGCAAAGTCACTCAAGGAGATCTTGATTTGGTGTGGATATTTCAGGATCTCGACCGGACCATAAATTTCATAGTCAGTGTTGTCCCAGGCTACCCCACCAGATATTGGAATTGCTGTGAAGTTGGCTGAAGAAAGTTCTGAAGAAAGTTCTCTTTTCTCGACGTGTGAAGATGTGTGTGGTTTGAGGACCAAGTTGATGTTCTGACTTGCTGTGTCCATTTTAGCATATTTTCCCTCAATGAAGCGTCCCAAGGTAAATACCATGATGAGCCAAAGTATGAGGATAAATGCACCAAAACCCACCCAAAATTCAATCCATGGAGAAACTAGATATGTTTCTTTCAGTTGTTTCAAAAGTTCCTTAGCTTTGTCTTTAAAGGATTTTGATGATGGCTGTGTCTTTTGTTCGCTGAAGCCTTCAGAGGAATCATCGAAGTTGATGAAGTAACCGGATGCAGTTCTGTCAATTGTTCCAATTGGTTCAGGATTTTTGTTTCTCGCATTTTCACTTGGTACTTCTGTATAGATTGGTGTGTCTCTGCTAAATGTCTTTATTTGGGTTTTCAGAGGTCTAAGTTCTATTGCATTGTTGCATAGTCCTTGTTGTTCTTCTGTAGGCATTTCGAATGTGATGAGCCTCTTTGATAGGACCTCTGTACTGGTAGCAAACCTTGGTGTTCTGCTACTTATTGGGAGTCCACTTGGCCTACTGTTGGTTATCGGCCACATGTTGTGGTTTTACCAGGTCGATGGATACAACTCGGTTCTCCTTTTTTCCAGCAAGTGGCGGTAGTACAACTGATCTTGTCCCGTTGACAGACAATACAGGAACTGCTTTTCTGTAAGAAGGCCCAAATTCCTTCTTTACCGCGATCTTCTCCCTGACTAGATCCCCGACTTTTGGAATCCAGACAGGTCTTGCTGGGACAGGTGGTGATTCTTCAGTGGTCGTTGGCTGTTCTTTCAACTGTATGTTGCTCAGGTCTTTTCTTGTTTTGTTTAAGTCCTGCAAAATAGCCAAACGGTCTTTGACATCAAAGCTTTTTTCTGTTACCACTGAAGTCTGACTATCAAGGTCAGAGATCAACATCCTAGTTCCGAATAATAATTCGTACGGACTGAATCCCTTCAGAGAATTTCTTGGCAAGTTATTTAGACTACGTTGGACACTTATTAGATGTTTGACCCACCCAGCTCCCGAACCTAATACCTTTGCCGTTATAGATTGCTTTATGTCACGGTTTTTTCTTTCAACAATTCCGTTCCCCTCAGGGTGAAATGGACAAGAGTACCGCAATTGCACGCCCATGCTGACCATGGCCTCCTTATAAGCCCGAGAGCTAAAAGCAGGACCATTGTCCGAATGCAGAATGCCAATTGCGTATGTGCCGATAAAGACTCGCAAATCTTTTATAACAGTTCTGGCGTCAGCCGTTCGCTGGGGCCACATCCATATGAATCTCGTGCATGAATCCACTGCGACCAAGATATATTTATAGTTACCATCCCTTTGTAAGGGACCGCAGTGGTCTAGATAAACACAGGCTAATGGTTTATCCGAGATTAGAAGGGGCGTCTGTGCTGGACGTCTCACAGTTGATACTTTCATTTTTTGACATATTTCACATGCTAGAACATAGTTCCTTGTTTGTCTTCTCATTTGTGGCCACCAGTATCTCTGTTTTAATAATGATACAGTGGCTGAGACGCCAGCATGGGTAGAAGCAAGCCCTTCGTGTGCCGCTATTATCAGTCCTAACCTATGTTCCATGTTTGGAATTGCCCTATCCCCCACTCCAGGGATTCGAGCAAAAGGAACATTGTTTGTATCAGTTATGTATGAGTATTTTACTGGAAAGCCTTTAGGGAGTGGTTCTATCGAATCCTTTTCTGAAGCGCTGACAGCTTGTAATATTTCGCTGTCTATTTTTGTTTTTGACCGGGTGACGGCAGCTACGGAAGCCGTTTGCACAGCTGCCTTCGCGGCCTCATCAGCCAATGAATTCCCTGCAACGTGAACGCCATCACGTTGATGACTCAGTGTATGTATTACGTGAGTCTTTGGTAGTTCTTTTTGTAAAAGAGCTACTTGTTCCCAGAGCATTTTATGCTTGATTGTGCCACCTTTCGCATCCTTGAAACCATTCTGAAGCCAGATCTGCAAGTATTCATTATAAGATTGAACGCAATAATACGAATCGCACACTATGAGCGTGGGGAATTCTCGATCGGTATTTTCAAGCGCCATCTTGAATGCTAGTAATTCAGCTCGCTGAGCTGTACAATCTCCTAGGGATTGTGTTTTAGTGAGGGTTGGTTTAAATTTCCCTTCGTGCCAACGACCTTTAACAATCGCGCACGCAGCACTGTAAGCTTGTTTACCCCCTACTGCGGGTTGTGCTGATCCGTCTGTATATATTATACAGCCGTAGTCATCTAGAGGCAGAATTTCGGTTGGCGGAGGACATTCAAATTCATATTGGAGAAATTCTTGTGTTTTTAAATAAGGATCAAATTCGTACATCACGTCTGTTGCAGCAAGAGAGTTAGCCCATTGTATCCATCTTGGATGGAGTGCTTTAGCATTTGGAATGCTTGCCTTTGTTACCGCCTCTAAGGCTGGTATTGGTGTCACGATTATTATTCGTTTACCTTGTGCCAGGGCTCGTTCTTTTGCTATAGCTGTCTGTGTTGCTGTAAGAATTTTTTCCGTTGGGCTAAATTTCATTTCAGCCTTAGTGTACAAGTGTGATTTGAATGCAATTGGTACCTTTTCTCCCTCATTAGAGGTCAGGTATGTGAATCCGCATCTCCCTGGGATGACTCGGATCACAAGGTTGCGTGTATTATCACGGGTTTCTAATTTTGTTTTAATTAGCATGTCTGTTTGTAAGGATCTCAAAATTTCTGTGTGTGCTTGAGTCCAACTGGATCTTTTAAAGTCTGGTTTAATTAGATCATAAAGGGGTTTGACCCTTTCTGCGTAATTTGCAATATATGTTCTTCCGAAATTTAGGAAGCCTAGAATTGACTGTAGGTTTTTTAGTGTTTTAGGAGCTTGGATTACGGCACATTTCTCTAGGAAATTGTCTGCCAGGCTTTTGCCTTCACTTGATAACTCATATCCTAAGAATAGGACCGTCAGATGGGCAATTCTGGACTTTTTGAAGTTGAATTTGTAACCCTCTGCAGCGAAACCAAGTATTATGGTGTTCACTCTTTTCAAGTGAGTCTCCAAGTCATCATCTGTTAAGTAAATGTCATCGACATAAGATAATGCTTCATCATCATATAGTTGTAGTAATTCTGTTACTCTCGCTGAGAATACCCCCGGGCTATTCTTGTACCCCTGGGCTAACCGACAGAATTGTTTTTGAGTGCCATTTACTGAAAATGCAGTTAAATATCTGCTCTCTGGTGCTATGTTTTGACAAAAGAATCCATTGGAGATGTCCAAGGTTGTTTTGTATTTTTTGCGCACTATGTTATTCATTAGTGCAGCACTGTGTGAGTTTTGCACTGCAAAAGTTTTGCAACATGTGTTAAGGTGTCGGTAATCCAAAACTAGACGATATGAATTGTCTGGTTTGGAGACCGGAAACAAAGGATTGTTCATTTGTGAGGTGCAAGTTTCAATCACCCCTTGGTATTCTAGCTGATCTAGTATTTCATTTACTTGTTTTTTAGCTTCTTGCTTAATTGGGTACTGCCTTTGTGCAGTAGGTTGTGATTTTAACTGGACTTTGTGAGGAGGAGAATCCTCATCCCATCCTACATGATTTTTATATAAAGCAGGTGCTAAGGCCACTGCCCACTTTCTAGCAAGTGTATATTTTTTATGAATCGGTATTTGATTCGAGAAGGCAGGCATAATTACTTCTTCGCCATGAGGGCACTCCCTGACAAACTCCGGTGGCCAGTCTTTTTCAGCTAGAAGGATGTCATAGCCCTTGGATAGGTTATCCCAAAATAGTCCCCTTATTTTCCTAGTCTTATCTCCCTCTATACGTAATGTTATCTCGTATATTTTGTGGGGCTTGCTAACTCTGGTATCTGCAGTTTCCACTTGAAGGTATTCATTCGTGTCCACTGTCTCCAGATGATTCATAAGGACTTTGCGAGCTATGCTCACCTCTGCTGCGCTGTCTAGCATTGTCTGAGCCCATTCTCCGTTTTTCAGTTGTGTCCTCAATATTCTCGGCATTGTTAACTACCTTGATACTGGCTACCTTCTTTTTTGGAAATTGTGATTTCTTTTTCAGTTGAGCAGGTTCCTTGTCTTTGGACTTGGCGTGCTCTTCTGATCGTCCTCTTCTTTCCGATTTCTGCGAGGAATTCTGAAAAGATTGAGAGGGACGTGTATCAATGTCTTGATATCTATCAGGTTTTTTAATATTATCCCTATTTCTAAGGTTATATCTATTCCCAGAGGGTTCACTCTGAGGTGACCTTTGTCTCGGGTTTGGAGATTTCTCTCTTCGCCTAGGAGACCTTCCTCTGGACTGGAATTTCTTTTCTTTAGGATTGGATTGTTTATTTCCATCCCAGTTCTTTTTTGGTGAATTATTATTAAAAAATATTTTTTCTGGACTTGTAGTCAGTTGCGGTTTTACTGGTATTCCACCTAGACTATCTCTGCCTAGTTCTTCATAGGATTTTTCTATGATTCTGGCAATTTCAGCTGGTTGGTCTGCTATATCTGTCTCTTTTAACCTCTGGCGGATCGCCACGTTTGCTGCTTCACCTTTTATGTTGGCTAGTAATATAGCCGAGACTTGCTTGAAGTCTTTCAGTAATTTCATACCAAGAGTTAAAGCAGGTTCTGGACCGTATTCATCTTGAATTTGTTTTAGCACATCTGGTATTACCGAAATGGATGGAACACCGTGCGTTTTTGTATAGATGGAAGCAAAGACTGTACCCCAAGTGTCACAGTCCTCAATGTGTGGTGCGATTCCCATTGGGAGACATATAGTCAGAATCCTGTGTTTTTCCAGCGGGGTGGTGTCAGGAAACACCGCCTCTATTTGGGTAATTTTCTGTGCCAACCAGAATGGTATTTGTTCCCGTTTAGCTGGAACTTTACCTAGGCAGGATTGGATGTTCTGTGGTGTAATTTTATTTGTGTTCCCCTGGTGAGGGGTCAGCTGTGGAAGTTTAATCGCTGGCTGAATTGTTGAAGTCCGCATTACATACTGAACTAATTGTCTGTGAATTTTTAGTAGTTGTTTTAGCTGTATTAACAGCTCTGCTGCAGGCATTCTTTCGATGTCTGGATGTGGTGTGTATCCGGCTAGGACCGGCCACGTTGCTCCTGGTCTTCCTAAAGGACCGAGCCTTGTAATGTGATTGTTATGTATTAGGGCGCCATCAAATAAGAGCAAATGCTCTTGGAATTTGAGTGGTACTTCCACCTCCTCGAAAGGAGTGTACGTTTCAGGAGGTTCCTCTACTTTGTAATAGTGGAAGTACTTTGTTACAGCATTTGCTGCTGGAAAATGTATCCATGTATAGTATACCTCTGTCTGCCGATATTCGTGTGCCTCAATTACGAATATGACTGTGCCACCTCTAGGTGTCAGTCCATTTTCTATAAGTTTTAAGGTTATAGATCTCCTTTTAATGACCGGAATAAGTATTATATCCGCGTCTGCTGCTTGCATGGTAGCATCAGCATCTGCTATTTCAGTAGCTAATCTAATTGCCTCTCTTTCTCCATCGCTGTCTCCCATTTTACTGACAGGATGGTATTATTTTTGTTTGCAGATCAGGTTTCTTTATGGAAACAGAGATTAGGTGCACAATATTCTGGAACTGTTTTATCCTTCAACGTTGACTAAACCAAGAACCATACATAGGAGTTCCCTCCTGCGAGGTTTTGGAGGATATTATAACCTTTCACCCACTCCAGACGTCTTTGGAGTATTTGGGAAAAGGGGTCTGAGTGAGAAAGCACGACTGAGTTACTCTAAATGTCTTACGTTAGTTTTATCGCCCTTTCCAAACGCGTTGGGCGCCATGTAGTGTAGCTCCTATTTTCCCAATAGGCTCTGCGCATTGGAATAGTACCTACAGCAGTAAAGGCCTAGGCCAGACGTTAACTAGGTCTACTACTGTCGATACTAGACTTAATTTTTGGGTTTGCCAGCTAAGCTCAGAGTTCGCTAGAAACTTTCTCGAATGTTCAAGGAAGGATTAACTCCCCTGATTAGACAAGAAGGGATTTAGTTTCTGACAACCATAGAACATGACAACTTTGCTCTCCCCTAATCAAGAGTCAATCTCGAGAGTCGTGTGAGCACAAGGCAATTATTTTACTCAGCCAGTACGTGCATTCTTAGTCTCATCAGAATGTAGAGAAAAGGAAGAGACGGGCGTGTTCAATAAAAGATGTTATTTATTGATCAGTCTCTTTTCTCGTACAAGAGAAATGGATCGATATTATTGCAATACTTATAGTTAAGTAAAGTGCATACATTAGAAGCAATAGTATAAAATAATACTGTAAAAACATTGATATGGTTTCTGAGCCATATGATGTTTAAAATGATTAAAATATATTTACATACACATATACATTTTGACTAAACGTACTCAACTGGTGTTTCTAAATACGCCTACCCCGTGTACCTGACCTAAGTCTAATGCGTGGGCGGGAATAGAAAGTTACAGTTTAAGTTAAGTTTGTTTTTGCCAAGTGAATAACTAAAGAATTCTCTAGGAGGGGTTATTCAGTTCTGTACCTGGAATTTAGGATGAATGAGGAATGGTATCTCTTTCTCTGCTCTCGATATTCCAGGCTGCCTGCGAGGGCTGCCCAGAAGCGCCGGTGCTGGGTCTCTCGGCTTGAGATAGCAGCGCGTCTCTCAGCGTGTCAGGAAGGCGGGGCTGCTGCCTGCGGGGTCTGCTTCTGCTCTCGGCTTCGGCAAGTATGGCTGCTCCGTCTTGTCACCACGCGTGTGTTTGCATAGGGCAAGGTCGGCAATATTTATACCTTAAAGGTGCCGAGATTGACGTAAGGATGGACATAGGTACGTCAATAAAGATGTCATACGACTTGCTCGTTAGCACATTCTTTACTAAAGTTCTCTGTGAAATCAAAACAATGGCCGCACGGATTATCCAGGTTGTCATAGGTTTGATTTGTTATGAGAACGTCGTATGCCTTATCAGGGGCTGGAGGAATGTCGCTTGTCTAATTAGATCTCAAGCGTTATGACCTAATCAGATAACACGTTCCTGTGCCGTAGTGTGACTGCGTCAGATAACGGTATCTGCATCATGGGGGTTTTCTTGCCTCATGGGCTGACTGTTAGTTAACTAGCTAGTAAGTTTAACCAGAATAGGGTCAGGAATAGGGGGATCGAATCAGAACCTATAGAAATACACGACAGGATTGTATGCATGTTCTCCCCAAACGGAGGGTTGAGCATGTCCGTCTGTATAGATTACACAGGCGTAATGTCTTAGAGGCAGAATGTCGATTGGCAGAGGATACGTTTTTTCATATTTTAGATTTTTTAATTCTTCTAGTTCTTAAAAGACTGTCAACCAGGCAATACTTGATAATTCATATCCTCCGTACTGAATTTTCAGATGGGCAATTCTGGACTTTTTGAAGTTGAATTTGTAACCCTCTGCAGCGAAACCAAGTATTATGGTGTTCACTCTTTTCAAGTGAGTTTCCAAGTCATCATCTGTTAAGTAAATGTCATCGACATAAGATAATGCTTCATCATCATATTGTTGTAGTAATTCTGTTACTCTCGCTGAGAATACCCCCGGGCTATTCTTGTACCCCTGGGCTAACCGACAGAATTGTTTTTGAGTGCCATTTACTGAGAATGCAGTTAAATATCTGCTCTCTGGTGCTATGTTTTGACAAAAGAATCCGTTGGAGATGTCCAAGGTTATTTTGTATTTTTTGCGCACTATGTTATTCATTAGTGCAGCACTGTGTGATTTTTGTACTGCAAAAGTTTTGCAACATGTGTTAAGGTGTCGGTAATCCAAAACTAGACGGTACGAATTGTCTGGTTTGGAGACCGGAAACAAAGGATTGTTCATTTGTGAGGTGCAAGTTTCAATCACCCCTTGGTATTCTAGCTGATCTAGTATTTCATTTACTTGTTTTTTAGCTTCTTGCTTAATTGGGTACTGCCTTTGTGCAGTTGGTTGTGATTTTAACTGGACTTTGTGAGGAGGAGAATCCTCATCCCATCCTACATGATTTTTATATAAAGCAGGTGCTAAGGCCACTGCCCACTTTCTGGCAAGTGTGTATTTTTTATGAATCGGTATTTGATTCGAGAAGGCAGGCATAATTACTTTTTCGCCATGAGGGCACTCCCTGACAAACTCCGGTGGCCAGTCTTTTTCAGCTAGAAGGATGTCATAGCCTTTGGATAGGTTATCCCAAAATAGTCCCCTTATTTTCCTAGTCTTATCTCCCTCTATACGTAATGTTATCTCGTATATTTTGTGGGGCTTGCTAACTCTGGTATCTGCAGTTTCCACTTGAAGGTATTCATTCGTGTCCACTGTCTCCAGATGATTCATAAGGACTTTGCGAGCTATGCTCACCTCTGCTGCGCTGTCTAGCATTGTCTGAGCCCACTCTCCGTTTTTTAATTGAGTCCTCAGTATTCTCGGCATTGTTAACTACCTTGATACTGGCTACCTTCTTTTTTGGAAATTGTGATTTCTTTTTCAGTTGAGCAGGTTCCTTGTCTTTGGACTTGGCGTGCTCTTCTGATCGTCCTCTTCTTTCCGATTTCTGCGAGGAATTCTGAAAAGATTGAGAGGGACGTGTATCAATGTCTTGATATCTATCAGGTTTTTTAATATTATCCCTATTTCTAAGGTTATATCTATTCCCAGAGGGTTCACTCTGAGGTGACCTTTGTCTCGGGTTTGGAGATTTCTCTCTTCGCCTAGGAGACCTTCCTCTGGACTGGAATTTCTTTTCTTTTGGATTGGATTGTTTGTTTCCATCCCAGTTCTTGTTTGGTGAATTATTATTATTACAAAATATTTTTTCTGGACTTGTAGTCAGTTGCGGTTTTACTGGTATTCCACCTAGACTATCTCTGCCTAGTTCTTCATAGGATTTTTCTATGATTCTGGCAATTTCAGCTGGTTGGTCTGCTATATCTGTCTCTTTTAACCTCTGGCGGATCGCCACGTTTGCTGCTTCACCTTTTATGTTGGCTAGTAATATAGCCGAGACCTGCTTGAAGTCTTTCAGTAATTTCATACCAAGAGTTAAAGCAGGTTCTGGACCGTATTCATCTTGAATTTGTTTTAGCACATCTGGTATCACCGAAATGGATGGGACACCGTGCGTTTTTGTGTAGATGGAAGCAAAGACTGTACCCCAAGTGTCAGTCCTCAATGTGTGGTGCGATTCCCATTGGGAGACATATAGTCAGAATCCTGTGTTTTTCTAGCGGGGTGGTGTCAGGAAACACCGCCTCTATTTGGGTGATTTTCTGTGCCAACCAGAATGGTATCTGTTCCCGTTTAGCTGGAACCTTACCTAGGCAGGATTGGATGTTCTGTGGTGTAATTTTATTTGTGTTCCCCTGGTGAGAGGTCAGCTGTGGTAGTTTAATCGCTGGCTGAATTGTAGAAGTCCGCATTACATACTGAACTAATTGTCTGTGAATTTTTAGTAGTTGTTTTAGCTGTATTAATAGCTCTGGTGCAGGCATCTCGTCGATGTCTGGATGTGGTGTGTATCCGGCTAAGACCGGCCACGTTGCTCCTGGTCTTCCTAAAGGACCGAGCCTTGTAATGTGATTATTATGTTTTAGGGCGCCATCAAATAAGAGCAAATGCTCTTGGAATTTGAGTGGTACTTCCACCTCCTCGAAAGGAGTGTACGTTTCTGGAGGAACCTCTATTTTGTAATAGTGGAAGTACTTTGTTACAGCATTTGCTGCTGGAAAATGTATCCATGTATAGTATACCTCTGTCTGCCGATATTCGTGTGCCTCGATTACGAATATGACTGTGCCACCTCTAGGTGTCAGTCCATTTTCTATAAGTTTTAAGGTTATAGATCTCCTTTTGGCGACCGGAATGAGTATTATATCCGCGTCCGCATCTAGTGCAGCATTATCAGCTGCTGCTATTTCAGCCGCTAATCTAACTGCTTCTCTTTCTCCATCACTGTCTCCCATTTTACAGACAGGATGGTATTATGTTTATTTGCAGATCAGGTTTCTTTATGGAAACAGAGATTAGGTGCACAATATTTTGGAACTGTTTTATCCTTCAACGTTGACTAGACCAAGAACCATACATAGGAGTTCCCTCCTGCGAGGTTTTTGGAGGATATAATAACCTTTCACCCACTCCAGACGTCTTTGGAGTATTTGGGAAAAGGGGTCTGAGTGAGAAAGCACGACTGAGTTACTCTAAATGTCTTACGTTAGTTTTATCGCCCTTTCCAAACGCGTTGGGCGCCATGTAGTGTAGTTCCTATTTTCCCAATAGGCTCTGCGCATTGGAATAGTACCTACAGCAGTAAAGGCCTAGGCCAGACGTTAACTAGGTCTACTACTGTCGATACTAGACTTAATTTTTGGGTTTGCCAGCTAAGCTCAGAGTTCGCTAGAAACTTTCTCGAATGTTCAAGGAAGGATTAACTCCCCTGATTAGACAAGAAGGGATTTAGTTTCTGACAACCATAGAACATGACAACTTTGCTCTCCCCTAATCAAGAGTCAATCTCGAGAGTCGTGTGAGCACAAGGCAATTATTTTACTCAGTCAGTACGTGCATTCTTAGTCTCATCAGAATGTAGAGAAAAGGAAGAGACGGGCGTGTTCAATAAAAAGATGTTATTTATTGATCAGTCTCTTTTCTCGTACAAGAGAAATGGATCGATATTATTGCGATACTTATAGTTAAGTAAAGTGCATACATTAGAAGCAATAGTATAAAATAATACTGTAAAAACATTGATATGGTTTCTGAGCCATATGATGTTTAAAATGATTAAAATATATTTACATACACATATACATTTGACTAAACGTGCTCAACTGGTGTTTCTAAATACGCCTACCCCGTGTACCTGACCTAAGTCTAATGCGTGGGCGGGAATAGAAAGTTACAGTTTAAGTTAAGTTTGTTTTTGCCAAGTGAATAACTAAAGAATTCTCTAGGAGGGGTTATTCAGTTCTGTACCTGGAATTTAGGATGAATGAGGAATGGTATCTCTTTCTCTGCTCTCGATATTCCAGGCTGCCTGCGAGGGCTACCCGGAAGCGCCGGTGCTGGGTCTCTCGGCTTGAGATAGCAGCGCGTCTCTCAGCGCGTCAGGAAGGCGGGGCTGCTGCCTGCGGGGTCTGCTTCTGCTCTCGGCTTCGGCAAGTATGGCTGCTCCGTCTTGTCACCACGCGTGTGTTTTGCATAGGGCAAGATCGGCAATATTTATACCTTAAAGGTGCCGGGATTGACGTAAGGATGGACATAGGTACGTCAATAAAGATGTCATACGATTTGCTCGTTAGCACATTCTTTACTAAAGTTCTCTGTGAAATCAAAACAATGGCCGCACGGATTATCCAGGTTGTCATAGGTTTGATTTGTTATGAGAACGTCGTATGCCTTATCAGGGGCTGGAGGAATATCGCTTGTCTAATTAGATCTCAAGCGTTATGACCTAATCAGATAACACGTTCCTGTGCCGTAGTGTGACTGCGTCAGATAACGGTATCTGCATCATGGGGAATTTCTTGCCTCATGGGCTGACTGTTAGTTAACTAGCTAGGTAGTTTAACCAGAATAGGGTCAGGAATAGGGGGATCGATTCAGAACCTATAGAAATACACGACATTATACTTGATAAGAGATTTTGCAGTCCGGAGTTGACTCAGGCGGCACTAACCCACTTCTGCACTCATAAGCATAGTTTGCGTCAGTGAGGGACATTTGTCAGAGCAATCACCAAATTAGATGCAAGAGCACACGAAGCATCATTTGGTCGACACTCTCAAAAAGTAAAAAAAAAAGCCATTATTTATTATCGTACTCTGAGACAAACACTCAAGGTATTATTGAGGAATACAGAAATCTAATGTGCATTGTGAGATGCCTTTCATCTAGTACAGCAAACAAAGGAAATAGATCGGTGAGAACATGTTCGCAGAAAGGAAAAACTAAATTGAACAAGAATATAAGGGAATCCTTCAAACAAGACCATTCTACCAGACAGTCCTCAATAAAACAATACAGAAAGGATTTTAGAAAGGAGCTCAGAAAGCTGACTTGAAATGAGCAAGAAACAAAATGGACATGATGCGTCTGCAAGAAGTTAGCTCAGTCTTTTTGGGACCTTGTAAGAAAAACCCTTATGGGAAGGGGGTTAAAGAAAATTGAATCAGCGCCAGTAGTTGAGGAGGAATGGATAAGGTAGATATCAGAGCTTTACAGTGGGAAGCATAACGAAATCTAAAAGGGTCCCACTTGGATCGCCAATGGGCAAAAGTCTGATACACCCAAAGTTATCCTGGATGCTCTAATTCCAAAGAAGATCAAAGCAATAATCAAGAACCTAACAACATTGTGGGCTCTGGAACCTGATAGTCTATCAGCTAACACACTTACATCAAACCCTAATCCGTGGACATGAGACCTTACCCCAGTTTTCATGCCAGTAATCCGTGGAAACGAAATCCCAAAGTCTTGGAAAGAAAGTTTAAGGATGCCAGTAAAATATATGCAAAACACTTGCATCAAGCCCTCGTAAAATAGGTGATTCTACAGAAAATGCAACTGCTATTCAGAAAGGGTTAGTCAACATTAGATGAGTGTTCCGCATTGAAGTTGCTGGCGAAGGAATATGCTCTTAAGAGAAGCCATACCCTCTATGCGTCCTACAGCGTTCAATGCTATCAATCATGTGCAAAAGTAATAGTATTTTCAAATAAAAACAATTAGAAAATAAACCAAGAATGGTGGCTGAAAGGAGTACAGCTTTACACTGTCAAAGAGAATATGTAATTCAGTATCCTCTTTAAAAAAAAAACTTTCATTTTAATCCCCATACTGAACATCAGTAACAGAGATCAAAAGCAGTGGCAGGGCCCTTTAAAATTATGGACATGGCATTAGGACACAAGTCTGTGAAAGATTTAAAGGAGCCCTATAATCTGAAACTAACAAACTTGCTGCTCTATGGGTGTGAGATCTTGCGTGAGAAATCATGGAGGGCCGGTATACAGCAATCTTATCTGAAGTTGGAGAAAAACTAGTACTCAATAGATGAAAAATTATGAAATGCTTGGTCAAGGATGGAAATTCTAATGGCAACCTAGAGGATTGGAAAAAAGAAGTCAGCTTGCTCATCTGATGCTTACTGATGTTAGAGGCTACCAACAACTATATTTAATTGATACTAAATAAAGTAATATCAGGAGGTGTACATAGAAGTTAAGATTTGGCCAAGTTCCTGTATTTATAACCTGGAGGATGAATAACAATCACATAGGAGAAGAGAGTATGGAGACCGCTATCTATCCCTTTTTCAAATATGGTTAAGTTGACACTTTCTCATCTGATAATATTATGCACATGTTTCGGCCCTTAAAGAAGGAAACATATCCTGTTTCTAGAGAATTACAGATTGTCGGGATTATGAATTAATAAAATTTGCAAAGAAATGTGAAAGCCCAGTATTATATATTAGGCTGGGTGCATTTTTAGAAGTTATGAAAAGATTGGAATTGTTGATACAGTTAATACGTAAGTTACAATAAGTGCACGGTGTAAATGATAGAGTATGATCGAATTTTTGCTAACTAATATGTTTCCCCCTTTACTAATCACTTGATTAGTATCTTAGTTCATACTAAATACATTGATACACAGTGTTATATCTGGTGAAATGTTTGTAACTTTAAAGCAAAAGAATAAGATCATTACCTATAGGTGGTACAATGACGTAACATTTTGGGGAGTTATGAGGGGTTGAAATAGAGCAGTTTTTCCCAGGCTTTTTAGAACCATGACCGAATATTTAGAATGATAAACTTTTGCAACCCACCTAGCTTTAATGATCATGAGACTGGCAATATTTTATTGTAATGAAAGCATCGTGTGGTAGGGTCCTGTCATTTATATACAGCACGTTTTTCTTTGAAATGGCCTCTAAATTTGCACAGACGTTCTGCTTAAATGATAAAACCATATTGCACACATATGATAATGTGTGGAAATATGGTTTCAGTGAATATTTATCATTTGTACTTCACCAATTAAAATGTCTTGGTTTGTTTTTTATACTATTAAAATCTTTGTTTCCATCATACTTTAATATGACAAAAAATTGCTTCAATTTGGCTTTCCTTACTGCTGAATGTGTACAATTCAATTAAAGGTGTTTACATTGTGTTGTGTGTTCGAAAAAGTGACATCCTGCAGCTTTTAGTTTCACTTTCTGTTTGAAAAAAGAGCATCTTTTTGTCAAACAAATTCTTTTTTTTTCTAAAAGCCCCCATGCCGCTGTTTCACTTTATTAGCGGCCGTGCAACTCTCCTTAGAGACGGTTCTTTTAAAGAAAGGGACGCAGCCTTCATGCACGTCAAAGTGCGGGATGGGGGCTCTGACAACGAAAAAAATATTTGCAATGTAATAGATCACGCATTCGCGAGAGTTCAAGCTATTGGTATTTATAATGCCAATAGCTCACACTCTCCTCAATGCGAGACTTATGGCATTGCAAAGAAGCGCCCGCCATTGCCCCAGCTGCTTGGAAAGTGAAAGCGCGCATGGTGTGCTGAATGTAAGGAAAGCACGTCATGCCTGCAGTAGTGCAAAACCAATTAAAGAAAATAGTGCCTACAGACGAGATAAAACATACCGTGCAGCAACAGAAGTAAAAGGGCCAGTCCTCATGGTAGGTTTCAAATGAAGACAAGGCGGTACTAAGGATGGACTAACAAAGCGATTAAGGAATTAGAAGCCAGCATTTACAAAGGACAACGACACAAGCTAATGAAAAGGGCGGTGAGTGGACAGAGCTTCAAATCCCTAACTCAATACAGCATGCTTCGCAGAGCAGCGCGTGTTCTGCCCAGGCTCGTCCTAAAAACAAACAGCAGGAGACATAGCCTGACATTTGACCTCTTTCTTAGCTCAGCAAATGGGACCTATACATACCGAATTTAAAGACATTGTTATTTATTGTCTTGACTTTGGCTACTTAACAAATATCGGCTCGTGACCCACCGTTTGGAAAACACTGCCTTAAAACATACACTTTTAATTTAGTACACAGCATTTTGAATGCACACCTCTTCAACATCACCCATATTCCACATTCTCCCCCAAAAAGTTTCATCTCTTCCTCCACAAGTCGTCTTAATTGGCTGACTTACTGTTATCGCGTCACGTGGAACCTAGCCTTAGCCAGTTGGATGTGGTGAGGTCCAGATCATAATTTCAAAAAGTATCCCTGTTAAAATAATATAATGTCAAAACTAGATTAATAAAATCTTAAATTTATGTGTAAGGTACCCATAAAAAGCTATGAAAATCTGTAAAGAAAACCAGGCAAAATAACTTTAACCATTTTCAATTTGTCAAAATCTGTGCGAACCAGTGTTCTGTGGCAAATAAAGGAAAGTCATTAATAGTTACATGCTGCTCTTAGCGTGGAAGTGTGCATGTTAGGTTTCACATAGCGACAAATTGTCTGCTGCATTGTATGGTTTGCCCGAGCTAGTTCTTTTTCTCTGAAATCTCTAAGACAAAATCTGGAGAGCAGACAGTTGTATTTGCCTGAGGTCAGGCATGGCTTTTTGGCCTAAAATGACGGATGTTGGAACTTAAGGTGAAAGCTTTTGCGGTTCTGATTGAGCAAGCTGCCTCCAGTAGCTGCCTGAGTTGCATTGTTTGTTGAGTTGGTCAGTACTTTGTTCAAACTAGATTTTGCAGAGCTGGAATATCTTACTTTGTATTAGTGTCAAATTCAGCATTGGAGAGTTTGTCATGCAGGTCAGCGCCTATGTATAGTTGCTTCTACACTTTGAATTCCATTTCGGCTTGTTACCTTATTATGAGTTCCCAGTACTACGTGTGTCCAGTGTCTCGCTCTTTCTGAACCATGCTAGGCACAGATTTGATTATGGCAGCTGCAGTACTTGTAATTTCTTCTGCTTTCCTGGGCTTCATGGATGACTGCATTTCAGGCTCTCAGGTGTTTGGGATTCCATTGACTTGCAGAGTACCCCCCGGCTGGCCTTGTAGTAACTTGCATAGCTAGCATCCACTGCTTCAAAGCTTCCCCTGCTTCTGGACACAGATTGGCATTTTATTTGTAAAGCCTAATACTTTATATACATCAGCCTCATAATTTCCCAGTTTCACTTTTAAGCAGCATGACATGCAAAATAAACGTTGAGGGATTAGATTATGATCTAAAACTCACAAACTACACTTCTTTACTTTACAATATAGCTCAGGTATTCTACATCAACGGTGATGCCACCTGTCAGTCAAAGGCAGTGCACTAGTTTTGCAATCAGTGTTTTGAGTTGTTCTCTTAGAGAACAATGATGATGCTATGGGAGTTAGCAAATAAACTAAAAATAAAGATCTTTCATAAATTTATCGTTTGGAAAAATTATCTTATAAATAGGGATTTAGGCCTGCATGTTTTAGATAAAAATAGATGAACCTTGTAAAATACTCGTATTGTTTCAGCCACCTTTAATTAAATGTTTTAGATCAATTAGCTATGCTAACTTGTAGGTAATGTTAGTCCTTTGTACTGACTGGTACAGCACAATGGATGACCCAGGCACAGGGAGAGAAGTTACCTTGTTTTTCTTATTCTAGTCTAAAATGTGGACATGGCAGAAAATTGACACCACATTCTTAGGGTTTATTTCAATAAAGTGTTCTTTTAATCAAAACGTGGAGATATCAGCAGCTTGTACTTGGCCGCATTTGTGTTATAAGTTTTTTTTTTATATATCTTTATTGATCTTTTGTACAAACAAACACCATAAATAGCGACATGTGCCATATCCATATGCATACAATGCTGCTTATTCATATTCCAAATATAATCGTCCGCAGCCCAAGAACAGCAGCATCAAGCTTCATCCGAGTTCGGCATCTCCCACCCACCCCTGTATCTTAAATGTGAATGTGATGCCTTGATCCTGAACAATCCTGCGGATCCCAGCTATGGCCCCTGCCCCCCCAGGCTCCACCCCACCTTCCCAAACACATCTCAAGCCCCCCCCACCCACCCAAATCCATGTCTGGTGTGACCCCCTCGATTTTATGTGGCAAGCGTCTCTGCTCCTTCTTAATCCCCTCCAAAAGTACTGTGCTACCGTGCCTCTCTCAGCTCCTCTGTATTGTCCGGCTCATGTCCTGAGTGTATACTCCCCCCTGCTAGGTCTCTATCTGCTCCTGCTGGTCCCCTGGCTACCTCGTGTTACCAGTTTGATTGTGTCACAGAATCTCATGTGAGCAAAGAGGTACAGACTTCATTCCTCAATGGTGGTGCACTCAAGCAAATATTCTTACAGCTTGTTTAGCGAACCACAATCTCTTAGCACAGCTTGTATTGCACAGGATCTGGGAAGCGCAGTGGTTTAAATTAAATTTTTTTTTTCTGGAGTCATAGTCTAAGTCATAACCATTTTGTGGCCAAATGAGCCGGCAAATGCCACATGAAGACAGATCCTTATTCCATCTTCTGATGACCAAAGACTCAGTTTCTGTAAATATCACTATTATCATTGATGATATTGTAAAGTATCCGCATGCATTTTGGTTCCAGGATAGCCATCAAGACTGAATTACTCTGTCTCCTTGACTCTGAATTACTCTCACACTCATTGGGTGTGCTCGAACCCTTCACTGCTTCAACCCATATTGCACCTCTTCAATTACCAAACAGATAGCAAAGGGAGTGGATGCTTACCTTTCAATTCCCATGATCTCTAAAATTCAAGCAAGCACCTTTGTATCATTGCTTTTACTCTTAGTTATGTGCTGGGTGGGGGGCGCAATCTATCAGGCCAACAGTTTCAACAGTAGTGGATATATGTTATGAGCTCTGCATTCTTTTTCTGTCACTGCCTTTTCTTTATAGCTCATGAATGAGTTTTTGATTTGCAGCCCCACGTAATAGTCCACTGTGCAGCAGAAAGGAGGATAGATGTTGCAGAAAACCAAGCTGATGCTGCTTCTGAGCTCAATGTGGCTGCTTCAGGGAACTTGGCCAAGGAAGCAGGTAATGCAACTGGTATTGTGGTGGCTCTGTAACTCCATACATCTGAAGCCGGGTCTTTTTTTGAACTGTTGATTCATTGAAGTTTAAATGTCCAGGATGAATATCACAGTTTTTTTTTATTTTTAAGGAATCTGCTTTGTTTTCCTTCCTTACGATCAGAATGCAGAATTAATTCTTCTTTGTTGCTCTCTCCTTTGTTTTTCATATTTATTTTCCTTTATTTTGTAGATCAAGTTGGTGCATTTTTGATTTATATTAGCTCAGACTACGTCTTTGATGGCACGAGTCCCCCATACGCCGAGGAGGATATGCCCAACCCTTTAAATATTTATGGCCGGACGAAACTGGATGGAGAAAAGGCAGTCCTGCAGAACAGTGAAGGTACAAGTAAACATGATTTCAAAAGTGCATTATTGGCTAACACAAAACTTTGTGTAGTTTGCAGTTTTATCAGGGAGTCTTAGGACTGAAGTGAAGGAGGCAACCAGAGCTTTTATAATGTTTTTAAAAAAAAAATGTTATTTGCATTTTGTAATAACTGAACAGTACAATCAGGTCAGTAGCATAGCACACTCGTTTACCCCCCTCTCTTGCCACCCCCCGTTTCACTGCCCGGGATGACTCAGATAACTTCCAAATGAAAAGAACCTCAAGACCCGAACTTCCCTGTGCCTCAGACATTTTATCCTTCCTGCAATCCCATTGTAACCGACTGTGTGTCCCCGGTCCTTTCCCCCTTACAACCCTACATCCAGGCCATGGTGGTGTCGCCATTTCCCCCACACCTTGCGAAACTTCCTCGGGCACCCCCTTACTTTATATGTGACTCTCTCAGCCGCCATATATAAGTCTAATCCCCTTCTCCATTCATCTAACGTCGGTATCTCCTGTGCACCCCAATGTTTATCTATGGAGCTTTTATAATGTTTTGTGACTATCTAGGTGCAGTTTTTTTCTTAGGTGTGATTGAACCCCAACTCTTTTTCCTCATTTGGACAATATGTAAATGTTGAGAGTCCTGTAAAGCTGTGAAGTACAATGTACACTGCTAACCTGTTACGAGAAGGCAAATACAGAATCTGCTTTACATATGTCCTCAATACACATAAAAGTACATGTTCAAAAGGGCAGTTTAAGTTCTGTCCCCGGGCTTTAACGTTTTCCCTATCTGTTGGCATTCAATAGCTTTGTGAAGCATCTTAGAATGCTTGACAGGGCAAATGGTTGAGCAGTGAACATTCTAATCTTCCCCTCCCAGATAAACTGATGGAACTTGCTATGGGAGTTGATGACCACAACCACTAGATGGTCGGTCTTAGAGAGTGCCCTTAGGAGATTAAATCCTTCCCCTCCATCTTGAAATACCAGAATAGCACACAGGTATTGAATGTCTTGAGGTATATATTGTGCCTGACACTTTTTCTTTATTTTGACTAGGAAAAGGTTGCTTAGGATGCCACTTGAATGAACAAATTAGTGTTATTGTCCCTTACTGCTTGAATCCACTTACTTCTTTTGAAACAAGAAACTGTTCCTCTTGCGAAAAGTGGATGTGACTGGATCGAACAGACTTTTGCAGCAGCTTCACGTAGAATCCTTGTACTGTCTTCGGTACCTGGGTCCATGATTAAAGCTTTTAAGTCCTGTATAAATTATTTCCCACTTAACCGTTAAAGGGGAGGAAGTGACTTTCTGCACTATAAATATTGTAAATGGCAAGGCTCACCTTTAGTGATCTTCCACCCCCGAAAATGCCTCTGAAATATCTTTTTCTTCTAACTCTTCTTTATGTGGCAATACGGTTTTGAAGAGGCACTGTCTTCTCGTGATACATGAGAACACTGGGAACCTTGACCATGTTATTGTCTGATCGTGTGCTCACGTTATGCCTGGCCTGACAAAAACGTTGCTGGTGAAGATTTTCTTCATCAGTTTCTGGGTCTTGCACAGGGACATGAAATCTGAAGGTATTTATTCATTACTTCGATCAGTGGGATCCCAGAGTGGCCATGCCTCCGCTATCAGGCCTGCTTCTGGTGTTTGGCCTCTTCCAGATTGATCCATACCTGCTGGAGACTATCTGTGCTTTCCTGGAAGATGACATATATGACATATCAAAGCATCCATCCATGGAGAGTCTTGTGAACTCCTTTCGACTGCATTTCTGTACCCGCTTGTTCGGGTTATTTTTGAGGCATGACTAAACTTGACATTCCTTGCAAGCTGGCCAGTTCTCAAGATCTAGCATGTCTTAAGTGTCCGGACCTATTTTTACTCACCCAAGAACAGATTGCAACTGCTCCCCGCTCGCAGCTTGTTGCAGTAGCCACAGAATGGACAACTTGGTAAACAGTGGCGGCTGGCATCTAGGGGGGGGGTGCACACACACATATAAAAAAAAAAGACACTTCCCTTACTCAACGGGACCTCCTTGCTCTGGATGCCCTCGTTGCTATTGCAGCCTGGCCACCAGGAAACTCCCTTGACCAATCAGGGCGCTACTCTCACCAGCATTGGAGGGAGCAGCCTTCCTCGGCGCTCTACCTTTCTCTGAAGGCAGGCACTTGCTCTAACCCAGCTGTTTAAAGACAGCTGGGTTAGAGAGGTTTAAAGTGCGCATATGTGGCTGGTCATCGTTAGACGGCCGGCCAAAAAGACAGCTTCCTGATGCTGTGTTCAGGATGGGGGGAAGAAAAATGCCATTTTATTTTTCATCTCTGGGGCATTTAAGTGGAGCGACATTCCTCCGCTCTAGCCCAAGGTGGGGAACTGTCTGAAAGCATTGCGGGAAGGGTTTCGAAGGGAGCAACGGGTAGTAGATCCTGTTGCAGATAAGATATAAATAGAATGTAATCCTTTTTTCTCCAACAAGGTATATTAAGGGCATTGTTTTTTTAATACTTAATCTCCTACCTGTACTGTAGAATCTCAAAGGCTGATAGCAGAGACTGAACACACTCCTTTATCCCAATATAGTAGATAATCAGGTTTTTTTTAGATGCAAGATGAGGATTTACCGCTGTTATCGGTTTTCAAAGTAATCATTTAACACAACACAATATAACCTAAATATTACAATACCTTTCTCATCACAAGAATGCAAAATGGTAAGCAACTGGACTGAATACCAGTTTCCACCCGGATGGGCTCAAAAGTTTAGAATCCCTCTTCAGATCATGTTTTTTTTTAAAACACAATTGGGAACTTTGCCTCTATTACTCTTTCATCAATAAGTGTCTGTGCTTACATTTTTGGTTTTTCAATTCACTGTGGTCTCTTTGTTCCTGTTTCTTCATCAAATCCTAGAAAATATTGTAAAGGTAGTTTCTCTTTCAAATCCGGGAAGAAATGTTTCCAATTCAATAATTTACCCGTTTGTCAACCTTCCTTTAAAAAGTTTGGGATTGTTGAAAGGCTAAAACTATGACTATTCTTGAGTTTTGCCTTATTGTTGCAGTCTGCACGTTTAAGTCTGTCTCTGAACAATGGCCCCTTTGCACCTTAACCATGAATAAGTATTTGACCTTAGAGGTTTAAATAGTGTTCCTTTTCTACATGTTTTTCGATGAGATGATGCTTACCTCAAGTCTCTTTTTGCTGGTCTTTTTTGTCCTTTCCAGCTCTGCTTGATCCTGCTTCCAAAGCAATATAACTCCACTAACTGCAGTTGTGGAGGGGCGCGGCTTCCATGTATAGGTTTGCCCTATCCTTGTCACGTGTTTTTCTGCAAGACAATGCAGGATTAAAGATGGCTTGCAAAGGCCTGATGGTTGTGCAAAGCTTTTTTCGAACTCATATGCTGTTCCTTAGCCCACAGCGTGATTCAGAGCAAAGCTTCCATGATTGAGGGAGTTTAAAGGCCTACCTCAAATGACTGCATCTCCCCTGCTCCCCTTTGGCTCTCTTGCTTTTGGTGCCTTGATGGTGCGATGGGGCAGAGGTCACAACCCTATATCCTAGAGAGCGACATTGTCCTGGTGCGCAGTGTTTGGGGGTCCTGGCACTGGATTAAATATCAGGCCCTGATAATTTTCTGGCCTTGCATACAACAAGATGGGTATCATGTTTTCTTACCCTGACTTCGTTTCTCTATGCTATCTCTTTTCTCTCCTAATAGAGGTTTTCGACTTGTAGGAACAACCAGGTTTTCTGCAGTTTTACCAGAGGTTTAATCTTTTGCGGCCTTACTGATCCAATTTGAAGAGTTCATGTCCTCGTGAGCACCTACTGGACAGGACTTTGTTTTTTTTGTGCCCATTTGCATGCACTCCAGCCATACCGTAAGACGAGCCAGGTGTCTGTACTTGTTCTAAATGCCCAGCAGAGCATGTGTCTCCCTAACTAGAGTGCTCCACTTACTTATTTTTTTTTCCAAATTTGTTTTGATTTTGAGAGCAACAGTAGACACTACATTACGAAGGAAATGCATCAGGCATGAAAGGCAATCAAGACAGATAGGTACACGGTTTCTACCAATCAAATAGATGGCTAGTTGTAGTTGACATAACAAAGGTACAGTACCTGGGCTGCAAACGTGACATGTAGTGAGGTGGCGAAGTTGTAGGAGCAAAAACCATAACCAAAACTCCCACCCAATCCCCCTTTCCCCTCCCCACTCCCCCCCACCCAGTGTGCCAAACATGTGAAACAAACACAGATGCATTCGTGTAGTAAATGTCGCATTTACCCAGAGGATCCCAAGGAGTCATGTGTGGTCTCTGTGAGTCGTAGCAAGCGAAGGTACTTGGGGCACGTGATCTCGTTAAATTCTTTGGACAGGAGGGACAGCAAAGGGAGCCATACCTTCCGATAAGCTGCTGTGGAGTGTGTGAGCGTGGCGTGGATACATTCCATTCCCAAGGTGAACCATATTTTATGCAGCCATCCCGTGTGAGTGGTCCTGGCATTGGAACCCCAGAGGGACAGAACATGTTGTGTTGCGGCTTGCACGGCGATCCCCATCTGGCGGCCTCTGGGAGATTTTAGGGGAAAGGTGATTGCATTAGGTAGGCCTAAGATGGTGTAAGCTGGGAATCTAGGGATTTCCGTATCAAAGGTAGAATCAATGTCGTCCAGGACCGACTTCCAATAGTCCTGGATTTCACGGCACTCCCAGAGGAGGTGAGTCAAGGTGCCCTTTTCCCCGCATCCCCTCCAGCACAGCGCGCTACGTGTTGGGTTACTTTTATTGAGCCGGACCGGGGTAAGATGCCAGTACATGGCCAATTTCGTCGCCGCCTCCCTACCTGCGGTGTTGCGAGTGGTGTGAGAGGCTCTATAATACACAGAACTCCGTTCCTTGGATGACAGGGCCCTCCCCAGTTCTGCCTCCCATCGCTTCTGGCCTGCTGTCTTGCCCGATGGAGCGGGGGCTGTAAGCATTTTGTAGAGGTCTGTAATAAGATGTCAGTCCTTCGTCACCAGCCATTTCTCAAAAGTCGTCCTGGGTCTACCAACTAGGGGGGCAATGTCTGGATGTGTGAGCCAGTGCCTAAGCTGGAAGTACTGAAATAAGTGGGGGGAGACCACGTCATAGCCCTGGGTTATGTCCGCAAGGGTGAGAAAGCCCTGTAGGTCGAAGAGGTGGCCGGCGGAAAGGCAGCTGACGCCGCGCCATTGCGGGAATGCATGAGGAGCATTGCCTGGTGGGAATTCCGGGTTGTCCAAGATAGGGGTAAGTGGAGAGGGGAAGGTAGTAAGCCCTTTCTTGACCGCGACCGTGTTCCAGACCTGCATGACGGTACGAGTAATAGGGGATCGCAGGAGGTAGCGTGGTCGATGTTGCCGAGGAAGGAATGGAATTTTCCAGAGGGATGTCCGGACCATCGCTCTGTCCTGAAATAACCATTGTTTCTCAGATTCTGGTCTGAACCATTCCACCAGATATCGAAGTTGTGCGGCTTGGAAGTATTGTAAAAGGTTGGGGATACCAAGACCCCCTTCGTCCGCAGTCCTGTATGCTAGTCGTTTATGTAGGCGCGCCCGCTTGCCTTCCCAGATAAAATAATGGAAGGCAGCTTGTAGATTCGCGATGGTGCCAGCTGGAGGGTGCACCGGAAGGGTCTGGAAAATGTACAGAATTTTGGGCAGAGCTGACATTTTCACTGCCGCAACGCGTCTTAGCAGGGAGAGGGGTTGCTTGGACCAGCGCGCGATGTCGTACCGAATTTGGGAGGAGAGGGCCGCGTAGTTGAGTCACCGTAGACTCCGTGGAGGGGGTAAGAGTGACACATAAGTATGGGAGTTGTGCGGTCGACAATAATCATCCCCCATAAGCAGGTAGAGTTGCCTGTGTTTGAGCAATTCTGCCCAGAGGCAGTATGAGGGATTTCCCCCTATTGATTTTGAAGCCGGAGACAACTCCAAAGGATTCTAACTCAGCCAGGAAGGCGGGGACAGAGCGGTCTGGACGATCCAGAGCAGCTATGATATCGTCGGCGTAGAGGCCGATCACATGAGGTTCCCGGCCAAAGGTCATGCCCTGGATGGCAGGGTTGTACAAGGCAAACAGGAGGGGCGAGAGGGGGCACTCCTGCCTCGTGCCACGCTGGATCTCAAAAGGGTCTGAGCGTAGGCCGCCTATGCGAACTCAAGCCTGAGGACGGTGGTAGCAGCTCGCGATCCAAGCCTGAAAGCGGTCTCTTAGCCGGAATCGCCGTAGGACTTGTTGGAGATAGGTCCAATCAACCCGGTCGAACGCTTTCTCCGCGTCGACAGCCAGCAGTACGGAATCCGAGTTCTGGAAATGGGCCTTGTCAATCAAATGAAGTATTCGTTTAGTGCTATCGCTGCATTGGCGATTCGGAACAAAGCCCGATTGGTCGGGTTCCAAGATCCCGGGCAGACATGGACCAAGACGCGCCGCTAGGACCCCCGTAAAGAGTTTCAGGTCCAGGTTCAGTAGGGATATAGGCTGGAATGCGGAACAGCGTGCGGGTTTCTTACCCGGTTTAGGCAATACTACTATCTCTGCTGCAAGCATATCTGGGGGGATGGAGCTCGGGCCCTCAAAGGAATTGAAAAGCCGGGTGAGAACAGGAGCCAAAAGCTGGCTGAAGGTTTTGTAAAACCCGGCTGAAAAGCCGTCAGGCCCTGGGGATTTGAGAGGGCGGAGGCGGGAGATAGCAGCGAGTACTTCATCCAGGCGGATAGGGGCATCCGCACTGGCCTGAGACAACTCCGTGACTCTTGCCGATTCCAAGTAAGTATGGACATCCTCCGATGACACAGTCGGCTTTATATAGAGTGGCATAAAATGTCCTAAATGCTTCCGCGACCCGGGTCTCACCAGTGATATCCAGACCAGAGTCATCCGTGAGGTAGGTAATTTTGGAGTGTTGGATTTTCGCCTTCAGGGCGCTAGCAAGTTAGCGGCCCGTTTTGTTCCCCCCGATTGTAATAGGAGTGACGGAGGCGTAAAGCGGCGAATTCCGCCCGGTCTGTATCTAGGCTGGCTAATTGGGCTCTGGCGACCTTCAATTGTCTCCAGACCCGCGGGGCGCCGGTGCGACTGTGGACCCTCTCTAGTTCAGAGACCTGAGCAGTGAGGTCATCCCTTTTTGCTTTGCGGACCTTAGCCTCTGCCGCTGTAATTGCGATAAGCTTGCCGCGAGCCACCACCTTCAAGGCTCCCCAGAGGGCAGACACCGAAGTTTCGGGGGTGTCATTAATAGCCAAATACTCAGCGAGGCATGTGTGAAGTTGCTTGGTGACCTCCGGCCGGTGTAGGAGGGTTTCACGCAGTCGCCACGCTCCAGGGGGGCGGGTGAATTTGGGAACCTGTGGTAAATAAATAAATAATACCTCTATTTTTGACTGGACATAACAATAACAGATAGCTCAATAAATAAGAGTCAAGATTCGAGGTAGTAGGAGTTTGCAGGTTTAATACAGCATAAAGGACAGGAACAGGACAACCTGCACGGGCAAGATCTGGGATGGCTAGCCAACGGGGGGGCCCCGACAGCTGTCGGGCAGGAGCTGGAATGAGCGCGCTGGCTTTTAATAACAATACACAAGTATATATACTAAAACAATTGCATTACAGTACATACAATAGGCGGAACAGTGGGTGGGGCCTGTAACAGTCGCGAAAGATAAGGGTGAAAGTAGGTGTAACAGGAGGCGTGTACATGGACATGTGATGTAAACGTAACAGAATATGTCATAAATGGGGCGGAAACATGGAGGGGGCTACCTAAGGAGCCGGGACCTCTAACCTAGTGGTGCGCGCAAGCTGGCAATGACGTGTAACTAGGGAGAAGCTGGGGGCTATGACTTCTGAGCTAGAAGGTGAGACGAAAGTCTGGAGAGTCAGAGCGACATGTACCTAAACACTATCTAGTATCTGATGTTTAGAGAACATGTTGATAGAATCCAAAAGTTATCAGGGCAAAGGCTAACAGACACTAAGACTGGTGCATGCATTATTCTACATGTAGTGTGTGTTGAGGAATATTAAATGACCATAAATACAGTATTTCTCTTACATGGAGACGTAAAGGCTAGACGATGACTGAAACTATTGATGCGATTCAGTAACTTAGGAATGCAGAGAAGGAGAGCTGGACTGATAACTGGAATCATAACATACTCTTGGCAGACTGGCAGGCAGAGCCAGGCCGAGCCGGGCACTGTGAGGCAGGAAGTAAGTGAAGGGTCAGGGATACAGGTGGGGGCTGTATCGCTCCTCAGCGAGGGTTCAGGAGACAGGAGCTGAATCTGAGTCCGGGCCCTTTTGAGGCCTAGAAACGGGGACTTTACAATGAAATAACGTGCACACTGAGAAACGTGGCAACGTAGCTTTACATAGGCCTAATACTCGTAGCTTTCACGAGAACTGGAAACTGGCATACTAGAGATGGACACAACTGTAATTGCGTCTTTAATCGATCATGGGGAATACATATGCATATTAATCATGCACATACAACATAAGATGGGGAACACGTAGGGACACAGAACATGGCAAAATTTACTTTTCCACATTCCCTCCTTGTCACTACGTTTCCATCAGGAAACATCAATATTCATGATACCATCTATCATTTCATACAGTATCATTTGCTCGTCTCGAATTTTCTTGGAACGGGATCTAGGACGGGACTTGGGACTAGGAATACAAGAGGTAGCACAAATGCCGCAAATCGCAGGGCCACATTGTATACAGAGGCAGCAACTGAATATGATCGCTACTGCAATACCTAGAAAGGACAATACTTTCCATCCCCAGGCAGAAATTATACTCCAAAACCAACCGGACCATGTCCAGGTGCCTGGATTCTGGTGTAACTGATGGGCAATTTTATGAAGTCTGGTTATAGCTGAATAAACAGACGGCGCGTTATTTGGAATGAAAATGCAGCAACTAGATCCGATGACTCTACATGCTCCTCCTCTATCGGCCAGTATGACGTCAAGAACGAGACGATTTTGGAGCACGACAAATCTCATAGCAGATTGCTCTTCGGTTAAGTTACCTAGAGCAGAGGCAGTCTCATTCACTACTGCTTCAAGGGTTCTGGTCAATCTACGTATTAACTTACTATTCTGGATAGGTCCTATAAAGAAGAAGAAACCTTTATTGAAATCTGTATACTGTTCTAGAGCAGTTTCAGTTTGATCGACAATCGGGGACTCAATCTCCCTTCTATGTCTAATGTGTACTAGATGTGTGTTTCTGTGATAATCAGATGGGGCTAGAAAAACTGGTGGCAGTAGGAAGGCAATGTAACAGGTTCCCTCCCAATCGAGGGGCAGACGAACATATGCGGTCTGACCACAAACAAAATAAGAATGACGTGAAGCTTTGAAAATAGATTTCCCACTGTCACTATACTTGACAATAGCAGTACAATCACTATGTCCTACATGTACGGAACCGTTATTTCGGACACATAATTCGCCTTTGACTGGTAATACTGAAATAGCAGGTAAGTCTGGAGTAGGATCAGACTGAACATTCAGGACCATGAATTTCGAAGAATAATTACCTAAATTATAAACTTCATTTTCTAGATCTAACCCTGTTCTGTGGGGAAGACCTTGCTTGTCTGGAAAACATGTACTGTTCAGAAGGGACATATCAGTTGAGGATGACGTTAACATGGACCAGGCTCCACATGAGCCATTATGTGAAAACGGATAAGGAAACAGTGGCAGAACTCCCTTCGGTGTCTGGAAAGGGGGGAGTCGACCACACCCAACAATTTGTGGCATTGCTGGTCTGGTGTGAATAATGTAACATACGGATAAATGAATTGTTGCGCATAGCAAGACGATAGGATAGTTCGTGAGGAGGTAGATCACTAAACGTGTGCTCTACTGTAGCATTAGAAGACTTATTTACATGAGAAATTGGAAAACATAAATGAAATGCATAACTCGTGCAGGTAACCATTAAGCTTAAAAACAATATAAAACTTAGAAAAACGATACATCGGATTGAGTTTTGACTAACTCTCTCACTATGGGGGTCTATTTCATACATGTCAGATACCTGTCTAACCGTTTCACCTAGGGGAGGACTTAGACAATTAAACTGGCTGACTTATTTTACTAGACCGTAGCTTACTTTTATACTCCTGCTGTGGAGTTTTCTCTAACAGGGGAGGCTTTGAATCAATGTCCTTTGCGGGACAGTCCTTAAGAATAGTATCTCGGCAGTCTTTAAAATCTTGACAATCCTTGGAAATGTTCTTGGAAACAGTTTTTAGTCCGTGAAATTTCTTGACGTGTGACAGATGCACCCACCCCTTCCTGCCTTCCAACTTGACGGCAGTACGGGTGGTTAGAAGGACTAACTTCGGCTCCTTCCAGCGAGGCTCCAGCGGACTTGAACGATCAAAATTCCGGACGAGAACCAAGCTTCCTGGAACAATTTCATGCGGTTTCACCTCGGTATTGTCTGGAAATGTGGCGGCAACCTGTGAACGACAAGAGTGTAGGGCAGACATCAAGGAAGCTAGGTAATCTGTCAGCATATTACTGGAAACATCTGTAATACTTCGGGGTCTGGGTGTACCCCACACGTTCGGGGGGCGGCCGAATATGACCTCATAAGGGGACAGACCTGATCTGGAATGTGCGACCATGCGCATATAGAACAGGGCAACTGGCAGGGCAACTAACCAGTCTACACCTTTCTCTTTACAGACTTTGGCAATACGGATTTTCAAGGTTTGATTATGTCTCTCTACGAGACCGGCTGCTTCTGGATGGCGTACACAATGGAACTTCCACTGGTACCCTAGTAAAAGGGAAACGTGCTTCATGAGTTCAGATGAGAATGGCTGGCCGTTATCAGAATACACGACCCTTGGGAGTCCATAACGGGGGAAGAATTCACGAACCAACTGCTTGGCAGTGGTCGCGGCTGTGTAATCTGGGACTGGATATGCTTCTGTCCACCTGGACAAAGCGCATACAACTACAAGGACATACTTGAAACCTCGACATCGCTCCATCTGAATATAATCCATCTGGAGGACTTCAAAAGGGTGGTCAGGGGGCTGGAATCCACCTTGTTCCACCGGGACACTTTTACCTGGATTGAACTGGCAACATATCATACAAGTACGGACTTTCTGCTTGGCTGCAGTTCGTAAATGCTTGTTAAACCAAAGGTTCTGGATACTGTCTATCATGGCTTTTTCTCCTAAGTGTGCTGGACTATGTGCGGTATTGATAATGACTTGAACCATTGAGTCGGGGAGAAACCATGTGGCTCTACCCTTCGTCACCCATCCCTGATCTGTCTGGACCCCTCCTTGTTCGGACCATTTCTTGATTTCTTCGGGAGTAGCATGTAACTGGATATCTATGACATCTTGAGTAGGGTCCTTAACTGTCATACAAGTAGTCTGTTCTAGAGTGGATGTCGGTGTCTTGTTAACTGGTATGTCTGGTGTCTGTGCTGTAAGCTTGGCTGTTCGATCTGCTAGATCATTACCTTGGGAAATAATGTCAGTGACTTTCGTATGTGCTTTGCATTTTATGATAGCGATAGCTGTTGGTAAATGTATTGCATCTAACAGAGCTTGAATAAGGAAACCATGCTGAATCTTGGTTCCATGAGAAGTCATGAAACCTCTCTCCTGCCAGAGCACTCCAAAGTCGTGTACAACTCCGAATGCGTAGCGTGAATCTGTGTAAATATTAACTTTCAGGTTCTTGGCATGTATGCAGGCTTGAGTCAGAGCAACTAGCTCTGCTGCTTGAGCAGACAGGGTGTCAATACGATGTGTTTCAATAACTTCAGTGTCAGTAGTCACTGCATACGCGGCTACTAGTTCTCCTGTACTCGTTCTCATACATGAACCATCCACATAAAGTGTCAGGTCAGGATCTGGTAATGGAATATCTGTCAGATCTTGTCTTGGCTTTGTCATAGTGTTAACTACTTCCACACAATCATGTGTGGCAGGGTTTAAAGTAACTGACGGTAACAGTGTAGCAGGATTTAAAACGTTGCAGCGTCTGATTTCTATGTGTGGCTGGAACAGTGTTAGTTCATAACCTGTTAAACGTGCAATTGTCAAATGCTGGGTCTGTGTTCGGTTTAAAAGAACTTCCACGGAGTGTGGAACTTGTACTGTCAGGGAGTGTCCTAATACTATGGAATCACTTTGTCTGATAGCTAGTGCTGTGGCTGCAACTGACTTGAGGCACGCAGGCAGAGCCTGGGCTACTGGATCTAGTGTACTCGAAAAATAAGCACAGGGCTTGTATTGTCCGGCTTGATCTTGTGTGAGAACAGATAATGCAGTACCATCACGTTCTGTGACAAAAAGTGTAAAAGGCTTACTGTAGTTCGGTGTTGCTAGAACAGGAGCTTGGCATAAAGCTTTCTTTAATTCATTGAAACTAAGTGTATGTTCAGATGTCCAAGGGAGAACAGTCGATACGGCTGCCTCCTGTGTCGTTAACTGTATCAGTGGCTTGGCTAGAAATGCATACTGAGGAATCCATTGTCTGCAATAGGAAGTAAGGCCGATAAAAGCACGTACCTCCTTCTGTGTCTTGGGCTGAGGAAGACTCGCTATTAACTGGATACGATCGGGTGTCAACTGCCTACCCCACTTGGACAGTAAGTGGCCTAAGTAGATAACTTGCTGGACACAGAATTGAAGCTTCGAAGGGGACACCTTGTGCCCCATCTCGGCTAGGAAATACAGGACTGTAAGTGATGCTCGCTCGCAAGCACGTTCAGAACGGGCTGTGATCAGTAGATCATCGACATACTGGAGCAGGGCAGTGTCAGTTGGCATGTGAATGTTGTCTAGTTGTCTCTTAAGTGCTTGACTGTAAATGCTAGGACTTTCTGTGAAACCTTGAGGAGCTTGTGTGAATTTATAGCTCCTTCCATTTAAACAAAAACCGAAAAGGTACTGGCTGTCTGGATGAATGGGGACACTGAAAAATGCGTTTTTGAGGTCTATGACTGTAAAAAATGTAGCCTCAGAATCAATGGCTGTCAATAGAGATGAGATATCTGGAACAACTGGGTACTGGGGAATGATACATTTATTGAGTTCTCGAAGATCAATCACTAATCGATATACTGGGGGTGCATTTGGATCAGTACGTTTCATGACTGGAATGATAGGAGAATTACATACATTGGAGTCAGTTTCTACAACTACTCCTTGAGCAATGAGCTCGTCAATAATTTTGGATAAGGCTGCCACAGCCTCAGGTGGCAATCTGTACTGTCTGATTCTTGGCAGGACTATACCTTGCTTGAGAGTCACACGATGGGGTGTGATTTGCATGAAGCCAACATCAGTTGGACCTTGCGCCCATAGATGCTGCGGAACATTAGACAATCTTGGATCAAAATCACGTAGAACATAGTGACCCTTAAAGTCACGTAAAAACAAACGTATTCCCTCTGGGGAACAGCAAATAACTGCACCTAATTCTTTCAGTGTCTTAATGCCTAACAAATTTTCTGGACAGGACTTCGTAAGCAATAGATCAGTAGTTCGGGACAATGGACCTACTTCAAGAGTAACTGGCTTTGATATCTCGTTTACAATAGGCTTTCCTGAAAATCCAAGGGAAACATTTCTAGAGCCTGAGAGCGGAGCCCCTGGAACCTCGTCGTGACTAATAGTCGTCCTACTTGCCCCTGTATCAATCAGAAACTTTCTGACTTTCCCTAATACTTGACTGTGAACATAGGGACCTTCTTGATCTACAGGAATCTCGATGAGAGGCAAGCCTACCTCCCTCTCTAGGCTGTTTCATGAATACGCTTGATACTCTGGATACTCTGTCTGTGCATACTGGTACATCTGCTGTGTAACATGCTGCGCTGCAGCAATAGGCTGCGGTGCTGGAACTGTCTGTTGTGCATTCTGTGGCTGAGAAGTCTGTGAAACTTGTTCTTGTCTAGGCGGACGTGGTCTTTCTTTAGTTTTACCAGTGGCTATGTTGTGTTTCAGAACTGCACACTCGTTTATAAAATGACCTGGCTGTTTACAATAATTGCATGTCCCTTTAACGGGAGCTGCAGGATGACTGGCTTGATTCGGACCCCTCTTCTGACTGTCTTGAGGAACAGATTGTGCAACTAGTACTTTCATTTTCGTGTCTTTCATACGTCTCCTCTCGTGTTCTTGCTCTTCTCTGATTCTATTCTGGTGATACTGGAGCATCTGGAGCATTTGGGACGGAGTACTAGCTTGCCAGGTACTTTCGACTTTCAAAACTCGATTCTTAACTTGTGGACTTGAATTCTCGACTAATTTAGTAACAAAAAGATGAGGGTATGACTCGCTACTCGTCTTCAAACAACTGTTTATTATGAAACATTTTTCAAATCTGGAATAAAAATCACTAGTGTCTTCGTCTTGTTTCTGTTTACAGGCTGAGATTGCATCCCAGTCTTCCTTTTTAGTGGCTAATAATCTAGGCAAAACTTGTATCAATAATTCTGGTAATTCTTTACATTTGTCTCCAAGACCGGTACCTGGTACTCGTATCTTATCTTCAGCTTATAGAGCTGTCCAATCGATCTTTTTCTCTCCCACCTCCCAATCTTTTTCCTTGAGCTTTTCGTATATGCCCGCAGGCAACAGGACTTTTAACATTTTAATAATATCTGGATACGTGTATTCTCCCATACGGAGCATGTCTTTTAATTCTCGGTGGAACCCTGCTGGATCTTTGTCGTGACAGGGAATTAAATTTCTTCATCTCTAAGAGTTCCATCTTGGTAACTGGGGTGTAAACAAATACTCGTTGCATTTCACCATCTGGTGTCCTAACTGGGTGTACTTCTCGTAACGGATGCTGTCTATCTATGTAAAACGGTTTACTTTCTGGAGGTGAGACATGAACAAAATGCGGATTTAAAAACGTTCTATATTTGTGGCGCTGTTCTAGAATGACACTAATTAAATCGGTACCTAAACCTTTCCATCTATACTGGAGTAACTCGTTCAGGATATCATGTAACGGACCTGGATCAGAATGTTGACCCTCATACAGCGTAATGAGGTGTTGGATCATATACATACCCACCAGTCGCTGCTCGGCTGGGGGCAGTTTCAGAAACATTTGTGCCACTATTTCGTCTGGAAAAGTGGTAGAATCAGTAATCCATCGGACTGCTGATCGGGCTAGTTCCTGTTCATGCATGGTACTTAACTCACTATAACCGATTCGTGATTTCAGAATTTGATCGGTAGCTTGAAATACTTGTTCTAGAGAACCTTGTTCTGGTGCTGGAAGATGAACAGTTTTCTTGTGTTCTAGGCGTAAATGTCGGTCTGGAATTCTAGATTTACCTACATACGCTATTCTGGCGGTATTCTCGTCGTCTACCTCTTCAGTAGAAGAGTCATTTTCTTTCTCGCTTACTTGTGCTTCTTTGCGTTGTTCGTGTAACCTTATTATTTCTTTACGAATTTTCTTGTACATATTCTCAATACTATTGAGTGTCTTGTGCTTACCCTCGGCTATATTATCACTCCACTTTGTCAGAATTCTCATTTCGGTCGGATCTTTAGTCGGGGAATCTTGTTCCCTAATTAAACAATTGATCAGGAACTTTAATAGCATAAACTGGATCTCGGATTTCCTGAGAGACATGACTTCAGCAATACTTTCTGGATCTTGTCCTGTACGAATGAAACGATACATTCTGTCTAGATCTTCTTTCATATTCGGTAGGGTGACCAAATACTCGGACACCTGCCTTATACGTACGGAATATATAACCATACTATCCTCGCCTGGGACTGGATCATAACAGCATTCAGTAAGAAGTCGCCTGATTTCTGCAATAGTCTTATATTTGGGCGTACGCTGTAACGCACGTTCATGTAACTCGACTGCTCCTAAACGTCTATTGGGCGGCGGGGTACCAGGAGGACCTCCTCCCGCGGCCCCTAAACTGGAATCGTCGACTGATACTCTTCGAGCTGGCAGAGTGACTGATGTGGCGGGAATTTGTACTACGGGCTGGACCGGGGGTACCGTAACAGGTACTGCCACAGGTGCCCCGGTGGCTGGAGGATCATGAATTACATTATTTACAGGAGCTGGTGGAACAGGATTTGCATATTCTGGGACTGTGTCGTCCAAATAGGACGAAAGAAAAATATCAGCTGCGGTCGGTTTGTGACGTAGCTTGGTCGGAACTAAGGGTGGCGGAAAATTACATGGTGCTTCCGGGGTTGCTTTTGGCAAGCCCTCGGCAAGAAGAGGATACATACCCTTAATGAGGGCATTCCTCTGTCTGTCTGACTGTTCGGTTTTAACTTGTTCACCTATTTCGATTAATTCCCTTTCTTGGGCTCTTTCTAAGGATTCTCTACTTAATTCTGACTTTCTGATTTCTTTTTCGGTTCTTTTATGAGATTCTTTGCACCATAACTCGATGGCATCTTTCTGTGACTGTCTGGCTTTCTTTTTCCATAATACTTCTTCTACTTGCATGATGCACTCGGCATCCCATGTACCAGATACGGGCCATCTGTACTTTTCTTCTAACTGTTTGGTGTACTCCACCCATAAATCTAGATATAATATGGCACTTATGCCATGCTTTTGATACATAAAATGACCTGGACTGTCCCTAGGCGGGACAGGAACTGCTTCTTCTAACAGACCTTTTCTAGTTTTTAACTGACGTAGTTTTGAGAGCAGCGGCATGACTGAACTGTAGTCTAGACACAATACAATACACAATGAACACGATAATTACACCACTTTCATACCACGACATTGAAATACATGAATGACATTTAAATTAACAGTTTTGACAAGATACTACCTGGAATACTGAAAACAGAATACATGAATTTCTCGAAAACAGAACGGACTAGAACAGAAACTAGATGCACTGCTAAAACAGTACGAAACTTACCGGTCTCATAAAGAGACACGTCAGGACCCGCATCCACCTAAGTGGACACTTCGTGTTGGATCTGTGTACCCCAAACCCACGGACCAGATACAATGCAATTGACCCTGTCTAGATACTACCCCAGCAATGGTACTCACCGGGCAGCAAGAACGGAAGGCCTCGGACTGGACTGGACTGCTATGACGCCGGACGGACGAACTTCGGACTTCTGTTACGGGTGGGCCTCCGGATACCTCGGACCTTGGACTCTCGGCTTGGGCTCTGGTCGGGACTCGCCGCGTTCCTCCACCGCCTCGTCTGGATGCTGGACCGCAACCTCCGTCTCCTCCGTGGGCCTGAGGGATACTTGAAGCAGAAATATCTGCACGTGCACGGTATGGTTCCGTCACGGCTGCAGAGGATCAGGGGGCTTGCGTGGCTTCACCGGCGCGTGGGGAAAGGGCAAGTCCCTGTTCGGGCGCCATTATGTGGTAAATAAATAAATAATACCTCTATTTTTGACTGGACATAACAATAACAGATAGCTCAATAAATAAGAGTCAAGATTCGAGGTAGTAGGAGTTTGCAGGTTTAATACAGCATAAAGGACAGGAACAGGACAACCTGCACGGGCAAGATCTGGGATGGCTAGCCAACGGGGGGGGGCCCCGACAGCTGTCGGGCAGGAGCTGGAATGAGCGCGCTGGCTTTTAATAACAATACACAAGTATATATACTAAAACAATTGCATTACAGTACATACAATAGGCGGAACAGTGGGTGGGGCCTGTAACAGTCGCGAAAGATAAGGGTGAAAGTAGGTGTAACAGGAGGCGTGTACATGGACATGTGATGTAAACGTAACAGAATATGTCATAAATGGGGCGGAAACATGGAGGGGGCTACCTAAGGAGCCGGGACCTCTAACCTAGTGGTGCGCGCAAGCTGGCAATGACGTGTAACTAGGGAGAAGCTGGGGGCTATGACTTCTGAGCTAGAAGGTGAGACGAAAGTCTGGAGAGTCAGAGCGACATGTACCTAAACACTATCTAGTATCTGATGTTTAGAGAACATGTTGATAGAATCCAAAAGTTATCAGGGCAAAGGCTAACAGACACTAAGACTGGTGCATGCATTATTCTACATGTAGTGTGTGTTGAGGAATATTAAATGACCATAAATACAGTATTTCTCTTACATGGAGACGTAAAGGCTAGACGATGACTGAAACTATTGATGCGATTCAGTAACTTAGGAATGCAGAGAAGGAGAGCTGGACTGATAACTGGAATCATAGCATACTCTTGGCAGACTGGCAGGCAGAGCCAGGCCGAGCCGGGCACTGTGAGGCAGGAAGTAAGTGAAGGGTCAGGGATACAGGTGGGGGCTGTATCGCTCCTCAGCGAGGGTTCAGGAGACAGGAGCTGAATCTGAGTCCGGGCCCTTTTGAGGCCTAGAAACGGGGACTTTACAATGAAATAACGTGCACACTGAGAAACGTGGCAACGTAGCTTTACATAGGCCTAATACTCGTAGCTTTCACGAGAACTGGAAACTGGCATACTAGAGATGGACACAACTGTAATTGCGTCTTTAATCGATCATGGGGAATACATATGCATATTAATCATGCACATACAACATAAGATGGGGAACACGTAGGGACACAGAACATGGCAAAATTTACTTTTCCACAAACCTGAAGTGTCCACTCCACCGCATCGTGATCAGACAGTGCCGCTGGGACAATGCTTACATCTCTGAGAATGGCAAGTAGTTCAGAAGAACCTAAGTAGTGATCTAACCTTTCATATGTGCGATGTACGTGGGAGTAAAACGTAAAGTGCGATCCACTAGGTCTCTCGCGTGTAGCCAGTCTTTACCGGTGGCTGTAATGGCGCCGGTGTCCCCATAGCGATGTCCCGACCTGTCTATATTTGTGTCCATCACTAGATTGAGTTCCCCCCCAATGAGCAAGAGAGAGGTAGGGGATTGAAGTGACTCAGAAATGGCGCCCTTCAAAAAGGCCTCTTGTCCTGAATTCGGGGCATAAAGGGAGACAATCGTGAAGCGTTGGCCTCCCAGTAAAAAGGTGTATGCTAGCAGCCTGCCCTTGATCTCCCCCATCCTATCACCCACGCTGCCGTGGAAGCGCCTGGAGACTAAAATAGCCACCCCCGCCTTTTTTGTTGGGAGAGAGGAAAAAAACTGTTGGGGAAAGGCGCGTGAGCGCATCCTATGCCAGTCTTTGGGCAGGAGATGGGTTTCCTGTAGTAAACATATGTCGGCCCCGGAGTTCTCCAGGTATGAGATCACAGCCCTCCGTTTAATCGGGTTATTCAAGCCCTTTACATTAAGGGTTAATACCTTCAAACTAGATTCCCTCATAGGAGATCAAACGATCCATGGGCATTGTGAATGCAACCCCATTGTTGGAGCCGATGACGACTCGGTGAACATTCCAGTCCCAACATCGCCCCCCACATCTTCTCCCCTCCGCACCCCCCCAAACGCCCCAACACCCAAACCAACTTCCCCAAACCAAGATCTAAATGCTCAGACCTGAATGTTCATCTCCCCCCACCCAATGCCCATTCCCCAACTCCCAAACTAGAAGAATGTATAGTCCCAGTCCTGTCAGTCCACACAGGGCCCATCAGGTGTAAAGATCATTTAGAGGGTGATGTCTCTCTGGCTACTTCCGCTACTGCCGTCGCCCTCTCCTGCGTGATGATGTGGGCGTCGGGTTTCAAGCGTTGCGACGGGGATCGTCTACGGCCCACCGCCTGCCAGTCTCCTCTGGAGGACCCCTGTGACGCTCTCACCGTCGGCGCATCTTCTTCCAAATCAAGTCCCAGAAGAGCACAAGTGTCTTTGAGCGAGCGCATTTGGTGTAGGGCCCCATTCCATTTAAATATCAGCCTGAACGGGTGGCCCCATGAGTATAGAATTTCTTGCCGTCGCAGAAAGTCCGTCGCTACTTTAAACACTTTCCGTTTTTGTAGTGTGATGGCCGAAGGATCCTGGTATAGGGCGACGGGGTTGCCTTGAAATTGAAGAGGCTGTGCCCGTCTGGCTTCCTGAAGAATCCGCTCTTTTAGCGGGAAGTCAGGAGGAAAGGCTAAGATGTCCGGCGGTGGGGCGGAAGCGCGTCTAGGAAGCCCAACTCTGTGTGCCCGATCGATGCGGACGATAAAGTCAGCAGGTTCCCCCAAAATGCTTCAGAAAAGGTCCTGTAGGTAGCTAGTGACATCCGTCCCTTCCGCTTTCTGAGGAACCCCCCGGACCTGTATGTTGTTGCGACGGGAGCGGTTTTCAAGGTCCTCCACGTGGGCCTGGAGGTCCAGTTGCTGGTCCGTGAGTCTCAGGACTTCCTGTTGGAGCTGTTCCATTTCGTCGCTTCTAGTCTGGTCGGCCACTTCGATAGCGACCACTCGTTCCCCAAGACCTTCCACGTCCCGTCTGAGTTCCTGGACCTCACCCGCCACCTCCTACTTCAGGGACTTGAAATCATCCCTGAGGGAATTGAACAGTGTTTCCAGAAAGGACCGGGTGATGGGCACTTGGTCACTGGCCGCTTCCGTCGGCATTCTTGTGGTCTCAGGGGAGGGTGGGTCCTTGCCGGCCTTATGCTGGGATTTTGCCATCATCTCCGGGAGTGTTTAAGTCGTTTTTTTCCCCCTGAGTCCCGCCATGTCGCGCCCAGTCACCGGGACGGTCCCACTCGGTGATCCTCAGGGGGCCGGAGGTAAGCGCAGAGGCCCGGCAATCCCGAGGGTAAGTGCGACCTGTGCGGTAGGGAAAATGGCACTCTCACTGCTATGTCAGGGATCCCCGATGGGGATCGAGGCGGCCAGCTGCCATGCCGACGAGGAGTTGCGCTTTGTCCCTCACCTCGTGTTCAAAGCCAATCCGTTATTGAGCGGTCGGGGCCCCGGGTTCAATAATGTGGCAGCGGACCCTGTGGCACCAAGGGGCAACCAGACAACGGATGGCTTCTTCAGGGAGCCCCTGCGGTTCTCACCGCCGGCCCCCGTGACCACCACGAGGCGGGCAGGAGCAGTCAGGCAAGTTCGTGTATCGGGGTAGGCCTCCTCTTCCAAATTATTGCACCCGCTTCCAGGCGACCCCCGGGCTGCTACATGTGTGGATGGGAAGAAGTGGCCAGGGCCCAATTGTCCGGCAGCGTTAATGGGAAGCGCGCCGCCCCACCACCGTCCCGCCGGCGCAGCTTGGCCCACAGGCCCAGCCGGATGCAGCGCCGGGAGCTCGATCATGCCCCCCGAGCCTCCTCCGTAGCGCCCACTGCGCACACTGCTGCTCTCCTCACCTCTGCGCACAGGTCTGGTTCAGCCCGTCGGTCTCTGTTGTGTCCAGGCCGCCCTCCGCCGCAGCTTCCTGGTGCTGTCCGTTGCTCCGTCAGGCCAAGTCCGCCGGGCCTCGTTGGTGAGGTGCAGCTCTGCCGTCCCTCCCCGGCTCGATAGCCGAGTAGGTCCAAAGCTGGGGCTCCTCGCCTTAGGACACCTGTCCAGCTTGACTCGGGGCAGCGTGATGAGCTAGATGCACCTCGGATGCCGCCTCCGCACCACAGGGACACTCCGGTAAGGCCGTGATGTGCTCCGTAGTTGCTCCGCCCAGTAGGCCCGAAGCCGGGGCCTCAATTTTCGCGACTCCTGGCCGGTCTCTCCTTCACCACCGGCCGGGTCGCAGTGGCTGCGTCCGGCGTCCTGCGAGGGTCCCAAACCCAGGGTCGGAGGCAGCAGGTCGTCTCCGTGGGCTCCGCAGACAGTTAGTCGGCCCCTCCGCTGAACGGGGACCAGGGCAGGGAGTGCACAAGCAGGTTACTGCTCCGGAGCGGTCGCCATTGCAGGAGTCGCTGCAGACCTGTCCCTTCTTGTTCAGGGCCCCGCCGGGGCCGCGTAGCTTCAGCGACAGCTCTCCGGGGGCAACAGCCGATCCCCGCTCCCTATATCGGATGTTCTTGGTGCTCTGGGGAGGTTAGGCGTTACTTGTAGGGGCTTTAGGAGGGATCGGGGCAGGGAACCGCGGAGACCTGCGTCCGATCAGGTCGCCATCTTGGACACGCCCCCCCTCCACTTACTTTTTATGTTCTCAAGGACACTTTTTTTTGCCAGATCTCTTTCACGATAGATCTGAAGTTGCTTATAGCAACTTATGCTATGGAGATTGAGCACTCTGTGGTGCTATCTATTTTGCAGGAACCATTTCACTCCAGTGATCTTGTTCTTCATAGTACTCTTTGCCATCTTGGAATCCTTAGATCGAATGTCTCTGTCATTGTATCTCAGACATGCTGTCACGGTCATTGTAATACCAGTGTCAAAATCTCCTGCTGTTCCTCTCCTACAGTGCTACCCTACTAGAGGCTTAGCAGTCAGGGAAGTTAATTTGCTCACAAAATCTGCATACAAACTCCTGTGCAGACTGTTCTTTGCCAGGTCCAGCCCCTGTAATTGATAGCCTATTTAGGTCTATGTGAAATATTCTTCCTTAACTAAAACCTACCATACACATCGGGTCTTTAACTATGCAATCACAGGCTTGTTTTGCTCCAACTGTTTTGGGAGTTGTCACTGTATCCTTTGCACACAAAATGATGCATGGCTATTCTGATAGGCTTCTAAAAGCATATTCCTCACCTTGTGAATTTCCCCAGGTGCCAGACTGTATCCAGACTTTTTTGACAATTCATTGTGAGTCAGTAGGTGACATCATATGGTTCTGCATTGGAAAAGTCCCGCTCCGCCCCAGATGCGTTGTTGGCCCACTATATCTGCACCACCTCCGTGCTCTGACGTTGACCTTCAAAGAATAATCCAGAGCTCCTTTGAAATCCCCAGGTGCCAGACTGCATCAGGAAACTTCATGTGGCTGCGTGTCGGAACCATCCAGCTCCACCCCAGATACGTTGTTGGGCACCTCAGCACGCTGAAGTGTCTCTTCAAAGAATGATCCAGACCTCCTTCTGTCAGTCCGCCAGGATTTCCCCAGAATTATTTCTCAGTACGAAAACACCCACATGCCCGGGCAGACCCAGAAGTATCCCGTCAGTATGATGATGATAATGGTGATAATGACGCCCCTTATCGTGAGGAAAATATTTTCTAAGAGCTACAGGCTGCCAGTTGTCTGAATACCTCTCCAGGCATTTGCTCTTCTCCCTCAGCCCTCTATGGCAACAGAGAAATCCGCTTCTTTCGCTACCATAATTAGGCGAGCGGCAGACGTACTGAACGTCACCCTACCTACCACAGAGGTCAAGCCCAACATGCTGATGGAGGCCCTGAACCCAGCTCAACCTGCCCAAGAATCTCTGTTACCCTTTATCGAAGCCCTCACAGTTCTGCTGTGGGGCACCTGGGCAAAGCCAGAATCTTGCCCCCAGTCAACAGGCAAGTGTCACCGCGGCAGAGACCAGCCCCCTGGGATACAGATATCTTTTTACAACACCCCACTCCGGAGAGCCTGGTGAGACAAGTATCCACTAGTCGCTCCAACCCAAAAGCATTTCTGACCACCCAGCAAGACAAAGTCAAAACGCATAGAGGCATTTGCCAAGCATATGTTCCCCTCTGCCAACCTTGCCCTCAGGGTGGGCAACACCAGCTACACCCTGGGGAGATATTCTCATGCATTGTCTGACAGAGTGGCGGACATCTTTCCAGCTGTCCCAGCCAACACCGCAACATCAAATTCAAGATGACCGGGAAACGGTGAAGTTCTCCATTCACTCAGGCTTGGACATTACTGACTGCCTGAGTAGGGAAGTTGGGACCTATGGGATGCTGAGGAGCCATGCTTGGGTTTGCTCCACTTGCTTCTCCAAAGACGCCCAGCAATCTTTAATGGACATGCCCTTTGATGGCTTTTGGATTTTTGAAGCAAAGGCTGATTCAGCCTTGGAGATGTTTAAAGAGAGCAAGGCCACAACGTGCTCTCTTGGCCTTGCTCTTCCTGTTCAGCGTTCCCCCCCCCCCCCCCCCCGCCCGCAATTTCGCCTCTTTTGAGGCTTCGCAGGTGATATCTGTATAGGGAACATTGTGAAGTACCTCAACAACAGAAGGCTCCTCAGTCCTTTTGAGGTACTGGCAGGAGATCAAGCAAACCGCATCTATGCCCCAAGGGGCAACATGCTACCCCAGCTCCTTCATCCGCAGCTGCTGCAAAACTGCTTTAATTTACACCCTGCAACTCTTGATCATCTGGTGGGAGGACATGTAACCTTACACCTCCCTGGGTGGAGGAGCATTACATCTGACCAATGGGTGTCCAGATCATGGAACATGGTTACTCCCCTCCTCTTGGACCGTCCCCAGGTTATAACACCTCCCGGAGGACCACTTGTCCTTCACCCTTGGAGAACTGCAGGCTGTCTTTGCCAAGGGAGCAATAGAGAGGGTGCTAGCAACAGAGATTGGGACTGGCTGTTATTTCATCATTTTCTGGTCTTGAAGGACAGAGGCCTGTGTCCCATCCTCGATCTTAGCCGTCTGAGCTTCTTCCTCCGAAAGGATAAATTCAAAATGCTCACCCATGTTGGAGTTATATCTTCCATGGACCCAGGATACTGGATGGTGGCGTTGGATCTGTAGGATGTCTACTTTCACAACGGTGTCCTGCAATCCCATCAGCGCTACCTGAGGTTTCAGGTATGTCAAGAGCACTTTGATTTGTCAGTGCTGCCCTTTGGTCTTACCAGTGCACCACACCATGGGTTTTCACAAAAATGATGGTGTGGTTATGGTCGCATCCCATCTGCTGAGGATGGAAATACCAGTCTTCCTATACCTTAACGACAAGCTACTGAAAACTGGTTCAACTCAAATATTCATAAGCCAACTCCAGGCGATGGCTGACCTGTTGACATCATTGGGCCTTCATCAGATAGATTCTGGATATCATGCTGTTCTGATCCTTTGCTCCACCTCAACTAGTCCAGGACATTTGGGCTAAGATCCAGGAGTTTCAAACCTTGACCTAGGTCTCAGTGAGAGCAGCCTGGAGGCTTCTGGGCCTCTGCGCCTTCTGCATCCTGTTCATGGATCATAACAGGAGGCACGTGCGGGCTCTGCAGTGGAATCTGAATTTTCGGTGTGCTCAGCAACAAGGAAACTGTTGTACTCTGTACATCAAGACACTGGTAGCCAGGTTGTAAGTTCTTAAAGTCTTCTTTATTAATCCATGTCTTGTAGTATCGAACAAGGATCAGCCATGTAACAGCTCTTAACCCAGCTCCAATATCTCCTACGCCAGCCCCACCAGGAGCAGCCTGCCTAGCTGCTCAGCCCATCTCCAACTGTCACCATTCATCCACACAGGCACCCAGGCATTCCATTCATCACAGTCACACCAACATTCCATCACCATCTCTCACTCTGGCTGAGCAGCTAGGAGGACCTAGGCTGATTTACATATACATGTAAACCTTAGGATACAACCGAAACCTATTGGATTCTCTCTAGGTGTTGTAGGAGACTATGAAAGATCTGCCGTGGAGGCTTCCCGACCACGATTAGACCACCGGCAGACACCTCTCCCAACCCCACCCAGAGCTACAGGTGGTCATGGATGCATTGTTGCTGGGTTGGGGAGGTCATCTGGGAGAGATGGAGATCAGAGGATTCTGGTCTTCACATCAGTTGCTGGAGTTGTGAGCTATTCGCTTGGCTGTGAAGGCATTCCTCCCATCTATCAAGGGGGCACTGGTACAGATTCCGACAGACAACATGACCACCTTGTGATACTGCAACAAGCAGGGCACTGGGAGGTCATGTGTGGCAAGAAGCTTTACGGCTCTGGAAGTGGCTGAACAGGCAGGGCTTCTTGTTCACGCAGCATCTGATGGAATTTTCAAATGCCAGAGCAGACCCACTCAGCCAATTTTGCCTTATCAAGAATAGCAGTTACAATCAGAGGTGGCACATGGTGTCTTCCATTGAGGAGGATAACCCTTTTTCGATCTTTTTCCACCACAGAGCGCACGCATTGTCAAAGCTTTTGTGCATTGGATTTCCCATGGCAGTTTTCCCTGGGAGACTTCTTTCCCCTGAACTAGGGGTCGGGACTCCTGTACAGTTTTCTGCCCCGGTCTCTGCAGACCAGGTACAAGTCATCCCTGTGGTATTGAAATGTGTGAGAAGAATTTGGTACCCATAAACTTCTGGCCATGAGCATATGTCCTCTGATCCTGCTGCCCCTTTCGGAGAATTGTTGCAGCAGCAGGGCCGGCCTGCATCAGAGCCTGCACAACATACACCTCGTTGCATAGAGATTGAACAGTGACAGTTGATGTCTATCGATCTTCCCTGTGTGTGAGCAAACTTGACACTTTGTCCGTGCAGCAGCCATACACATCCTTCTTCCCAGACATGTTGGTTCTCAAGAGAAAAGCAGCATTCCTGATGAAAGTTCACGTAAGGCAGTCCATTACCTTGCTATCTTTCTATGCTCCCCCCCCACTTATCTAAGGAGCAGCAGCTTCTCCACTGTCTTGACCCTAAGAGAGCCCTCAGTTTTTACATCGATCAGGTCTCATTGTTTGGACCATTGACTTTTGTGGGTTTATCTGCAACAAAAAAAGGTGAAAGCGGTACTAAAGAGAACAATCTCCAGATGTATTTTTTTGTGGGATGTGGGCTAGCCAAGGAGCCCCCCATTGAAGGCATGTATGCCCATTCCACTAGAGCAAAGGCTGCTCCTACGACTAGATGGGTGTCCGTTCCTCCACACGTTTATGATGCTCTACTGCCTTGATAATCCGGTCAGGTGGGTCAGACACTTTGGCCAACCTGTCTTGCAGGATTTTCTGGTCTGACCCATTCCATGGACCCCACCACCAAGCGAGTTAGTGCTTTGGTATCCATTCACAAAGTGAGAAATCTGTGGTTAGGAATCTCTATCAGAGGAGCAAGAAACTTGCCTTTTCTGGTACAGACTCTAACTTAAGATTCCTCATGACGCTCCCCTCCCCATTTCGTGGAATGAGCTCATATAGTCCTTTATTAAGATTCCAGCCTAGAATTTGCACACTGGTAGATTCTAATTTCTATGGGCTCCGCATCTGACAGCACAAACGGAGATAAGAAAGAAATTGATATCATCTTGCAGAGGTGGAGCAGATCTAGTGAGTCACGACATCACATGCGGGATGGATCCGACATGGATCCATACAATGCCATCTACCAAAACACGGCTGGATTGCTGTATAAAGGTTTCCGTATCCAGTCTGGTGCCTGGGGAAATTCACAAGGTGAGTTATTGTGTTTAGACAGAGTCTCTACCAGATAAGGAATTACCACTCGTAAGGAACTTGTTCATCACTCGGATACCTTGCTCCAAGATTGAAGGTAGTGTAAGTGCCTGTGATGCACACCGTCCAGTTGTTCAAGGTATTGTCTGTTGTTGAAGGGTGGGGACAGGGTAGTTATTGTCTTTGTTTAGTGCTATTTGTAGGAAACTGGGTTTTTGTTGCTGTTGTTCCCCCCCACTTTTTGTACCCTTTGACGATACTGAATGCTGGTTTTCAACTCTGACAGTGCGCTGAGTCCTTCTAAGCAGATCTCGGTGCCAATGCTCCTTCCTTAAAACCGAGTTATGTCTGATTCTTTCACAGTTGGCTAAGGACTTTAGCACCCCTGCAAGTCCCTAGTAAATGAAACTCTAAGTACCTAGGGCTTGGGTACTAAAGACGATCCCTAAGGTCTGCAACATATCTTATGCCACTGTAAGGGACCCACACACAAATTTCACACAGACCGCCATTGTAGGCTGTGTGACATGGAGCAAACCATGTTTGAAAACATGACATTGCACACTCCTGTGTGCCATGCCAAAGACACTGCATGGCCTATATGCAAGTCACCTGACAACAGGCCTTGGAGGCATTAGGCAAGGTACATTATAGAGCAGGTAGTGGCAGTCCCTGCTCGAACCGTTTTGACTCTGGCTGTTTGTAGAGATTAATTAATCTTCTTAAATCTGTTCAAATGTGAACTGGAGCTCTATATTTGAGTGCTCGCTATTTTACATGTTTTTAAGTTATTTGCTATTTTAAATATCGTTCTTGCATTGCTGCTACATTTCTTTTTCTGTTCCCCTTTGATTTGGCTTGCACTTACCCAGTCTTTCAGCCAGGAAGGTGTGCTGTCCCTGCCCCGGTCCACTGCGGCTCCTAGTGCCGATTGAGTGGAGGGCAGGGCGCCATCTTGGGTGTCCCGGATCCCGGTGGGACGCTAGATAGCGCTCTAGATGGGGGAGGGAAGACTGATTCATTGCATATGCTCCCTCGGACGCGCAGCGGGTGCGCCACTGGCCCGCCAAAGGCAAGCCCATCTGCGCCCGTCCGTGCCCGGGAGCGCCCAGTGCCAGTTATGCTGCCAGTTTGGGGTCAGCCGATCTGGGGGGCAGGCGACTCTGTAGCCGGATGAACTGCTGGCTCTGGATTCACTACCCTGCGCTGGAAATAAACAGTGGGCTGTTCTACATAATCTCTCTAGTATGTGTCCCATATGTAACTTTTGTTTTAACACCAAATGCCCCTGCCTGGGTACTTAAGCTGCCAGTGAGCATAGAATTTTTGAGGCTCTTATTAATGCTCGTTCGATGGCCAAACATGCTCTTAACATCTATGAGCTAATCCTGGATAACAAGTTAGACGTTCTATTCATTACAGATCCTGGCTAAGTGAGTCATGTGCGCCGGTGGTCGAGCTTGCTGTCCCTCAGGGGTATGGTATAGCTCGTGTTGATCGCACAGCTGGGAGGCACTACTGTAGTATTCAGGGAGGCTTGGGCTTTTACGTGCGAAACCTCTAAGGAATTGGCAGAGGGGGAGGCCCTGAATTTTACCTTCATCCTGTCACCCCACTTCACGTTGGGGGGGCACGCTGGTGTATCGCCCGCCTGGCCGTCCTGGAGATTTCCTGAAGACACTGGGTGATGTCATTGCCCCTCGTGTTCTTCGCTTCCCCAAATTCCTACTTCTTGGTGATTTTAATATTCATTTAGATACACCGGAGGCTCCGGATCCCAAAGTCTTGCTGGATCTATTTGGCCTGACTCCTCTGACCCAGTCGGTCAAGTTGCCGACACACACGGGGGGGCCACCTGATCGATCTGGTGTGTTCTAATTTTGATATGTCTGTCATGGATCCACACCCTGTTACTTGGTCTGATCATTCTCTGATAAGGTTTTCTTGGGACATTGGGAAACCTTCCCCTACCTTGGCCTTGACTCATGGCCCTCCCTCCCGGAAGATCAATATTCCAGCGCTATCTGAGGCTCTGTTGAACACACATTTGGCTCCCGCATATGATCTCTGGGGGGGGGGCGCTGGATTGTTTCAATACCTGGGGTAGTCAGGGGGTTGAATTTTCTTCCAAGCCGCAGGCTAAAAGGCATCATCGATCTTCCCCTTCCAGCCCTTGGTTTTCGACATCTTTAAAGGAGTTGAAAATGGGCTGCAAAAAATTGGAACGCCATAGTGTGGCGTATTGCCCTGCGGCTAAATCTGCTCTTCGCTCGGCTCAGAGAGATTACTATGCAGTTGTTAGGAAAGCTAAGAGTGACTTTTATGCCGAGCGAATCACGAAAGCCAACAACAATAGTAAGGAGCTCTTTTCTTTTGTCAGAAGTTTTATCTCCCCTTGTGCGGAACAAAAGACTTTTCCAGTTTCCACCCAATGGTGTGAGGAGCTATCCTCCTTTTTTATTAATAAAATACAATCCATTCAAGATAGTTTAGGAACGCTTTCGGTGGAGCAGAGGATCTCCTCATCTATAGCTCCCCTGCCTTGCAAACTCATTAGCCCCTCGTTTTCTCAGTTTTCGCCGGCAGAGGATTCCGCCATTCTTAAGTCCCTTAAGTCTGGTTCCCCTTCGGACCGATGCCCAGCAAGAGCCTTAGCAATGGTAGCGGAGATTGTGTACTTGGAAGCTGCCGCCATCATCAATCGATCTCTTCAGTCTGCTTTTGTACAAGCACAATGGAAACAGGCCAAACTTCTTCCTCTTCCTAAAAAATCTACTGCAGACCTCTCTGTACCCACCAACTATCGCCCTATTTCGATGCTGCCTGCGCTGGCCAAAGTGTGCGAAAAGGTGGTCTTTCGCCAGCTTGAGACCTCTGTGGAAACCTCTGGGGCCCTCCACCCAGCCCAATCTGGATATAGAACATCATACAGCACGGAGACCGCGCTGGTAGAAATGGCAGAGGCGATCAGAGAGTGCCTGGACGGGGGCGGCAGAGCGGCCCTGATTTTGTTGGACCTCTCTGCCGCATTCGATGAGGTGCCTCACCAGCTCCTCCTCGCCCGGCTCTCACCATTGGCATTTCTTTTTTTTTGAAAGATTTTTATTGTGCAAAGCAACATGACACAAGCATGGGCCTACAACCACAGGGGCCGGCCGCTAGATTATCTTAGGCGTGGTCGAACATCAGAAAGTATCGGCCGGTAGCCCAGAGGCCTGGTACATACAGTATGAGAGGCTCCGCAACACAGGATGAACTAAGGACATCATGATTTTGCTTTTAGAAAAACACAAGAGAAACAAACAAACAAACAAAGCTCAAGGCGGGAACCACGGTAGATGAAGCCTGCTCCAACGGGGGGGGACCCACAGTAAGGACAAATGACCAGGAAATAGACAGAAACCGCCGGGGGGGCGGGTCAGTGGGGAAGCTGGGGAATCAGAAGAGAAATAGAGTCATCCGGGAATGCCGGATCAGGGGGACGGAGAAAGATCAAGAGTGTCATCCAGTGGGGGTGTGAAAATGTTTCCTCGATAAGCATTCCATTGACTCCAGATTTTATTCCATGCCTTAGGTTTGCCCCTAGCCAAATACACGGTCTTTTCCCGAAACATACACCAGTCCATATTCTCCTTCCACACAGAGACGGAGGGGGCCTGTCGGGAACCCCACCGCTGTGCGATGTCTCTCTTCGCAATCATGTTCCCGAGGGCCGCCCGCCGTGTCTGAGCAACGCTGTAATCATTCGGCTCCCACACATTCAACAAGCATCTCCGAGCCTCAGGTAGCAGAGCAACCCCGGTAACACACTCCATTACAGCATGCACACGAGTCCAATACGCAGCCACATCCCTACACTCCCAGATGATATGAAGGAAAGTGGCACTCGAACCACACCCGCGTTTACACAACCCATCCGGGGAAAAGCCCATGGCAACCAATCGAGGACCAGTAACATAAACACGATGACGAATTTTAAGTTGGACAAGACGGAGATGGGCCGGAATGGCGACCTCCTTCGGGGACGACACCGCCGACTGCCAGTCCTCGTCATCCAACTCCAGCCCGTCCCCAGTCCAGGACACCCTGAGACGCACAAGAAGATCAGCCCGAACATTAATCAGTTTCTTATATATCAACGATATCGTACTATCGGGCAGGTGACCCTCAAGAACACGATCCTCAAGCGGGGAGGACTCGGGAACGTCAGTGCCAGCGGCGAAGACCGATGTCAGAGCATGGCGGATCTGCGCGTACCTAAAGAACTCTCTATCACTTAAATCATACTCCGTCTGAAGGACCGCAAAGGACTTAACCGCACCCTTCACCCAGAGGTCGCCCACTCTGCTTATACCTATCAAGTCCCACTTCTCAAAACCCTTCGATGTCCAGAGGCTTCCCAATTTTTCTGACGCATACAAAGGGGTGGCTCGCGTCAATCGATCGGACCATCCCATGGCTGCATTCGCATCCTTCCACACACGCACCGCAATCCTAGTTGGACCAGTCCAATCCCTCCCCGCTGCCCGAGAGTAGAGTGCCCTATTGTAGTCACCACCCGGCAGTTGATACCTGTCCATCTCAAAAGCAGGGTTCGGACTCGGAGCATACAATGCGTGATTGATAGCGGACAGCTGGGAGGCCCAATAATACCGCCTGATATCCGGGAGCGCTATGCCCCCGTCGTACCAGGGAAGAGTCAATTTTACGAGGGCGATTCGCGCGCGGCCGTCCCAAACGAGCCGTCTCTGCAAGCCCTCCATTTCCCGAAAATAGCTCGCAGGAATGACGTCAAACGAATTCTGGAGAGCATACAGAAATCGAGGCAGGGACATCATTTTAAAAAGTGCGGCGCGGCCGAGTGGCGACAACGGCAATTTACGCCACTGCGCCACGTCTAGTCTCAACCGACGGAGAGGAGGAAGGAGATTATGTTCATAGCGGGCAGCCCGATCCAGAGATATAAAAATTCCTAAATACCTGAAACCAGAACGAGAAATCTGAATGGGGAATCTACTTGGCAACGAGGGAAGGCCACCCGAGATGGCATAGACACAGGATTTCGACCAATTTATGATCAATCCGGAGTTCCTACCAAACGAAGAAAGGACGTCAAACAAGACGTTGAGAGACTTACAAGGAGAAGTGAGATACAAAAGAATATCGTCTGCGTATAACGAAACTCGGTCCTCGAACTCTGGGGCCCACCGGATGCCCTTAATCGACGGCTCCCATCGGAGCCAGGCCGCAGGCGGTTCCAATGCCAGAGCAAAAAGAAGGGGGGATAGCGGGCACCCCCTGTCTGGTGCCCCTCCCAAGAACAAAGGGCGCGGACACCCGACCGTTCATCACAACCTGCGCCAACGGTTGCACCCATCCAACAAATTCCGAACCAAAACCGAATTTCGCAAGGGCGGCCCAAAGATAAGGCCATTCGATCGTATCAAATGCCATCGTGGCGTCCAGGGAGGCCAAGATGGCCGGCTCCGAGAGAGACCCAGCTCTCGCGAGAACGCCGTGCAGCCGCCGCAGGTTAAGGGCAGTGTTGCGATGCGGTATAAAACCGGATTGATCCGGATGGATCAGGTCACAAATAACAGAGAGCAGACGGTTAGCAAGGACCTTAGCAAGAACCTTGGGCTCCGCATTGAGCAGGGAGATGGGCCGGTATGAAGAGCAAAGGTCCAGAGGCTTACCCTCCTTAGGAATGACCACGATCGTTGCCAGTCGCTGGTCACAAGGGAGAGTGCCCAGGTCACGAGACTCCAAAAACATATCACGGAGATACGGAGCAATTATATCAGGCCGTAGTTTGTACATTTCAATAGGCAAGCCGTTCGGGCCCATAGCCTTGCCCGAACGGAGAGAACGGATCGCTGTAGCAATCTCATCCACGGACAGCGGGGCATCCATGCGCCTCCGATCTTCCTCAGAAAGGCAAGGCAACGCGATGTCGCGCAGCAACAAATGAGTCTTCCTCATCCCTGTCAGACACCGGAGAGTACACACCACGAAAATAAGGCGCAAAACACTCCACTATCTCATTCGGGTCAGTCACGTTCACACCATCTAAAGTCTGAATCACAGGAACCACACGACTCGCTCTCTCCCTCTTATCAAGCCATGCAATCAGTTTACCCGCCTTATCCCCAACATCATACAGTTTACCCTGTTGCTCCCTAGACATCGACTTGGCAGCATCAGTAACAAGAGATTTATAATCCAACTGCTTCAGAGCAAGGGCGTGGAGTTTATCCTGGGTGACACTGGATTCTAGGTCAGCTTCCAACCCCAATATCTCATCCTCCAGACACACCACCTCCTGATTCCTGACCTTCTTGGCTTCTGCAATGAGGGATAGGGCCTGTCCACGGATAACAGTCTTAAAGGCCTCCCATAGGGAAATAGAGGAAGAAACAGACCCTTCGTTTTCCAGGAAATAGAGGTCTAGGGACTTTACCAAACTGTTACGAGTTTTGGGATTACTCAAATGCCAGGGGTTAATAGGGGCAACTCGTCCCTCAACACTCATCCCAGTGTCCATACAGAACCACAATGGAGAGTGATCGGAGATGCCCCGAGCCAAGTGCTTGATTTCCCTGACAGAAGAGGATTGGACAGCGGGCATAAGAATGTAATCAAGTCTGGAAAGACCCCCGTGGGCCCCAGAGTGAAAGGTGTACTGACTCTGTGTCGGATGCATCAGTCTCCAGCAATCCACCAGACCAAAAGTATCCAGGAACCCAGGGAGCAATGACTGGGAAGTAGGAATATCCCTGGGGGGGTGACGATCCAAAGTGCCAGACAGTACCGCATTAAAGTCCCCACCCACAAGGAGGGTACCCTCAGGGAGTTCCAGTAACAAACAACCAATATCAGAGAAGGTAGAAGCCTGGAGACCCGGGGGAACGTACACAGTGAGCAAAGTTAGGGTCCTACCCTCCCACCTACCAGCGAGGGTGGCGTAGCACCCTCTATCGTCAAGGATCACATCATCAATCTCGAAAGGGAGAGAAGACCGCACCAAAATGCCCACCCCTCTAGAGCCAGTGGTAAACCCCGAATGAGCAACAAGCCGATAACCCCACCTATTCATGGCACGACACACATTTCCCACCAGATGCGTCTCTTGTAAAAGTACAACGTCAGGCGACAAGCGACGCAGATATTGCAGCACTACACCCCGTTTTATACGGTCTCCCAATCCATTGACATTCCAAGACATCAACCTCAACCCACTACCCCCCACCCCAACAGATAATGCATGAGTTACCCCACAGAGAGCAGAGCATTCGAAAAGTGAAAAAAACCAATACGCCGCCTTGAGAAGAAAAAACAAACTTACAAACATGCCCCCCACCCCCCCACCAACACCCGTTACAACACCCCCCTCCCTGCACCCCTGCAATAGACTAAATATCCTCCCCAACATGAAGTGTGCCTGTCGCCCTAACAGTCCCATTCTACAAAAAGACCCCGGAGGAGGAGAGAGACCCTTCTCCCCCGCCACCCTAAGAAGAACAGCAAGTAGAAACATACATATAAAAACCCCCAGAATCCAGCTGACCAATCTCAAATATCGGGAAAGAGGGACAGAGTCATCAGGTTTAGCGAGGCTCACCACCCTCGGCACCACCAGGGTGCTCAGTGCGATCGCTCCGGGCGGGCAGTGAATCCATCCAGTTACTCACAGGCTCCGGTCGATCAAAGAAAAGCGTCCGTTCCTCGTACTCCACACGAAGCCTAGTAGGGAAAAGCATTGCATATTTCAGGTCCTGATCTCGAAGACGTCGCTTTACCCCCTGAAAACTCATCCTTTGCCTCTGGACGAGCTGAGTAAAGTCCGGGTAAAAGTTGACAGTTGAATTCTCGAATTTCACCGGGCGCCCACCCTCGAAGCCTGCAGGATACCATCACGGTCTCTATAATGAAAAAGTTTTGCGATGATAGGCCTCGGAGGGGCGCCCAGTTTGGGCTTACCACCCGGGACTCGGTGGGCACATTCCACGGCAAAGAACTTGCTTAGACCAGAAGGGGCAAGATGGTTCAGGACAAGATCCTCGACCAGGAGATCAGTCGGGAGATCTCTGGAATCCTCTGGAACACCTATGACGCGAATGTTATTGCGCCTTGCCCTGTTTTCAAAATCCTCCAACCGTTGAGACAGGAGATCATCAGCCGATTTCAGCGTGCCAGTCTCGGTCTGAAGCTCAGATACGTCAGCCGTAAGGCTAGTAGTCTTAAGGTCCAACGATTTCACCTTCTCGTTGGTTTTAGCCAGGTCAGCTCTGATCAGGGTGATATCGATCGCCACGTGTCGATTTTACTGGCAAGAGCCTCATACTGTTGGCCTATGGTCTCCTTAATACTGGCAATGGCGCCCATGATATCCTGGAGAGACAGCTCCGTAGAGTCGATGGAATCGTCCTTAGGGTCCCCCGGGGGCTGGCTGGTGCCACCAGGAGAACCTTTGGATAAGGTGTACCGGTCCATAACGTTGGTTTGGACCGGGCCTCCTCGGAGGGGCGTCTTAGTCTTCCGTTTCTCGACGTCGATCCTGGCAGTCATGCTGGAAGATGCGCCCCGGCGGGACCCGTGGGACCTGGTGAAAATGGCCGCTAGCGGGCAAGGCGACTACAGTCCACAATTTCAGGTTCGCTCGACCAAAGCAGAATCGCAGCCAGACCGATCGCCTAAGGAGCCAGAAGCACACGCCAACCGAGCCGGCCGAATCCCGATGGGAGCTGTTCCGCAGTTTGACAATGCCAGAAATCGAAAGCAAAACTGAAAGTTAAGGCAGGGCGACTAGGGGACAACCCCTCCGCCGATGTTGTTCAACTCTGTCCCGGCGTTACAATCCACCAAGACCCCGGCTCACCTTCGGGCGGGCCTCAAAAGTTCAAAACAACTCGGTTACGGTTCCCAAAGTCCAAATCAAAATTTGAAAAGAGTTATGGCATCAGCCAAGGTTCCTCAGCAACGAGCTGTCCAGAAATTCAGGATTTGGTCAGGATGAGGTGCAAAGAGTGGCGAAGGTCCGGGGAGCTCTGTGCTCACGCGGCCATCACGGACGCTCGCGTAGCTCCTCCCCCCACCATTGGCATTTCTGGTGCTGTGTGGGCTTGGTTAAAATCTTTTTTGGATGAGTGCACCCAGCAGGTCTGGATGTCCCCCTTTTCATCCTCTGCCAGGAAGCTATCGACCGGAGTCCCTCAGGGCTCAACCCTGAGTCCTCTGCTTTTTAATATCTATCTGACTCCTTTGATCTTCCTGGCAGAAGAGCTGGGCGCCAAAATCATGGCATACGCCGATGACACCCAGCTACTATTCACTTAGAAAGGCTCCGACCTGGGCACTGGTGTTGCACAGAGGTGCCTCTCAGCTGTGTTCACATGGTTGGCACAGGCCCAACTCAAGTGCAATGAAAAGAAATCCGAGATATTGCTGTATGGCCAGTTCCCTCCGCTCTTCAGAGAAGCCCTGTGGCCTCCGGATTTCCCTTGTCCATGCTCTGAGGGTGGCCCAGGAAAGAATTTAGGGGTATGGTTCGGAGATAATCTTCGGTTTTCAGACCATATCAAAAAACGTACGGGTGTCTGTTTTGGCACCCTTAAGATTCTGAGAAGGTAGTTTCCTATGCTTCCGTGGCCGGCTAAGGAAATGGTGGCTCGGGCCCTTATCCTTTCCCGGCTCGACTATGACAACGCTTTATTCATCGGTTTCCCCGGCTACTTGATGAATAAACTAGAATTGATTCAGAATGCGGTGGCCAGACTCTTATTTAATATCGCTAAGAGATCCAGTGTGAGGCTACACCTGCGTGACCTACACTGGCTTCCCGTGGCTCAGCGGGTGCAGTTTAAGGCTCTCACACTGGCCCATAGAGCCCTGCACGACTTGGGACCATCTTACATCAAGAAGCACGTGGATTTTTATAATCCCGACCGCTCCTTGCGCTCTGCTTCTCTTCGATTGATGACCACTCCCCGGTTTCATCGCAGTAGGATGGGGGCCAGTCGCTTTCGGTAAAAGTATCCATCTTATGGAACAATCTACCTGACAAACTGTGGCACACACTGGATTTCCGCATTTTTAAGAAGTTACTTAAAACTCACCTTTTAAACCATCCCACTTTACTCTCTAGGCCTCAGTCAATTTTTTAAGCGCCAGGACACTCCTGAGTATTTGTGCGCGCTACAAATCATCTATAACATAACATAACATTATAGCATATGTGAAGACATATCTTTATGAGCAGATAAGACCCTTTTAATGTCTAGTTTCATTACTAGATATAAGTGAACAGGGAAGCCATCTTAAGGTATGTACTGGGGACTGGTTAAAACGAGTTTCCCAACTACATAATGGCTTCACTGAAACCTGTGGTGTTTGGTATCAAACACCTTGTATTAATAAACCCATACTGATCCCAGTGATGGATTTATGAATACATGCACCCAGAGAGTACCTTAGAGGTACCCCTGAAACGTACTAGTCCTCTAGTGTGCTGGCTGACTAGTCTGGTCCAGCCTGCCTCGACAGACTAGTTTCTGACCCCCTAAAAAGTGAGAGCCCCGCTGTCGGAGGTCAGAAACAATGCCTGCTCTGGCAGATGTTGTTTACACCTCCAGCAAGTAGGCTAGTAAATTAGAATGTCAAGGCTGGAAGCTTCAAAGAGCATATTGCTTTTGATATGCAAGCCTGCCTTCCCCCAGACCTGGAAGATTCCACCCCTGCCCTGAGTCTCTTTTTGCAACCGGAGAAGCAGGAAATGAGCTAAGCAGGAGGTGTGTTCCACTGCCAGGCTAGACACACCTCTAGGGTGGGCAGCCTGAAGTGAACACAAAAATTTGGATTCCACCATCTTGTGTGTGATGGAATTAAGAACTCTGGGACAGGGTGAGGCCCACTCCCCACAAGAAGTTGTCCTCTAGGTGGTATAGTGACCCCAAGGGTAAGTAACCCACTGGCTACTACCCTTCGCTCACCTAAATGAGTATTTAGGTGGCCCCCTGACACATTGAAATCCGATTTGACTACTGGGAACAAAGGAAGAAAGGAGGAGGACCGAAGAGAGCGAGAACTAATGACCTGCACCATGGATTGGTGCAAAACCCTGCCCTTCTGCTTGCACTTCAACTATCGCTGGGACCGACTTTGCCAAGAGCTGGACACACTTCCCAAAACACTTAGGGGAATGCCCAGGACCTCAACAACAGAGAAAGATCTCGCTTGGAGTAGTGGAACTGCTCCCCTGCATCAGCAGGCACCTCAAACATCTGCTGGTCCACTATGTTGCTGGCCATCGGCATCACTAAAGGAGCAGCGCAACAAGAGAAAGGTTTAAGTGCTCCAGGAGGTCAGATTAATCTCCGTGCCAAGTTTGGAGACGCCAGGACCTGCCAAGCACCAATACCCTAGGAACCGGAGGAGTTGCAGCAACCAAGGCTTGTTGATGGTCCAGTCCTGCCTCTGATAGCACAAAGCAAGATAACCATCGAGAGACGTCTGGATCCACCAGGCCAGCACCGACAGTGGCCCTGCTGTCTTTTTTTCCCCTCTTCACCAGGTTACCAAGTCCTAGAGTGTGCCTCTAACCAACTGCTACCCAATGCCTCAAAGCCCCCTGCACCGGCACTCGGCAATGGTGCCAATGGGGTCCTGAGACCTTCAAGAGCTGAACCCACCCTTGGATTTGGCCAGACTGGTCCCCCAGTCGCCGCATGCATCCTGTTTCTGCAGGAAATGAGAACAGCAAGAGTCTTCAGCAGAGTAACCCACCAGACACTGCACCACTGCACATGAGCCCCCCAGCCCAAGTTCAAGTGGACCAATTGTGTCCCTGTCTGCTCAAGACCCTCAAGACTTGAGCCCCCCTGTAGGTCTGCCAGATAGGCCCCCTAGTCCCTGCTTGCAACCTCTTTTGACAGGTACCGTTCCCCTTTGGATTAAACAGGGCACCTGATGCCGAAAACCACCCCTGCACTTGGACGCCCCAGAGCCGACCGAGGTGACCTGTTGGTGCAGCCTTGGACCTTGCCCCATACTTACCTAAACTCCAGAAGAAAAGTCCTGCAAGTCGTTGCCAAGTGACCGAATGCAGTAAGTTTTACTCTATAGGATAACATCACAGATTTAAGGATACAATACAGTGCATTTCTAAGTCTTGAAAAATTATCTCACAAAGTACTTGATTAAGATGATCTTGGTGTTTAAATTTGTGTAGAAATCTGTTTTTTTTTTTTATAAATTGGTGTCCGATTTCTTAGTGTGCCCCCCACTTTCTGACTATGTATGTGCAATAAATGCTTAACACTATCCTCTGATAAGCCCAACTGCTTGCCCACACTACCACAAAAGAGAGCATTTGGGATTGTTATCATAACCCCTGTAAGCCAGTAAGGGCCACCTAGACTCTGCACATTGTACCTCATTTTGATGCCCTATATAGAGATCTAGCTTCCTACACTGGGGACTTCTAGGAAGTGTGGCTTATGTCTGGCACTTAAAAGTGGTGCGGATTGAAAGGATTGTGTGTGCATCTGCACTGCGGAAGCAGGGCCCTGACACAGGGTAGAAAAGCATAGCAGTTCCGCAGAATACAGTGCTTTATGCAAGAGTAAAATGAGTGCTCTAAACAGTGAGCCCAAAGGGGGACTGTGATACTCCACCACACTCGGTGTACAGGAATAATATCAGCACATCATAAAATGCGCCACCTGGTGAACACTTTTGAGACAGACAAATTTAACAGAAGTCTCAACAGGTATCGAAGCTGACAGAATGAAGTAGATGGATAGAATAATGTGCCGTATGCTGTGGGATTGATTCCTAGGTCTTATGGGTTCCTTACGGTTCTTCTGATTTGTATCAGAGGGTTTGGGAAATGAATTGGTTTTACATTGTCTCTTTGCGTGGCATATGTAGTCAGTATTACAAAAAAGAGACGCATAATATTCACTGATAGACCTGAAAAATAATTACTGTGTGTTATTTAGTCAAAAAGGGGTCCTGAAATTTCTAGATTAACTCGAGATGAATTTCTGTTTTACAGGAGCTGCTGTGCTGAGGGTTCCTGCACTGTATGGAGAAGTGGAAAGACTGAATGAAAATCCAGTGACTGTGCTGTTTGACAGTGTGCAACACAGCCACAAGTATGCCAGTCTGGATCACGTGCAACAGAGATACCCTACCCACGCCAAGGATGTGGCCACTGTTTGCCTGCAGCTTTCTCAAAGGAAACTGGAGGTAATGATGTCAAAAGCAGGAATGTTGTTATTAATTGTATTTTATAGTGCTCTTCTTTATTTTAACTATGTGTTCTTTATGTTTTTCAATGTGTTTCATCTTAGAATATATTTATAAAGTACCAAGGAGGCATCCAGGGTGAGGGAAAGGAACTGTGAGATTCAGCAGTTTTTGGAGAGGGTTAGTGAGAGTAGAACTTAGCATTTTACCAACATATTTATTTTTAGGTAGCACTACACCTAATACAACCTTCATGCTAATTGACGTCATATTCACGGGTTGAAAGCTTAAGGGAAGATAGATTGATAGTCATTGATATGGCCTTTAACACCCTGCTAAACTAAACAAATGCCCAAAACCTGCACTCTCCCTAAAAACTAATGCTTTCTCTAAGTTGCTTGTGAGTCGTAAGGTAGTCTGCGTTGTTGCACTTTTCTCTCTGTAGGACAAGATGAAAATCTGCGTGCTCACAGGTATCCAAGGTACCCAATTACTAATAACAAAATCCAGTCCATAGAACTTCTGAAAACATCTTAATGGGGCAGTCACTGATCGAGCCTTTATCAAATTCCGCTAAGGCTGAGCCATAACCCATTGACACACTTCTGCATCTGCCTTAAATTTCCCTCTTGTGGAAAGCATTTGTAGACCCTTGCCTAAAATCAGTTTGGGTTGTAAGGGGTGCTGGATCAATGCTCTCAACTGCTGCTGGTAAGTGGTGCTATCATGTGCTAAAAGCCATGAACTAGGTTTAAAGCAGTGTTAGAGATTGTCTAATTTGGCTGATTTGGGTAAACATGACTGAGAGGGACAGTGTAAAGCTGTGGACATCTACAACTGAGAATCCAGTGTTTTTTCCTTCTATGAATAGTATGTAAGGTCACCTCTTTTTGGCATTCACGCAGATTCCGCTATATATTAAACATCAAGTGTTTATTGCTGATACGATAAAAATATTTCCTCCTTGCGAGGAAAACGTTTTGAATGGTTGTTATGTACTTCCTATATTTCTTCCACTTGGATGTGAATTTCAGTGTTGCAATTATAAATCTCTAGCGGCGAAAAATGATGAATTTACCATTAGCAGATTTTATAGGGGAGGCTCCTCTGTAATGGCTGAGGAGCTTTGCCCCACTTAATCAGTCAGCGGAAAATAAAATGATAATATAACAATATTATCATTTATTTTTCCACTGACTGACTGACTGGGGAAGTCTTGGGTGGGGTGGGGTGGGGCCTGGCATGGCAGGGAGGAGGGGGTAGTGTGCACTGTAAAGTTTGCATGTCTGTTTGGCTTTCGTCTTATGCCAGCCAAACAGACATGCGCACTTAGGTTTCTCCAACCCGAGTTGCACAGCCGGGTTGGAGAAACACCACAGGCACAAAGGCACAGTATGAGAGGCAAACAAGGTTCCTCAGACCAATCCTGGAGCTGCTCTCATACTATGAGCAGCATCTGGATTGCGTGGGGGGGCTGTTGGGGCGGACTTCTGGGACAGCATCAGGAGTGAGGAGGAGCACTGATGAGCCAGCGACTGGATAGGCAAGTTTAAAAAAAATAACATCTCCTTTATCCCCTCCCTCCACCCCCTCACTAGAGTTTCTATGGCGGCCATCACAGGTAGATTCTATCAAGAGTTGGGACACAACCTGCTCAACAGAATAATATGAACTTAGAAACTCAGGTGGACAAAAGGCCCATTAAGATAATATTTCTTTCTGCCGCCAGCGTTTGCGTAATTATCTAGTGAAAGTTCAATGATTCTTTAAAAGATAATTGAAAACTAAATTCAGACTTTGCCAGTCTCCTTTACGAAAAGAGTTGAACATTGCTCTAAACATGAACAAGAAGTAATGAGTTGTCAGCCCTTTATACTTTTTCCTTACATTGAGGTTTAGCTGTCTAGCGAGAGCTCATGTCATCAAACAGCCAGACAACACATACCCCACAATATACACATACACAAAAATGGACAGCCTGTTTATGCGTGTGGTCACTGTAGTTCAGCTGGACTTAGCCATTTTCTCATTGGACTGCCCATCAACATCCTCCTACAGAATTGTAGATGTGAACACTTTAAATAGTTTCACACACTCACTGGCTATAGTTCTGTTATTTTTTAAATTATATATATTATAGTTATTTCTGTTTTCCCTAATTGCATCACAGAATATTACTTGAATCGTAGCTCATGCTACAGGTAGATAAGTGGTCCTGCATGCTGATGTCCGTTCCTTACTTTCCGCACCACCAGACGCGGATCCGGAACCCTCTCATCTCTCAGAAACTCATAGATCAATATTTTTGTCTGACTTTCTCAGTGTGCAAGGGGTGTCACTCCCAAAAACGAAGCTTTAAGCCCTGTAGCGACTGTCACAAATAAAATTCTGTGATAGATCTCCCTCAGGTGTGCTTGTGATAGAGTCCCGACTCTAAGGCCTGCAATGACTGTGCATCGAAGAACCCGAAGGCCATCAGGGACAGCGTGGCAAAGCTTTACATCACAAAGCACAGGAAGACACCAACATAACCAGTCTAAGTCACGATCTAAGTCCAAGGTTCAACCCTGGTATCCTTTTTGTTCCAGGAGTCGCTGAATCCGCTCCAGATAATGGTTTCAGTCGAGTTCTAAATCTTCCAGTAATTCAGAGAAGAAACATGAAAAAGTCAAGCAAGACTCTAGTCCCTCTCGCATTCACCTGAGTGGGGGTGTCCCATGCATATCGATCTTGCTCCTGGAGTCACTACACATCGTCGCCGATCCCGCAATGGGTTCTGGTACAAACTGAGTTTCCAGGGCCATTCAACACTCCAAAACATATCGAAGAGGTCCGTGGGACCATGCTCCGACTCTTTGAAGCCTTGTTAACTCACTTGGTTGCACCTTCGGGCCCCAAAGAGCCGAGAAGCCTTCCATCTGGAATGCCACCAACCGCTTTTTCCTTGGCACCTTCTGGACCCTTCGAGCCTGTCACGACTCCTCCGCTCCAAGCCTGACCCTGTCTCTGGTGCCATAGTCAATGCCAATCCCTGGAACTTTGCTCTGGTGGCAAATCCATTGATGCTAAACGCGAAGATACCTATGGTACTCTGCACCTCTGAGTCGGCACCAGTCTGACCTCAACCGTAACCGCACCCAACAACAGTTGAGGCACCGCTTCCCCCACTAGACCTACAGCCTCCACAAGGAAAAAATACACAGCCGATTCTCCCTTTTCGGCACAGACTCAGACAATGATTATAACACAGGTGATAAGTTTGCTCAACCTTATCAAGATGTCAACCGTTAAGACTTGTAGGAGGCTACGGGTCTCGATACCTACACTGAAACTGTTCTTCTTTCACCCCCTGGTCCGGCCACAGAGGAATCCTCTTCCTATGCCATGGTAAATCCTAGGACGGTTGAAGTCCTTGAGTCCTCTAGCTCTCAACCTTGGAGGTCAAGAGTAATGTGTTCACAGCAGTCCTCCAGCCGAGGCGAAAATTCTATGAGCTCCTTTTACCATTTAATGAGGCACTGACCAAGACCTTGTTGAGGGTTTGGGCCAAACCTTGCTCTGGCCCCACAGTCAACTGACAGACGCCATCACCCTGCCTTGGGCGGCCCTGCTTACCTCTCTCAGCACTCTTCCTCCAAACGTTCAGTGGTGCAGGCATCCACAGGCAGATCTAACCCCAACACTTTTCTGATTACTCCAGACAGGTGTATACATTTGGGAAGCACATTTTTCTTCCTTCAGCCTAGCTCTCTGTTCTGTAAATGCTACCTACCTCCTGGAAAGCTATTCCCATGCCCTTTGGGACTCTGTGGCTCAAGTTCTCCCTGAGGTCTCAGAAGATCTCTGTTCACTCCTTGCCCAGGCCATCCAAGATGATTGTCATGCAGTCAAGTCCACAGTTCATTGTGGCTTGGATTCCACTGTGGTAAATGAAGATGCAAGCTAGCCAGTAGTATGGTGAAACAGGATAAGGTTTACTCTCAAATTAGTAGTCTCAGGTTACAAGTAGAAGGTGGTAGTAGGTAAGCGGTAAGGCCCCACCGAGAGCAGCGTTCTTGCTGCTCAGCCCACGCATTCCAAATAACAGTCACTCTGGCTGAGCAGCAGGGGGCATATAACTAAGGAGAGAAAGCATGGCCAAGACATGAAGATACCACACACCTCCCTTTTGAATGGAAAAAATAGAAAATGCAAATCCTAGTAAGAAAGTAATACATAAAACCCATGGGATGAGCACAAGACAGGGTAATAAATTATTTTATTACAGAATATGGTAATACTCAAAATCATAACAAGAAGACATATGGTGTAAAAATTAAATCCTACAATACATAAAAAAAATGGACCAGGAAAGGAAATAATGATACAAGGTCAAGAATGACACATACATACATCACACTAAAGTCACCAGCTCTACATATTAGCACAAAGGTGCAATAAGCGTGCCCCACAGGGTGCCATACATCTGCCTTATCAACCAACCACACAAGAAGATTTCAGAAAGTGCAATACATATCCCCAAAGCAAAAGGGTTGGGTGCACAAAAAATGCCCCATCAACAGTACTAGTAGGAAGTTGTAATGTAATATTGTTTGGGTAGGAACTCGCCAACCCATCACAATGTAACTTTAGGGTGCAAGTAAAAATTCCCCAATACATGTAAACGTAAGTATGGTTAAGGTACAACTTAAATGCCTATCACCAGCAACATAAATGTAAGTACAGTTTGGGTGCAAAACAGGTGCCCCATCACCAGCAACTGTAAGAAATGTCTGGATGTAAACACTCATGCCTGAATAAAAGTAAAAGCATGTATGGTTTGGGTGCAATGATGTGCCCCATCATCAGCAACAGTATGTAATGTCTGGGTATGAACACTCATGCCCAAGTAAAAGCAAAAGCACGTATAATTTGAGCACAAAAGACTCACCCATAACCAGAAACATTAAGCAGGTTTTGAGAGCAACCAACATGCCCCAGCACCATTAAATGTAAGTACAGTTTGGGTTGAAGCTTCCCTGCCCCATCAGAAGTAACTGAAAATTGTTTGGGATGCCATAAACCTGACCCAACACAAGTAATAGTAAGCAACATTTGGGTGAAAAACATAACCTCCACAACAAGAAACATAAGTAACATTTGCATAAGGTGCAACACTCACACCGTATACTGCCTAACACACAAACAGCACACTGGGGTTTACTACTTAGAAATTTAAGGATAACATTTATTAATCAAATGAACAGATACTGTTTCTAAAAATGTATGCTTGCTGTAAATGCCAACCATAATGGAATATAGTCAATGGCAAAATAAGCATTGCAGAAATTAAACATTCAAAATTAAGAATGGTACACAAATAAATGTCAGCACAAATTCATATAGCATACAAAAAGTCCATGACTGCTCACCTGAAGATGTTCATAAAACTACATTTGTAAATATGCAAATAAAAAGAATTTGTCAACCGAAACCACTGAGGTGACTAAACCCTCCTGCGTGGACATTTCTGATCAAATGGAAAAGGAAGAAAAGTGATGGTCCACGCCTGGACTTTGCTTTGTGTCCCTCAGCGCAGTTCCAAAACCCCTTACCCAAACGGTTTGGTCAGGAAAGCTTGCAGAAAGTACTTCATACAAGGAATGGGCTACACAACAGTTTGATTCTTTCCCATACGTATTCTTCATCTAGTGTCAGTAGAATGAGCTGAAGACAAGGTTGCAGGTCAGGAATATGACGCAGCAGGGACATGATACATGCTGCTGCCCAACACCAACACACGCAGCCATATTACGGTGCCTCTATACTGCGTGAGCTTAACCTGGCAATCTCCTGATGCCGTTCCCGTTCTAGTCCTTTTTTCCCCTTTCCAACAGCATTGCAAAGCTACGCATGCTCCATCACATGCAACTTCAGCAAAATGCAAAATAATGCTGATGTGACAGCTCCCACCGGCCGTGAGTTCCACACTTGTGAGTTCACAGCACCATGTGTCTTCTTTGACTTCTACTGCACTTCACACGCGTCTAGTGAGAAGTGCCCGGCAGCCCATACGGCCTTTTTTAAATGTGCAACAACCCTTGCACTACCAACGGTATCCAATTTAGGGGTAAGGGACAAAATTCACTCATTGCCTGTGATTTCTTGCATTCTCAGAGTCAGGATAAAACAACCACTTGGCAAATGAAGCAGGTTGTCACTGGTGACATCACCAATATGTCAGAGCAATGAAGTGCTGCCAATTGCTCACCTCCTGTTCTTCTCAGCTTGACACTTAACTGTATTCCTTTCACCAGCAGGGCTGTCAGTTACATTCCTCGTGTATTGGTAAACGATGAGGTGCTGCACAGGCCATCTTCTCTGTTGTTGGTACAAAATTCCACAGAAAGTCTGCTTTGCTTGTTGATAAAAAGTTGAAAATAAGGTTACATGCCCCAAACTGCAGACTGTCATCTGTAAGAGACACCGGTGGGGCCTTTAGGGTGTTTTAATTCCTTCAGGTTACACTTGTGTACGTTCAGTTTTAGTATTAGGTCTCTTGTGTAGCTTCAGGTAATCTTCAGTTTTAATCTCTTCTCCTCATGTTCCTTGCAGAAGCCTTTTCTTTACCCTTTGTTCTTTCCACTCGTTGCCTTTGTGGCAAATAAAGATGCAAGATAGCCAGTAGCATAGGTGAAATAGGATAATTTAGCAATGAGGGGAAAAGGTACCCCCCCTAGGAAATTATTTAAAGTCCAGCAAAAGGGGGAGTCCAACTATCAAAACACAAGAAATTCCTACTTGACCTATATCGCTTCAATATTGGCCCTACATACCCAACATCTTGACCACCAACTGCTACAGAGGCAACAGCATGTGATTTAATACATCTGTATTTTATTACATTTTTTGATAATTTTTATCTTAACGGTATTCCTACCACTTGTCTAAAACAATTTTTTCTAAATATGTTTCTTAAAGTTACATATATACTGTTAGAACTGGGGGTCTCTAGTTGGCAGAGGTAGGTACCTTTGACCAAATAGGGACCCTTTCTTCTAAGTCAGGGAAAGGGGATTACACTACTGGATAACCCCTGCTCACCCCCTTGGTACGATGCAGCAAGATGGCGCCTCGAAGCGATGACGTGAAGACGATGCATGCACGCTTTGCGATGAACTTTGAAGCCGTGACAGACCCTGCAACGCTGTTCTCCGGTGATGCGACGGTGACCTCTGCTGGGGCGACACGCTTCTCCGGTGATGCATCGGGTAACAGCTTTGACGAAGGCACGCTTCTCTGGTGATGCGGTGGCAACCTCTGCTGCGGCGGCACACTTCTCCGGCGTTGCAACAGCTGCGACTGCGACACACTCCTTCTCATTGAGTCGCACTCCCAGCGACACGCAGGCTTCTGCAGACAGAATTCCAAGCAAGGAAAATCAGAGGGGAGCTGGTGGTGAAGTCTTTTGTCCCTGAGACTTCAGCAGGAGGCAAGCACAAGTTCAAGCCCTTGGAGTAATATTCTGCAAGATGATGAAAGTTCTTTGAAAGTTCCTTCTCCTCTCCTTGTCACGGAAGACCCCACTGTAGGCCAACCCAGCAACACTGCACACTGGCAGGGGGCAGTCCAACTCCTACAGCTTCCTTGGTTCTTCTCCTTACCAGAGGCTTGTCTTGTTGTTCCAGAAGTGATGTAAAGTTTTGGGGTCTGGGTCCCCATATTTATACTGCCAACCTGTAGGGACACTGGTCCTGGTTTAACAATCCAGTGACCAACCCCTGTGGACTTCCTGGGGAGTACATATACCTTCCCGAGGGTGACACATAACGCATGCGTCGTGTGACAGTCTGCCTGGCGCAGATCTCCCAACTCCTGTCCATGTGACAGTGCGTGAAGATCCCCCAGGACAGAAGTGGTGTCACCATGGTGACTCCTTGGGGACTCAGCCCTTCTGGCTGGCCCCTGACCCACTGTTTTTTCCACTGGGGTCTCTTTCCCCCTCTCTCCCCTCAATCTGGACTTCTGCACCCTCCACTTAGGAGTGGCACTTCCAGACACCAGAACTGATGGAGATCTGCTTACAGACACTCCTAGTTCACCAGACACTAAGGTATCCCCCCTTAATGGACGGCCCATCAGGACAGACTAGTTCCTGTACTTGGTGTTCCCTTAAGGAATCATCCAGACCCTGAGACTGAGGTTGTGCACTTTTGGGACAAATACCAGTCTCACTCCTCCTTGAAGACAGGACGTGAGGCCCTACATCCCTCCCACTACCACGGGTCCTAGCTGGGCTACTCTGAACCACTACCACCACTCTGGGTTGTAAGTCACCTGAGTGTTATAATCTATGAATAATGTCTCCTTATATAAGTTCCTACCATCTAAGTGATGTCCAATAGAATGCTTCAGTGCTGTGATTTAATATAGAATGTTCAGTACTGCTGAGTGAATAATGACAGTTTAGATGGGGCTGAGCTACCTGCTGGTTTTGACTAGATCTTGACTAACTTAACATAATAATAAATACATTTAAAATATACCTACTTGCCTGGACTAATTTACTACATTTTGATGGCGACGATTTGAACTTACCCTCTACGTGTTCAACTGGAGTTTCAGCGTCACAGCTAACTCTCTAGGACTTCAACTCAATACTTCAAACAAGATTCAAGCGACAAAAAGGCAAGTGTTTTAATTCAATTTTTTACCTTATTCAAAGAAGACTCTGGCACCTAGCCCCACCAGTGACCATTTCACCAGTCGTCCCCAACGTACTTATGCCACACTTCTCTTTCAACTATTAATTTTAGACAAAAAACACCTTTCAAAGTTTACATCAAGCTGCTGTTCAAGACCGTTTTCAGAGGAAGCATTCCTGTATTGAATTGTGTCTATACATATTTAAATTGACTGTCTTCCCTAGCTCTCAGTCTATTTGGAAGCATGTGTGTTTGGCAGAAATAAAAGCAATTTAATGACCCTAAACCGAACTGAAAGCCAGCTTTGACGGATACTGTGCGAGACAATTCATTATCTCACCGTGGTGTGTCAGTGACGGTTGGTCAAGAGAGCTCTTCTCCATTTCAGCGCCACCTTCCTAATGATGACGTATTTAGAATCACACAGGGTAATGGTGAAGCTCTTCAGGGTTTGTTCGCTCTTTGTCATCACCTCCAGCCTCTGGTGATCTATTTGTGACGTTTTCCGACTACGCTAACAACACTGCTGCTGTCAGACGCCTCGCAGCATGTACGTGCCTGCAACCACCCGGCACAGTGTGAAATACGTGCTTCCTTTCATTTTATGATGGATCATCCTGTGCGCAGTCTCGAAGGTTCACAGCCACTGTGTGCTGCCTAATGAAGGAAAGCTGGTGTATCACATCACGAGCGTGTATTCAACTTAACTGTATTTTATGTAAAAAGGAGCGCATATCCAGCGTAGGTAACAAGTTTATCTTCATTGTAGAGGAAAACCCTAATGACAAGACATTTATGTATCAATGGCAAAAATGTTTGTAAGTCTCATGGGAATACTTCTAAACTCGAGCACACCTCCAGCATAACTTTATTCAAAATTCAGAAATGTTGTTCTTCGTATTTCTCCTCATTGATTACAGTGCAAGCCTGCCATATAGTGACTATTATTCACATTTTTACTGAAAATGTCTCAATAGCTTTTCAATTTTCAGTCCTTTAGTCAAAATTTTCAAATGCATATGACAATTTCATTTTCACTGACTTATTATGGACTGCAATCTCATCTTAGTGGTTCTGTAATTCATGAAGATCACCTACTATATGTTTTAAGTGTAATTATTCTATCACTGCACCATACTACCATCTAATGACAAGTTTAAAGTGAATATCAATCATTTCTACTACATATGTAATTTTGTCATCAACTTCAATATTGGTAGACTTGTTCTGAAATCTCTTATTAGTGTACAGTAAAACTATTATTATTTCAAGCACGGTACAGTCTATATAAGTACAGTAATACAGTTATGCGTACAGTTTATTTATTGTAGAGAATGCACACTTCAAATTATTATTCAACTTACGTGCATATGTTCAAATTTTCAATTATCTATGTATGTACAATTTTACAATGTTTCCTAGTTGGGAAAGTACATTTCAATTCAATTTTCAAGTTACGTGCACGTGTTCAAATCTTCAACTATCTATGTATATGCATTATTACAATGTTTCCTAGTTGGGAAGATACATTTCAATTCGATTTTCAAGCTACGTACATGTGTTCTAAAAATTCCCTTAGGGAATTCACATTTCAATTCAAATTTAGACGGCACAAGAGGAAATACTTCTCAATATTCAAGATACATGTATTGCTGTGAGACACTTAGAGTAGTCTTATTTTCAGTAATCACACAATATCTCGAAGTTTCCTAATTATCAATGTTTATTCAATTGTGACGTTTGTGAAGTTTTTAATATTACCTCACTTATTATCAAAATTCAGCCTTTAGATTATCGATATGGATGTATTCCTGTCAATATTTCAACGTATTGATTCAACTTCTATTTGCTGAATATATCATCTAATTAACTCTACTAAAATTTATTCTATTTTGTTGTTAATATAGATATATTACAGTCAACATTTCAATGTTTTATTAAGGGTTAGGGTTCTCTATTCCCTTTTCTATCTTTAATTCTCCAAATTATCTATATGAGTTTCAACTTCTATTTGCTCAATATTTATCTTATTCTTATGTTGATACTGTTTATTGAATAGTATGAGAAGTCACTATCTGTTCTTTCTTATGCTTTCATTCAGTTTTTCTAATTTCTTCTTGACGTCCTTCTCCTTACATACTCTTCTTTGAGTTAGATATGTGAGGGGTGGTTGTTGAGCTGTTCTTTCCTTTTTACTCTCTAATGAGAAAGAGGAGGAATAAATATAGTATATTAATCTAAGGAAATGTAAAGAAATATATGAGAATGTTATATTTTTAATTGCTCTTATCTCTATTTCCACATGCTCTATTGTTCTTTCTGACACATTTGCCTGGCCAGTAGTTGTGTCAGTGGGTATTGATGGGTATGTATACTTTTCTCTTCCAAACTTATGTTTTAAAATTTTCTGTTCACCTTCAGAGAAAAGGAGATATGTTATAATTTATGAATAATGTCTCCTTATATAAGTTCCTACCATCTAAGTGATGGCCAATAGAATGCTTCAGTGCTGTGATGTAATATAGAATGTTCAGTACTGCTGAGTGAATAATGACAGTTTAGATGGGGCTGAGCTACCTGCTGGTTGCTCCTGGTGGGGCTAGATTTTGACTAGATCTTGACTAACTTAACATCTTAATAAATACATTTAAAATATACCTACTTGCCTGGACTAATTTACTACATTTTGCCACTCCCCTTAGGGTCACTCCCCAATGCCTCTTCAGAGCCTCTGGAATCTACCAAAAGGTCTGCCTCCCTGATGAGCTCCCTGGGGTCAGAGAACTCACTCTCCAACAGGTGTTGGCATAGCTCTGGAAAACAGGGACTTACAATATGCTCTCCCACAATTGGATCACAGAGCCCCCTACAAGGGTTAACCAAACTATCCTTCATCTCACCATCCAGTGCCTCGCACACATACTCCACACCACTCTCCTGAGATTGGCAAGACAGTATCGGACTGTCTCTGTCACCTAACTGTCTCTGTCACTCAACTCACATTCTTCTGGGCGGTCTTCACACTCTCATACCAGGACTTCAACCTTGGGGGAACCCCTCTCCCTGCACCTCTCATCTAGAGTCAGTAGAGTGTCCCTCCCACCATTAGGACCATGATCCCCTGCATCAGTTTCCCAATTTACCTCCGGGATACTGCGCACCACTAGAGCCACCTCATGTCCTGGAACCTCCTGGTGTATGTTAACCCCCTCCTTCAAGTCAGGCGCTACATCTTTGGGTGTGTGTACTACTCTCTCAGCACTAGAACTAGAAAATTCAATTTTACTGCCACCATCTGAGCTGGATTACACCTCCAACTCAGCAAAGCACGCTTCCTGAGCTATACAAATTCTTGTTGCTGGGCTGAGACTCTCATGGCCTCAAGCCTCTCGAGCTCCAAATCAAGCTCCCTTATTCTCAACTGATGCTCTTATCTCATTCTCTCTCTCTCTCGAGCTCCAAGGACAGCCTGTTATTCTCTAGTTCCCTCTGACCCTTCATCTTGAGCTTGGCCATCTCCAGCTTGTGCACCCTATTTCTCTCCCTGTCTTCCAGCTCTCTGGGGGACAGGTCTTTGGAAGAAGAGACTCTACTGCAAGGGGGGGACGGCACCCCTTCCCTAGCTGGAAACACCGCCCATCTCCATCCCCAACTGTCTCTGCCACCAGTTCAGGGGCATTTCTTGCTTCTACCCAGGCCCTCAGCGTCTTTTGGTAGTCATCCTTTTTAGGTCTTGCCTGAGCCAGTGCATGCGCTGTCGGAGAGACATTTTGTAAGCAGCTTTTGAAAGTGCCACCACCAGGCTTTTGGTGGCCTCAAGCTTGCGTGCACGCGTGCAGCCGCCACCTGTTACAACATTTGCTTGTTCTTTACTTTTGCTACAATCGCGGCACCGGCGCTTTACCTTTAAGTAAAGAGCCGGTGCCGCGATTGTAGCAAAAGTAAAGAAATAGAAAAAACATCTATTTCTTTACTTTTGCTATAATCGCGGCACCCGCGCTTTACTTTTAATGTTAAAAGAGAAGCGCGGGTGCCGTGATTATAACACAAGTAAAGAAATAGATTTTTTTTCTATTTCATTACTTTTGATTTTGGCTTCCACAGTTTAACAAAGTAACCGTGTGATCCTGGGCAAATTACTTCACATCAGTGTTCTTGGCTGCCAGTGGAACACCATCTTACAAACAAGGCCTCTTAAAATGAGCTACATAAAAAGAAACATTTACCTAACGTTGTGCAATCAAGAAAGGCCACCAAGCCGCGCGCCCAGACATTATGTAAATGTAAATGTACATGTATTTATATAGCGCAAATCACCGACACGGTATCTAAGCGCTTGCTTAGGGAACCCATCCTGGTATTCCCCTGTGAGAAACCCTGGCAGGGTGTCCACAAGGTGAAAGCCAGGCATCCCGCCGCGAGGGGCCGTAGTGGAGATTAAGCAAGCTATTGCCCAGAGTCGCAGAGTGTGACCCCGTGAGTCGAGTAGGCACCGGAGCGAGAATTGTTGAGTCCGTGGAATTTTTGAGCCCGAGACCCGCCGAGGCGGGGAATCGAACCCTGGTCCACGATCGATCACAGCTTCCGGGTCTGCCGCCTCTAACCACTGAGCCACGCTTCTCCACGCTTATGATAGCAGAAGATGTCACATCACCAAGGACACAGAGCACCAGGGGTGAACTTTTCTTTTATCAATCATTGTTTTCAGATGTGTTACTTCAGCACCCCATGCATTAAAACATCATTAACAATAGAAAGCTCTTCTGAGACCTGAGCAAATGACTTAAGCGAAGCAGGTAATGAACGCTCTTTTGGCCAACCACAAATAATCATGTTTTTTACCGCTTGTAAAATTTTATCATTCTCATATTCTTTAAGCCAATCAGATTGTGACAAGAAAGGAAAAACAGAAATAGAATCATCAATTTAAGCCACAACACACTCCACTTCATCATATTTAGTGTCATTCGAATTTTCTCTTAAGGGAAGTCTAGACAGACAGTCTGCTCTGACGTTGAGCCCTCCTGAAATGTGACGAATAGTGAAATTAAACTCATGTAGTCTTGAAAGTATGCGTACCAACCTTGCTGATGCTTTCCCTGTCCCATGAGTAAATGTAGTAATGGCTTGTGATCACTCAGCAAAATGAAATGTGAACCCCATATGTAACTCTTGAATTTTTTGACAGCCCATGAGCATGCGAGTGCCTCCCTCTCAATGGTACTATAATTCCTCTCTGCAGAAGAGCGGGACCTTGATACAAAACCTATAGTCTTTTTATTTGTACCAAACCATTGACATGAAACTGCACCCAAACCTAATTGACTTGCGTCCACAGAGATAGAACATTTTACACCAGGAGTAAAAGAAGACAAAGCTGGCGAATCAAGGATTGATTTTTTGATTAAATTGAAGGAATTATCTAAGTCAGAAGACGATACAAATTTCGTATCTTTCTTCAGAAGGTCACGTAAGGGCTGAACAATTTGTGAGTAACTCTGAATAAACCTGGAATAATATTCAGTCATACCCCAAAAATATTTTAAGGCATCCTTATCCCTGGGAACCTGAACATTTGAGATAGCCTGAGTAAGTGGTAATTTTGGCTTTATACCACCCGAAGAAATGGAGTGACCTAAATAATCTATTTCTGACTTAAAAAACTTGCATTTGTCATCCCCAAGGGTGATTCCTGCATCTCTAAAGCGTGACAAAACGTCCTTAAGTGTTTTAACATGTTCAAGTTTTGTTTTCAAGAAAATTAATACATCGTCCTGATAAGCCTGAACACATTTTGTTTTTTAATAAAGAATCCATAAATGTTTGAAAAACACTGGTTGCTGAGGCTAACCCAAACATCAACCTTAAATATTTATAGGCTCCAAAAGGAGTAATGAAAGTTGTCAAGCTTGTAGACTGAGGAGAAAGAGGAATCTGGTGATATGCACTGCGCAAGTCAAGCAAGGTGATGAATCTTGAACCATCAATGCCAGTTAAAAGAGCTTGAATTTTTGGAAGGGGGTGGCAATCAATGAGGATGTTTTGATTGAGGGAGCGAAGATCCGCATAGAGGCGAATGCTGGAATATTTTTTCCTGACGATTACAATAGGACTAACCCACTGTGAAGAATCAGTAGATTCAATTATCTTCTGAAACCATTTTGTCCAATAACTTCTTTAAATCATCTCTTACACTAAGAGAGGTAGAACTTAGTTGGTGCATAATAGGTATAGCACCTGGTTTAAGTTTAATTAGATGTTCACATTTTTTGATTTTACCTATCTTTGTATTAAAAACTTCTGGAAATTGCTTAATAATGTCATTAACTAATGAATTGTTATCATCACTTAATTTGCACAGGATTTTTTGAACCTGGAATAAGTTTCAAACCCATTCTTGATAGGTCCTGCCAGCCTACTATGTTTTTACCTTTTATTGCCATGTACACGTTTGTATAAGTGTTCCTACCCAAACAAGAAATATCTGTCTTTTCCGCCATACGCTTTAGGAATTATGTCAACTTTAGAAAGGGTAGTTCCAGCAGACCAAAAATTATAAAACAGGCTGTCAGAAATGATGGTGACTGGGGCACCTGAGTCAGCCATCATATGAACTGATTTTTCACCAATCAAAACTATGCATGTAGGTTCTATTGCACGTTCTTCGGAGAAATGTTCACAAGAATCAATTGCTAAAATTTCCCTTTTTTCAAGGTTATTCGGGGATAACTCTATAGTATTAATATTGAGATTCTGTAATAGGGATTCAAATGGAGTAACATCAAAGGGTGATACATTAATATCTTGATCACCAAATTTGTGCGTTGCAATTGAACTAACTTGAACAGTGAGTTTACCCCTACAAACCGTGCTAAAATGCCCAATTTTATGACAATTTGTACATTCCTTTCCCAAAGCAATGCAAATAGGACTAGTACTAAGATGTGATCTAGAACCACATCTGAAACAAAAAGTGGTAGATTTCCTTTGTAGAGGTTTGCTAAATCTATTTTTAAAACTCACAGCATTAACAGACATTTCATTTTAAACAGAATTAACAGGCAAAACATTATCATTTGCAATACATTTTGATGAAATAATGCTTCTCTATGCTCTTTGCCATATCAATAACCTCAGAAATAGTGGGATCCCTGCAGCTTAAAATACGCTCCTGTATCTTATGATAACATCCATACACAAATTGATCCCTGATATATACATGTCTAAAGAAGCTCCAAAATTACATTCTGCTGACATATTCCTAAGAATTGAAATAAAGTCTTCTACACTGTCCTCTGGATTTTGTTTTCTTTTTTTAAAATTGAAACGTTAAGCATAACATTTGATTGCTCTAAAAAAAATGTGTTTAGTCTCTGAATGTCATCAGTATAAACGTTCCATCCTTCTCCACTCCCCGGTGGAGGTATTGTTGTTGGTAAGCTATCAAAAATCTGCCTGCCAGCACTTTCTAGATGACTATAGAGTAATGCCAATTTTCTTTTCGCAGAATATTCCTCTGCGTCAATAGCAACCAAATGATTTTCAAAGCTGCAAAACCATATCTTTCATGGTTCAACAGGTTTTCCATTTACTGGAAGAAAGTGGTTCAAATGTACAATTTGTTGATTGTTCGCTATTTTTCGAATATATGTTCCTATTTTAATTTACATTTTTATTTTTTTAAACGTATTTCCCTTTGAATAGTTAAAATAAATATATATATATTTTTTATAATTAATTGCAAAATATTTTTTCCTTCTGCTCCTTAAAATATCTCCTTTTTAAATTCTTTAAGTACATACCATCAAATTGGGTGAGGAAATATTTTTAAACTTTCTTGATGAGAACAGGTTTGAAAATCCTTCTTTAACAACCTTGTAATCTCCAATCTTTTCTGATTGCTGTTCAGAGATATTATCGGCGTGTGCAAAAGCTTCTGTTATATCATGGAAACGTTCACGCTCGAAAATTGCTCAAAGACTGGTGCGCAAACCTCTTTTACATTCTTTAAATGCATCCAATTTGGCTTCCGATGTTGCGTGATGACGTCATCACGTTCCGAGCCTGCTCTCGCAAATGCCATAGCCCCTAATCGGAAAAAAACGTGAAAACGATTGAAATCCTCCAACTTCCTTATTCCTGCTCGAAATCGTCTCGTCGAAGAAAAATTATTCCCACAAATAATGCGATGAAACTGGGCAGCAGAAACAAATTTAAACCTCGAGTAAGTCGGTTCTCTTTTTTCCTCTTTGTAGAAGTAGTTCGAGGTTGGTGAAATGCTGAAAATGTCACTTTTTCCCGTCGCCAAATGTAAAGTACTGCTTTATAAATAATGATCCAAACGATGAAGAAAGCGAGTACAAGAGATATTCCAAATTATATAGGTTTAATCTTCAATATCAGCATTACACGGGAGTGCTGCTGTTATCCAGTAAATCCAACCGCTGAATGAATTACCAACAGCTGCTAGCTTAACTGGAGAACCGCACCACGAGAGATGCATCTTCAAACATAATCATGTTTGAAGATACACTCTTTACAACGTTATGAACACGAGGAACTTGGAGTCTGGGGTAAGCTTCCAAGAGTGACAAGCATAGGACAATAGACATAAAGAAAATACTATAATAAATAATATGTAAACAACCTCATTACAGAGACACCAGATGGCAGCACAGCAAAATATAGTAGTATTTTCCTGTTTTTATATATACATACAGATAAAGGAAAACTTGTTTTCCGTCTGTATTTATATGTACATTATACGTAAAAATCCGTAAAAACGGAAACCCGGGAGCCCTAATTATGATGATAAACCGAAACCAAGGACAGGGGCACTAAATCCTTGTTGAAGCGGACTCATCTTGCAAACAAGAACCTATTACAACTTGTTTTTGTGAGTTATGCAAGCTTGCCCACAATGCTTTTAAGATTGTTCCTAATCGGCGGAAAACTTTGAACCTCTCCAGGGGTTGGTGCCAAATCCTCCTCATGGGTGAACTTGTTTTCAAAGGCTCACCTTCTGCTCCCCCTCTCAGGTAACAGCCCCTCCCCCGCCACTGATAGTATTTCTTATAGCTTCCCGAGGTGCGCGCTGCGGTCTAATCTCCTGTATTATTGTGGCAGGCTCCTGTGGGCTTGGCTGTCTCACTGCTTCTTTGTTATGCGGAGTCCGTTCTTATGTTGTGATGCTTTTCTTCAAAGTGTTTTACTGTATTTTCATGGAGCAGTTTACCAATGTTGAGTCCCAGCGTCCCTCAGCCTTCGCTCGTGTTTTTTTCTAAGACCTTCACACTTGAGCGAACAAGGACACATTGGAAGTTTTGATGGGAAAGCCAACCTGCTGCCTTATTAACCCAGATCCTCCGCTGATGTGACGTTCTGCCATTTCCCTGGCCTCCCAGTTTGTATTGCAGTGCAGGCAGAATCCAAAGGTTCTCACTAAGTATTCGTATTCCGTGTTTGTTTGTTGTACACAAAATTGGTCTTGATGCAAGTATTTTTGACTCCGAAGTTGCATTGATTTTTTTTAAAATGCTAGTTTGCTTGCGTAAACAGCAGTTACATTAGCCTGTTCTAGTATGCGGAGCATAACTTCATTTTGAATGCCAGTTTTGCCGTTAACAATTCAGTTTTAGTGGATAGCTAGAGGTGGCCTTTTGCCTACAGGACTGGTTTTTATTCCCGATTTTAATGCATTGTTCTCTGTTTGTGGCCAGATTAAGCGCAGCTGCAAATAACTTGTTTTGAGATTTAGTAACATACTATAAAGTTATATAACGTAAGAATGATAGGAGCAGTTTGACGAAAAATAATACAGTAGGTAGAAATGTGTGTTTTTCTATGTATTTACAGTTTAATGTCAGGTCATCTTTTTCTCTTGTGAAAATGTTAGTTGGTAACTTAACATAGGAGGTAGTACGGATCTTTTTACATGTTCGCTCTCTCTCTCCACTTGCTTTCTCTCCTCTTGCTTTCTCTCCCGCTCTCTTTCTCTCTCGCTCTCTCTCTCCCCCTCTCTCTCTTGTTTACTCCATCCCTTTCTCTCTCTCTCTCTCTCTCCCCCTCCCACTTCCGCCCCCAACACGATCCTTGACAACAGCTGAGAGCTCAGTACCGGGGCTTTAGGTGCCTCTGCAGATATAAGCTCAAGACATCAGAGTATCGGGCCCACTGATGTAAATATAGTCGTCATGGTCTGATGCAGGATAGCCATAGAGAACTAGCACACCTGGCTCACTTTCTTCATGTTACTCTACACTGTAACAGTGTCCTTTCAGTGATAATGGCTTTTGTTTAGACGCTCTTGCCGTAGCACCATAGAGTTTCATGACACATAAGAGGCATCAAGAAAATGTTGAGGCTTGCATCAATTAGTTATCAGGAAAAGATGCAACCTCGCTCGTATGTGTGCTTCTTCTATCTTGGTGCCCCGTTTTTCTTGCCTTCTGTGCCTCGGTTTTGCCCCTACTCGTGCCCCGTTTTTCGCCTTCTGTGCCACTGTTTTCCCCCTCTTTGTGCCCCGTTTTTTGCCTTCTGTGCCACTGTTTCCCCCTCTTTGTGCTCCGTATGTTGCCTTGTGTGCCACTGTTTTCCCCCTCTTTGTGCTCCGTATGTTGCCTTGTGTGCCACTGTTTTCCCCCTCTTTGTGCCCAGTTTTTTTGCCTTCTGTGCCACTGTTTCCCCCCTCCTTGTGCCCCGTTTTTTGCCTTCTGTGCCACTGTTTTCCCCCTCTTTGTGCCCCGTTTTTTGCCTTCTGTGCCACTGTTTTCCCCCTCTTTGTGCTCCGTATGTTGCCTTGTGTGCCACTGTTTTCCCCCTCTTTGTGCCCAGTTTTTTTGCCTTCTGTGCCACTGTTTCCCCCCTCCTTGTGCCCCGTTTTTTGCCTTCTGTGCCACTGTTTTCCCCCTCTTTGTGCCCCTTTTTTTTGCCTTCTGTGCCACTCGTCTCCTACGCCGCTGTGTCCCCTGCGGCCCCGCACCCTGACTGACCACTGCCCACTGCCCATTCGCTGCTCCCGCCTCCCAGCTGCTCCTCCCTCCCACCTCTCCATATATGCCGGACCCTTCGCGACTGCGCCGCAGGCGTGCCAAAGGCGCGCCTAAGGCAAGCCCGTCTGCGCCTGTCAGCACCTGGCCCGCCCCAGCGACAGGAATTCTGGACCCCGCACACACCATGACACCCGCCTCCCCCTTTTGTACCGCTTTGGTCGCCATAAGTGTGGCAGGGTATGCTCAGTCGTAAGTCCCTTGCTCACTTTGTCACTGGATTCAAGCAAGCCGGGCTGAAGACGGCTGTAATGCCAGAAACCGGTCCTCGGAAGCTTGTTTCCGGTCCAGGGAAAGCATGGCTTGGCAGTTCGGGCTGGACTGTTCCCATGAGGCACAGGGTCAGACTGATTTGCATATAGCCATGTCTGAACTGGGGTGGCAGAGTGGGCTAAAGAACGGTGATGGATCAAGCCCAGATCTTTTGACTGGCTGTAAGTGTTTGATTGGTTCAGATGCTCCGTCCATCACCACCCCCTTTTGTTCCACTACGACTCCAGCACTCTCCACGCACTCAACGCCGGACGATCTTGCACCTGCTGCCTGGCTGCCCCTAAAAACGCACCCAAGGACCCTTCTCCTGCTGGAACTGCAGCTTCACCAGCATCCGGCCCGCCAACCCACCCAACATGGGAACCAACTTCCTCAGATGTATCCTGCTCAACACCCGCTCCACCCACAAACACGCTGTCGAACTCTGGCACCTACTCGACACCAACGCCCCAGACGTCTCCTTCCTGACTGAGACCTGGCTGACCCCCTCCTCAGCTTCTCACATCGCCATAGCCATCCCGGAAGGCTACAAGATCACCCGCAAGGACCGCACCAACGGAATAGGAGGAGGCATTGCCATTGTCCACAGAAACACTCTCAAAAGCTCGACACACGCCGACGACACACTCAGCACCGCCGAACACCTGAACTTTCAGATACACACCGACCCCAACACAACCCTCAGAGGCCCCCTCATTTACAGACTCCCCGGACCCCGACCGCAGTTCTGAGACTCCATCACCAACCTCGTCAGCCACATGCCATCGCCGCCACGGACTACATCCTCCTCGGGACCTGAACTTCCACCTCGAGAACAACGACGACGTCAACTCCTCCACCCTGATCGACAACCTCTGCAACCTCAGACTCAGACAACTCGTCACAGAACCCACACACTCCGCCGGCCACACGCTTGACCCCATCTTCTCAGCAAGCACCCATGTCTTTTTCGACCGCACCACCGAACTCCACTGGATTGACCACCGCTGCATCCACTTCACCTTCCGGAAACCCACCACACACCACCGCACCCAGCAGATGCCTCGCCGCAGCTGGGGCAAGATCACAGAGGACCAGCTAACCACCGCCCTCGCCCAGAACCCACCCACAGACCCAACTGACCCAGACCCCGCAGCCTCAGACAATGGATCAACGACTGCGCCAACACCCTCACCCTGCTCAAGAAACCCCCGAACACCCACACCAGCAAGAGAGCCAGCTGGTTCACCGAAGGCCTCCAAGCGAACCTGCAGAAAACTAGAAAAAAACTGGACCCGCGAAAGAACACCAGAAAGCTACACAGCCCACAGGAACGCCACCTGCCGACACTACCAACTCATCAGATCTTCCAAAAGGACCGCCTTCAAAGACCGCCTAGACAACAACGCACACAACAACAAAGAGCTCTTCAGCATCGTGAAGGAACTCTCCAACCCCAGCTCCAACACCAACGACATCCCACCGTCACAAGACCTGTGCGACTCGCTGGCCACCTTCTTCCATCGCAAGATCACAGACATCCACGAAATCTTCGATGCCGTCACCACCCCGACAACAGCCCACACCCCTGCTCCCACGACCACCACCCGCACCAACCGTCTGCGCGACTGGACCAACATCAACGACAACGACACCATCAAGATCATGAACACCGTCCACTCCGGTTCCCCGGAAGACTCCTGCCCACACCACATCTACAACAAAGCCAGCAGCACCATCTCACCCCACTTCCGGAAAACCATCAACATATCCTTTGAGACAGTGACCTTCCCGGAGAGCTGGAAGCACGCAGAGATCAACGCCTTATTAAAGAAACCTAAGGCGGACCCTAAGGACCTCAAGAACTTCCGACCCATCTCACTGCTCCCGTTCCCGGCGAAGGTCATCGAAAAGGCTGTCAACAAGCAACTGACCAGCTTCCTCGAAGAGAACAACATCCTGGACCCATCCCAGTCAGTGTTTCACAGCAACCACAGCACCGAAACTGCCCTCATCGCCGCAACCGACGACATCAGGAGCATGCTCGACAACGGAGAAACCGCGGCCCTCATCCTCCTTGACCTGTCAGCCGCTTTCCACACAGCCTGCTACTGCACACTAAGAGCACGCCTCCACGGCGCCGGAATCCAAGAGAAGGCCCTGGACTGGACCACCTCCTTCCTGTCTGGGAGAATCCACAGCGTCTGCTTCCCCCCTTCCGCTCAGAAGCCACCGAGATCATCTGCGGCGTACCTCAAGGCTCATCTCTCAGCCCAACGTTGTTCAACGTCTACATGGCACCACTCGCCCATGTCGCCCGACAGCATGCCCTAAACATCATCTCCTATGCCGACGACACCCAGCTGATCCTCTCGCTCACCAAGGACCCCCACACCGCCAAAACCAACCTCCACGAAGGAATGAAGTTCATCGCCGACTGAATGAGGAACAGCCGACTGAAGCTGAACTCGGACAAGACAGAGGTCCTCATCCTCGGCTCCACCCCCTCGGCCTGGGACGACTCCTGATGGCCGACGGCACTAGGATCACCCCCTACACCCACCAACCACGCACGAAACCTAGGTGTCATCCTCGACTCCACACTCTCCATGATAAAGCAGCTCAACGCCGTCTCCTCCTCCTGCTTCAACACCCTCCCCATGCTTCGCAGGATCTTCAAGTGGATCCCCACCGAAACTAGAAGGACGATCACCCAGGCCCTTGTCAGCAGCAGACTGGACTACGGCAATGCACTCTACGCAGGAGCCCTGGCCAAACTCCTGAAACGACTCCAATGCATCCATAACGCCTCCACACGCCTGATCCTCGACATCTCCCACTGCAGCCACATCACACCCCACCTGAAAGACCTGCACTGGCTCCCCATCAACAAGAGGATAACCTTCAAGCTCCTCACCCACGCACACAAGGCACTCCACGACACTCGACCAGCGTACCTCAACAGACGACTCCGCCTCTACACCCCCGCCCGCCAGCTCCGCTCTGCAGACCACGCCCTTGCCACCGTCCCCCGCACTCGAAGAGTGACCGCCGGCGGCAGATCATTCTCCCACCGCGCCGCCAAGACGTGGACCACCCTCCCCATCCGCCTACAGCAGACCGAAGACCTTCTAACCTTCAGGAGACTCCTCAAGACCTGGCTCTTCAAACAGTAGCAGCACCCCCTAACCCCCCACCCCCTAGCGCCTTGAGACCCTCACGGATATGTAGTGCGCTTTACAAATGCTATGATTGATTGATTGACAATCCGGTGCGATACGTTAAGATGGCGCCCTTGATTCGACGACGTGAAGACGATGCGTGCACACCCGGCGGCCGTGCGGCAAACTCTGTAACTTTGGTGCTGCGACAGAGCCTGCGCCACACTTCTCCAGTGATGCGATAGCAACCTCTGCGGCAGCGACACGCTTCTCCGGTGATGTGGCGGCAACAGCTGTGACTGTGACACGCTTCTTGTCATTGAGTCGCGCTTCCAGCTCCCAGCGACACACAGGCTTCTGCAGACAGAATTCCCAGCAGGGAATTTCGGAGGGGTGCTGGTGGTGAAGTCTTTTGTCCCTGAGACTTCAGCAGGAGGCAAGCACAAGTTCAAGCCCTTGGAGTAATATTCTGCAAGATGATGAAAGTTCTTTGAAAGTTCCTTCTCCTCTCCTTGGCATTGACGACAACACTGTAAGCCAACACAACACACTGGCAGGGGGCAGTCCAACTACTACAGCTTCCTTGGTTCTTCTCCTTGGCAGATGTTTGTCCTATTGTTCCAGAAGTGATCTAAAGTATTGGTGTCTGGGTCCCCATATTTATATTGCAAAATCCTTTGTCCTCTGAAGGCAGAGGGTCCTGTACCCAGTCCAAACCAGTTCTGTTTAGTCCTGGAGCACTTTATTTACATGACTCTGTCTTTCCTTTGGCAGGGTGGGCCAGGGTCATCAGACACACCACAGGAAGTGGAGCCAGCATTGTGGAAGGCAGGCACAGTCCTATTCAGGCCCAGGCGCTACTCCTCCCATCACTCGACACGCCGATGGATCTATTCAGCCCTGTACTGACTCACCCTGTCTCCTGGAGCAACCCCAGCCCCTGTCCCTCACAAAACCAGACATACAATACACAACCTAGCAGAGGCAGGCTGGATGGTTAGGTAAGAAAATTCCTACTTTCTAAAAGAGGTATTTTTAAACCCAGCCTCCCCGCACACAGCGAGTAGCTCTTTGTGAGCCGGGATCCGTCCAAGTAAAATGTAAATGTAGGAATTTGTAAAGCGCACAGATACCTCCACCGGAGGTGTCCCGGCGCTGTCCGTATACCGCTTAGGAACCCTTCCTGGCTTTCCTGGGAAATGTCCACTCCTGGGCCTCCCCCAGGTGCAGCCAGGCATCCCAGCGCTTTTGGGGCCGTTGTGGAGACTAAGCAAGCTATTGCCCAGAGTTGCAGCGTGGGACCCATGATCAGAACAGGCACTGAGGCGAGTATATCCAGTCAGGGGAATTAATGAGCCGGAGACCCGCCGAGGCGGGAATCGAACCCTGGTCCCTGGCCCATCAAGGTCTGCCTGCTCTAACCATTGAGCCACACTTCTCCACGAAGGCGGGGTCGCCCGGCAAAGCGGAGTGGCGCTTGGTGCGGCCCGCGAAAAATACTTTTGAAGAGCCGGTTTGGACCCCGAGGCGGTGGTGGCTCAGGCATCGGCGGATCGGCTCGGGCTTGTCCAGTGGCCTTGGGACGACGCCGAAGGTCTTCGGAGGCCCGCAGAGACCAGGGAGAATTGGTTGGCGCCTCTCCTTGGGGCCTGAGGGAGAGGCCAGCGGACTACTACAGCGCAAGGACAGAGGTGGGAGTGCGCAAGATCGATCGCCCGGGAACCAAAGGGCAAACGGGACAAGCCGATTGTGTAGGGTCTTCTACCCTGGGAGCCCTCGCTGATCTGGGCACCTTACCATCTGAGAGACTCCCAGCCACCCACGTTATTTACTCCCCGAGACTGACGCCAAGAGGGAACGGGGCTCTAGGCCCGGCCAACGTAGACACCCTTTGGCTGGCATTACAGCGGGCTTACGCTGGGAACATTAAATACAGAAGGCAAGACCTTGCCCCTGGGGAGCTTGAGGCGTTACCACGGCCGAGCAGACACAATTGGAGTGGGGGACAGGCTGGCAGGGTTGCCCGGTGGCCAGAATCGTTCTATGAGCGGTGTTGCTGGATATTGAAACTGTAGAGGGTCTAGGGTAGCAGCGGGAGCCTGCCAACTGCCCCACGCATTGGACTTACACAGGAACTAGACGCACGTTGCGGATTCCACAGTGCAACATGGGCAGAAACGATAAGTCGCAGACTAAACTGTCCTTTGAGCAAAGGCGCTCGAAATCCCAGGATGCGGCCGAAGCTGCTAAGGAACGCACGCAAACAGCTGACTCGGAGGAACCTGGCACTGACATAGAAGGCTTACTTATTGCCATGGAGAAGGTTTTGCAGACCAGCATGGCGTCACTGTGCACAAAAATCGACGCTCTAACATACAGGATGGACAGAATGGCGGAGAGACTTGACAAGCACGTCGAAAGACTGGACATGTCGGAAAGGAGGATCACTGAAGTGGATGAGGCTCAAACTGAACTTGACTAGGACCATAAACAACTTGGCAAGCTGATGCAAACCCTGCAAGATAAGATGGACGATCTCGAAGCCTGCTCGCGGCGGTGCAACCTGCGCATCACGGGCCTGCCGGAAACGACCGCCACAGGGAACATGGAGTTGTTCATGGAGAAGCTTTTGGTCACCTTGCTTGGGGAAGGCGTCTTTTCACCGATGTTCGTCGTGGAGCGTGCACATCGCTCGCTGGGCCCTCGACCGCGACCTGGATACCCCGCCGCGCCCAATAATTGCAATACTGCTCAGAGACAGACGCAGCTCTGCGCCTGGCACGGGAAAAGAAGTCGCTGCGATTTGAGGGCTTGGAGATCTCGCTGTACCCGGACTTCACAGCTAGGGTCCAAGAAGCTCGGAAGCATTTTGTCCCATTCAAGAGGCAGCTGTGAGAAATGGGCCTCGCCTACGCCATGTTGTACCCAGCTAGACTGCGATTTAACAGTCAGGGGAAATCACACTTGTTCACGGACCCGAAAGCTCTGCAGCAAGCACTTAAGGGATGGTCGAGAGAACAGCGTAAAGAGACAGCCACAGATCCGGCAGGTGAAGAGACGGACGGACGGCTGGATGAGCAGGACTGAAACTCTGCGTCTAGTGCCGCAGGTGGGAGCGAGAGGTATGGAGTGGGGCATATTTGGGAACTGTTTGACATAGCAATTTGGATTGCGTTCTCGCCCTGCCCTCGTAGGGTATCTGGTTAGATAGGTGGTATATAGCTCCTGCAGGAATGTGATGTGAGAGTGTGGGGTGGATATCCTGCCCCCTCCAGTATGGATAAGCAGAAACACAATAGTTCCGGGCAGCACGAACTGCCTGCCGCAGAGGGCCCTGGAACCCTGTTGCCAGGACCCATGGTAAATCACGCACCGAGATTCCTTGCAAAGATAGACTGACAGTGTAGTGGAGGGACCACAGACTCTGAATGAGGCACACATTCTGCACTGCGGAGGTGGGGTAGAGGAGTAATTGGTCCTCCAGGAAGGTACCGCGCCGATTGGACGCGATGCAACCTCTGCCCGCGAGTGCTGTGCACCTAAACTGTCCCCCTAGGGACGGTCTGTTCAGGGAGTTGGTAAGGGTGGGAAGGGGGGGGATCTAAGGTTCTGTTTGACCAGGTTGGGGGTGGTAAGCTGTGGGCAGGGGGAGGGTAGAGTTTAGAGACGAGGGATTTTGTTGGGGTGTTGGAGGGGAATGTCTGAAGGCATGCGTACAATGCTCAGAGCACACACACACACAGAGCGAGCACCCAAGTTACCTAGGGATCGCAGAGAAGGCAGACATGACTACGGCGGACAACCCCGACGGGTAGATGATAATAAAGCAGGCACGATGACTAGTACAGACAGGGATGGCCGGAACGGATGAAGCAGGAGCCCCCAGGCTGATAGACAAGTTCAGGGCACTCACATGGAATTTCAGGGGTCTCAATGATCACCGAAAGCTTCGGAAAGTCCTGAGCTACTTACAAAGGCAGCAGATTGATGTTGCGCACTTGCAGGAGACTCACCTCCCACAGACTAGCGCAATGGTAGGTAGCAGGGGGCTCACTGGGAACACCACATCGGCGGGTTTCACGACACACGCCAAGGGGGTACTCACGTGGGCGAACCCTAAATTGCAATACACATTAGAACTGTTGAAGGCTGACCCCGCGGGCCGTTTTGTCATATCTAGATGCAAGGGGCATGGGCTAGATTTTGTGTTGATAAATGTGTATGGGCCAAACTTTGACTTTCCGGAATTCTATGAATCACTAGAAGCTGAAGGCGGCGCTTACCTCCAAGCACAGCTCATATGGGGAGGGGACTACAATTTGGTGCTAGATCCGAGTCTGGATAGATCGGCAGGCCCTGTCCGCAGACCCACTGCTGCCGCGCGAAAGTTAGACAGCACCATAACCAGTTTAGACTTAGACGACGTTTGGAGAGCGGGCCACCCAGAGCAGGGAGGGTAAACCCATTACTCGGCCTATCGCAATATTCATACCCGAATAGATTACTGGCTCGCTGATGGGACAACTGAGGGACTGCAGGGTTCTCCCGCGCACACTCTCTGATCATTCACCGCTTTTGCTGGTTTTGGCCACCCCTAGGAAAATGATTCTACCTTTCACCTGGCGTTTCCCGCCCTACTCCCTACTTGACCCCCTTTTTAGGGGGGAAATTCCGGAGGCAATTGACGTGTTCTTCGAGACTAGCATAGGCTCGGTGGACAGCTTCCAAATGATATGGGAGACATTTAATGTCTACATTCGAGGTATAGCCATGTCCGAGCACTCGGGGTTCTCAAGTCCATCAGGCGACGATTAACTGACCTAGAGAAGCAGCTGGGACACTTAGAGGAGTGACAGAGGAGGGACACTGACGCAGCAACAGAGCAAGAGATTAAGTCACTGCTCGGTCAGTTCCATGAGGAAGCGGATAGAGAGGTTAAGCAAATGGTGAAGTATGCGAAGACACGTACCTATGGTGAGGGTGATAGACCGGGCTCGGTTCTGGCAAGAATATTGAAGGGGAGGAGGGGCAGGTCACAGGTAACAGCAGTTAAGTCGGCTGAAGGGGAAGTCCTCACAGAGGAGGCGGATATCGTAAAAAGATTCAGACAATACTATAAAGATTTGTACTCATCCAAGGGTGGAGATTTAGGGGAAGAGATATCAGACTACCTTGAACACCTCGAACTCCCCACTCTCACGAACACACACAGAGAATTCTTAATGTGTCCCATAGAGAAAGACGAAATTGTGGAGGCACTGACGAGCATGAAGGCTAGTAGCGCTCCTGGAGCGGATGGGCTCACGGTGGGATTCTATAAAGGATTTCAGGACGTACTGCTCCCTCACTTGTTGACGCTGTTCGATGATCTATGTGAGACGGGCGGTATGCCGCAGTCGATGAGGAAGGCGATTCTGGCGGCGACCCCCAAACCTGGCAAAGCACCGGACGAGTGCAGCTCGTACCGACCCCTCTCCCTTTTGAACGTAGACACGAAGATATACGCCAAGGTGCTGGCAAATCGTCTGGCTCTCCTCGCCCCGACGCTGGTAGCACCGGAGCAGGCGGGATTCATCCCGGACAGGAACCTCACATACAACATACGCACAATATTTGGCCCAATGCAACATGTAAAGCAGGATGTTAGAGCTGTGGCGGTGTTCCTAGACATGGAGAAGGCCTTCGACTCGGTGGAATGGCCCTTCATGAAGCTAGTGTTAACTAGGATGGGGCCGGGAGCACCGTTTTTGCAAATGATTGGAACTCTGTACAACAGACCCACGGTGAGGATTTGCCTACGTAACCTGGTTACAGATCCCTTTCCCATTGGCAGAGGTGTGTCCGCTGTCTCCTCTACTGTACGCCCTAGTGGTGGAGCCATTGGCCTGTGCCCTGCGAGAATACCATTGGCAGGGAGGCATTGGCTTCCTTACCTACAAGATCGTAGTCTCCATGTACGCGAACGATACTTTACTATATGTCTGCGAGCCGGTAAAGAATTTAGCGGCGGTGCTGCGTGAAGTAGAGCACTTCGGTGTGCTTTCTGGCCTTAGAGTAAACTGGACGAAGTCCCTAGCCTTCCCACTTACCCCGGTCACGCAGGAGTTCGAAATGGACTACCCCCTGCTGTGGACGACAGAATCGGTTAGGTACTTGGGTATACGACTGCACACAGACTCCGACATAGTGTTTAGAGAAAATTATGGTGTAGCCATCAGCAAATTGGAGGATGATGTAGACGCTTGGTGTAAACTGCCCCTTTCTCTGCTAGGTCGTATTTCGGTCATGAAGATGGTGGTACTCCCGTGAATGTTGTTCCTATTTACCAAGCTCCCAATAGTTTTGCCCCGCGCATTCTTTCACAGACTGACTCAAATTATGGTAAAGCTTGCTTGGGCGGACAATCAGCCACGAGTGAAATGGAAGACACTTACTCTTCCGTACAGCATGGGAGGCCTGGGAGCCCCAGATTTAGAACTCTACTACAGGGTGGCACAGGGGACGCATATGCACACTTGGGTACATGGTGACCAACATATCCCACATGTATGCATGGAGAAACTGTTTGCAGACCCGCTCCCCTTACCTGTGATGATATTCAAAGCTGTAGACCGCAGAACAGGAATAATAGACTCCATCGCATCCACCAACCACGCTTGGCATTGCCTCTTGCAATACCAGGGTGGGGCATTGTTGTATTCTCCAAGCATGCCGGGGGAATGGGCAGGCTGACTGACCCCCTGCAGAGATAAGGGAGTGATTGAAGCTCTTCATAGGCTTAATATTCTTACGGCAGGTGATCTGTTCCAGGATGAGAGCGCCAAGACCTGGGATCAGGTTCGTGGAACTGGGGGAACGGACACACTATTGCAACGCTTCCAATTCTATAGGGTACGCAGGGCCTTACTAGAGCAGCTGGGAGATGACCTCGCGGAGCCACCGGAGGTCCCTGAGCTAACCTATGTGATAAAATCCGCAACCTCTCGTAAGCTGGTAACCAAACTATACAGAATAGCTATGTCCCACAGGGAGAATCAATACACAGCTGCGAGTCTGGCTTGGCAGAGAGATTTACAGATAGCAATAGACGATGATATGTGGCTTTATTGCTGCGAGAATACCAGGCGTATATCCATTAATGGCCAGCATAGGCTGATTCACTTCAAATTTCTTAATGGGGTATATTACACCCATGAACGCTTACACAGATATGGCCTCCGTGAGGAGTCAAAGTGTGAGTGGTGCCGTACGCTGGTGATGAACTTTCTGCACCTGGCTTGGTCTTGCCTGAGAGTACAGACATTCTGGAAGGAAGTTTTCGGGGAGCTAAGTAGAATTGCAGAGGTTGATCTGGACCCAGACCCTACGCTTGCGCTTTTAGGCTACACCAGAAAGCTGCCCAGGGCGTCGCGCAGATTGGTTGGCATGGGTATGCTAATGGCGAAACGAGAAGTTGCCTTGTGCTGGCTGAGGGGGCCGACTCCCACGGTTCAACGCTGGGCGCAGGACATGTTTTATTGCTGCACACAGTCTGAAAATTATAACGAGCTGCTACCACCTAGGAGCCGCCCGAAAAAAATTTGGGGGCTGTTTCAGACATATATGAATAGAAGGGGTGGAGAGGAGGAAGATGAGACCTGTGTCGGGGGGGGGGAGGGGGGAGGGGTAGATGGGCGGGGGAGAAAGTACCAAACAATGATACAGTTGGATAATGGGCGACCATCTGAGAATCTGCACGCTGATTGCCTGGGAGGGAGGTTTAATTAATCAGTATTAGTAGTGAAGATTGTTCTGTTCGCCGCCTGCCCATTTGTCGAGTTGTTGGCTAAAAGGCTTTGTAATTCCAGAAATGGGTGCAAGAGACATATAGCAATGACGTACTGCTCTGTGTGTGGGGGAGGGGGGAGTTCACAGATTGTAGAGTATTTTTGATTTGTAAAACTCAATAAAACAATTAATAAATAAAAAATCAAACTGCCCATTCTGGCCCATGAGGGGCAGGTAACCTTGCAATAGTGAAAAACTAAAATGGCTGTAATTCACTATTATGACATGCCACACACATCAGGGCATGCCCTACCTTTTACATACAATGCACCCTGCCCTTGGGCCTACCTTAGGGGTGTATGATATGTAGAAAAGGGAAGGTTTAGGGATGGGCAAGTGGGTACACTTGCCAAGTCGACATGGCAGTCACAGACTGTTCTCAGGCTCTGCAATGGCAGGCCTGAGTCACATTTTACAAGCTGCTTCTGTGGGTGGCACAGCCAGTGCTGCAAGCCCACCAGCAGCATTTGATTTACAAGCCCTGGGCACACATGGTGCATTGTACTAGGGTCTGACAAGTAAGACAATTAAACCAATCATGGAGTCACTAATCCATTACAACAATTTACAATAGAGAGCATATGCACTTTAGCACTGATCAGCAGTGGTAAAGTGCCCAGAGTCATAAAACCAACTAAAACAGGTCAGAGAAAATACAAGAGGAAGGCAAAAATGTCAGGGATGACCCTGCAAAAAGGGCCAAGTGCAACATATACAAATTTACATTTGGGAAAGATCTCCAATTTCATTATGTTGCAGACTGGAGTTTCCCAGACATACAGTCAACGCATGTTTTGGTGGAAATAGATCTAATGAAACCACCTTCATCAGAACCACACTATTAACACCGTATCCTATGGTGAAAACAATATGGGGAAATCGCAAAGTAGCACATAAAAACAGTAACTAGTGTGGTCAAGACATTGCAAAATTAATATATTCTAATCATAGGTTTACTGGTTCGCCATTGTCGGAGCTTACTTCATGCTCACTCCCAACTTTGGGGGTGTTTTCTCATGCTTGAAATTCTGTGAATAGTGGACTCTTATTCGGGTGAATACCTTATGTCCCTTGTTCCTATTCCACCGTGTACCAGTGCATCCACAACACCTCAGTGCGGCATGCAATATTCTGCCATAGATTAATACATAAGAAGATAGTGGAGGTTAAAGCCATAACCCTGTTCCAGCATAGTGCCACCATCTATCTGCTATTTTACTTACCAGGGTTTCTATCCTATTCGTATCTTATGCTGGATAGGTCTCCTCCTTATATTCAATGTAGGAAGGTGGATACCAGACTATGGTTTCCCCAGATTTTTTGCCTTGTGTTTAGCTGGTTTTCGACTTAGTCGGCCTGGGATCCTGCTAATCAGGGTCCCAGGCTATCTGCTCTCTCTGTAAAATGGACTCCATGTACCTTGGGTACATCTCCAGTTGGGAATTGGGTCACTTTGTGAGCCCCTGTACAGTGTACTATAGGATTGCTCAGACGTGAGTCCCATGCTCTCCACAACACTGGAGTCAAGCTATCCTGGCTGAAGACGGCTGATAGCCAGAAACCGGTCCTAGGATGCTTGATTCCGGTCCAGGAAAGACATGGCTTGGCAGTTCGGGCTGGACTGTTCCCATGAGGCACAGGGTCAAGGCTGATTTGCATATGGCCATGTCTGAACTGGGGTGGCGTGGAGTGCAAGAAAACGATGGATTTAGGTCCAGATCTCTGTACTGGGGTGAATGTATGACATTGTTCTGCATTCTGTCCATCAACTGTTGATTTTGCATTTGTCACCCCGAGTGGGATGGGTATGCTCAGATGTGAGTCCCATGCTCTCCACACCACTGGAGTCAAGCTATCCTGTCTGAAGACGGCTGATAGCCAGAAACCGGTCCTAGGATGCTTGATTCCGGTCCAAGAAAGACATGGCTTGGCAGTTCGGGCTGGACTGTTCCCATGAGGCGCAGGGTCAAGGCTGATTTGCATATGGCCATGTCTGAACTGGGGTGGTGTGGAGTGCAAGAAAACAATGGATTTAGGCCCAGATCTCTGTACTGGGGTGAATGTATGACATTGTTCTGCATTCTGTCCATCAACTGTTGTTTTTGCATTTGTCAGCCCGAGTGGGATGGGTATGCTCAGACGTGAGTCCCAAGCTCTCGACACCACTGGAGTCAAGCTATCCTGGCTGAAGACGGCTGATAGCCAGAAACCGGTATTAGGATGCTTGATTCCGGTCCAGGAAAGACATGGCTTGGCAGTTCGGGCTGGACTGTTCCATGAGTCACAGGATCAAGGCTGATTTGCATATGGCCATGTCTGAACTGGGGTGGTGTGGAGTGCAAGAAAACAATGGATTTAGGCCCAGATCTCTGTACTGGGGTGAATGTATGACATTGTTCTGCATTCTGTACATCAACTGTTGTTTTTACTATAGGTACCCAGGGCATAGGTGCATTCAAGGCCTACCAGGGGCTGCAGCATATATTATGCCACCCCTGGTTGGCCCCCTAAATTGACACAACTGGCTGATCACTCAGCTGGGGCAAGGTCGTGTAATCACCCCTTGCTTAGGTATAGTATCCCAATACCTACCTCATATATAGACACATAGTAACCTATAAGTCACTCCTATGGTAGGCCTTAACAATGCTGGAAACAGAGTGCTTGGTTATGTGTGAGATGGTGCTCTAGCATGAGCTGAGCCTGTCTGCAGCTTTCGGAACCATGTCCTTATAGCTGTTCTATGATATTGCCATACCATATACTCTTAAGTACATTATAATCCTCGCGGTTAAATGCTAACTTTGGTTTGGCTTTATCTAAACATGTTGTGTAAGGTGTCATACGCTTTGGAATACTACCCCCTCGCCAATTCTGGCAACGGGGGTAGCATTCCACCCTTCTAGAGGGAGAAGACATGTTGAAACTTCTGTACCCGGTTAAAGTTAACCAGAGCCCCAGCATCACAAAGTGGATGCTGCTGCCACAGACACAAGTCTGACCTCCTGCTGCTGGGAGTCCTTCCCGTCAGGGAGGCTTGGACAATAGGTTTCCTGCCTGGAGAGGTGCGAGCACCACCCCAGACAGGACTTTGTGTATTGGGACAGGAAGGGCTGAATAGATTGCCTGGGCACTCCAGCCCTAGCTCTGGTGCGAAACTGGACAAAGGAAAGGGGGTGTAACCACCCCCCTTCCTGGTCCCACCCATAGGAGGGACCTAGTAAGTAAACCAGCCCCCTTTAGTTGTATAAAGATAGGAGCTGACCCAGGAGACTTTAGATTTATCCTGATATCGACTTGAAACGAAACTCTGGACCCTTCGACATTCACCTGAGCTGAAGACTGAAGAATTTCCCTTGTGGCCAAGGAGTAACCACCCTGGGCAACCAGGCACCATCCAGCAACTCAACGGCTTGCTTTGTCCCCGTACCCGCCGGAACCCGAGCATAGAGCCCGACAAGACCTCGACTCCCGGACCCTACTGACCCCACTGCACGACTCCAGCACAGCTGAGCCGCGTGGAAGGCGTCGGAACCCGTGGAACCAGGCATCTTGGAAAGCCTGCAACTTGCTAACAGCGCAGCTCCTGAGGCATCCTCAAAACTGTGCAATGGGGACTGAGACACCCCGACACCGAGCTCCACCTGCACCGAAGACCAGCCCACCACACTCCACGAGATCTGCGTGGGGCCCTTCTGCTTGTGTTCTGCTCGACACGTTCTCCCGGTTGCTGGCCAGTTGGCTATTAGCCCTGTGACGACGATCCTTTGAAAATCCATCGCTGGTCTAGTTGCTCCAGACTGGCCCTTGCTTCCCTGAAAAGGTGAAGTACCTCAGACCCTCCTGGTCTGCACCAGAAGCTCTTTGTGTATCCTGCGTAGGTTGCCTTTGCTTAGGCTTATTGGCTCCGATCTTGAAGTCGACCCCTCCATCTGCGAGAACCTTCGTGGGACAGCTCCTCTCCAGCACCTGGTCGCCCTCGACGCCTCCTGGTCCACGTGGCAGCAAAGACCAGCTTCACGACAGCACCTGATTGCTCCTCGACGACGTCTGGTTCCTTCCTGGTTCCACCCGGTCACTGGCTAGTGACCTACACTCTGTCCCCTCTGCTTTCAGGTCTTATTCAACTCCGATCCACCCTTGGATCCACCCGGACATCTTCCTCCTGGACGCCTGCAGCATCTTCTCCCAAGGCTCCATAGGAAACAATGAGAAAACCCGACACACTTTGACACCTATGCACCCGCAGCCCATGGGTGAGGTAACGAGAGTACTTCGGTGCTCCTGTAGAGATTGACTATCCTAGTGTCTAGTTTTGTTAGTTGTATATTCCTAGTTAGACCGGAAGTGTCCTAAATCTTCATTTACTTACCTTCTAAGTTCCCATTGACTTTCTATTGACTCTCGCGTGAGTGTACTGACACTGCACGCGCCGCCTGTGGGCCTCCTACTCCTAACCTAAGGTTCAGATAGTGTAGCCCCAGCGATTCTCTAGGCCCTAGGCCTCTCCTTTTCCCGAGTCGTGGTTCTTATACCACTTACTTAATATATGGTTTTACGCGCCCCTAGTGCCTAACTGTAAATTGTGCTATTTAAAGTGTTTCTAAGAGTAACTTATGTGCTTTTGCCTCTGATCTCATAAAGAGTTCAGAGGAGTGTGTTAGTGAATAAATACATATATATTTTATATATATCCTGTGTGGTGTCCTTTCATTTGATATTCAAGGGGTTACATATGGTAAAACAGCTGGCTTTACACGCCCTCAAGAGTCTTTTAGCCTAAGACTGTTCTGTCCACGCTACCACTAGGATAGCTGGTCGATAAGGTTGACTTTACAACCATCACCATAAGGGTTGTTTGGACTGGTGCAAGGTGCTCACTAGAATAGTGAACATCATATACCAGGCCAACTTCTCACATTCAAGACGTTTTTTTTCGTGTTAAATATCTTTGTCTCCCCCACCAGTACAAAGGACTAGGATGCAATCCTATTTGGAAGAAGTGATGGGGAAATCTATACCTAGATTTATTGTTTATATGTGTAGAAACATTACATCTTTAAAGAATATAATGTTAACTAGATTTTAATCACTTGCGATATAAAGGAATTTATAGTATTTGCCATCAGTGATTTCTCAGCATGTTCACAACCAGTTTTTTGGAAGCAGGGGGATGTCCCTCCAAAGAATTTAACCTGCATTAAAAGCCGTAGTAAAGAGTGTAGTCATTCTCACTTCCTTATAGTGCCTGCCCTAATTGTAGTACTAGAGGACTGGAGGGGGGATATACTGCATGTAATGTCGAGCTTCCCACTTGCCTATGTAAAACGTCTCATATGGGCCCTCTGTTAGTGTTATGTTATCTGGTATTTATAAAGTGCGCGGCTACTCCCAGGAGTGCCCCGGCACTAGGTAAAAGACCACATAATGGCAGACAGAACATTCCCCCACAACAGAAATCAAAGCTGGAAGAGCCATGTTTTAAGATTCCTCTTGAAAGTAAGGAGATCCGGTATCTGTCTAAGAGAGAGGGGTAGGCCATTCCACAGCCGAGAGGCCACTACTTGAAAGGATCTTCCCCCTATACGGGAGAGCAGGCCCTTCGGAGTTGAGTTCAAAAGCTGAGCAGGGGACCTCAAGGGTACGCTGCGGTATATAAGGTGGAAATCTTTCCCTAAGATAGGGGGCTCAAATCTTATGAAATGCTTTAAAAACCAGAGACTAATGCTTTAAAATGGATTCTTTTCCACACCGGAAATAGGGAGAGAAAACAAATGACAGTATGTTGTGGCTTTCTCAAATACCTGGTGTTAAGGCACTGTGTAATGTGTCTCTAGTATGGGGATATACTTTCTGGTGCCCGGGAAGGAAGTAGGCCTTCATCATATTTTAGACTTCCTCCAGAAAGAGAAATTCAGAATGCTCACCCTAGCCCAAGCCTTGTCTGCCCTCAACCCTGGAGACTGGATGGTGAATTTGGACCTGCAGGATGCCTATTTCCAAATACCCGTCCTACCAGTCCATCAGTGTTACCTGCCATTCATGGTGGGACTCTGCATTTTCAGTTCACTGTGCTTTTGCCAACACTCCTCTGGTGTTCACAAAAAGGATGCCACTGGTGGCTGCACACCTTCTGAGGTCAGAGGTATCACTCTTTCCCTACCTTGATGACTGGCTGTTGGAGTTGGCTCTCCTGAGGCAGTCATCACCCAACTATAGCAAATCTCCTGTCAATTCAATTCAAAACTTTATTCGGAAACATGTAAATCATGTCCATAAAAGTACATACATACAATACATATTAAAAGAAAAATACACTTGACGATCGCAATCCGCTAAAATACAGTATGATACATATAACAAATCAGGTAACACACTTAAAAAGATTTCCAATAGATAAAATGTTTTAAGAAATTATTATATTTGTTTTTAAAAAATCATGCTTTTCCTATAGCTAATGGCCCTAAGTAAATAACTAGCCGTGTAAAAACAGATGTCAGGATGATGCAAGTTAAAAAGTAATTTCATTGCCGCTTTAACAGTTCTTGCTCCAAATTTAATAAATAAAGGTTTTAAAAAGAATTTACGACATTCACTATACAGGTTACATATAAGTAGAAAGTGCTCTGTGCTTTGTTCTGAAATGTTGTCGCACCGACATGGACCTGTAGGGCGCATCTTAATCTCAGGAAATGCAACCAATAGGTGGACCGTACCCATCCTCATCCTGGTAAGAACAAACCGATGTTGCCCTTTAGTTACCTGGAGGAGGTAAGGGTGTAGGCCCACCAATTCGTTCAAATGGTTATAACGTATACAGGTGGAAAGTTTAAGATCATCCGTGGCTCGTCTTTCTGCACAATGATTTAAGAAAATTGATTTCAGACTCTCTTTAGAGAGATCCGAAGCAGAACAGTGATCTAATGTAACGTTAAACCCAAACACACTAGAGAAGGATTCAATTGTGTATTTAATCCATGGGATTTTGAGAAAATAGTCTAGACGTAAACAATCCTCAATGATGGCCCTATTAAATGAGGTTTCGTCTTTCATCCAGACTGAACGCCACAACATCAGAGGTCTCAATAATAATAAATCATTTAGATGATGTAGTCCTAATTCTTTATGGACCAAGCTATTAGCAGTGGAGGTCGGGAGACACAGTAATTTTTTCAGAAATGTATTCTCTTCTACCTGTAGAGATTCTACCCTGGATACCCCCCATACCCCTGCTCCGTAGAGGGCAGCCGATAGACACCTAGCTTCAAAGATCTTAAGCATTACTTTAGGCCTTCTACTACCTAATTTACTTGCAAAAGCAAATATTCCATTGGCACTCCTGATCATTTTGTCGCGCACCACCTTATGCTCGACATCCCAGCGACCATTTTTGGAAAAGTTAACCCCCAGGTAGCAAAAATTGTCCACACACTGCACCACTTGGCCATCAATGAGATACCTATAGGGCTTTTTAGTTTTAACTTTACTAGCTCCACACTCCATTACATATGTCTTGCTTTTGTTAATGACCAGCTTTCTTTTTTCAATAAAGGCCACAAATTTATCCATCAAAAGCTGAAGACCCCTGGGAGTCCTAGAGAGCAACACAGCGTCGTCCGCATAGAGTAACACGGGGATGGTACTTGTGTTTACTCTAGGGGCGTCCGCTGGTGCCTTCTTTAGGATCGAGTCTATTTCATTAATAAACAGAGTGAAAAGCAAGGGTGCCAAAACACACCCTTGTCTAATACCTCTCCTGACCCTGAATTTGTCTGTGCATTCACCCGAAGGCCCGTACCGGACACTCGAGCTAAGCCTCTCGTATAAACGGGCCAGAAAATATATAATTTCCCTAGGTGCTCCCATTTCTAGCAAGGTAGTCCATAGTATGGCGTGATCCACCAGGTCAAAAGCGCTGCTCAAATCAGCGAAACAGAGGTAGAGTGAACCATTTTTTGCTCGGGTATATTTCCCTATCAGGAGTTCCAGGTTTAAGCATTGTTCAATGCAACCTCTTCCTTTCCTGAACCCGTATTGGCAGTCTGTCATTATCTGATTAGACTCTGCCCACTCTTCTAATCGGACGAGGAGTACACGGCTCATAATCTTGACGGACGAATCCAACAATGAAATTGGCCGGTAGTTTTTAGCGTTTCCTCGGTCCCCTTTCTTGTGAATCGGAACTATAATAGATTCAGACCAGGTACACGGAATAGTATAGCGAACGGCAACGTTAAAAACTTTGACTAGTACTGGCCCCCAAGTCTCAGGTGCGAATTTGTACACATCAACTGGGACACCATCGGGTCCCTGGGCCTTACCGCCCTTACTCGCCCTGATACTACTTAGGACCTCCTGTAAGGTGATATCTAGGTTAAGTACTGGCCAGGAGCAACTTATCGGCAACGTTACCGTATTAGGATTAAAAATGCCAGAAAAATGCTGTACCCATGATTCCTTACCCACGTTTGAGGTTAACACGGGAAGTTTATCATCTTTTAAAAAGGGGCTGTTTACAACTGCCCAAAAAAGAGTACAATTATTTGATACAGCCGCTAGATCAAGTCGCTCCCAAGCTTCCTCACGTAGTTCAACTTTCCTTTGCTTAAGAGCTAAATTATAGTCAGATCTAAGCTTAGCTACAACTGTTTTGTCTCTAGGTTTGATGGATAATGCCTTTTTTAGTGTCTTCAGTGCCACAGTACATGCATTATTAAACCATCCCCTTGCTTTATTATTAAAATTTCCAGCAGACCTAGTAAACTTATCACTAATAAAAACATTGATTTTTGTAAAATAAAAAATACAGGCCTCCATATTTGGTTTCTCATCAATAATTGAAGTAATGTCATTTAAGCAGCATGAGATAATGCAATTAGAAGTTACTTCAGCTTTATCCCCTGCCCACCTTATTCTGAATCCATTCGGCCTATATACCTCAATGTTTAAGATAGGGGTACTATCTGGAATTATACAAACTTCCCAAAACCTAGTTTCAATAACAAGACAGTTATGATCACTGACCATATGGTCTAAAACCTTGACATCAGAACTAAAATGAGCTAATTCGGAAGACATGCAAATAAAATCAATTACGGTGTTCGCCCCTCTCCCCACAAAGGTTGGCAAACTATCACCCTTCTCGTCCTGCTCAATCTCTAGGATCTCCAAATCGTAGGCGAGTAGGAAGGAGTTCAGAGTTTCTCCATATGTATTGTGTTGGAAATGTGTAGCTGGCTCTCCAACACGGTTCAAGGTGCCACACAACTTTTGATTAGAGAGAGGGCAAACAGAAATGTTAAAATCTCCAACATATATGAACTCAAAAACTGTATTAGAAGCTTTCATCAGTTGTTTGATTGCGACGTCTAATTCTAAAATAACCGTGTGTCTGCTGGCATCAAAAACATTATTATACATATTAATCAACAGAATGTTTTTGTCTGCCTCATCAGCTAACCACAGCAGTTGGGAATTATTGCCCACAGTGATATGCTCCTTCACCCTAATTCGCATTTTCACAGAAATCAGAATTAGCAAACCACCTTTGGCCCTCCCTGAGGTAGTTGCCACTGCTGGTAACTCATATGCTACAAAACCATCAAGGCCCTTAAAATTTAGACACCAGGTCTCTTGTAAACATAAGATATCAAATGTTCTAATTAGTTCTAACCACCCTAGTACTTCTAATTTAAAAACTAGTCCAGCTATATTCCAACTAGCAATAAGGCAAGTTGTTGATGCCCCCTCTAAGGTATTGCAAGATGTACCCACGGACTTAGGCAGTATACTACCAGTAGTATTTGGGGACTGATGTAAATCTACTCCTGCAACCACTTCGACAAACTCGTGTCTGACCTCTTGTCAATCGCAGTTATTAAGACCAGACAGGGCATCATATCTATTGTGCAATAGCATGGTTGGTACTAGGGGGGATGCCCAGCGGTTATGCATATTCAAGTTGTTTGGTAGGGTTACATTTTGTTGTTCCCCAAGAAAATTTTTTAACGTTAGGGGAACCACCGTACCTTTTCTACGCTGGGGTGGAAGAATATGTGTTAGGACATTAGGAAGTACATCGGGGTGTGCAAATGTTACCGCCACACAGTCCCCTTTAAATCTTTTGGGGCGATTCCCTATCCAGGGAACACGTTTAACTGCTTTGATATCATGCGCCAGTTGCTGTAACCCACCAGGCGCTAACCTCATATTACCTGGGAGCCAGTGAAGGGCCTTACTACTCAGAGAGCTGGATGACTCCGTAATACCGTCATCCAACAGGGGTACGTTAGCTAATACCAGTACAACGGGTGAGGCTTCCTCAATAAACTGCAGTGGGTCTGTACCGTGAACTTGTACTTGTGGTAAATTTACTATCAACGGACGCCCTTCTGCTATTGTTATATTGTGATTAACTTCCGGGGCCAGCATATGGACTGAATTGGTCAACACACCAGATGTCCCTTCTCCGGCTTGATTAGCCCCTTCGGTAATATTTCTTGTTAATAATAAAGTGTTAAGACTACCTATTTCCTCAGTCAACTTTGTTTGCACGCCTCCAAGTCTTTTTACTTCCGCCTGCAGTTTATCTATTTTAGAGATCAGAGGTTTTACAATTTCAATGAGTTTACCCTCTACAACCTCAAGCAGTTTAGCAAACATTTCGTCATCTCCTCTGTTTCTTATAGTCCCTTCCCCTACTGTCTTTTGGGGAGCTCTCGAGGAACCTGGGGATAATGTTCTTTTTCTTTTCACTCTTGGCCTTTGACCGCCCTGCTTCCGCTGATTCTTCACACAGGCGCGCACAGGCCGGGGTGTGTGCTCAATCAGTGGTAGATCATCCTCCACAGGACCAGTTACTGTTTCTGGGTCTGAATCAATAACATTATCAGAGTCTACATCCAGAATAACAGGGGATGCTAGCATGATCAATGGCTGGCTGTCAGGCTCATTCATAGGTGATGCATTTGGTGAGACCCTGGTTTCCACCAACACGAAGGGGCTATCCTCAGCTGACAGCGGTAAAGTAGGGCTTAACCTGCGCAAATCTGGTGACTGGCTTAGCCCAAGTGATTCCCTCCTTTGTTCATTTATTTTCTTTACTGTTTGCACAACATAATTATCCATGGTATTTGTGGGCAGAGCAGCAGGTTTCTTTTTAGTCGTCATCTATATATCACACGGTTGACAAACAACACAGCAACAGAGTCTTACTTGTAGACGCGTCTCTGATGAACCAGGGGGTCAGGCCCTGCCCCTGCCTCCTCCTGCCGATGAGGGCCGTAGAGGGCCCGCCCTTGTCCCGGGCTTCTCCCGCGCGCGACTCGCGTGTGCGAGAGGCGTTCCCTGCTGATAAGGCGCCTCCTGGCGCGTGGGCGTCGTCACACCCGCCGCGTCCACCCCCGGGGCAGCTGGGTGATGTAGTTCCCCAGCTGCTGCTGCACCGGGTGGATAGCGGTGGATGGCGGTATGGGCGCTGACCCTCTGGCCGTTTCCCTCACGGCGCGGTTTGTAGAGATTAGGAGCCGGTGAGCTGGAGCAAGACAAAGCGAGATGGCCGTTTCCCTCACGGCAGGCAATGCGGCGTCTAAAGTGTCCCAAGAGCGCTTCGGCGCTCCCTGCTGATAAGGCGCCTCCTGGCGCGTGGGCGTCGTCACACCCGCCGCGTCCACCCCCGGGGCAGCTGGGTGATGTAGTTCCCCAGCTGCTGCTGCACCGGGTGGATAGCGGTGGATGGCGGTATGGGCGCTGACCCTCTGGCCGTTTCCCTCACGGCGCGGTTTGTAGAGATTAGGAGCCGGTGAGCTGGAGCAAGACAAAGCGAGATGGCCGTTTCCCTCACGGCAGGCAATGCGGCGTCTAAAGTGTCCAAATCTCCTGTCATCTTTGGGGTTCACCGTCGATGTGCTGGGGCCATGCCTGATGTCTTCTCAGATGCTTCTCTTTATTAGGACCATCTGGACGCGATTCAGTGCTTTGTGCCTTCCCCCTGGAAAGAGTCCAGGACATTCAGGCCATGAGCCCAGTCTTTCAGTTCCTGTCCTGTATTTAGTGAGATCAACTCTGTGGCTGGTGGGCTTCTACATCCTTCTAGTTAAACACACCAGATGGCATATGCAGGCTCAGCACGTTTGATCTCAAGTCTCAGTGGGCTCAACATCAATGGGACCTCTCCAGCCACTTTCAGATTTCAGAGGAGACTGCTCAAGATCAGCAGTGGTTGTCACGGGACCGCAATTGGGTCGGTGGCAGACCCCTCTCCGTTCCCCACCCAGAGTTGACAGTGGTAGTGGTGACCAATACATTTCTTCTGAGTTGGGTTGGCCATTTGTGAGAGGTGGAGATCACAGGTATCTGGTCTCTGGCAGAGCCAGGACTCCATCTTGTGAGTTGCAGCCTACCTGTGCCCCAGATTGCAGCGAGCAGAGTCTAGGAAGTGGTAAGGAGGGAGACTAGTGCTGTGTCTTCCCCAAAACAAAAGTAATAAAAAATTTGCAGTCCAAACTCTGTAGTTGTTCCCTCTCATTCCTGGTGACGATTCAGTGTTCCCTCCAAATTTCTCCTTTGCTCTGAGCTAAGACCTGTATGTTAAAACAGTAGACCCCCAGCCACCAGTTTTGTTCACAAGCCAGGCCACTTTCCTCCCCCCCACCCAGCAACAGGGATATTCTACATCAGAGGGTGCTTCTGTGAGCTGTTTAAACTGTGTTTACTAGGGACTGTGCACTTCGGTTTTTTGGCCGGGAGAGGGAGTAAAGTTGTATTCAAACAGTATTGTTAGATTTCAAGTTAGTGAGGCCTTTACCTGCAGAAGTCCAAAGTGTGGATTGAGCCTGTCTGTCTCCTAGGAGATTCTGAACATGAAAAGCAGCTTCCAACTCCCTGGCCAGCAAACCTTGTCTGAGGTCGCTGGGACATTATATGGTCTGCTAGTGGTTGGTACATGTATACACTGATTGGTGGTTGTATCTGATATTTCTATTGGATATGGGTTATGCCCTCATTGGTTGGGTATTTGAGTGTTCTGATTGGTTTATGGGTCTGTGATTCAATCAATGTAGGGTTGGAGCTAGGGCTAGGGTTAGGATTTCTATTGGAAGTAGGGACTAGGGTTTCCTGTGTTATTGGTTGTTGGGCGTAGGGTTGGACTAGGGCCAGGGTTAGACCTTTAATTGGAAGTAGCGATTAGGGCTTCTGGTGTGATTGGTTGCTGGACTAGTTGTGGCACTAATAGTAGGGTTAGGATTTCTATTGGAAGTAGGGAATAGGGCTTTTTTGTGCCATTGGTTGCTTGGACTTGGGTTGGGACTACTGGTAGGGCTAGGGCTTCTATTGGACGTAGAGTTCAGAGTTTTTGAACTGATTGGGTGCTTGGACTAGGGTTAAGATTGGCTGTAAGGCCCTGGTCTCCTATTGGTTCTAGATTGTTAGGGCTAGTGTTGTGATTGGATAGTGTGAGGGCTAGGGTTCCCATTGGCTGACGGGGTCACCTGATTATTAGGGCTATAAAAGGCCAGGGTTAGGTCGTCTCAGCCCGGGCGTTGAGGCTAAGGGCGGAGAGGACAAGGGCATTTGCCTGTTTGAGCCTGTTAAGGGCGGAGAGGACAAGGGCAGTTGCTTGTTTGAGCCTGTTCGAGACTGACCAGGACCAGGGCCAGAAATGCTCCCCAATATATACATACCGCCTTCATGCATCTATATACTTTTAATGTACTTATGTATCTATATATTTATCACTTTCTTCTAATTTAGCATTTCCAATGCTCTTCCCTATTTCTCAGCCTATACTTCGCTCAATATATTCTCTAGCCCAACCTTCTGACTTATCTCAAACTTCTTTCTACTACTCTTTCCAATAGACTACCCTATCTCTCATCCTATACATCTATCAATATATCCTCTACACCCACTCTCTCATTTATCCCAAACCCCATACCACTACTATGATCCCCAAAATAACCCTTTCTAGACTCTCTTCTACTCTACACCTCCTTGCATCATCTGACACCTCTTTTACTATACCGATCCCCCAAAACAAACCTTTCTAAACTCTTCCCTCTTTTCTACCCCTCCCTAACCCTTCTCAATCCAAATAACTAACGTATCCACCACTAAAATTACTTTCATGTTTCACCATACTAATTAAACACTAATCCTGATGGGTTCCGGAGTGGCGTGCTACTCGCCAGAAAAGTGCTTCAACATCCATCAAGGGTAACAAGTGCTATATGAATGCAAACCTTTCTTCCCCTTTTATCCCTCTGCTATCCTTCTCACTCCAAATAACTGACTAATATTCACCACTGAAATTACTTTCATATTTCACCATATTAATTCACCAGTAATCCTTTATGGGCTTCCTAAATAGCGTGCTTCAACACCCCATCAGGGGTAACAAGCGCTATATAAATACAAACCTTTTTTCCTCCTCTATCCTTCTGCTATCATTCCAATTCCAAATAACTGACTAACCTATCCACCACTTAAAATGTACTTGCATGTTTCACTATACTAATTCAACACTAATCCTCTATGGTTTCCGGAGTAGCGTGCTACTCGCCGAAAAAGTGCTTCTACGCGTCAGGGGGAGTAGGCGCAATATAAATGCAATACAATACAATATCAACCTTCTGAAGGTGGGGGACATCCTTTTGGCATAAAATGCTTTCCTTCCATTAATCAAGGGAAGGCAGGTTCAGGTGCTCACGAACAACATCATCGCCATGTGGTACTGCAACAGAAAGTACGGGGTGGGGAAATGGACCCTGTTAAAAGAGGGCTTGCGCCCCAGGAAATGGCAGGACCACCAAGGATTTCCCTGGTGGTAAACCACCTGCCATTCTCTTTGAATTTGCCAGGGTAGACTAACTCTGATACAAATGCCTAGCGAATCATGAGTTACAATTGCATCTGGACGTGGTGCTAGGTCTCTTCCACGAATGGAGAGAATCTTAGCTAGATCTGTTCATCACTGCTGAGAACATGCAGTGCCAGCACTTCTGCACGTTGGGGATTCCAAGGCATCTCTCGCTCAGAGACGAGTTACACCTAGAGTGGAACTCTGGAATCTTGTTTGTTTTTTCCGGCAATAACACTCCTGCACTCAGTTCTCAAGGAGATCAGGACAGGTCGGCCCAAGTCATCCTAGTGGCTTTGGATTGCACACAGAGATCATGGCATCTAGAACTCCTGGGGTTAAGCATCTGTCGTCTGATTAGTCTGTCCCTCCGAGAGAATCTACTGTCACAACTGCAGGTTCATGTTCTGCAGCCAGATCTTCGCAATCTCTACCTTCATGCTTGGAGATTGAGCAGCGACAACTGAAAAAATTTACATTTTCTTCAGAGGTAGTTGATATCATTTTGCCATCTAGGTGTCCCTCGACTAAGACTGTATACCTGTGTCATTGGGACACATTTTTGGCTCGGTGTGGCACTCGCCAGATAACCCCCCCCCTTTCCAGGCGATGTTGCTTGATGTTTTATTTGTTTTAGACCTATCCCAGCGAGGCTTTGCCCTAGGCACAGTTAATGGGTACCTTACTGCTTTTTTAGTCATTGCCGGATCAGCCTTCATTGTTTAAGTCTTAAGTTGTTAAGCTTTTTATAAGGGTTACAATATTTTTTCCCTCCCTCTCCCATTGTCATGCCACAGTGCAACCTTAAATGTTTCTAATGTGCACTCTATTGGAGCCGCTTCAAAGCTGCCCTTTATGGCTTGTTGGTCTCACAACAGTGTTCTTCATTGTCATTACATCGGCACAGCTGGTGAGTGAGACTCAAGATCGTTGAACCCGTCATACGCCATCTTCTTACCACACAAATTGGTTTTGAAAAAGTAAGTATCCGTCTTACCAAAAGTGGTGATGCTGTTCCACGTCGGACAAACCATCACCCTGTTTGCATTCTATGTTCTGCCTCACCCCTTTAAGGAGATGGAGAGACTCAATTGCTTGGACCCCAAAAGAGCTTGTACACTGATCGTAGCAAAGAACACAGGATAGATGATTAGCTGTCTGTGGGTTGTCTGGAGCGAGAAAAGACGAGGTGGTGCAAAAGATAGCCAATCTCCAGCTAGATCATCATCTGCATTAAGATCTTTTATGCATTGGCCAAACAGCAGCCTCTCGAAAGTCTACATGTTCATTTTCAAAGCTTCTACCACTGCATTAGCATGCGTAGCCCCTGTCCTAGACATTTGCCAGGTGGCTACGTGGGTGTTTCTACATACGTTCACGAAGCACTATTGTCTGGACCATCACTTCCGCCAAGAGGGGCACCTTGCCCACTTGTTCCTGCAGTACATTTTGGTTTGAGTCCATTCACAGACCTTCTGTCAAATGAATACTGCTTTAGTAACTGCTCATAAGGTGAGGAAACTGCAGCTTGAAGTCTCCATCAGAAGAACAAATTAATTACCTTCAGTAAAGCTCTTTCTGGTAGATACTCCATCTAGCTGCAGATTTCTCACTGATCCTCCCCATTCTGTAAGTGGACTCTGTCCTTTAATAAGATCCCATATGAGGAATCTGCACACTGGGTCACAGCAATATACTTTTGTGCTCTGCTTCTGTGGGCATGGACAGTCTCTAAACTCAACTGACATCAGTATGCTGGATTGGTGCCTGTGTAGGCTTCACACGTTATTTCCGGAGGGGAATGGCGTCCGTGCAGAGCTTCAAGGCACCAGCATGTAGGCAATGGAATATGCATTTCATTATGACTTTGATCTTAATGAATGGGCTATTTGTGGCCTTAAGTGGCTTTAAACCCAGATCTGTTTTCTACATCCAACTGGAAGACTTGCGGATCTCAAATTTTGAACAATTGATATGAGTTTACAGATGCATGGATTTACCTCTTTTCACCAAGAGTCTTTGGAGGAAAACGCCTTGCTTTAAATTAGTAAAGGCTACTCCATTATTGGTTTAACAATGGACAAAGATGGTAATGTGGTTTTGGTTTAAGAACAGCATTTGGATGGGGCATAAAGGTAGTTAAAATTATTATACGAGTTTTACCTGCTACCGATTTTCTCTCCTATGGTCAGAGGTTTTTGATGAAACTTATAGGGAGGTCTATTGTGAGTAGCTTCAGGGCCCTAACCTTTTGAGATAGACACATAATACCTCATGTTACATTATTGCAGCCTTATGTAAAAGATACGGGTGATGTTAAAAGATTCAAAAGACATCTAATTTACAAGGGTTTTAACAAGTGACCCTTAAGTTCTACTCTCTATATACGCAGCTTCAACACAGTCATGTACTTTTGTAAGAAATATGGTTCTCCTTTCTAGTTCACTCTGAAATGTCCATTCAGTTTGCCGGCAGCAGGACCATAACCTGCTCCATCCTGGGAGCTCCTTCCCAGAGAATTCAGACCAACGAAGCATTCCTGCACTGCATGTATACAGGCAAGGATAGTCCCAGCCAACCAGACCCCCTTCACTGAGGCAGTCATGGAATATAAAGTGAGTTTCTTCCAATTATGCAGGTTAGTCCGGCAATGGGCTTGTCACACACACCACCTCCTAGTTGAAGCAGCCAAACAAACGAAAACCCTGATAACTGACAGGGAGTGCAGGGAGAAAGGGAGTTGAGACAGCAACATGCGAATGCCTGGTGGGCTCCCCTAGACTGGGTGGGAAGCAGGGCCAAGGTGCATAGGGACAATGTCAGCAACAGCCAAAGCGCCCCCGAGATCACTTAGCTTAGCCCCTTTTGCCATTGTGGCACTTCCTCGCGCAAAGAGGTGGCACAGATGTGGTTGCCTGTCACTATGCGATGCATTCAACACACCTTAAGCCCGCTTCTTGCTGCCAAATGAGGTACCCAGGCGCATAACGCCCCTAGGAAACTCTGTGCGCAGAGCAAATAGTGAATCTTCCAGAGGAAGTGCCCCGGCCAACCACCTGGGAAGGGACTCTGAGCCTGGTAAGTGTATGCAGCCACAAGGACCCCACACACAATAGCCCACTGGTAAGAGGCAGGAGCAGGCCCAGAGAGACACCTTGGCAGTGGTCCAACACAAATTGAAAAATACCGCCCTTGAGGGGTCTAAATTGGCTGCTAGTATGCAAATAGCACCAGTCTTGAATAAGGCTTCACTGTAAAACCCCAGAGCATTTCAACCCGGTTATAACGGCTGAAGTCGGGGAGTTTGATATCACCCAGATGTCAGAGAATGTTATTATTGCCATCACATGGGTCACATGGCCGACCAATGCCACTTAAAAGCTTATCAGAAGCAGAGATCGATAAATCTGGGTCAGTCTCCGCAGAAGCCCCATCCTCAAAACCAAGCCCAAGGTTACCCAAATGCACTGTACATTCAGCCACAGGGAGATCAGACATCCATTGCATCACCGCATCAGGGAACATGTGGTTGGTCAAACACATGGCAACAGCTACAGCAAGGGACCCCAGCCCAACAACTGGCTCAGCTGGGAGGGATAACTATCTGGAGAGGGAATGCCTTCACACTATCGCGAAACTCACCTACGCAGTAGATTCAAACCCCAAATGCATAACATACACTTCATGCACACTTTAACACACATTTAAAAAATAATGACTTGTAAAACAACATGAAGAATTCCAAATCTTTACTTGTGTTTTGGAAACTCGAGGCTGCTGTACATTGTGTCGATCAGGAATCTGCACTAGAGTCTGCGATTTGGGTGAAGCAGAAGCCTAGGCCCCACTCTGCTTTTGATCCCCAGGGCAGGGTTGGTCAACCACGCCCTTGGGGGGGACAGCAGTCCGAGGGGACAGGGCTATTCCCCATCCAGTGCATAAAAGCAAGCACTCTGGTCCCCTTACCCAAGTCCAGTTGTGACAGGTTCCTATGACTTGGTCAAAATGATCCCATTCCCGGTCATCCAGCCTGGGACCAAAATTCCTTCATGCATTTTGGTCCCAATCACAGCCAACCGCCTCCAGGCCAATGGAGGCCTTTTAGTTCCAAAACGAGGCAATGTTTCCTGTTTCAGGAGCCAGGTTTCCCGCACACGTTGGTTGATGAAAACCCCAGACTCAGTAGGGAGATCATCGGAACAATCTATCATCCCAGTCTATTACCAGCATCAGGCAAAATACGACAAGTTTTGGCCTCACACTTGACTCTCCATTGAGCAACATTCTGTCTCTTCCTTTCCCTCAAGGTTCCCCCAACACCCAAAGCCTACTCGTCGGGTCATGTCCCTCCTAAACATCGAAGGTAGCCTGTCACTCGTCGGAAGTCTGGCCGGGGACAGCAGGCACAAAGATCTTGGGTAGGACATAGTCAAAGGGAAAGGAGATGCCGGGAAGAGGAGAGTCTGCAAAAATCCATCGCAGCTCTATGCGAAGTACTTAGAAACAGGCTCACCGCCGTATCCGACCTAGCAATTCAGCTGACAACACACAAGGCCTTACACACGCTGTCTACGGGAGCAAATACGCCCAGTCTCGGACACCGCCACATCAGAGACACATGGGTGCCACTGGACAGCTCTCCGACCTCCTTTGGTAAACGGCAATGGAAATAACTATATCCCATGAGAACCTAAGGAAACGTCCAAGATGCCTGCAAAAAGAAGCCCAAAACTAGCCCAAAAAGAACCCTCTAGTTAAAGGGTGTAGTCAAGACACTTTTTGGCGCAGTTAGGAAGGGTGCATGTGACCCCAGAGCATGCTGTGATCGCCCACCTAATTATGGCATGCCCCTTCTTTACACATCACCCTGCGCACGTGAATGTCAAAAGGCACGCCCCGCAAACCTTCAGGAAGGCAGGATATTAGACGTTAAGCATAACAAAAATGCTTAAAATACTTTTTTAATAACTTTTCAACATGCTGCACAGCAGGCACGCTGCTCTACAACATAGCTGCTTAAAGACATTGGCAAAGCAAATAGCTCTAGCTAACCACTTATAAGGTCCGAAAGCTGAGACCTATTGGCTATGCCAATGCTTGTTAAATGTCACGTAAGCTAGGAGCCGACTTAGGGTTTGCTTGAGTTTGGTGGGAGATTTAAAATTGCTCCCGCCAGATGGGAGCCGACGCATTTCCCTGCCCGGGCTTGTACATGCTTTTAAAAGCTCACCCGGTCCTTTACTTTCATTCAAAGGGGGGGGGGGGCGCGTGCAGGCGCCCCTTCCTTTCAATTAAAGTAACAGACCTGGGGGATGGAATCCCCAGGGCCATTTTGAAGACTTGTGGAGGGGGGCCATGTTGCCCCTCCCCTTTTATTTACATTTTTGCCCGTAGGCTCTGGGAGGGGGGCAGCACCCCTGCTCCATTTATTGTATTACTCCCTTTATTATAATACTCAGGCCTGGGGAATGGGGTCCCAGGTGCCTGTAGAAGCATGAGGAGGTGGGCTGTGTGCCCCCTCCTCTATTTATGAATACGGCCACAGGGGATGGGAGTCCCCTGGTCCACCATTGCCTTGGGGAGGAGAGCCTTGCGCCCCCTTCTTCTTCATTAATATACGCAGACCTATGGGATTGAGTTTCCAGGGCCCAAAATGGGCTGGGAAAGGGGGCTATACTCCACCCCCATCCCATATATATTTTTGAAAATGACACCACCATTTTCTTATTTGCTTTTGTTGCGGGTTGGTGGCTAAAACAGCCAGTTTTATTTTGGCCCGGCTGCTGGGCCCCTCTGGGTCCTCCCTCACAGGGCCTATGGAGGCAGGGTATCCCTACCCAGTCCTCTTATTATTATTATATTTTTTTTACTTCTAGACAGGCGACTAAATCTCAGAGTCCTGTAATGCCTATCGGCAAACTTTTTCTCATGTTGCTGCTAGCCAGCCAGAGCTCTCTCTGAAATGTGGCTCCCATGGAAGGGAGCAAATTGCCCCAAGGGAAAATATGCTCCCTGAGCCAATCAATATGCTCAGTTTTTTAAAATTGTGTTCGAGGGGCGCTTTCGAGAGCCCCTCGACCCAACGGTTCAGATATACAAATATTTTTTTAACCTTGATTACTGATAACCACTGGATGGATTTCCACCCAATCTAAAAAAGTTTGCTTTCTGGACCAAGATTTAGCTTCTTGCCAAATTTAGTGTAATTCCGTTCAGCCGTTTTTGCGGTTCCGTTAAGCCGTTTTCGCGGTTGCACTGTCTAAAAAAGTCTACGGAAAATGCATGGGGATTTTTTGTTTTGGAACTCGCCTTTTTTCTCAGCCCTGCTTGATGGATCACCTGAAACTTTACATGAAGAAGCTGGGGTGGATGAACTTTTTTTGTAATGTTTTGTGAAGATTCGTCAAATAGTGCCAAAGTTTTTAGCAAACCAAAATGCGCCCTGTCTGTGGCAAAGCAGACCAAACTATAACTGGATGTAACACAAACATACCCTTTGTTCTGGAGTGTGGGCATACAGCGGATGAGAAAAATGATATTTGCATTTATCTGCCACTATCATTCTTTCAACCGAGCGGTCCCTTGCTACCATTCGGCAGGGAAATTAACTGTTATATCCCACGTCCCTGAACTACTTATTGATGACCCTTGTAAGGGTGGGGGGTGCGGAATTCCTGCCCATTAACATTTTTATGCACAGGGTCCACGGAGATGAATAACCAGGGAATTACCTGCCGTCCCACATCCCCCAAAAGAACCACCAGCACCACAATAATTGCTCACTTTGGCCTAGACTTTCACCTGGAGTTTCAGGAAGTTTTCAGCATCCGAAATCGGTGTGAATATAAACATCCCATAATTCTGATTGGGCTGTTAACTCATGCTACCTGTCCTTTCACAGTAAAGTTGCTGCTATACGTTAGGGCCTTTATCGATGGCTTGGTCTCTGTGTTTTTTGTTATATGCATATACCATATTTTCCTGTACATGCATAACATTTGTGTTTGGCATTGAGTAAGACCTTCCGTATTTGTACTTTCGTATGCAAGGTTGTGCAGCTAGCTTCATGAGACATTTGTGATATTTAGAACGTGAAAAGAAGCAACGATTGTTACATTGGGGGGCGCAGAAACTATTCCCTGCAGCTGCGTGTGGCCGGGCTTGGCTCCGCTGAGCGCTGTTGGCCGGGCTTGGCTCCGCCATTCCTGTTTTCCTTGCGGTGGGTGCTCCCGGCCGGGCTTGGCTCCGCCGGGGGTCTTGACGAACTACAACCCCCAGCAGCCCCATCGCGGCTAGGACGCCGCCGCCCTCACAACCAGGAAGCGCCGGAAGGCGCATAAAGGAGAACACGCCTCCTCGTCCCGCGGGACGCGCGCGGGCGTACGCCGGGCTAAGCCCGGGCAAAGGGCGGGCCCTCTGTGGCCCTCAGAGGCCTGAGGAGACTGGACTGGGCCTGGACCCTTATATTGCCCTTTCCGGACCTTTAACGTGCCTGGAGCGTGTAAGACATTTGATTATTTTAATCTTGTTATATGTTGATTGTCATATTAGTGAGTGTGTAGATTGAAGGGTACTTGTTTGGAAGTTTTGAACTTCATCTGTGCTCATTATGTCGAAATCTAAAAATGATAAGGTGTTGGTGGGTCCTGCTACTCTGGATAATTTCCTGGTTGGGAAAGTAAGCCAGATTAATAATGACAGACGTGCATCGCTGGGGAAAGGCAATGTGGTAGGGGAAACATTATTAGAAAACTCCCCTATTAGTTTGACACAAGGTTGTGCAATTAACACGAGTGATGTCATTTCTACTGACCCTCCGGCGCCCATTCCAGTGAATGTGGAGGTACATTCTGACCCACAGGTGCTTTCAAGCTCTGACACTGGTGTGTTGAATGAGACCTATCCAGAAACCAGGGCCATGAGAACCTGTAGAACACTGTCTCAAAGGGTGAATGGGAAACAAGATAAGTCCAAAAAAAAGGTTGGTAAGGTAAATACCAGTCCTGCAATACCAACCCCTTTTGTATTCACGGGCACTAATAATGATGGTAATGATGGTAATGGAAATGGTGTAAATATAACTCCTGATTTCCTAGCTTCGCTTATAAAAAACTTAGAAGCTTCCTTAACAACAAAAATGGAGGAGCTTATTAAACCATTAACTAATAAGATAGATAACCTAGCCAAGGAAGTGACAAGGCTGGGCGGTCTGTTATTATTACAGAAAAATGTCACATCTAATAGAAATGTACACTCTGGGGGGAAAGACATTGCTGATGTCAACGATACACGTAGTAAGGCGAGGGGGAATGTTGCTGTTGCGGTGGTCTCAGGGTCTGAAACCTCAATTCGACCGGATATCCCTGTGGCAGCTGCTCCGCCGCAACAGCAACCATCTACAAGGCAACAAAGCAGTAGAGTTCCCAAACCCCCAAGGCACAATCGCTATCTTAATTTACCACCAGATTGTGCCCCGTTTGTGGCAGTACTGACCAATGTGCCCCCTTGCGGCACCCATTCCGCATCTCCTTTTGACGAATCCCAAACCTCTCTGAAAAATAAAACAGTGTCATGGCTCAACAAAAACTGTGGGTTCCCTGTCTCATATTCGGACCAAATTATGACAGTAAGACGTGTAAACTGGGTAGGCCCGTCTAAAAAGACTGGGTCAGGGGACTGTATAGTCGTAAATTTCAAACACCCCCAGCACGTGGCAACTATTCTTTTGAGAGCTTCTGCATTGGTATATAACACGAATAGTATCTGTGTACGCCCCCTGGGTTACTTCTATGCACACTTGTGTAAACCTCCATCACAACAGAGTTTAACCAGGCGGGGGCTTGAACCTTACACTCCTGTGCAAGAGTCTCAATTTTTTTATAATGTCACTAATCCTTGCGGGTCAGGGGGGTCCATTGGAATTTATAACAGAAGTCCCAGTGCCGGTTACCATCAATATGGGTCGAACTTAAACATACAGAACAGAGATGAAGTGTTATCCGGTCTTGAGCAGTGTGATTGACTGGGGGCACCTGCGGCCCAGGAGACCAGGGCTTCAGGTAAATCTATGAATTCTGTTAACCCGGTGGGTAAAGTGTCAGGATATCTTGCTGTTTCTTGGAATATTGCTGGTCTTGCGGCCAAAATGTCTGATGTAAATTGGGTTACCTACATCAAGCAATTTTCTATTATCTGTTTGCAAGAGACCTGGGAGCTGGGCTGTAACCTCTTTCTAGAAGGTTATAAGGCCTTCTTTGTCCCAGCCTTGCCATCATTGCGGGGAAGGCCCAAGGGGGGTCTTGTAATCTTTGTCTCCATATTAATACCATGTGAAGTACAGAGAATTGAAGCACAATACCCAGGGATTATGGGCCTAATCCTATCTGGAGGTAAAGTCCTTATGGGCCTGGTGAATTTTTATAATGCTGCTTCTGTTGGTGAAGGTAGGAATCATATTCATGTACTTAATTCTTTTGTCTCTAATTTTATGAAAAACGTGGACCATAACCTCATGATTATGGGGGATTTTAATTTGCATCCTTGCATAGATCCATTGCACAAGTGCTTATCAGAAATGACCTGTGCTCGTGCGGATTGTCTGCATATGGAGCACACTAATGAGGGGGAAATGTGCAACGACCTATTGAATGACCTCGATCTCTCTCTGGCTATGTCATTAAAGGACCCTTTATATCGTTTTGATACCCCTACCTTTAAGGGGCACGGAAGGGGTACCTTTATAGACCATATTCTTGTCTCAAGGACGATGCAACCTTTTTTAGATTCTTTTTACATCCTTCCTAGTGAATTCAGTGACCATAACCCTGTAACAATCTGTCTGAACTGTCCTTGGGTAAACAAAGGCTATAAAAGTACTGATCAAGGCAGACTGGGCACAACAGATGGGAGGAGGCGGTTAAAATGGTCAATGGTCTCTGCGGATATACTCTATAAGAACATCTCTGAAGGGTGTGCAGAGGACATTAATGTTTGTATTAATGGGGGGGGTGAACCTAAACTGGTCCTAGAGGCTTATCAAAATATTTCGGAGAAGGTGTCAGCGCTTTTATCGGTCCCTAATAAAACGCAGGCTAAAGTAGGACCTAGATGGTTTAGCCATGACTGCACTGTAGCTGCTCGCAAACTGAGGCTTGCTCTGTCAGCTTCCCCTAGGAATCGGGAGGTTGTAAAACTCTGCAGAAAGGAATATAAGGCCATCACTTATCGCCCGTAGGGAGCTACTGAAGAAAGAGGCCTGGGAGGAACTGCTTGACCCCTCTACTTTGAATAGCAGCACCAAATTCTGGGCGCTGGTAAAAAAACCTTTTTTGACCGAGGACCCTGGAGATGGAATTGTCTGCTGTATAGCCAAAGAGGAATGGGAAGGTCATTTTAAAAGTTTGTACTATTCTGAAATTCCTGGATCCATGGCTGTTGCCCCCTATGATAGGGACAGCTCTATTATTTTTTACAAAAGTGAGGTCTAGGTCTTGGCAGCTATAATGGGCCTCACTGTTAATAAAGCACCAGGTCCTGATGGAATACCCCCGGATCTTTACAAATCTGATCCAGTTTTTTGTGCTCCCATTTTGGTTGCTGTATTTAATGCTGCGGCCATAGTGGGTTGTCCGGAAACATGGGGACTATCAACTATAGTCCCAGTTTTTAAGAAGGGAGATAGGGGAAGTGCGCTTTATCGACCTATATCCCTAATTGATTCAATGGTTAAGATTATGGGGAGAGTTATACTTCAACGCTTAACAACCTGGTCGAATGAAAACAACATCATGTCGATTTCCCAATATGGCTTTTGTGAGGGGCGCTCTACCATAACTCAGTGTCTCAACCTGTTTCTTATTCTGAACAAATATACTGTCGTACAGAAGGGAATAATTCACCTTGCCTTCATGGATCTGTCCTCAGCCTTTGACTGTGTCAACAGAGGGAGGCTGTGGCAGACCATGAAGGATAAGGGAATAGATGGGGGGGATTGTGGAGTTCCTAGCGGATCTGCACAACGACACAAGAGCCAACGTGAGGTACTCATCTACTGGGGAAACTACGGGTTGTTTTCCTATCAATAAAGGTGTACGTCAGGGGTGCATCATGGCCCCTTTTCTTTTTAATTTTTATATAAATGACCTAGAGGCTGAACTACAAGAGGTAAAATCTGATTGTCCTAGAGCTGGTGCGAGGGGTATTCCTTTGCTTTTATATGCCGACGATGCGGTTTTAATTTCAAGAACAGAATTAGGTCTTCAGGCACTTCTGAATGCTTTTAATAAATTTATGTCTGATAGGGACCTTATGGTCAACAATTCTAAATCCTTTGTAATGCATGTTGGCCGTCAATCTAAAAGAAAGTTCAATTTTAAATTGAATGATGTTCTGATACCCATCACCCAGACGTTTTCTTACTTGGGTGTTTTATTTGATACGAAGCTTTGTTGGGCCCCACATTTGGCCAAGAAGAAGGGGGAAATGTCTAGGGTAAATGCCTCCATCTTCAATTTTGCCTCTAAATTGGGGGAAAAGCCAAATGTGGCTATGATGAAATTATACAACGCTAAATCCATAGCCACAGCAGTATACGGAAGTGAGATATGGGGCTACACAAACAGCGAACAACTACAAATAGTTGAAAATAAATTTTTAAAGCGCCTGTTGTGTGTGTCCCTGGTAGCACACCGAATTTAGCTGTTCATGAAGAACTTGGTTGTCTGCATTTATCCGACATTGTTGGATTGAAACCACTGTTGTGTTGGGTAAAACTATGGCTAAATGATGAAATTCCTTTAACCCACCTGATAGTGGAAGATCTTGTATCACTCGATCATGCAATGTGTGTACCCTGGCTTAAATATTTGAAGTCCCAATTTTTGAAGCTTGGCCGCCTGAACTTGTTTGACAACCCGAGGGATATAGTTAAGGGTGATGTTGTAGCAATTAAGAGAGCTTTTTTTTTCTGAACTGTAATGCCCTAAGAGATGAAGTTGAGCTCTCGAAACCTAATGTTAGAAAGTATATCATGTTGAGAACTTGTGATTCTATGGAATTGTATCTAACATGCTCCTTCACCCCCCCCATGAGAAATTTTTGCTGACTCGGTTCAGGTTTAATATCTTTCATCATCTTTTAATTAGACCTAAGTCGGACATTTTTAAAAAACCAGCAGCTCCCTGTGGCTGCGACGGGAAGTCTCCACAGGATATGCTGCATTTTATATTTTTATGCACATTTTATGAATATCCCCGCAGGCGGTATCTGGTTACTCTTTTAAAGAAATTAAATTTTAATCAAATCAGACCCGCCCTTATGTACTTACAGCTCCTGCACTCTGATAGTGTCCTCCAGGTGTTAGAATTTTTAAAACTAACTATGAGACTAAGAAAATGTTTGGATGAGTAACTGTTCATTAACTGTAGCTCAAAGCACTATTGCACTTTTTTCTGTATATGGACTCTACTTTGCACTTTTCTTGTACTGATTTTGTCTATGCACTCTTTTTAAGAAATATTTGTGTTATATGTACCTAAATTGACTTTGTGATTACTGTGATGTTTTTATCATGAATTGTTTAATGTGTGTACTTTTATGGATTGCAATATATCCGAAATAAAGTCAATTTGATTGATACATTGACTATAACAAATCCTGCCTGTATCTGATGTCTGCTTGCTCATTTCCCCAGGATCCTTCAGTGAAGGGAATATTTCACTGGTCCAACAACGAGCAGATGACCAAGTATGAAATTGCCTGTGCCATGGCTGATGCTTTCAAATTACCCCACAACCACTTGAGACCAGTAAGTGAACTGAAAAGGAAGTCAGATGATATAACTCTGAATCATTTGCTCCTGAGGGAAAGTGTCCGTGTTTGTAATGCAGACTTCATATGGCCATCAAGGCAGGGGTGTCAGGAAAAAGTAGCCTTATATAACATGCATTGTGCCTTTTTGGCTGAAGACATTTCAAAGCTACAAAGCTCACACACAACTGCACACTTAGGAGAGTAAATAAGTGCAGCAAATGAAATTAATACAAATGTTACTTCTAATGCAGAAAGAAAATGGAAGTAGTGCTCACTTGGATACTTCCTGGATCTATAAACTTCTAGGCAGAAGCACAGTGGAGTGAGAAAAAAGTTATTTCATTCTTCATTACAGGAATAGGTTTTCTTTGTAGTGTGCCTCAGCTACATCAACAGCATTTCAAAGTTATTTTAGGCTTCGCTTTTGTTTGCCTGCCCTGTAGCCTTACCTGTGTAGCTTTTCCCAGCTGTTCCCTTTTTGGGGGCAACATCGACGTGTCCTGCTTGGCCATTGCTGGTCATATGATCACATATGTAGATGCTTATCTCGCTTTTAGCAACAGACAATCCTGTTTTCCCATGACCCTATTACTAGCTGTAAATTGACACCTAAGGAGGGCATGTGTTTCAGGACTTTGGGTCTACTTGTCCGGTGGACATGACAACTTGTTGTCCTTGACCCAAACAATATGTCTTGGGTGTGGAGAGAAAATAATTCCACGCCCTCTGACTTTACAGTGTTGGTCTTACTTTGTCATGTATCTTATATTGATAATTCACCAGCACGGTTTTAAACAAAAGCTTAACTTACTAGTATGGCTTGGTTCACAGGACCATAGAACACGAATGAAGGGCAATTAATTTTTGAGTTTATCTGGAATGATCTTTTAGTCCATGGCATCATTCAGAATATGATTGGTTTGGCTCAATGGTCACATGTTTACCTAGCAGCCTGTTTATTCTTGGTTTGTTTTAGGCTATACATGCAGTTGGCAAGAGCTTCAAAGCTCTTGGTCGAAGTCAACAGATATGCAAGCAAATTAAATAGAACAGAAGATTGGGGTAACACACATGAGCCTGTCAACGCTTCTGTTGGACTGCTTACGAGTACTAATAGTGCAGCCCTGATGGATGAGAGTGTGTGGTACCCGAATATCGTCTGTCATAAATGTTGTGCCATAAATATCTTCTATAAAAATATTGTCCCACTGGAGGTAATGTATGAAATCAACGCCCAGTAGGACGATATGCAGGATTCGATTTCTATGTGAGACTATCTGCTGGGTCTTTTTGGAACTTGAAGTCTCCTCTAAGCTTTCGATGTACATGGAGGGTATTCCAAGTCGGTAAATATTAGACAAATCTTGTTTATCTGCTCAGTGTCTTAAGGCTTTTATGTGACGGTCTTTGGACTGTCACTAATATACTGATTTGGTACATAGACCTATTTTTATCTCCTAGGCGAGTTGCACTACTTTACTATCCGATACATCTTTCATTAATTGTTACTATGCATATTAAGGGTTTATTTTTCTGCTCACTTGGCCATGGGAACCACGTACACACCTTTAGAAAAGTACTTTTTTTAAATAGTTTGGGGTATATTAGGCACTATTTTACAACAATTTAATTAATATTGTTATGTGTAGATGTTAACAAGATTATAGACGGAGGAGTATTTAGTATTTGGTGGTCTCCCATTCCTTAACTCTTTCCTCGCCCCCTCCTACTTACAAAGGTGATGTTGGCATGGTTGACTATGCTAACATTTCACCACAGAGAGCCTTCTACGCGCTTGTGCCATTGAACATAAAAAAAAGGTTGGTCCTGCTTATGCCAGGCAGAAAGTATAGGTTAGTGGCAGGTCCGGTACCCTGGGAGTAAAGCATGGAAGGGAAACTCTCCTATTCCCCGTAGCTGCCCTATAAATATGACTAAAGAGGTACTGAGAAATGTATGATAATCTGCTCATGTGATCAGTTGTTTATTTAGAATAAAATTGGTAACTTGTGTTTCTTAATTTTTAATTAGATTTTTCTTTCTAAAGCAGTTTTACAAATATTTCCCCCAAATAAATAGATTTGGGGGTCTCCAGTTGGCACAGGTAGGTACTTGTGACAAATAGGGTCCCTTGCCTCTAGTCAGGGTAAGGGGGTACACGCCTAAAATAACCCCTGCTCACCCCCTCGGTAGCTTGGCACAAGCAGACAGGCTTATCTCAGAGGCAGTGTGTAAAGCATTTGTGACCACATACAGTAACCCAGTGACAACACTACAGATGGACACCACACAAGGTTTACATAAAAAATAAGTATTCTTGATGCGAGAAGTCTCGATTTGATGCGTCAGCTGCAGCAGCGACACCCTTCTTCCGGGATGCGACTGCAACAGCTTCAGCGCTGACACTCTTCTCAGACGTTTGCAAGAAGCTTCCGCACGATGCAAAAAACTACAGCGGCGAAGGCAGCAGTTCCGACGGCGGCGCGCTTCTCCGGGGGATGCGAGATGCTCTCGTCGATGCGGTGCAATACGGCAGCTACAGCGCCGACATTCAAGATGCGACGGCAGCAACAGTGACGGCAACACGCTTCTTCCTCGTTGCATGACACTTCTCTCGAAGCGGTGCAATACGACAGCTATAGCGGCGACACCCTCCCTTGGAGTTGCGACGGCAGCAGCAGCGACGGCGACACGCTTCCTCTACGTTGAGAGACGCTTCTCTCGATGCGGCGCAATACGACAGCTACAGCGCCAACATTCACGATGCGACGGCAGCAGCAGCGACACGCTTCTTCCTCGTTGAATCGCGCTTCCAGCTCCTTGCGACACGCAGTCCCTCAGAAGGCCTCAAACAGCAGCAGGCACTTCCAAAGAACTCTGGGGAGCTGGGAGGTGAAGTCTGTTGTCCCTGAGACTTCAGCAGGAGGCACGCTCTTTTCCAAGCCCCTGGAGATCCTTCACAAGTTGAAAGTAAAGCACACAAAGTTCTTTCTCCTCTCTTTGGCAGTCAGGCAACCACTGCAGGCCAATCCCCTAAGCAGCACTTCATCTTAGGAATAGTCTCTCCTCAGTTTCTTCAGGTTCCTCTCCTCAGCAGAGGTTTCTTCTTGTAGTCCAAAAGTGATCTAATTTCATGGGATCAGTGTCCCAATATTTATACCCAAAAATCCTGTGTTCTCTGAGGGGAGAGGGGCCTTTGCCTAGTCCAAACCAGTTCTGGAGCACTCTGTTTACAGGACTCCTTCTTTCCTTTCACAGTGCAGGGCGAAAACTTCAGACGCCCCACAGGAGGTGGAGCCAGCATTGTGGAGGGAAAGCACAGCCCGGAGCACTTTGTTGACAGCATTCCTTCTCTTCTTTCACTTTGCAGGGCAGAGACATCAGCCGCACCCCAGGAGGTGGAGCCAGCATTGTGGAAGGCAGACACAGCCCTATTCAAGGTTAAGGTGCAACTCCTCCCACCCATCTAGATGCAGATCTCTCTATTCACCACTGGGCTGACTCATTCTGTCCTTTGGAATCCCCCAGCCCTGTCACTCAAACTCCAGACAAGGAATACACAACCTAGCAGAGGCAGTCTTGAAAGGTTAGGCAAGAAAATACCTACTTTCTAAAAGTGGTATTTTCAAACACAGAATGTTAAAACCAACTTCACTAAAAGATGTATTTTATCATTCTGAGTTCAGGCATACTAAACTCGAATTTCTACTGTGTTCCCTGAGTCAGTCAGGATTATAAGAATGTAATAATCTAACTGCCCATTCTGGCCTATGGAGAACAGGTAGCCTTGCAATAGTGAAAAACTTTGTTTAAACTTTTAGTTAATTAAAACCATAACAAATTTCCTTTGCACTTGTGACACAATATTAAAATTTAAATTAGTTAAAATACATCTTCAAAGTTTGCATCTAGATAAAATTCAAATACTCATTTTAAAAGGACAAAGAAAATGAAGTTTAGAAATCGCAGTACAGTTTTAAAAGTATTAGTTAATTATCAAGCGTTTTTCAAAGGCAAGCAGAAACTTTACAATCTTACCGTTGATTTGTGTGTCCGTAGAGTCCAAGCAGCCTATAATAGCTGACCTGCAGGTGCGTAATCCCTTAATCAGAAAGTGATTCTTTAAAAGAAGCATTCGCTCCTGTTTCAACTTTGTACAATGACAAATAATGTGAATTATATCCTCTTTGGTATACTCACAGAGCCGACAGGCAACGGATCCCGGATGTTTCCAGGCTGGTGCATCAGCCAGCGTTGGGTATTTTCCGAATCTTAGAGCCATCAGCCTTTTTTTGGTAAAAACGGAGTATGTAGAATCCAAGTAGAGCGCCGGAGTAAGTAGTTTGTAGCTGTTAATTACAACCCAAGAGTGGGAACAATGGGAGAAGATTTCCTTATCAATGAGTAGAGAATGTAATTTGGCGGCTTTGTTTATTGCCTGTTTAAATTAAATAAATGGCAAATTTTTATCCCATAGCTGGGCGGTACATGTTAATTCCAATGCTTTGGTCAGGAATTTGTTTGCCTCTGATCTGTTTCCCGTTTCGACCTCTTGCCACAAAAATTTGTTTAAGTTATTGTCAGTGGCGTTCATTTTGATACAGTACCAAGTTTTAATGCACGTGTATAGTCTTCCCACTGACTCGTTCATGAGACCAAATTCTAGGCGCATTTGCGCTGGTGAAGCAGTGCGGGGAAGTTGAAAAACTTTCTTATACATTTTGGTAATCAAGTTATTTAACAAGGCACCATCTTTACCGTGCATTGCTGCGCTTGCGTATGTTAAGGTTGGAAGGGCTTTAATAGCAATTACCGTTAGTAGTGGATTGAACGAGGGGCCCTCTAGTTTTTTATTCAGGGAGCTAAATGCAAAGATCAAGGCTCCAGTTTGTTGTGTAAGGTAATGTTTCTGGGCTTTTAGAGTCATCTTCTCGTCAATAAAATATCCCAGATATTTATAACTTGAGACCCTTTCAAGCCTTTTGCCTTCTGCAGATATTGTAATCTATTGAGCGTCGATTGGAAATTAGCATTGTTTTGGTTTTAGATAAGTTCAAAGTCAGTTTGTTAGCAGACAAGAAAAGCGAAAGGTCTGTTAATAGTCTAGTCATACCGACTTTTGTTAGGCTCATAAGTACAATGTCATCCGCATATGCAAGATGTGAAAAACGAAAATGGCTGTCATTCACTATTAGGACATGCCACACACATCAGGGCTTGTCCTACCTTATACTTACAATGCACCCTGCCCTTGGGCCTCCCATAGGGGTGTCTGATATGAAGAAAAGGAAAGATTAGGGACTGGCAAGTGGGTGCACTTGACCAGTCAGCATGACAGTACCAGACTGCACGCAGGCTCTGCAATGGCAGACCTTAGACTCATTTTACAAGGCTTCTTCTGTGGGTGGCACAACCGGTGCTGCAGCCCCACCAGCAGCATTTGGATTTACATGCCCTGGGCACACTCGGTGCACTGTACTAGGGTCTGACAAGTAAACCAAACAGGCCAATAATGGAATCACTAATCAATACATACATTTACAGTAGGGAGCACTTGCACTGTGGCACTGGACAGCAGTGGCACAGTGCCCAAAGCATCTAACACCAGCAAAAACACATGAGGCAACAGCAAAAAATGGAAGGGAGACCCACACCAATGGTGCCAGGTCTAACACTGACCAAGAATTCCAGTACTTTATAAAAGTTACAAAACGACTACTCCTATGAAGTTACACATGCTTACTTTTTAGATAGTGGGCAATTAGGAATATGAACTGCACTTGCTCTTTATTCACAGTGGAACCGATTTTTCCATCTCAATCAGTCGGCATTTGTATAGTGCAGCACTGTCACCCCAAACTGGGGTCTGTGTTCTGAGGATACCCTGTCTCTGTCGAAAAGCCAGGTCTTGAATCTCTTCCTAAAGTCCGCCAAGGAGGGTGCTGTTCAGAGTTTCTAGGGGAAGGTCGTTCCAGATCTAGGTGGCGATGGAGAAGGACGGACCCCCGCTACGGCTGCAGGGGTTTTGGGTGAGGGCAAATGAGTGAGGAGGAGCGCAGGTGTCGAGAGGGTCGATGGAATTTCAGTCAGTAGATGATGTAGGATGGTCCTTGATCGTGGAGGGCTTTGTAGGCATGTATGATGATTTTGAACTGGCATCTCTTCTGGATGGGGAGCCAATGGAGGTTTCTGAGGTGGGGTGTGATGTCTGACCGTTTGGGAAGATCCAGGATGTGTCTGGCTACTGCATTCTGTATGGTCTGGAGTCTTCTGAGGAGCGGAGCGGAGTGGAGAGGCTGGCGTAGAGATAATTTCTGTAGTCGATGCGGCTGGTCACAAGGGCCTGAGTGGCGGTCTTTCCGGTGTTGATAGGGATCCATCTGAACATTCTGCGTAGAGTGTGGAAGCAGGCGGAGGAGACTTGTCATCTCATGGTCAGTTGGCTGTTCAGAATTATCCGTAGGTGGCGTGCATGGTTTGTTGGTGTTGGGTCCTATTTCAGCTGGCCACCAACTGTGGTCCCAGATCAGTAATTCTGTCTTGTTGGAGTTCAGTCTGAGGCAGTTATCTCTTATACAAATGGCTATGTTGGTCATGGCGTTGGAGAAGTTGGTGGTGTCCTCAGTGAGCGTGCGGAAAAGTTGTGCAGTCTGTGTAAGAGATTCTGTTGAGGCAGTGTGAACTGACAATTTCTGTGAGTGGGGTCATGTAGGTGTTGAATAAGGTGGGGCTTAGTGATGATCCTTGAGGTACAGCGCATATGATGTCCTTGGGTGCAGAGGTGAAAGGAGGTAGCCAAACACTGTGTGTTTCATGTAAGGAAGGAGGCGTTCCATTTAACTGCTCCTTGCTGTATTCCAATGTTGTAGAACTTGTTTATGAATTTGTTGTGGGAGACTTTGTCGAATGCCATGGAGAGATCCAGAAAACATCAGTGCGACAGTTTCTCCATGGGCGAGGAGAGTTCTGATGTCATCTGTGGCAGCAATCAGTGCGATCTCAGTGCTGTGGTTGGCACAAAATCCTGATTGTGAGGCATCCAGAAGGTGGTTTTGGTCCAGGAATCTGGTGAGTTGTTGGTTGATGGCTTTCTTAAGTACTTTGGCTGGGTTGGGGAGCAGGGAGACCAGTCCATAGTTTTTTAGCTTGCTGGCATCGGCGGAGGGTTTCTTTAGGAAGGGTCTGACTTGTGCGTGTTTCCATCTGTCCGGGAAGGTAGCTGTGTTGATGGAGGTGTTCAGGATACTGGTGAGTTCCGTGCTGATTAGGTTAGTTCCGAGGTCTCATAGGCCCCCACCAATTATGAGGGTGTTGACCTGTCAGCCTTAGGGTGGTCTTATGTTTTGTCTTCTCCCCTCCTGTTTTGCTGACTATGTCTTTCTTGGTCTTAAAGTCTGTGCACTTTACCACTACTAACCAGCGCAAAAGTGCTTGTGCTCACCCCCTAAAACATAGTAAAACTGTCTTAGACCTGGTTGGCATATTTGATTTACTTATAGGTCCCTAGTAAATTGGTATACCACATACCCAGGGTTGGAAAGTACGTGCTAGCAGCACATATTGTGTCACCCACTTAAGTAGGTTTCTGTTGCATTCATCTCTCAGTCCTGCCATTGCAGCATATATGCAGTTTTAAACTTGGCAAAATAAACCCCTTGCTAGCTTAAAAACTCAATTTTCATTGCACTGAAGTCATCCCTAAGATAGGCCCCTAACAGCCTACAGGGTGCATTGTAGATACAAAGTTGGACGTGTACTTTTAAGTTTTACATGTCCTGATAGTGAAAAACTCCTACATTTGTTTTTCAGTACTGTGTGGCTTACCTCTTCCATAAGATAACATTGCATTGGGTTACCTTGTAACATTTAATATGTGATAACTTTTGAGCAGGTAGAAATGTCATTTTTGGTATCTAAGGAATTGTAATTTTAAATACTCTTTAAAAGTAAAGTCAGATTTCAAGTCACAATTATGAACATGCTACTTTTTGAAAGTTGGCATTTTCCTGTCCTAACCATTTGGTGCGCCCAGCCTGTTTCCGGAGTCATATGACTAGTCGTAGTTGACAGTTGGCCTTTCTATATTCCTTACAGATGGTCACACAATAGAGGAACTGGGTATTGGCAGGATGGGCCATACAGGCAGGATGGGGGGGGGGGACTGTGCACAGCCCTGCTTTCACTTCAAATCACTCAGTGCAAACACAAAGAACTTCATGCTAGCCTATTGTACACTCCGACATCCTGGCACCAGGGCCAGGAGGAAATAAATTGCAGACACTTTTGTGGGAGGGGGCAACTCCAGGAGTTTCTTCCACTTCAAACCTGGGACCAGGTATACAATTAGGACCAAAATTCTTTGATCGGCGCACAGGCTTAAAAGTGTTCCGTTTGTGCTGGTGTAGCGTGCTCCAGTGGTGTCACTCTCTACCTCTTAGAGTGTTAGACATGTGAAGGTTTGAAGCATCCTCTGTGTAGAAGATGGCCCTCTGGGCACAGCTTGTGATCCACTGTGATGCGTTCAAAATTTGTTAAAATATTTAATCCAATCGAGGTATAAGTTTCAAAAGGTATTTATTTGACGATAATTGTTGTCATTAGCTTCAGCGTTAACTTCATTTCAACAATAGTCATATGTTTTTTATTTCTCCACAAGTTTTTTTCAAAGCGTTCCAAATGCATTTCGTGCACAAATGTGCACTTCATCAGGGGAATCTCTAGAACATGTGAAAGTTGTAATAATTTTCTTCCGTGCTCCTGTCGGTTCAGAAGTCGGACCGGCGATTCCCTCTTGCGGAAAAATAAAAAACATATGACTATTGTTGAAATGAAGTTAACGCTGAAGCTAATGACAACAATTATCTTCAAATAAATACCTTTTGAAACTTATACCTCGATTGGATTAAATATTTTAACAAATTTTGAACGCATCACAGCGGATCACAAGCTGTGCCCAGAGGGCCATCTTCTACACAGAGGATGCTTCAAACCTTCACATACAATTAGGACCCCCAGACCAAATTCTGTTAAGAGGCTCATTGCAAAAGGGGTATCCAACCTCATGAAGCACTCATCGGTTAAAGTCTACAGCTTCATTGGGCTGGAAATTTTCATCTTCAATAAAAGAAACTAAGTCCAGATGTAGAAATCTTCACTGCAACTTGATCCAGAAACTCCCCGATGACAACGCCCCCTCCTCAGACACAGTTGGCTGCCTTTCCCCGTTGAACTTTACCTTCTCAGATATTTTTCTTTAAAATGTCTTCTAATTCTGAAGGTAAGGGGATACACTTTGTGTATCCGAACCGCGCTCATCACTGTTGGCCATACCTTTCGACTGTGCACCTGTCTGGCACGACTAGGTGTCCACGATTGGCGATTTGATCTTTTAGGCACTATTTTTCACTTAAAACTTTAAAAATTCATAACTCCAGTTCTGCTGACTGGAGTTTTGTAGTTTTGGTGTCAAATAATGCATTAAAATGTATTCTCATTTTCTAAATTGGTGTGGGATTTTTCTTGTTTTATCACTTTATTACTGTTTAACTGCTGCATAAATGCTTTACACAATATCTCTTAGGTAGGCCAGTCTACTCTTGTGCCACGCTACCAGTGTTAAGCGCAGGGTAATTTAGTTACTTTTGTGGTACACCCCTCCAAGAATGAATGCTGCTCTTGAGAAGAGCTCACACCCTTCTCAACCAGCAACCCAATTTCTCACACATACTAACCCTGAAAACCGATGATTCCGCACTTGGCAGAAGCAAATCTCAACCTTTTATAAGTGCAGGAATGCCCACTCTCCACCCATGGAATCCGAATTACTTGCACAGAAAATGACTCCTTATCATGTCATTTTACATGTGAGTAATTTGAATGCAAATGTAAGTGTGCACCCATAAACCAAGCCATTTGCAAGTGAGTTGAAATGCACATGCTTTGTAAGGCATATGATTTCAGTGAAAATGAGAATATCTTAGAGCTAAATAAATAAATGTTAATGTTTCGGCTTGGTGTCCATCTCTAAGACTTTCATTATTACAATGTAACATTCCTTCCCCATGTGGTTCCCTCAGGTAGATCAATTGACCCTCGTACAATCCCTGAAGGAGTAGACCACTCTTTTAAATGTTAAACATGTTGGCCTGCCAGTTGCCTATCTTCAGGACCTCTTGACTTCCGGAAAGCCTGTCTGTTTCCCTACAAACTCCACCAGTCGCAGGATACATAGAATGATGACGCATATGAGGGGCAGAAGCACCCTATACATACCTAGTAGCATCCGTTTTGCCTCTCATGGAATCTGAAAGACTGTAACCTCTTCTAGATCACTGCTTACTGCTTTATAAAACAAGTGATTTTGGGCAGGGCCGAAGTGCTTGTTGTACTATATGGCTGCCTTTCCATATCTCCTAGAAATAGATCGGGCATCTGTCCTCCCAACGCACCTTGTGCACGTGTATTTAAGATTTTATACTGTTAGTCAAACTATGAATGTATGACAATCTCCCTGGGGTAACTCTGGTCCTCCTCTTCGTCAGGGGATTCTGTGGAACCTAGGTCCTTTACCAATTGTTCTGGCAACAGCTCAAGACACAGCGGTGCTTTACAGACAAGGGAGCTATAGATTTGTGGTTTTGGAGAACGCCGTGGGTGTTGAAATTTCCTATATTCGAGCTACAACCTTTCATGTATACCATTAGTGATATTGGTGTGGCCTTGAAGAGCATGTCTAGAATGTTAGTATTGAAAGTGTTTGCTCTAAGACAAGTTGAAGTTAGATGTCTTTTGAGCAAACAATTGTTCTTTAGATACCCCCAGGTATGTTATGCCTATTCTGGCCGAGCAAATAATCATAGATTCGAAGTCAAGTCGTGACATAAAGCCCCTAAGGCCCGACTCCATTTCAAGTAGTCCCTGACTCCATCTTGGGTAATGGGAGTTGGCATTTTCTCAATTTTGGGCAATGAGAGTCACCATGTCCCTCAATTCATGCAGAATCCATTGCCATGTCTGCTATTGGTACACATGTCGTCTGACAGTATCATTCCAAGAACTGTGAAATTGTCAAGTCTTTCAGATAGTGACGTAACTATTACACCTGATGCAACATCAAGTCAGGGGCAAGTATCTAGTTATAATAATATCAAGGTCCAATAAACACAGACATATAGCCAAAATAGTGTAGTCTGAATTGACATCCATTTACCTTATGTTCTTAAGGATACGTCTGTGACTGACACCTTGATGCACATAATCTATGTCAGACATGCCTAAACGTATGCCAGAAATTCCAAGCTTGATAAGATGTAATATATAAAGAACAGACCATGACCATTTGTCATGAGATGTCCTTCACCCAGATTATCTCACAAGATACAGCCGGAGATGGTTTTGACTGCTGCCAGCGCACCAAGAAGATGCTACAAAAGCATCTGATGCAAATAATGAGCTGAGTCCAAAAGAAAGGACTCTGCTGCTGCATGTGCCTTCACGCTTTGATAATCACACCTTTCTGCAGACAGCAAGGTATGAAGTGCGTTGCTTCTCTCTAAGAAAGTCCACATTGCAACTTTCCATGCTCTCCTATTGAAGCGCATAGAAGCAGGTCTTGGGTGTTGGACTTGTAGATTACATTTTAACTATGTTAGAATTGTTCATTTTATTCTTGTTGTTTGTAACATGCTTTATTGTTGTTTTTATAATATCCTGTGTGGTTATTTTAGATATGCTGAGAAACAGTTAACCCTGTTGTAATAAATGCTTTAAGTAAAGCGTCCATTCTATTTTGCGTGTGTGATATTGTAAAGCGTGAAACAAACTGTTTCTGGTACCATGGTGTCCCAGATCCCAGTTTAGGAATTGTTAGTAACCCAAAAGAAATGATTCCACTTCAACAATGTATTTGGTGAAATTCCACGGGCTGCAATCACCGGTTTTCACCACCTGATAGTTTTAATCAAATCCATTTCTTACTGTCTGATCCTATGGGTTGGAGTAGGCCAGAGGAAGCAGTACCATGCAAATGTGATGGCCATTCACCACAAGATATAATGCACTTTTTATTTTTCTGCTCCTTTTATACTAGTGGCAGGAAAAAGTTTATTCTCCCACTTTTAAAAGATAAGGGCTACCTACAAATTAAGCCAGCACTGCTCTATCTACAACTAATGGAATTCCCTGTGATCATGTTTGGCGTTGCTAATTTCTTCGTAGCATCCATTAGAAGCAGGAAGATTAGACTGGCGAAAATAATATAATGATGCCATAAGAATGTGTTCTTAAGAAATAATAATGAATTGATGTTTTTATGCAAAGTTGCTTTTAAACTGTTTTTTATTGTATTGATGTAACTCTGGCATTATTTTATTTGTATAGTATACTTTTATGATTTTTATTAATCGAATAAAGTGTGTTTTGACTTGACTTGACCACCTGATAGAGACTTCTTGACACAGATTCCTTACCTTAGAATTATCCACAAGGTGTCAAACTGGATCCAGACATTTTTTGTGACATTTGCGGTGCCTATGTTGGTGCCACCCAAGCACGCTGACATCAGTTCTTTTCTGTCTGCGCCAGCCAGGCAGATACCCGTAGTCACTCTTTGACTAGGTTTATTTTCTATGTTTTGTCTGTCTTTTTTGAGGTGTACCAGAAATGTCATCAAAGAAGGCTGGCGTCAAGCCCTGCGGCTCCTGTCACTGACAGATGTTGGTGACCGATCTACACCTTGTATGCCATTGGTACCTCGAGCAGGACCAACCCGAAGGACTGCCCTGACTGCCGTGCCATGCATCTGAAGGCCTTAAGGGAGCAATCCCTCAAGCTTATGGTGACTCAACATGCAACACAAGGACGATCGAGGTCCCGGTCGGAAGGAAGGCCCCTAGAGCGCTCATGGAGTTTGAGGTAGTCATCGCACTCCAAGTGGTTGAGCCATTTGGGTAAATCAAAGTCCCACGAGAACAAAAAGTAGTTGAAGCGTGCTCCAACTTCACCTCGTCCATTGGGACGAGGGAGTGTTGCCACTCGAGGCCTGGCTCCGCAGTTGAGCAAGCTCCTGGGTCGGCTCTGCACCTTCCTGATTTTCCGGAAGCCGGTGCGACCCAGCCCAGTTGAAAGAATTTGATGAGGCCATGCACCGTTATATTTCGGTGGCCCATTCCCTCCGGTGTGCCTTCAGGCCCCTCGGGATTGGGAGGGGCCCCTACTGGATCCACACCAGTAGCTCTGGCTCCAGCGCCAGTCAGGCCTTAGGGATCCACAGATGGATAAGGATCAGCGTCAGTCGGGCCATTTTCACCAACGCCGATCCCGAGGCTGACACAGCTGGCGCCGCCATCCCCATCCATACTCCAACACAGAGGCAGAGGGGCATCGTTAGATGCCGGCTTCAGCGCAGACTAGAGCCATGCCTTCCAGGCTGGATCCTGAGCCTTGTTCTTATGGGCTAGGACTCGGGGAGGAATTGGAGGGGGTCATTAAACCCTGAAGAATACCAGCCCTTTGACCCAGACTTGAACTGGAGTGATGTTTTAGCTGAAGCCAGTGGACTGGACACCTCTCCAGATACTCCCATGCATTCTCCCCCTACCTTGGCTACGGAGGAGGGAGCGTTATTTGATACTGGAACTTAACCTGCCTTTTGTGACTAATGTCTTAGCGAAAGTGCCTCAGCCGAGAGAATCCGCTTCAGAACCGCTTCTCCCATTTAATGACGCCCTTACAGACATCCTGCTTGGGACCTGACACAAGCCCAGTAAAGGGGCTACTGTGAACAGGACGATTGTCCGCGGCAACCATCCTGCTCCAGGGGACCCAACTTCCTCACTCCTCAAACAACACCCTACTCCAGAGAGGTTGGTGGCCCAAGCCTCCACCTCCCATGGCACATTCCCTACCGCAACGCTGGATAGGGAATTCAAGAGGCTGGACCAATTATGAAAAAAAAATTTTCCTCCAGCCTGGAGCTACAGTCTGTGAACACTGCGTGTCTTTTGGGCCGCTACTTCCACACACTATGGGAAACAGTTGCGTAGGTGTTGTTTGACTGTCCCGGAGGCAGCCTGGGCCGTCCTCTCCCAGGCTGTTGTTGATGGGAGAGATGCAAAAAGAACAATTGATGGACAGAATGCAGAACAATGTCATACATTCACCCTAGTACAGAGATCTGGGCCTAAATCCATCGTTTTTTTGCTCACCATGCCATTCCAGTTTGGACCCCGCGATATGCAAATCAATCTTGACCCTGCGCCCAATGGTAACAGTCCAGCCCGAATTGCCAGGCCAGGTCCTCCCTGGGCTGGAAACAAACATCGTAGGCCCGGTTTCGGGCTTTCAGCCCTCATCAGCCAGGATAGCTTGAATCTAGTGGCATGGAGAGCACAGGACTCGCGTCTGAGCATACCCGTCCCACTCGGGGTGACAAATGCAAAAAGAACTATGTATGTATGTATGTATTGCAATCTTATATAGCGCAACAATGTCACCCAGAGGGTATCCTGGCGCTTTGACAAAACATAGCTGACACACACTCACAACGATCACACTACTCTTGGAAATAGGTAGGTTTTCAAATTTCTCTTAAAAGATGGAAATTCGCCTTGGCTCCTCAATGGTAGCGGAAGAGAATTCCAGAGCCTAGCAGCGGAAAAGCTGAAAGAGCGACCTCCCATCCTTGACCTCTGAAACCTGGAAACCGTTACCAGGCATACAGAAGAAGAGCGCAAGGTTCGAGGAGTAAAATACCAGGAGAAAAGATTCTGCAGCAGAGCAGGTCCCTGTCCATGCAAGGCTTTGAAAACCAAACACGATGCCTTAAAAAGAATCCGTTGCTGGACAGGCAGCCAATGAAGATCAAGCAGCGCTGAGGTAGAGGAGGCAGTGCGCGGACGAGAGAGAGCCATCTTGGCTGCCATGTTTTGTATGCGTTGCAGCTTACCAACCAAGGTTTTAGGTGCTCCCAGCAGCAATGCGTTACAGTAATCCAACCTGCTTAAAATAATCCCCCGCACGACTTCAGGTCTAGCCTGTATTGGAGCATAGGAAGGACTTTGCGTAGCATACGAAGCAGCAACATACATGTAGCTACGGTCTTATTGGCGAAGGCGTCCAGTTGTAAATTTGGGCCAAACATGACCCCCAAGTTGCAAGCAGAATCAGCTGCTGTCACTGCCCCCGAGAAGGAGCGTGGGACGCGGTCGTTAGAGCAGTACAGCACCTCCGTTTTAGACCCATTAAACTGGAGTGAGTTGGAGCACAACCAGTTCGCTGTTGCTGTCATACAGCGGTGAAAGGTCTCTAAGGAAACTGCCTCTTTACCTTCCACGGAGAAGACTAATCGAGTATCATCGACATAATTAAGTACCGAGATACCAAAGGAACTTATCAATTGAATTAAGGGGCGGAGGTACAGGTTGAATAGTATTGGGCTGATGGCCGAGCCCTGGGGCACCCCCTGCCCTACCTTCCAAACACCTGATCTAAACTGCGGCAATGCCACCACCTGCTGCCTATTGTGAAGGTACGAGACTAACCAGTCCCGTGCCAGCCCTGTTACCCCAGCCTCCTCCAGTCTCCTAATGAGGGTCGGGTGGCTGACCGTGTCGATCGCGGCCGACATGTCGAGCAGCACTAGAAAGGCTGCCCGACCAGTGTCGACCCGCAAACAAAGTTTGTCCAACACGACCACCAGTGCCGACTCCGTGCCATGCGCTGGCCGGAAGCCAAACTGGGCCACGTCCTAACAGGAGTTATCTTCCAGGAATATGGACAGAAACTGGGTAACCAACTTCTCCATGATTTTAACTGGAAAAGGGAGCAATGAAATAGGCCTATAGTTCGCCGAGCAGGTGGGATCTAGTGTGGACTTCTTCAGGAGGGGGACACCACTGCTAGCTTCCAACACTCGGGAACCATAGCGGTTTCAAAGGACTGGAGGCAGATGGAATACAGTGGGTGAAAGAGTTTGTTATGAAAAAGTTTCCAAAACTTGTGAGGAAGAGGGTCCATAGGGGAGCTCGAAAACACAGTCTGGACCAGTCTGCAAAAATCATCGAAATGTGGGACACAGAAGCAGCTCAGCTGAGGCCGGTCAGATAAATCTTCCGGGCCACCTGGAGTAGATGGAAAAGCCAGGGGCACCAAGGACTGAGAATCAGGCATGGTGAGACCACTCAAGATGGTAGCTATCTTATCCTCAAATGCAGCTGCCAGAGAGTCGCATAAAGCCTGAGAGGTCTGGATGTTATTCATGGCGCATGCATGCCGAGAGCGGTCGCTAACAATCCTGAACAAAGTCTGTGACTTGTTAGTCGCTTGATTCAGTGTTTCCTCAAGATAGGTAGCCTTTGCACACTTAATCTGTGCTTTATATTCCATCAAAGCGAGCTTAAAGATGGTTTTTGCCGGGTCTAAATAATGCTTCCTCCAGGCCCTTTCTGCCCGCTTGCATCGCTGCTTCAACTGCCAGAGATCGTTAGAATACCAGGGCTTGGCTCGTTTCTGTCTGTCCCTTGACCTACAGAATGAAGCCACCTTGTCCAGAGAGTTCGAGATTTGCTGACACAAACTGGCGTAGCTTTCTTCAGCATTAGCCCCCAACACGTATTCGCCGGGAAGTAGAGTTGGCAGAGCCGGGGCTTTTAAAAGTTTTTACCATGGTCTGCCCACTTTGATAGGATTCGACACTGCAACATTCGAAGAGTCAGCAGGTAGATAGAGAGAGAAGGAGACAAGTGCATGGTCCGTCCAACACTGGGGGATTATATCCTTCACTGACACCTGCATGGTATCCGCAAAGACTAAATCCAGAATATGGCCCCTCAGGTGAGTAGTGGATAATACCAGCTGTTGCAGCTGAATATTGCTGCAGGCCTGGCATAGATCACTATAGGCAGTATGTAAAGGGCCGTTCGGCCACAAATTAAAATCTCCCAAGATTAGTAGCCTGGCATGGGAATTAGAGAGATCATAGTTGAGATCAATCAGTTCAGACAGAGTAGATACTGTGTTACCCGGTGGTCTGTAACAAAGCACCCCAGATTGTAGTACTCCTTTCTGTCCTTTACAGGAGAGGCCCATCAATTCGAAGCCCTGCACCTCCTTAATCTCCAACTGAGTAAGGGCTAAGGTCTCTCTAAAAATGAAACCTATTCCTCCACCTCTGTTCTTCAGGCGAGGAGTGTGCCTAATTTTGTAGCCCGATGGACATGCCAGTCCCAGTTCTACATCGCTATCTGCCCGCGTCCAAGTCTCCGTAAGAAAGAGCACGTCCAGCCCAAGAGACTCGATGAGAAAGGCGATCTCAGTATGATGCTTACAAAGGGACCGCACGTTAAGTAGGCCGCAGGCAAGCACCTCCGACTTGCGGATAGCAATGTCCTGCTGTCCACGGGGCGATAGGTCCGGCCTGAGCTGCCTAAGTTCTAAACTGGAATAGACAACACGATGGGAGGTAAGAGAGGCAGCGGAGCCGGCCCTAGGCTCGCCCGTAGCGCGAACGGGCGCAAACGGGCTTACCTCTGGCGCACCTCCGGCGCGCCTACGACGCGCCCGCTGCGCGCTTGGGCAGCGTCCATCTTAAGTACCGTAGATCGCGAGAGTCCTGTGAGGGCAAGCCGCTGGCCCCTCACCCAAGATGGCGCCTAAGAATGATCACCACCTCGATGCCCAACCCAATATGGCGGCCAAAAACGGCGCGAAGAGCCCTCGGAGTCCCTCTGTCCCGCAAAATGCGGGTGCCAAACAATTATAGTGCAGGTAAGCTCTGCCTAATGTTCCCCGATTTAAACTACAAAGCTAAGGCGCCTGCGTCCTGTACTCGCGCAGCACGATATTTATGAATGCAAATTGTATTTTTAAAAGAGTTAAAAACAAGCCAAACAGAAAAGTAGTAGCGGGTCACGCAGCGCGCAGACAGCAAGTAAGTCAATTGATGGACAGAATGCAGAACAATGTCATACATTCACTCCAGTAAAGAGATCTGGGCCTAAATCCATCGTGTTTTTTGCTCACCATGCCATTCCAATTTGGAAACAGCCATATGCAAATCAGTCTTGACCCTGCGCCCAATGAGAACAGTCCAGCCCGAACTGCCAGGCCAGGTCCTCCCTGGACCAGAAACAAGCATCCTAGGACCGGTTTCGGGCTTTTAGCCCAGCCCAAACTGCCAGGCCAGGTCCTCCCTGGACTGGAAACAAGCATCCTAGGACCGGTTTCGGGCTTTCATCCCTCATCAGCCAGGATAGCTTGAATCCAGTGGCATGGAGGGCATGGAAGACATGGCTTGTCAGTTTGGGCTGGACTGTTTCCGTGAGGCACAGGGTCAGACTGATTTGCATATGGCCATGTCTGAACTGGGGTGGCTGAGTGAGCTAAAGAATGGTGATGGATTAAACCCAGATCAGTTGACTGGGGATGAGTGCTTGCAATGTTCAACACTCCGTCCATCATCGCCTTTGGTTTCGCTTTGTTCGCCCTAAGTTGACAGGGTATGCCCAGACGTGGGTCCCTTGCTCACTTTGCCATTCGATTCAAGCTAGCCTTGCTGATGACGGCTGATTAGCCAGAAACCAGTCCCAGGATGCTGGTTTCCGGTCCAGGGAAGACATGGCTTGGCAGTTCGGGCTGGACGGTTCCCATGAGGCATAGGGCCAGACTGATTTGCATAATGCCCTGTCTGAACTGAGGTGGCGGAGTGAGCTTAAGAATCATGATGGATTAAACCCAGATCAGTTGACTGGGGGTGAGTGCTTGCAATGTTCAACACTCCGTCCATCATCCCCTTTGGTTTTGATGGGAGAGATGCAGCCAAGTACACCATCCGATGTAGACTGGATACCACCGTCTCACTGGGTGTAGCGGTTTCATCAACAATGTTCTTATGGCGCCATGCCTGGCTGAGGACAACTGGCTTTTCTGGGTGATGACCAAGCATTACTTATGGGCATGCCCTTTGATGGCTTCCCCTCTTCAGTGACTAGGCGGGTTCAGCGCTGGAAAGCTTTAAGAACATTAGGGCTGTAGACAGATACTTTCCATGGCCCCTCGCCACCCCAGTCCACCTTTTGTGGCCACAGAGGGGATTTCCACACGCATTTATACCCATCCTCACAATATGGCGCGCAAGCTTCCCAGCCTCTGCTTGGCCAAGGATGCTGTGCCCATAGACTTAGTGTGTCAGGCAGCCAGAGGTCGGGCCAGTCAACCCCCCCACCCCCTCAGCAGCCGCAGCCTGTAAACCCATATAGACTGCTCCCTTCCCATCATGGGTACCCAGAGGTTGGCAGGATCTGCCACCATCTACACCTCTGGCGGTCTATAATATGAGACCAATGGGATCTCCAGATTGCCCGGAGGGGCTGCTACCTCCACTTCGAGACTACCCCTCCACCCATACCACCTGCTAGCGACAGGCTGACGGAGGACCATCTCTTTTTGCATCACTGGGAAGTGACAGCTTTCTTGGCCAATGGAGTCCTAGAGAGGGTGCTGACACCAGAAGTAGGTAGTGGTTGCTATTCCCGCTACTTTCTGGTGCCCAAGAAGGATGGAGGCCTTTGTCCAATCCTAGTCCTGCCCCCTCTCAATTTCTTCCTCAAGAAGCAGAAGTTCAAAATGCTCACACTCGCTCAAGTCTTGTCTGCCCTAGACCTGAGGGACTGGATGGAGCATTGGACTTGCAGGACGCATACTTCCACTTCCACATCCCCGTCCTGCCTGCCCACAAACGATTCCTGCAATTCACAGTGAGCCACCAGTACTTTCAGTTCCCTGTGATCCCTTTTGGCCTTACCAGCGCTCATCTAGTGTTTACCAAGGCGATGGCGGTGTTTGCAGCCCGTATGCGGAGACCAGGGGTGCCATTCTTCCTCTATCTCGACGACTGACTCTTGAAGGCATGCATGCCCCAGGCTGTGATCTCTTACCTGCGGACTACGACGGACCTCCTGCATTTGCTGAGGTATACTATCAACAAGACAGTCCCTCCTGACTCCCTCTGAGATGTTCCCTTTCATCAGAGCTGTTCTGGACATGGTGCAGTTTCGGGCCTATCCTCCCAAACGACAAGCCTTTGATATTCAGGCTATGATATCGATGTTTCAGCCTCCATCCTGAAATTTTGTGAGACTGACTCTGAGACTGCTAGGTCTAATGGCCTGCTGCATCCTATTGGTGACACATGCCTGCTGGCTTATGTGGGCTCTGCAGTGGGACCTGAAGTTCCAGTGGGTGCAGCATCAGGGAAATCTCTCCGACATGATTCAGATCTAAGAGGGAACTGCAAAAGATCTGCAGTGGTGGCTAATGAACCGCGATTGGATCAGCGGCAGACCCCTCTTCCTTCCCTAATCAGATCTGACATTGGTGACCGTTGTGTCGTTCCTGGGATGAGGCAGCCATCTTGGATAAGTGGAGATCAGAGGTCTATGGTCTTTAGCGAAATTAGGACTCCGCATCAACCTGCTGGAGTTTCGGGTGATCTGGCCGGCAATGAAAGCCTTTTTACCCTCCATCAAGAGAAGGCTAGTGCAGGTGTTCATGTACTACCACACCTCCATGTGGTACTGCAACAAACCGGGCGAGGTGGGGTTGTGGACTCTTTTTTTCAAGAGGCCTTGTATCTCCGGACATGGCTAGAAAGTCAGGGCATTTTCCAGGAGGTTCAACACCTGGCAGGCTCTATGAATGCCAGGGTGCACCAACTCAGCCGAAGATGCCTAGCAGATCACGAACGGTGTCTCCATCCAGAGGTGGTGCAAGGTCGCTTTTAGCAGTGTGGAGAGCCTTGGTTAGATCTGTTTGCCCCCACTAAAAACAAGCAATGTCAGAAGTTCTGCTCGCCATAGTTTCCAAGGCACTCTCACTCAAACGCTTTTCCTCTCGAGTGGAGCTCAGTTCTCCTGTATGCCTTACCGCTCATACCACTCCTGCCCAGAGATCTCAAGAAGATCAGGAATGATGGGGCCCAGGTCATTCTTGTGGCTCCAGACTTGGCTCGGAGAGTTTGATATCCCAAGCTGTTGAGCATGGCCATCGGCCCTCCTATCAGGCTGACCTTCGAGCGGGTTTTCTGTCACAGCAACAGGGAAGGGTTCTCCACCCAAACCTGTCAACCCTTCGCCTTCTTGCGTGGAGATTGAGCTACAACCGGTGACAGCTTTCAACCTTCCGCCTGAAGTCTGAAATGTTATTCTGGCAGCCAGGTGTCCCTCCACCAAAAGGGTATACAGCTGCCATTGGGGCAAGTGTGGCATGGTGTGCTGAAAAGCAGGTTACCCCCTTTCTGCTCCCCTTCCTCAGGTTCTTCTCTTTATGCTTTCCCTTGCCTATCAGGGCTCTGCTCTGGCACCTTAAAGGGTTATCTTTCTACTCTCTCACCCTTTCTGCTGTTGCCTGACCAGCTATCCCTCTTCAAATCCTGTGTTGTACATTGCCTGACCAGCCATCCCTCTTCAACTCTCCTATTGTACATATGTTCTTGAAAGGTTAGCATCATGTTTCCTCCTCCTTTTATCAAGCCTCGGTAGGACTTTTGTGTCGTCCTGATATTACTGATGTGTGCTTCTTTTCAGCCATTTCACAACTATCTTTAAAGGCACCTGACTATCAAGACAGCCTTCCTGGTGGCAACACCATCTGCCCGGAGTCTCATTCAAGCCTTCATACCTGGACATCTATCCAGATAAGCTAGTTCTATGAAGTTGAGCTTCTTTTTTACAAAAAGGTGTCACTCCTTTTCATGTAGGCTAGCCCATCACACTGCCTACTTTTTAAGCTCCGCCACAACCCTCTAAAACAAGAGGAGCGCCTTCACTGGCTCGATCCAAAAAGAGCAGTGTTCTACCTTGACTGCGCAAAAGAGTGCAGGGTGGACGACCAACTCCACGTGTGGCATGTCAGAGCGAAGAATGGAAAGGCTGTGAAGAAACTGACCATATCCTGCTTAATCGTGATCTGCATTAAAATCTGCTATATATTGGCCAAGAAGCAAACCCCTGAGGGTCTGCACACTCAATCCAGCCTAGGCTGCGTCCACTGCATAAGCATGTGGAATCCCGGTTCTGGACATCTGTCACGCAGCAACATAGGCTTTCTTGCACATGTTTACAAAACTGAAATACCTGAACAGTCCAGTTCGTCGAGATGAGCACTTGGCCCTTTCAGTTCTGCATTACTTTTTGGAATGAAATTGCTTTGCAGACCCACCTCTGGGGAGGTATTGCTTGGGTATCTATTCTAAGGTAAGGAATCTGCAGCTTGAAGTCTCTAGCAGATGGACAAGTTAATTTCCTTTGGTAACGCCTTATCTGGTAGAGACTAGAGAGTAGCCGCAGATTCCTTACATACCCACCCTTCCACCTCGTGAACAGATTTCTAGGGACAGGGCTTTCCCCTTTCTGAGCCCTAGTTTTCCACCAGTGGTCTGTGTTTTTCGGGTTCCGTTCACCTGGCGTGGAAAGGCGCAAAAAGAAACTGACGTCCGCACGATAGGGTGGCGTCTATATAGGCACCACACACGTCTCATCCCGCTCGGAATATGCTGAAGATGCAACGCAGAGCTGATTGACGCCACCTACCGACGCACAGGGGAACTGCTCGCGAAAATGTTTCTGGATGCAGTCTTGACGCCTAGGGATAATTCTACGGTAAGGAATCTGCGGCTAGATAGAGTCTCTACTAGAGAAGGTGTTACGAAAGATAAGTAACTTGTTCATCACACACCACATAGATGTCTCTCACACCTGCGTGCCCCGACAGCTTTCAATTTGTTCTGAAGAGTACTTTACTCACAGCTTGTGCTCTTCGTGGCCCCCTGGTTCCTCACTGACCAAGCTTTGAATACTTCCCACTGATTTTTGCACTCTCCCTTATACTCCAGCCAGCTTTAAAAGCGAATAATTCGTAACAAAAGCCTCCAGTTTCGCCATTACATCAAGGTGGTCATTTTGACGGTAATCTAAATCTGTGCATTAAGATCTAGAGTGATGATTGCGCACATTAACAACACAGCAGTTTGATTATATATGGCAAAGGAGGGAAAGCAGTAATACTCTACATCTATGCCAGAATGGTGGTCGAGTAACTCAGCCATTATGTAGAGCACGTTCCTGTTTCTTTGCTTTATTGCAAGGTGTCAATAACCAGTGATCAGGGAGTTTATGCAGATGACTTCGTCTTTGAAAACTGGACTGCCCAGTCCGCAAGACCACGGCACCCTGGAACAAATTTCAGGTTCGAGCAACTTACCTCCTGAATGAGCTGAGGGTCTGGGTTTTTATTCAGTCCCTTGGAACGGAGAGCAATGCTAGTGTGTGCCTTTCTGCCAACCCCTTCAATTCTTTCCGAAAAATTAAGAGCAACCATGGTTGGTCTTTAATTATAGTGTTTCAAGGCTGATATGTGTCAAGTCTGTTTTTTAGATGTTTTACATGTTTTTAGGGTCAGTATCTCCGTCCTTCTTGCTTACAATAATTCTGCGTGAGCATCAGGTTCCTAACGAGGTAACCTTTGATGACTGGCCTTTCTTGAAAAATTTGGAGATCTTGGCGGCTTCCTAGAAGTTTTTTTCCAGATTTAAGCAATGTTGGAAGAGGCTAAACTTCTGTTAGGCCTTGCGAAAAAATAATCATCTTGATGTCATGTACTTCTATTGAGATCTTGCTGAATGATGCATTCATATGGACACCTGCAATGTTTGAAAGGCCTGTGCAATCCTTCATAATCAGTAAAGTTCAGCAGGCATGGGACTAATCTGTTTCCTCCTTTTAGCCATCGTACAGGTCTTTGAATCTGAAGCTTTAAAAACGAGTGCGCAAACCCTTAAAGTGTGTGTCCTGCAACATGAAGCTCCTCTATAGAAGACATATTTTCTGTTCTCTGTAAGTTATTCAAGGCGTGCTAAAAGCTTCAAGCCACATGTGCTGTGGAAACATGTACCATGTGGGCAAAGCAGAGACTGCTGAAGCCTCAGCCTCACAAATCTTACCAAGTCTTTGACTAGGAATTCTAAATTGCTGACGCTTTCTTCCTCTCCTGTTTGTTGCTTCCTTGGCTTGCCTTGCTTCCTTGGCTGAGAAAATGCTGCATGCCCAGCATGCTTCACATTTTCCCCATAACAGTACCAAGAGGTCTGCTAAATACCTTTTATCACTTTTGGAGGTAAAGATACACTATTTACTTTGGAGAAGGTCATTATTACTAGACAGACTAAATTCTGCTTCTCCAACTGTCGAACCCAGTCTGGTGTACATCCACACTCCAAGGTTAGGGTGGTTTCAGTGTCCTTAACCAACCACAAGCCTCAGTGAAATGGATTGTGTAGCTGTGTATTACAAATTCTGTGGTCTTTAGATACTTGACAGGAAGTACTGAGCAGAGCACAGTTTTGTCAGAAATGTTTGCCTTCAGTTATCTGTTCTGTGTAATCCACACACAGCTTGAAAATTGAATACAGTAGTGGTAAGGGGACTGTTCCTCCTAGAGTCACTCCCATTACCTGCTCCCTTTCTTTCTGCTGCTCAGGCTTTGGAAAAAGTATAACAGTGCACTGGAAAAGTTGCTACCCTCTTGGGTAAGGGGTATGCTGCCTTGACCATGCAGTTCTGTACTTGGATCCAGACAGGCGAAACTTGATGATGCAGATGCAGCTCCCCAAACGGTGGTACTTTACAACTAGTAGAGCCTTGGACTAGGAATCACTGTGAAGGTATTTCGATTTTACAAATTTAGGCATGATTTTCAAGGTAAGTTGCTTTAAGCGTTATGAAGACTACTGATTTTTTTAACTTGTTTTAAAAGTGGATAGTGAAAGTTTAATTTGATTCGCTGTTCTATTCTATCTAAGAATGGCCACAGTTTATATATTGATGGAACAAGCATGTTGCTTTTGAATCTAGTGTTACATTCAAAGCAGTCTTGCGTGATGAAAGGCACAATGTGCACAGTCGCCAAAAAGTTGCAAAAATAAAAGTGCTTTCCTTGGAGTTCTCCTTTCATACTCCGTATAAGACAATACCATACCTTTTTGTATCATATACTTGGTTCAGTCTTTTTATGTGCTTACTTACAAGTGAGATTGGCAGCGTGGATTCCAGAAATGCCATTCAGTCGCAAAGATGTGATCAGTGTAGTAAGCTTTCACTTTAATTCATGTCATGTTGTTATTAGAATGTATTTACTGGTGCTTGGTTACCTTAGAATGTCCTATGGGCATTCTTGAGATATCTGTTAGAGCCAGTTGATTGCTACACTGGCTCTCTTTCCATGTAACTTAATAAATCTACTCAAGACAACAATATTTGTATACTGCAAATTACTACATTTTCGTGGCGACGATCGTTACATGGAGAACCCACATGTGCAGCAATTTCATCAAGAAGCGGATTCATCTTCTTTCTATCAAGTTTGGATTGCTTTGAGTTTATCTACAAATTCATTTTATACTTCAGAGTCTATTGCTATTTTCATTGGCTAGATTTTCATCCTAAAACTGCAGCTGTCACAGTAGGGCGTATTTATTTCATCTTTTTCATCGCACGCTCCTGCTGCTGAGTTTCTGAGCTGAGCATATAACTTATTTACTTTGTCCGTGCACACTAATGACTCTGTTTCTGCTGAAAGATTTAATTCATCCACCAGGTGTCACTATTGTATTTGGAATTCATGTACTCTAAGTTTTGATCGTTTAACCGAGCGTCTAAATTAATCTTTTGGAATTGCTCGTAAAAGAAGATCCAGTGTCTTAAAGGCTTTGAAAAATATTTTTCGTGTGCGAGGACAATTTTATACTGGTGGTGGTTTTTGGTGGAAAGAATTCGCTGTACTTTGCCTACAACGTTATGTCTTCTTTATTTGTTTTTAAATCACGACCGTGTTTATATGATCAACATACAATAACTGTACCTGCATTTTTTAAAGACCTCTGCCCCTAAGTTCTGTGGTCTCACGAGGACTGCCTTCCATCTCCGCTTTCAAGCCACGTAACACTCTTGTTTTTCCTCTGACGTGTGACGCTCCTGACACTGTGCCGTCATTGCGCTTCCACGAATTGTGTTGCTTGGCAGCCTACGGAGCTAATCAGTGCGCTGATGCGCACAGCTTTATTTTGTGGCAACCTACGGAGTTACTCAGTGCGCTGATGCGCACAGCTTTATTTTGTGGCAACCTACGGAGTTACTCAGTGCGCTGATGCGCACAGCTTTATTTTGTGGCAACCTACGGAGTTACTCAGTGCGCTGATGTGCACAGCTTATCCCGCATTTATTTCTACTGTGGTCTAAAGAATACAACGCTGGCACAGCTGGTTTTACGAACGCATTCACACAGATTTGGTATTTCGTTGTTTTTGTGCACGCTGATGCACACAGCTCTTGCCTCATACTTTGATACTGCTTATGATTAACAAGTTGTCTATTTATAATTAGCAAGCTATGTATTTAATGCCTGTGCTTTTTTTTATTCAGCAATTTCAGTAATATTATATGTGTATACATTATTTGAATTTGTTGTTACTTATTATATATTTACCCTACCCTGCATTTTTGTTTATTGGGAAAATGTGTACCTTACAATCAGTCAATCCTCCTCCATCGTTCTTAGACACTCCTGGTGAGCCTGCCATTAGGTGGGAAGTGTGGCATGATGAATTTGAAACATATTTAGGGGCTATAGGTGCATCCAGGTTTGCTGCTGAAAGGAAACCATGTGTTCGAGGCATGTGGGCTGCTAAATTCATATCTATTGCATAGATCGCCGCCTAGTGTTGGGTCCGGATGATTGCACATTGTTGTCCTGGAAGAGTCTTTGAAGTATCACGAGATAGGTGGCTCCTCCCCTGGACTACAGTGCGCATGGGCATTGACTCCATCCCCAGATTGTTTTTTTCCGCCATTGGGTTCGGATGTGGTTTCGACGTCTCCGTGTCGGAACCGACAAACTTTCTTCTTAAGGCCAAAAGGCCTTCGTTACCTGCGTCGGTATTGTTTGCGTACGGTCTCGAGCATCATCCGTCTCTCGGAGCCGGAATTCTGCGGAGTAGAATAACTCTTCGGACATCGAGGCCCTCTCGTCGCAGCAAGACCCCGACGAACTTCTCATGGAGCGGAGCCCGTTCAAGTTCTGCCCCGTCTGTGGATCTAAATATCCACATATCGACGTGCATCCGGTCTGTAACAAATGCCTCTCGCCGGACCACAATGAAGAAAACTGCATGGCCTGCTCTAAGTTCAGGTCCAAGAAGACGCTCAAGCATCGGCGCGCGGCGCGCCTCGAGGCCCAGCGAGCGGCTCCGGCACCCGACAACATATTCGACGACCCCGCAGAAGACGGCGGTAGCCATCATCTTCAGATTTCACCACCAACGACGGAGGTCCAGGCCGAGCCCGAAGAACACGTCGAAGGACAGGGCCAAGACCTTGAATACGTCGAGGAGGTAGGGGACGACGAAGAAGTTTATGGGGCCGCGGAAGATAGCTCAGAGGAAGAGCTATGCCCCGATAGTTACATGACTCAGGCTCAGGTCACGGGATCGCCACTCGGCCTTACCCACGACCCTGCACCGCTATCCCCGGCCCCGCCTTCTGGCCCGGCCACGGACACTCCAGCGGAGCCACCATTGCACGTATCGAAACCTTCGGAATCGACAACACCAAAGATGGCCTACGTCCCGCCAAAAACGAAACCGAAACCATCGGATTGGTCAACACCTAAAATAGCCGACGTCCAACAAAAAATATCGAAGCCTGCTCCTTCATCGACTCCGTCGCCCTCCGGCCCACCGAAGTCGAAGACGGCTGTCGAGTCGACAGCGCCGCAGAAGGTGCCCAAGGAACCATCCTCTAAGAAAGTCGTCCATCAAGTGTCGAGCACGGTTGCTCCGGCGCGGACCTCTAAGACTGTTGGCACGCCTTCGGGCGCTACTGCGGCGCCTACAAGTAAACGCACAGTCGAAGCTAAGTCGACTAAGAGCCACGACCCGAAGGCCGGAGGCACTACGCATCGGCACAAGGATGCCGGATCTGCAGCAACGGCGTCGGCGCCTAATCCTACAACAGAGCCGCGACCCGTTGGAGCCGAGGATTCGTCGGCGGGAAAAGCGTCGACACCGAGGGACTCCGACGCTACCGAACATCGGGCGTCGGTTACAAAACCCTCTGCTTCCTTCACAAGGCAGGTCACCGACTCCCTCAAGCGTATTCGGGAGAACACTTTGACGTCAACGGCTCCCACGCCGTCGGCTCCGAAACCGGTGGACACACCTCCGAAGACCTCGACCAAGCTTCTCTACACTCTGCCACCTAAGGTGGCACCGAAAGCATTTGCACCCAGATTGGTGCCGAAGATCGCTGACACGTCGGACCCTTCAACGCAAAGTGGCCGCTTGGATCGACATCAAGCCTCAGAAGAACAATCTGAGCATTACATTGATGCCGAAACGGGGACATTGACCCTCTACAAAAGGAAAATCACTTCCCAACCATTGGAATCCTATGTCATTCCACTAAAAAAGAAAAGGCCAGCACAGAACATTCCTGCCCTTGTTGAACCTATTCTGCCACCACCAAGAAGGAGTCCATCACCTTCCCCCAACCAATCAGGAGGAGAGGATGATGACCAAGATGACCAGTACAATTTCCCAGTTGACAATGACCCTGATGTTCAACAGGACTCGTATGACGACACTGGGGACCAAGGTGGACATCAGGTGGTACAAGATCCACAGGGTTTTGGTGCACGTACATCACCAACTGAGGATTCAGCAGCATTTAATGCTTTGATAGAGCGGGCAGCTGCAAATCATAATGTGGACATGCATGCTGACCCGGTGGAGGAAGATTTTTTGTTTGACACTTTCTCTGTTTCGGAAAGAACAGTTAAAATACTTCCTATGCTCAAAGGTGTCCTTAAGCATGCCCCAGAGATCTTTAAAGAACCTACCAGGGCGAGAGTGGTGAACCCACGGATCGAGAAAAAATACAGGCCAGCACCTGGGGACCCTGCATATATTCGGGGACAGTTGCCTCTGGATTCGTTGGTGGTCGCCAATGCCCGCAAGAGGGCAAACTCCCAAACAACGGGTGAAGCTCCTCCCCCAGACAAGGAGTCGAAAGTGCTTGAGGCATCCGGCAAAAGGGTGGCTGCGCAGGCTGCCAATATCTGGCGTATATCAAACACACAGGCACTATTGGCACGATACGATAGGGCACATTATGACACCCTAGAACAGCTCCTTCAACACCTGCCTGATGAGTTTAAGGAAGCAGCCGAAATGCTCATACAAGAGGGAAAGCTCATCTCAAACGCTGCAATAAAGTGTGCACTTGATGTGGCTGATACAGCGGCTAGGGCGATTAACACTAGCGTCATGTTAAGGCGCCAAGCGTGGCTTTGCATATCAGGATTTAAACCCGACATTCAAACAACAATACTCAACCAGCCCGTCAATCCTGACAGACTGTTTGGCCAAGATGTTGACACCACCCTCGAAAAAATGAAAAAGGACAATGAGACTGCTAAGTCCATGGGGGCGCTTCAGTCTCAACAATTCAGGGGAAGCACTTTTCGTCGCTCAGGAGCACGTGGTGTTACCAGAGGACACTTGGGTCAACAGACACACTTCTCAAAAGGTGGTGCACAATCCTCGTACCCCAAGCAGGGTAGAGGGGGTTACAGAGGTAACAGTGCCAAGGGCAGAGGCAGAGGGAACAACAACTCCCGTTCCTCTGCCGCCAACAAACAGTGACTCTCTGTCACTGCCCCCCGACCATCCAACACCTGTCGGGGGGGAGACTCCAGCAGTTCCTGCCAGTCTGGACATCCATCACCACAGACAGGTGAGTAAGGAAACTTATCCAGTACGGTTATTGTTTGGAGTTGACATCCACTCCACCCAACATACCCCCAAGACAACGTCCTATGTCGGCAGAGCACTTGCACTTATTGCAGCAAGAAGTTGTAGTAATGCTGCAAAAAGGTGCAATCGAGCTCGTACCAGTGGAAGAGGAAGGAACAGGAGTCTATTCCCTGTACTTCCTCATCCCGAAAAAGGACGGATCCCTCAGACCCATTCTCGATCTACGCCCCCTCAACATGTATATACTGTCAGAACACTTTCACATGCTTACACTGCAGCAGATTCTTTCCCTGCTGAACCAAGGAGACTTCCTAGCAACCTTAGACCTCAAGGATGCTTATTTCCACATCCCACTCCACCCATCCCACAGAAAATACCTCAGGTTCACCATTCAAAACAGGCACTATCAGTTCAAAGTCCTTCCCTTCGGGGTGACTACTGCCCCCAGAGTATTTACAAAGTGTCTGGCGACAGTGGCGTCGCACCTCAGGAGGCAGAACATACATGTCTATCCTTACCTAGACGACTGGCTCGTTCAGGCAAAGTCGGAACAACAGTGCGCCGCGGACATGTCCCACACCATTCACCTCCTTCACAGTCTGGGGTTCTCGCTAAACTACCCAAAGTCGCACCTTCAACCAGCCCATGTGCGGCAGTATCTGGGCGCGACAATAAACACCATGACTGCTATGGCTCAGCCAAACCCAGTCAGGATCGACAACATTCAATCGCTGATCCAGAGGTTCAGACCGCAACACTCCCTCCCAGCGAGAGTGTTCATGCAGTTGATAGGCATGATGGCCTCCTGCATTTTCATAGTCCCGCACGCGAGGTTGCACATGCGTCCCCTCCAAGAATGCTTGGCAAATCAGTGGACACAGGCTCAGGGACAACTAACAGACCTAGTGTTGGTGACCGGTCGGGCATACAACTCTCTGCATTGGTGGAATCCACACAACCTTTGCAAGGGCCGACCGTTCCAAGAGCCGGTGCCACAAATTACCCTAACAACGGACGCATCTCTACAAGGGTGGGGAGCTCATGTGCTCCACTACACTGTGCAGGGACTGTGGTCCACCCAGCAACAGAAGTTGCACATCAACTACCTGGAATTGATGGCAATCTTCATGGCACTCAAGTCCTTCAAAGTACATCTGTGCAACAAAGTCGTGTTGATCCGGACGGACAACATGACAGCCATGTACTACATCCAAAAGCAGGGAGGTACTCACTCGCCGCAGCTGTCTCATCTGGCTCAGAGCATGTGGAAGTGGGCCATTCAGAGGAACATTTTCCTCATGGCGGAACACCTCCCGGGCAAGGAGAATCAGATGGCGGATCTGCTCAGCAGATACAGCCATCAAATGCACGAGTGGGAGATACATCCAACAGTACTCCACCCGTACTTCCAGCGGTGGGGTCATCCAGAGATAGACCTGTTTGCCACAAGGGAAAACGCAAAATGCCAAAGCTTTGCCGCCAGGTTCCATCACCCGGCATCGCAAGGGAATGCGATATGGATGAACTGGTCAGGCAAATTTGCGTACGCTTTTCCCCCAGCGCCTCTCATCCCGCTGGTGGCAAGAAAGCTAAAGCAACACTCGATGACTCTCATCCAAGTTGCTCCAACATGGGCACGCCAACCATGGTACACCACGTTTCTAGAACTTTCCGTGGTACCGCATCAAAGGCTGCATCTCACACCCAGCCTATTGACGCAGAACCATGGAGACATTCAGCATCCAGATCCGCAACAGCTCAATCTGGCGATCTGGCTCCTGAGGTCTTAGAATTTGGCTACCTCAACCTGCCTCCAGAATGCATGGACATCATTCGGGAGGCAAGAAAGCCCACTACCAGAGCTTGCTATGCAGCAAAATGGAAGCGGTTTGTCATTTACTGTACAGACCACAATATCAACCCGCTAGATGCATCCATTCCTAACATCATCTGCTATTTGTTACATCTTTACAAATGCAATCTGGCGTACGCTTCCATTGGGATACATTTATCCGCCATAGCGGCTTATCTCCAGAACAGGCAGCATCTCTCTGTTTTCAGGGTGCCTGCCATTAAAGCCTTCCTGGAGGGACTGAAACGAGTCATTCCTCCAAGAACACCACCAGCTCCGGTGTGGAACCTCAATGTGGTCCTCACTAGGCTGATGGGCCCACCTTTCGAGCCACTGCACTCCTGCGAAATTCAGTTTCTAACATGGAAAGTGGCTTTTCTCATTGCTATTACATCGCTCAGACGTGTTAGTGAGCTCCAAGCGCTCACAGTCCAGGAGCCATTCATACAAATTCATTCAAACAGGGTAGTGCTACGCACTAACCCCAAATTCCTTCCGAAGGTGGTGTCACAGTTTCATATCAACCAAACTATTGACCTGCCCGCATTCTTCCAAAACCCACAAACAGTAGCGGAAAGAATGCTTCATACATTGGACGTTAGGAGGGCGTTGATGTACTACATTGACAGAACACAACACTTTAGGAAAACACAACAACTTTTTGTTGCCTTCTCAGCACAGCACAAAGGCAACCCTATTTCCAAAGCAGGAATAGCCAGATGGATTGTTAAGTGCATCCAAATCTGTTATCAAAAGGCTAAACGTACTTTAACAATACCCCCAAGGGCGCACTCCACACGCAAGTTGGGGGCCTCCATGGCTTTCCTGGGGAACATTCCTTTGGAAGACATTTGTAGAGCAGCCACATGGTCTACACCACACACATTTACCAAACATTACTGTGTCGATGTGCATTCCAAACAGCAAGCAGCTGTAGGACAGGCTGTTCTCAAGACACTCTTTCAAACTTCTGCAGCTGGCACGGGCAACCGCCCTTAATGGAGGAACTGCTATGTATTCTATGCAATAGATATGAATTTAGCAGCCCACATGCCTCAAACTGAATATGCTACTTACCAGTATGCATCTGTTCTTGGCATGTAGGGCTGCTAACACTCATATCGATCGCCCTCCTCCCCGGTGCCCGTAGCGGCTGCAGACACTCTCTTGCATTCATCATTAGCATGGACATCCTTTACACTATTTCACTCCATCTCTGCCACAATGGCTAAAAACAATCTGGGGATGGAGTCGATGCCCATGCGCACTGTAGTCCAGGGGAGGAGCCACCTATCTCGTGATACTTCAAAGACTCTTCCAGGACAACAATGTGCAATCATCCGGACCCAACACTAGGCGGCGATCTATGCAATAGATATGAATGTTAGCAGCCCTACATGCCAAGAACAGATGCATACTGGTAAGTAGCATATTCATTATTGCTACATTCTTTGGGATTTGAAGGAAGGTCAGTATTTAAACATCTTCCTGATCTTCCTGTAAAAGATCCTCCCTTAAACGATGTTTATTTAGAGACTGTACAAATACTTAAATTACGTTTTGACAAGCAGCCACGCCTCATGGTCCTTAGGCATACATTTTTTAAGAGGAAACAGTTAGATGGTGAAGATGTGGATTCCTATATATCTGCTTTGAGGAAATTAGCTGGAGATTGTAGGTTTGAAAATTTTTCTGACCAGCTTATCAGAGACCAATTTGCATGTCATTGTAGAGAGAAAAGCATCAGACAAAAGTTACTTTCTTTAGATGACCCTTCCTTAGATGAAACTATAAAGATCGCTAAGAGCATCGAAATTTCTATGGTTTCCTTAAAGGAATTGGAGGAAAAGATCATTGAACCAGTGAATGCCATCAATTTTAATTCTTCTTCTAAACCATCTAAGAAATCAGTTAGGGGTGGTTATACCAATCCTGGGAAGTCATTTAAACCTTCCAAGCCTAATACTACAGATGCTAGTACGTGTATAAGATGTGGTAATGTATCTCACCCTAAGGGTTCTCATTGTCCAGCTTCTAATGTCACCTGTAATTATTGTAAGAGGGTTGGACATTTTGCTAAAGTTTGCCACAAATTAAAGGGGCAAGGGCAAAAGAGTTTTAAAAAACCCACTGTTTGCATAATTGATTCAGATTCTTCTTCTGATGGGGAAGTTGTTTCTGTTGTTACTGAAGATGTTGTCGTGGGAGACCCTAATGATTGTGTGGAATCCCATAGCTGATTTTAAAATTGGTTCAAAATATGTAAAACTTTTAGTAGACTCCGGGGCAAAAGTAACTATGATAACGCAAAAACTTTTCGACGAAACTTGGGAAGGTACACAACCTCTTTTTCCTCCTGACCGTGCACCAGTGTCTTATGAAGGCTGGAAGATTGATCTCCTAGGGTATTTTGAAGATGAGTTGTGCTTCAAAGGAAGGAAGATAAGGGGCAAAATGTATGTAGCTGTCAAGGGTCTTGATATCTTGGGCTGGTTCCATCAGGGTTTATTTAAGATGATTTTGAGGCCTGGTGCTAAAGACCAAATTCTTGTTGTTGAATGTGCTGATGAAGTTTTGTCTCTTCAAAAAGTTTTCCCATCAGTTTTTAGTGGGGAACTCGGGAAAATAAAGGGATTTAAGCACAAAATAATTGTCAAAGATGGTTCACTACAAACGAAACAAATGGAGGAGTGCCCCCTGTAGGCGAGACAGTGAAAGTCTCTGCGCCTGAAGCTTAAGGCTTATACAAGCACTTGTGCCCAACCTTAATATAGGACATAGCAGGTCCTTTTAGAAGACCCCTCACTCACCAACCTAGTTGGTGACATGCTTCATCATCGTGGTCCCACCCTGATGGCCGAGTGCCAACAGGGTGTGCTACGACACCTGATTACAGTGGAGCGGGTATTTTGTCTTTTTATATGTGCAGTGATAAAAGGTTAAGTGATTTAAAAAGGGGCCAGATCTACTCACTTCAAGACTTTATTCCTGAGTGACTGGACACCTTGGTAAAAGAACTGTAACACCTTTGTCTAATTAGGTAGACTGCGGTGTTCAAGACGTGTAGTGATGATAAAATAGCGACGTGTGCTATATGATTAAAATATAGGACTTAGGTCTAAGACCTATATTTTAATTAGACAAATGTGTTACAGTTCTTTTACCAAGGTGTCCAGTCACTCAGGAATAAAGTGAGTGAGGGGTCTTCTAAAAGGACATGCTATGTCCTATATTAAGGTTGGGCACAAGTGCTTGTATAAGCCTTAAGCTTCAGGCGCAGAGACTTTCACTGTCTCGCCTACAGGGGGCACTCCTCCATTTGTTTTGTTTATAACGTTTACAGGGGACTAGGAGTTCTCACCTCACCTCTGAGTGAAAAAACCCTCACTCTCCCATTGTTTTTTCCAAAGAAGGTTCACTGCCAGTTAAACATAAACTAAGGGGTGTACCCTATAGTGTGAGGCAAGATTTAGACAATGAATTGCAACTGCTCTATGAGAAAGGTGTTATCGAGCCTACAGAGTCATCTCTTTGGCTTAGTCCTTTAGTCGTAGCCAGAAAAAGGGATGGCCAACTTCGTGTATGTGTAGATTTATGGTCAGTGAACAAAGACATTTGGATCGACTCACATCCTTTGCCTAAGATCCAAGATCTCTTTGCTTCTACGAAGGGTGCTAAGATTTTTACTAAGCCAGTGCCTATCACCAGATCGCTGCGTCGGTATTTCAGCGTGTAATGTCTAACATTCTCAGTGGAGTAGACAGAGTTTTGGTTTTCCAAAATGACGTACTTATATTTGCAAAGGATTCTTGTTCACATGACAAGACCTTGCATAGAGTTTTGGGTCTTTTTCAAGAACATGGGGTTGTTCTTAAGCTAGAAAAATTTAAATTTTGTTGTACAGAAGTGGAATATTTAGGGCTTATTCTCACCCAAGATGGAATCAAGCCTAGACCGGGACTCTTGGAGGCTATTTCTAATGCTGCTACTCCCACAGATAAAACAGGTGTGAAATCTCTCTTGGGTCTCTGTGAATACTATTCAAGATTCATACCACATTATGCCACCATTGTTTGCCCCATCAGCAATTTGTTAAAGAAGGGAATTACATTTGCATGGTGTGAGGAATGTGTTTCTGCTTTTAAGATGGTCAAAGACAGTCTGAGTGTAAGTTCTATCTTGAAGCCTTTTGATCCTAGCTTACCGTGTTGTTTGACGGTTGATGCCAGTCAAGTGGGTTTGGGTGCCACTTTGACGCAGGTAGAGAATGGTGTTGAAAGGACAATTGGATTTGCTTCTAGAGTTTTGCGTGCTCCCGAATTGCAATATTCTGTCATAGAAAAGGAACTTTTAGCGTGTGCATGGGCCAGTGATAAATTTCGTTGTGTGGGGTAAACTATTTTTATTGCAAACGGATCACAAGCCGCTTGTAAACATCTTGAGTGGGACAATAACCAAGTGTTCTACCCCAGGATTATGCGCATGGTGAGCAGGTTGTTACAATATCATTTTGATGTTAAGCATATCCCTGGTGGCAAGAACGGCAGAGCAGATTTCTTTTCACGGTTTCCTGCTCCAAATTCACTTGATGATGATGTTTCTTTTGCTGATCTTATTGATGAGGATTGCGAGGACTGTCTTGTTGCTAGTGTTGATATTCCCTGAACTTAAATTTTGTTCTGAGGAGGAGTGGATGCAAGCTTTTGCTAATGACTCTATTCTTCAAGAAGTTTGTAATTTTATTAGGTCTGGCTGGCCAAGAGAGAAAGTTCTTTCACTTTCTCTTCAACCTTTTTCTAAGGTCGAGGACGAGTTGTCTGTGGAAGATGATATTCTTTTACGCAATGACAAATTAATTCCACCATAAGTTTTTAGAAAAGGTATTATAATCAGGTCTCATGAGGGACATTTAGGGTGTTCATTTACTAAACGTCGCATTCGTGATACCTTTTGATGGCCAGGTATGGATGCTGAGGTCGATGAGTTTGTTTTGGATTGCAGTATCTGCAAATCTTCTGACAAATCTCTCAAAACTTGTGTTCCTCCACTAATTCCGGTGGAATGTCCAAATCATCCTTGGCAAAAAGTAGTAGTTGATGTGATGGGACCCTATATGACTATCAGTGGTGGTGCTAGGTTTATTTTAGTGATGATTGATTATGCGTCAAAATGGCCAGAATTCAAGTTAGTCATGGATGTTGACTCTGAAGTTGTCATTGATTTCTTGAGTGATGTATAGAGCAGAGAAGGTTTTCCGGAAATTCTTGTTTCTGATAATGGGAAACAGTTTGTTTCTAAAGAATTGGAAGATTTTTTGTCTATTTCTGGGGTCAAACACAGTAAGAGTTCTCTATATTATCCTCAAGGAAATGGTCTTGTGGAGAGAATGAATAGGGTGGTTGGTGATTGCGTGAGATGGGCAAAGGATAGGAATTGTGATGTTGTCAAATCCCTTAGGAGCATGTTTTGGTTTTATAGAACCACTCCTCATTCCTCCACAAAAGCTTCCCCTTTTGAATTAATGAGGGGAACGAAACCGAACACTTCTTTTCGTCCAGGTTGGATGTCAAAGTGGGTTAAAAATGAATCTGATGTGGAAAAGTTGATGTCTTTTGCAAAAGAAAGTGCAACTATTACTCACAAATCAACCTTTGACATTAGGAAAGGAGGCAACATTGTGCACCTTGAATGTTGGAGATTGTGTCAGAAATAGGAAATCCACTCATGTTAATAAAGGGGAGTGTACATTTGGTCCTCCTGTCAAAGTTCTCAAGATAAGTGGGAATGCAGTTAAAGTTGAAGGAGGGTTTTGATGGAACTTGAGTAAAGTTGCTAAAGTTAATTGTTCTAACCAGGAGCAACCTAGTAAGAGTAATTATCGGTCTGCTTCCAATATTGTTCTTAGGAAGAGTTCTCGTTCTATTGTTAGGCCTTTTAGATATAGAGAATAAATAATGGATGTTGTGGATGTTTGGGGGTGGGTACTTGTTATATCCTAGGTTTTTAACTTACATCTTCCCTGTTTCTCTGCCTCTGCTGTTCAGCCAGTGTGAGTGGAATGTTAGTGTGAATGTGATGTCATTGGAATGTTTGGTATGCTGTGAGTTGACTGTCAGTTGGATGCTGGGCTGAGCAGCAGAGAGGATGCTCCTGGTGGGGCTTTGATTACATATATACTGGAAAACCTATCTAATCATCTAAGAAGAATAAACTTATCATCTGTAACCTATCCAAGTCTTGTGGAATTCCTTACCAGGATGTAACATAAATTTGGCGACGAGGTGGATCAAAACTACGCGCGAGGACCTTCTTCAAGCTTCTTAAGGACCTTCTTCAAGCTTCTTAAGGACCTTCTTCAAGCTTCTTAAGGACCTTCTTCAAGCTTCTTAAGGACCTTCTTCAAGCTTCTTAAGGACCTTCTTCAAGCTTCTTAAGGACCTTCTTCAAGCTTCTTAAGGACCTTCTTCAAGCTTCTTAAGGACCTTCTTCAAGCTTCTTAAGGACCTTCTTCAAGCTTCTTAAGGACCTTCTTCAAGCTTCTTAAGGACCTTCAACAAGCTTCTTAAGGACCTTCAACAAGCTTCTTAAGGACCTTCAACAAGCTTCTTAAAGGTACTTTTATTCATGATTTTACTCAAAACGAACCTAGTTAAAGATTTTACGCCCTCCCGCCCCACCAGTGTCCATATTTCACCGGACAGCCCATGGACAAGGCGTAGATTTCCTGTTACCTGCTTCTTCCTGCCTAAGTCCTTCTGCCTGCTTCAAACAGGACATTTGCTTCCTGCTACCTGCTTCCTTCTTTCTGATTCCTGATGCCATTGACAGAGTATTGGTTTCCTGATTTCTACAACTTGCTGCTGTTTCCCTCTGCCTGACTTCTTCTGCCTTAGACATCTACTGTCTTAATTTTGACATTCTGTTGCGATTGACTGGGCTTTTGCTCCCTGCTCGGATGCTACCTGCCTGCCTTTAAGCTTGAAATTTTCATGTCACCCTAATTTATTTTTCATGTGACATTTTAACTGTTAGTAATGAAAGATTTTAGGCAATTTTTATTTATTTCTATGGGACTTGGATACAAATTCAGTTAACTGTCGTCCCTCTTTGAAAATGCTGGCACAAGCTCTTACCTTCACTATCCTGCTGTACTGCCCTTCTTTCCTCATGACGTCTGCAGCCTTCGTGATATTTCCAGCCGGTACTGTGACGTACCAATTCTCTTCAGTATTAGAGGAGCTTGGGCATGTCTTGAGCCACCCGGCATGCCGTCGCACACCGTGCCTCAATTTTCTCGGGCACCGCCGGACCTTCTTGACTTTCGAGTGTGCTGCCAACTGCCAACTACGTTTTTCTTGCTGTTTGCCTTCGATATTTTCTTTTTTCTTCAATCGATTGCTGACATACACTTCTTTTGTCACGATGACAGAGTTACGTTTTGGTATTTTATTAGCTATGCAACAGTGCCACCTAGCGGTCAACCACCATGACTGCGTTTTTTCAAGGATATAAAGTTTACTCGTGTCACTTCTTCAAGGAAGATAAGTCCACTTGTTTCTTGGCATGTAAATTCAACACCTCCAGTATTTCCTTGCATCAAATGTTCCTGCAACCGTTTTTTCACAAGGTACTGTTCCATTTACCTTTAATTCATCAGCTGCACGCCATGACAATGGTGACAACTTTATTCGTGTTATCTTATTATTTTATTCATCATACCTGAAATGTACATTATGCTGGATCATTTTCAACCTATTTCACTCATTTTTAGCTCATATTTACTACGTTTTCTCTTATACGTTTTAACACTATTACAATTTTACAATGTGTTTATGCACTTCTTATTTTACTGTAGTACTGCCATTTTACTCTGAAGCATTTTGTTAATGTATTTTGCTTGGCATGCAGGTTTTCGACATTTTCTACTCTGTATTTTGACGTGGTGCATTTCTTCATTTTCTTTGGTCCTGTACATGATTTTTCACTTACAGTGCCTTATTATATTGTGCGCAGGTTTTGTTTGTGGTCTAACTTGAGACGTGACTGGTTTTTCTTTGATGTGTAGTTCAGTTCACGCAGATCGCAGTTTTCCTGGAGCAATTTTCTTTTATCTCTGATGTTTTCATGATTATACTTACAGTGCATTTTCATTTAGTGCGCAGGTTTTTCATACATGGTCTAACTTGAGGTGTGACTGAATTTCTTTGCTGTGTAGTTCAGTTTACCCAGATCGCATTTTCCTGGAGCAAATTTTTGTTCCTCTGATTCCTGACTTGAGTACTTGATATTTACTGTTTAATTATTATTTTGAACGCAGGTTTACTTATGTGGTCTAATTTAAGGTGTTACTGAATTTTCTTTGCTGTCTAGTTCAGTTTCTCAGATCGCACTTTCCCTGCATTTTTCACTTGTGGTCTAATTTTAGGTGTGACTGTACTTTTATCTTTGGTGTGGTACAGTTTACGCAGATCACAGACCTTTTCTACATGTCTTCCTTTTTGGTTGATGTGTTAGGTGTACGTCACCTGTTTTCTTTTCTTTCATTTCTTCCTTGTTTCCTTCTTACTGTTGCTGTGTTCAGTGGTTCCATACTTCTCACTAGCCTGGCCAGTTGGTGTAGTTGTGGTGGTCACACTTGTGCTCTACTTCTTGTTAATCTTCGTGGTATTATTACTTCTTGCTTATGTAATTTTCTCAGTTTGCTTTCCGTTCTTTTACTCTTTCCTTCCTTTTGAAACTTCTTGTACCTCTGATGTTTTTGAAACTTCTTACTCCAATTTTCTGCTAAGGAAGGAGATGTGTGTCTGTTCTATTTTTGTATTACTTTCATGCTGTATTATTTGTCATACTGTTCTCACTTTATACCTTATTACATGTTTTCCTTCATTGCTTAATTTTTTACGTCACATTTCACCTTGCTTATTTTTAGTATGTTTTTCATACTTATGTGCTTTTGCAATCTTTCTACTGCAATTGTTATTGATTATACTGTGATGTTATTGCAATGTTGGTATTTACATTTGCTTTCTCTTTGTTCATTTTATAAAGAGGGAAGGTGTGTTATATCCTAGGTTTTTACCTTACATCTTCCCTGTTTCTCTGCCTCTGCTGTTCAGCCAGTGTGAGTGGAATGTTAGTGTGAATGTGATGTCATTGGAATGTTTGGTATGCTGTGAGTGGACTGTCAGTTGGATCCTGGGCTGAGCAGCAGAGAGGATGCTCCTGGTGGGGCTTTGATTACATATATACTGGAAAACCTATCTAACCATCTAAGAAGAATAAACTTATCTGTAACCTATCCAAGTCTTGTGGGATTCCTTACCAGGATGTAACAGTACTCTAATTGGTTTTATGTTATAAACTCAGTAGATTTTTGTGGTTATTTTTTTTCACACGTTTTGTTTTTCTTTAAGATTATTGAGAAGGGAAGGTAATTGTGGTATTTCCCACTTTGTTTCCCCCCCGGCGCTTCTGTATGTGATGGAGCCGCTCGCGGTGACATCACTTGGAATGTCACCGTGACCAGCATTCCAAGGGGAGCGCCGGCGGGCAGTCTGAGGCTGCCACCTGTTGTGGCCCGTGCTGTGGCTGGGGTCGCTGTTCACTGTCATAGCATAACGAACCCTAATAAATGCTATTTGACTCTTCATGGATTTCGTGTCTGTTACTAAGACGAATGTTACACTGGCGACGAGGGACTTTCGGTGACAGCGACCTCAACACGCAAATGAGGTCAGAAGCGCAAAGAAGCTGAAGAAGAACAGCGAAGTGCGACTTAAACAGACTGAAGTGCCGTAAAAGAAATAAGGATAGGAGCGGAAACGAGTTGGCAACTGTACGGTGAGCGACTTGTGGAAAAAAAAGGATACTTCAGAGTGGAGGTCAACAGAATGAGGAGGCACGAAACCGGTATCCATGTGGTAATTCAACACTAATTGCCCCCGAAGCCGACTTAAGCAACTTGGATAACATATGGTGAGGGGCGGCAGCGGTCTGACACTGAGCGGTGTGCAAAATATGCAAAGGATCTGATCCGGCTCGAGACAAGGTATGAAGGGAGTGACAGCAGTATGAAGAGGCACTGTGGCGGTATCGGCGAGTGAAGGGCGCACGAAGCGTGGAAGCTTGGCGAAGGTCATGGAAGCGTGGTGAGCGGCCGGGGAGAGCTAAATGTTGGATGTCTCTTCGAGTTAGGAACACCAGCTGGGAGAAGAGAACGGCGTTACCGGAGGTGTCTGCGGGAAGCGTGGAGGTGCTATGAACAATTGAGGCAGTAGGAGCGCTAGCGGCCCGTGACAGTGTGACCTTTGATTGAACGCTTTGCTGTTGTCATCTGCCCTAGCCTGCCAGTGTGAAGTGGCGCAGGCACAGGGTTAGTACCCTGACTAGATTTGACGTAGTGGTGGTGACGGGCGGTGCGAGCAGCGTGCCACTCGTAGGTGCATCGGACTCCTAAACACAGGGACTTTAGCCCTCTCGTTTTACAAGTATTTGAAAACACCACCCTTTGGGCAACCACCAGACTTACTTGGCCTTTTTCCCATGTATTGTTAGTCAGCCACTCTTAGGAGGAAGTGTGGAAGTGGGCTGATCTCTTCTGACTGGTAACGACTCCTATGGTCAACAACAGGGCGAATTTCATGTTGGTAACTCGCCTCAGTGGAAACTGTTCGTGCGCCACAGTGCCACCCAGTGGTTCAAGAAGTTTTGTCAATATTATCTGCAAGGTTACAGTACAGGGTGTTCCTGTGTAGAAATCTCCTGGGAGAGGTGCATTTAATTTGCTGCATTACTGTCTTGAGCCTAATAATTTTTGTTTGCTCAATAATCTGTAGTTCCTGAACTTGATCTTCCTCACATACCCGTAGGAGAGTTTCTAGTGACTGTGCTATAATGCAGAGTGTTACACCCCCGCCTTTCTTTTTGACCAGCCCTGGGGAACCAACCATACTGTGGAAAAAGTGGAAAAAAGTGTTCTTGAATTATGCTACTGTGTGTGGCCCAACCCTTGGGTTAGAAAGAAAGGTAGCGTTATTGGCATATTACCTAGGAGCGGAAGGGGAAGAGGTTCTAGATCACCTCCCAGATCTAGGGGCACAGGAAGCAAGAGGTCTGAATGAGCTAGAAGTGAGTTTGAAGAAATTAGACTTGCACTATCTCCCTAAGACAAGTACCATAATGGAACGTTAACATTTTGGGAAAAGAGTACAGAAGGAAGGAGAATCAATTGAAGATTTTGTATCTGAATTGAGGAAACTAGCTTCCACATGCAAGTTTGGTGGTGCAAGTGAGGAAAGGATCAGGGACCAGTTCGTGCTAGTTTGTAGGATGGAGCGCGCGCAGGAGGAGTTGTGGCTGAAGGATGACCCACCCCTGAGGGAGGTTTTAATTATTGCCAAACAAGTAGAACACATGTTACTGTGCATTAGTGAAATAAAGCAGGACACCAGTGAGAAAAGAAACGAAGAAAAACCAAAAGTGAGCGAAGTTGTGACTGAATGTGAAGCTGTGTCTGTGGTCAAGGGCCGGAAAATAGTGGATAAAGAGCAGAAAGAGAACAAATCAGGAGGGTCATTCAAGGGCTCCTGTTATAGATATGGGAAGCAAGGGCACATGGCCAATGACAAAGAGTGTCCTGCCCTCAAGTTCACGTGCAACAAGTGCGGAAAGAGAGGTCATTTTAGGCAATATTGCAAAAGTGGACAGGGGTTCAGCAGACAGGGTAAAGACAAGACCAACACTGTATGTGACGAAATAGTTGTGCGGGTGAGCGAAAGGCAGAGCAGTTTCACAAACACCACATGTGAAGAAATAGTAGTGCACGTTGGAGAAGGTCAGGTCTGCAGCCCGAAAGACACAATAAAAGTAAGGGGCACAGAGTTAGAGGCATTGTTTGATTCCTGTTCAAGAATAACAATCATCAGTGCGAAGGAATTTTCCTGTGTGTCAAAGGGGAGGATAATCTTGGAGAGAATGGATGTGAAGCCCGGGGGGTATTCTGGTCGCCCTATCTCAATGATAGGGTACTTCTGGGACAAAGTTGGATACAAGGACAGAACGACAGTATCCAAGGTATATGTGTCCACAGTTGGTGATAACATTTTGGGTTGGCAGGCACAGAAGGAATTAGGAGTCTATCTGAATCCCAACAGCAATCCCCAAATCTTAATACAAGAAATACAAGAGTCAAAGGAAGACTTAGTGACTGAGTTCAAGGAGGTATTCAGCGAAGAGCTTGGATGTTTGAAGAACTACTGCCACAAGATCAAATTAAAAGAGAACGCGAAGCCAGTAGTGGCCAAGGTCAGGAAGCTACCCATAGCCATCCAAGAGGCGGTGAAGACGGAACTTGAGAAACTGTGCAAAGCAGGAGTCATCGAACCGGTAGAAGCGACGGAATGGCTGGCGCCCATTGTGGCCGCCCAGAAAAAGGATGGGTCGGTTCGGCTATGCATTGATCTCGGAGCTCTCAACAAAGAGGTCGTAGTCGACCGATTCCCGCTACCCAACATCACCCAGATGATGAGCATGCTAGAGGGTGCAAGAGTATTCTCCACACTGGACCTTACCTCAGCCTACTTTCAGATCAAACTGCACGAAGAGTCGCAAGAGCTCACAGCGTTTGTGACGCCCATGGGCGCGTACAAGTTCAAGAGGATGCCTTTCGGGTTAGTCTCCGCGGCAGCCGTGTTCCAGAGGCTCATGGGAAATATCCTGAAAGAGATTCCTGGTGTCGTGTGCTATCAGGACGATGTGCTGGTGTTTGCAAGAGACCATGAGGAGCATGATGAGAGGCTGAGACGAGTGCTGGCCAGGTTTAGGTCACAAGGTCTAACGGTGAGGAGAGAAAAGTGCGTATTCGGTTGCGCGGAACTGGATTTCTTGGGACACAAGGTGATGGCAGCAGGTATCCGTCCCAAAGAGCTCCAGAACACCATTGTGAATTTGGCGCCCCCTAGGAGCAAGGACGAAATCAAGTCCTTTATGGGAATGCTGGAATACTACGGGAAGTTCATACAGAACCTGGCAGGAAGAACGTATGCTATCAGACTGTTGTTGAAGAAGGAGACAGCGTTCGACTGGAGTCAGGAGTGTCAGAGAGAGTTTGAGGACGTAAAAAATGCACTTGCAGAAGCACCCAGCCTAAAGTCTTTCATACCCAACCGGGCGACCGTGATCACTACCGACGCTAGCGCAAAAGGGTTGGGAGCGGTCCTCACTCAAGTGGGCAAAGACGGAGAAGAAACGATAGCTTTCGCCTCAAGATCCCCCCAGAAGTCAGAAAACAACTACTCAGTGATCGAAAAAGAAGCCTTAGCGGTATTCTGGGCATTGGGCAAATTCAGGGATTTCCTGTGGGGCACAAAATTCACCCTTCGCACTGACCACAAACCATTGGTAGAGGTTTTCAGCAAGAAGGGCCTGGATGCGATCTCAAGCAGGATCAGGCGCTGGGTGGTTGGTCTCCAGGAATACACATTCCATGTCGAGTACGTCCCTAGAACGCGTAATTTTGCTGCGGATTGCCTGTCAAGGCTCGTGAATGAAAATGAGGCAAATGAAGCTAGCGAGAAAGAAGATGATGAAATGGAAAACTATCAGACGGAAAATGTGTGCGCCATCCAGAAGGTGATAGGAGAAGAAACATGGAAAAGTGCGCAAAAGAAGGACGGAGTCCTGGAGGAGGTGTGCAAAAGAGTAAGAGACGGATGGAAAAATAAAGATAAACGAGATGAGGACATGCGGCCATACTGGACTATCAAAGACGAACTGTCCGTGATCCATGGATGTCTGTTCAGGGGGACGAGACTGGTACCCCCCGCAACGGTGAGAGAGAATCTGATTGACATGGCCCACGATGGCCACCTGGGAATCATCAAGACAAAACAAAGTTTGAGAGAAGATTACTGGTGGCCGGGCATGGATCTCACAATTGAAAGAAAAGTAAGAGACTGTGTTCCGCGCAGCATCAGTGACCAAGTACTGAGACAACAGACAACAGACACCCCCAATGGTGTGCAGGCCACCACCTTCTGGACCCTGGGAAGAGTTGGCGTTGGACATCGTTGGTCCATTGACTGGTGAAGTGCGCACGCCGTACATTCTAGTACTCATGGATCTGTACTCCAGGTGGCCGGAAGTGAAGGTGGTGAGTGAAGTCACAACTAAGGTCGTCATTGAGTTCCTGCAAGGGTTGTTTATTAGGGAAGGATTACCAAGCAGCCTGCTCACAGACAATGGTGTGCAACTGTGTTCGAAAGAGATGGAAGACTTCCTTGAGGAGAGAGGAGTCACACACAAGCTGTGTGCCCCGTATCACCCGGCGACCAATGGCATGGTTGAACGTTTTAACAAGACCCTCAAGGAGAGTATCCAGTTAGCTAAGGCCAGTGGCATGAACTGGAAAGAAGAAATATGGCGGCGGATCGAAGCATACAGGTTCACCCCGCACCAAACAACGGGAGTCACCCCTTTTGAGTTGCTCCGTGCAAGAATACCCAACACCAAACTATCCCCAGGGTGGATGGGTGGAATAAGGGATGGTCAGATCACTCCAAAGAAGCGAAAGGAAGGAGTCATGGTGGGGAGGAAAGAAAGATTGGATAGGCTCCACTCTACACAGGAGGCCACGTTTAAGGTAGGAGATGATGTGAAGATCAGGACACCCACAGGCAGGGCAAGGTGGTCAGAGTACAGTAGACCCACCAAGATCACTAGATTGTTCAAGAATGCAGTGAAGACCCAGGAAGGGAGGATCTGGAACCTGGGAAGAGTTGAGGTTTCACCCGCCCGGGCAGGATTCCTGTAGAGAATACGAGGGTAATGACGATTCCAAGGGTAACCTGAGTCCCACTCCCAAGAAGCAGTGGCCGGTCTCCCACCCGGGTGTAAGGACTAGCCGGAGAACGACCAGACCACCCAGACATTTAGAACAGTACGTGATGATGTAAGTTTCTGTTGTACCTTATGGTTCCTTTGTTGTAATTCGAGGTTTCATTCTGCAGGGAAGGGGGATGTGTGGTATTTCCCACTTTGTTTCCCCCCCGGCGCTTCTGCATGTGATGGAGCCGCTCGCGGTGACATCACTTGGAATGTCACCGCGACCAGCATTCCAAGGCGAGCACCGTCGGGCAGTGTGAGGCTGCCACCTGTTGTGGCCCGTGCTGTGGCTGGGGTCGCTGTTCACTGTCATAGCATAACGAACCCTAATAAATGCTATTTGACTCTTCATGGATTTCGTGTCCGTTACTAAGACGAATGTTACAGTAATGTAGTAAGCTTTCACTTTAATTCATGTCATGTTGTTATTAGAATGTATTTACTGGTGCTTGGTTACCTTAGAATGTCCTATGGGCATTCTTGAGATGGTACTTGATTTGAGTTGGATGTTGCCTGGTAGTTACTTTGCAGATTTTTTAGAAGATCCAGTGCATGATCGCGGTTTAAGTTACTTGCCTCTAAACAATTCTGCTTTGTAGCCACCCTCTTTCAAATATTCTAATGACCCTCACTTCCGCCTCCTTACAAATGAGGCAGTGTATTTTCACATGTATACTAAAAATTAAATATATGCCTGTGATTAGGGATTCTATTTCGCCTGATATGTTAATTTTAGAGTATGGTAGTTGGCTTCTTAACATCAAGTATTCCTTAACATTGTGTTCCTTAGTACGCTAGTGTTAGGCAAAAAGTATTTTATGTAGCTAAAATTATTAATCACCTCATCTGCTACAAAGGGTGGACATGCTTGATTATTATATAAACAAAATAAAACAGCTGGGAGACTGACCGCACCATAAGAGAGGCACAAATCAGTCTCAAATAACACGCGCTGCGACTCCATTCTCATAAGTTCCCAGAAACACACAATAGGAGGTAAAAACACTTAAAAGTCAGACAGCATTTAGACATTTTTTCAAAGCAGGCTGTATATTACCAGATAAATGTGCAACTTGTACTTTAACCACATATTTAAACAGCCTCATAAAGATCTTTCTCATGTTGTGGTGCTGCATCTTGAATACCTAATAATGCCTCTGTAGAAATATTCTCATAGTGTTTTATCACAACTTCATCACCTGCATCTAAAGTGTGTATACTGCATGTTTTCATTGCATATAAACTAGCTTCCTTTGCCTCTGTATCAGCAGCTTCATTTCCCTTAGAGACCAAATCTATTCCTTTTGTTTGTACCTGGCACTTGACCACTGCTACGTGACATGGTATTTGTAATGCAGCAATAAGGTCAGCTAAGAGATGTTGGTGTTCTACTGGTGCCACATCAGATTTGAGAAATACATATCATTCCCATCTCTTCAATACTGAGTGAACTGTGGAAGCTACATATGCTCAATCGGTGTATATCGTTACTGACTGACCCGAACAAGCCTGTAGTGCCTTTACCAATGCTTTTAACTCCGCTACTTGGGCTGAGTCTTGGGATGGCAAGGGTAAGGGGTGCAATGTGTATAAGGTATAATCAGTAGATGTACCAATATCCTCAACAACAGCTGCACCTGTATGCCTTTTGCCTGTCTCCTTGTCTATCTATGAGGAACCCTCAATAAACAATTGTTGGCCATCAGGCTAGGGGTCCTTATGTGCCAGTTGATCATCTTTCTCCAGTGTTACACGACAGTCATGATCAGTGGGTTCTAGTGGTTGGACAAAAAAAGTTGCGGTATTGACTTGTGTACTCGCTCAATGCAGATCGAATGGTTTGACAGTATTACTTCATAACGTGTCGCTCTTTGAGTGGTCAGTGTACTTTTACTTTTCAGCAGCACAGCAAATGGAGAGTGCTCAACATGCAGCGTTATGGGCGTTCTGCTGTAATAGTACTACTCTTTTCTACAGCAAAAGCTGCTGCTGCAAGCGCTCGCTCACAAAGAAAGTAACCTTTCATTAGTCGATCTAATAGTCCACTAAAATAGGCGACAGGTTTGTGACCCACCTGGTATTTTTGAGTAAGGAGTGATATCATGGAATCCTTTGTTGCAGCGGAGAACAGTAAAAATCTTTGTATAGACAGGAATTTCTAGCACTAGGGCTGAAGCAATTGCTTCTTTCAATGCCTGAAATGCACTTAAACTGTCATCCGTCCACTGTATGTCTGTGTTGTCAGTTTTAGCTTGCTTCATTATATATACCAGTGGTTGTATGATGGTAGCATAAAATACCCATTGACTAACAAAATTACAAAGACGTAGAAGTTTTTGCATGTCTTTTACTGTCTTGGGCTGAAGTTGATCATGTATAGTTTGTATTCTAGAACTGCTATCTTTTTGCCTTCTGCAGACAATACTTAGCCCAAATACAGCACTTCCTGTTGTACAAACTCATTTTTTCCTGTCCTCTTTGTATCCCTTAGTAGCAAGTAGCGTTAAGAGATTGACAGTGTTCAAAACATATTCATATTCTCTCTTAGTACATAGTAGTAGATCATCTACATATTGCAAGACTGTACTGTCTGACTGGAAATTTATCAGATCATCTCTCAACACTAATGAATACGGATGGAAACTCACAATAGCCTTGTGGGAATCTAGAGTATACCAGTTGTTCATCATCAAAATTGAAAGCCATTGAAGAATGGCCTGGACTTTTGCATGGGCCTAGAGAACCCCATTTTCATTGCTCTGGTGCCCCAAAAAACATTTTAAAATATGGAAAAGGCGGGCAGACTATCTGGGATTGTTCCTAGACCCAGCTCCAGTAGCACAGGACCCACTTTTATTGAGATTAGGGTTCATAGAGAGGATCCTGGGAGCGGGGTGGGATTTGGGACTCCGGTGTATAGCTCTATGTGATATTCAAATGGTTCTGTCTAGAGTGAGGGTATAGTGCGATATGGGGGGGGGGGGGAGTCAATTTGTATTACCTTTAATTTCTTCTTGGGTATCATCATGAAAAAAGTCAAAGTCCGCATTATATGCTCTGATTGTGCAGGGCCCTGCTGTTTATGTGCCATTTGACAAATAGGATTTATTTTAAAAAAAAACATTGAAGGCCATCAAATAGTGACTGTCAGGATGTAAAGGTATGCTAAAAAAAAAGCATTCTTTAGATCCACCACAGAAAACCATTTGCTGTCACATGGTATACTAGTCAATATCACAGATGGGTCTGGCACTATGTGGTACTCTGCCAATACTATGGCATTAAGGGGGCGAAATCCTGTACCATCCTCCAAGTATTACCTGTAGCTTTTTTTACAGTATAAATTGCGACATTACATGGTGATGGACATTAATACAGAACTCCCTGATCCTTCAGTTTTTATATTGTCCCTCTAGCACCTTATTTTGCTAATTTGCACAGTGGATACTATTTTACACAGCGCAATTGTGCACCTGGCTTCAACTTTATTTTAAATGGTTCAGCAGATAGTATCAGTCCTACCTCGTCTAGAGCTGATGTCCAGAGACAAGGCGGAACTGCTGCAAGAGCTTTAATATCATGAGAGGGGTAATGGCACATCTGGTAACGTGGTCTGTGCTTGGTAAACACGGGCTACCAAGAGTTCGGTGTGTGTAAACTACCTCAATCCTGGTGGAATCGTCAGAAAAGAATTCTGAGTCAGAAATGTCTTGTGGTCTCAGACAAGGCATAAGAAAAATCAGGACCTTCCAATTCCTCCATCATTATCTGATGCCACCAAGGCGCCCCACCTACTGGTTATTGCCATGCACTCGAGGGAAAGGGTATTCACGTGTCCCAGTTCGTCACCACTAACTTGGCTCCAGAAAATTAGTCTAGGTGGCAATTCCATCCATCTCCCTAAAAGTATTTCCTCAGTCTTCTGAACCTTAAGTACAGCATCTGCTAGCAATTTATAAGGCATTGACTCTTCCCATCCAACCACATTTTTCTCTGGTATTCTTAGCAGATGTATCCCACATTTCGCTTGACCTGGTATTTCACATGTCGTGTACCCATGGAAAGAAAACCTTATTGTCATGTTTAATTTAGACATAATAGCCCTGCCCAATAAATTTGCTGGTGAGTTTGGAGAATAAAGGAGACACTCCTGCGTTCATACTCCTGCCACCTCTATGGGCACATATGTCTTGTACAGAATGCACTGTACTTCACCAGAGAAACCCCTTGTATCCATGGTGGCAGAGATAATGATACATTTCCTTCTGAGAGGCAAGATTTTGTTGCCCCTGTCATCAACCAAGAAAGCATATCTCCTTCCCATTATGATAATTTCTACCATTGCTTCTTCTGGGGCAAGAGTCCTAGCTACCACAGGACAACTGGATTCCCTGGTACATTCCATCAAGCTGTATGATAAAAGGGGTTTCCACCTTGAACAATCAATGCCCCTTGTCCTTGACTCCCTGTGCTCACCACTGCGGTAGTCTGTTCCTAAGGCTGGCCTCCTGTTTGTACTACAGGTGCTGGCATCCCTTGCACAGGTATATTAGCAAATTGCTGTTGTGGCATATAAAACTGTGGTAGTGGAGTTATTTGTTGACGGTAGGGGACATACTGGTAAGGACCACATTAAGGCGTTGGCCCTGACGTGTTGACATTTTGTCGTCCCCTTCCCCTTATTTATTTAGAGATTTGATATAGCGCTGCCTGGACCCGGAGGTATCAGAGCGCTTTACATGATAGAGCTAGTTACGGTCAGAAAACAAATTAGAGCATCATGGAATAACAAAACATCAGAGCACTTTACACTACCTAGCTAGTAACAGAAACACAAAATAAACAACATCATGGAATAACAGCTGGTAAAAACAGAAGAAAGAACAGCTTGAGATTATACATATCATGTAAATAGCTAGACAGAATAAAGAGTTAAATACCTATAAGATATGGCAGATCGAGTTTAAGGTGCAGGTAAAGACCCCCAATATTTGTTGAGGAGGTGCATTTTGAGGTCTTTTTTAAAGCTGGAGTAGGAGGGGTTACATCGTAGGTCTTTGGGGAGGGCGTTCCAGATGTAGGAGGCATTTCCGGAGAAGGAGCGGGATTGTGTAGACTTCTTTTTTAGCAGGGGTGGGACAGGGAGGAGAGCGTTAGTGCTTCTCAGAGGTCGTGTGCTGCTCGCTTTGCAGAGTTTATTTGCAAGGTATGAGGGAGCATTTTGGTGGAGGACTTTGTGTGTGATGCATGCGTTTTTGCGGGCGGATCTGCCTTCGATGGGGAGCCATTGGAGAGTTTTGATGGCTGGGGAAATGTGGTCAACCGTTTACAGTCGGTGATGAGCCTGGCTGCAAGATTGAGTACAGATTTGAGTGGAGCTAGGTGGACCTTGAAGATTCCGGTGAGGATGGCATTGCCATAATCAATTCGCGAAAGGACCAGGTATTGAACTACTAATTTAAAATCTTCATTTGGGAGAAAGGGTTTGATTTTCCTGAGATGACCGAGAGTGAGGAGGGCTACTTTAGCTGAATTTTTGATGTGGACATTGAAGTTGAGACTGTTATCGATGGAGATACCAAGAGATTTTACTGAGTTGGACAAGGAGAGAGAGCAGTTGAGGGCATTGAGGTCAGAGATCCAGGTTTGAATGGGGAGGATTGTTTTAGGGGAGAAGAGAATGATTTCAGTTTTTTTGGGGTTGAGTTTGAGATGATTAAGGTGGAACCAGGATTGGATTTTAGTGAGGGTGTTATTAAGGTGAATGATATCAATTAAAAGAGGGACCCCCTGAGTCCGGATATATTTCCTAGGACAGGGCAACAATAGTATTAATACAGATATTTTTCCTAGGCCACAAAGTACCTGTCTAAAATCAGGTTACATTTACAAAAAGATAAGTAGCTACCTCAAAATATATTTAACAGACCATACAATTAAAGTATAAAAAACATTTTTTTTTTTTTTTTTAAACGGACGAAAGACATGGAAAAAATATACACAAATGATTAAAAGAAGGGGCCAACTTTGTCCACTTACAACACAATTTGTAAAACATATACTTGTTAAAAAGACATATAAATGTACATAACTAAGAAATTTCAACAATGTCAATGTAAATGGTGACAATCTCAACGCGCGTTTCGGCGAAAAGTCGCCTTCTTCAGGAGAGCACCAAGATGTTTCTAAAAAATAATGTAAGTACATCAGAAACACAAAACGATACAATTACAATACATGAGGTAGATCTGATTATACCCTAAACAGCATAACACCAAACTTATTTATATGGAAGTCTCATCCAAACAGTTTAGTTGCCATGAAAGGAACAATAAGTGTGTCCAATGATGGATATAATCAAAAGTGAAATACTAAAGAAAAGAAAAGAAGAGAAAAGAAGACAAATAGATGTGGAAAGATGAAAATAAAAAGTGAATGTCACCCAAGAGGATCAAAAAGCCCAGAGATGGAGTCTTACCTGGACAGCCAAGGGGCTGTTTGTATACTTTGACAATACTTGAAGATCAGAGTCAAGGTATCTATGGATACTAAAAAGATGAAGTAAAAAGTGACATGAGCGTCCTGGTTTAATTGGGGACTGACTTGTTTATTAACGTCATGTCACGGGGCGGGTCGCCATGATACCGACTTTGAATGGTGGTCGGCTGTTCCCCCCCCTCTCACCTGTCTCTATTCCCTACTCTCAGACTGCGGATACCTGGCCAGAGGAGTGGACACCGTCAGACTTCGGGACACGTTGGGAGCACAGAGACGACGAGGCGTACGGACCCCTTAAGGATCCCGGCTGTGTGGTGGAAACTCCGCCCCCCTGGTCGGTGATGACGCCAAAAGGCAGCCCGACCCGGAAGACGTCGAACAGCAGTTCCGGAGTGAGAGAGGAAGGCAGAGCGAGAGACTGGAGAGCGGAGACGAACGGAGCGGGAGAGGAGACCCTGACGAGCCCAGCAGAGGACTACAAGCCAGGAGGCAAACGACCCGGCGATCCGCCCAGCAACGTTCCCGCGGGAGGAGCATGGCTTTCCAAGGTACGAGGCAGAGTGGCGGGCTGGGTGACACGTAGCCAACCAAACGTGTGAACGTGCCTGTGTAAATAGTGTAAAAGTATCCGCCAAACACCCCCTTCCCTCACGAGCACAGAGAGCACCTGACTGGACGTGTGGTGGTTTCACTATAGCACCAGGTTTCCTTCACTCCCCGGCCCCATACAACGTGTAAATAAACCGGAACGAATACTAATAGCTCCTCACTTTCTGTTTCCTTCCATGGGATGTGCCTAACCCGAGAGGGATCTCCCGGTCACGTCATCTACCCCCGAAAAGCAGCGGCCTGGCAGGTACCGGAGCCCGGCGTGGGAGAAACACCCTGGAACATCCCATTTTTCCCCGAGGCGTCAAGACGGAGCCAGACGAGTTTGCCCGGTTGAGAGTGTCAAACAGAAGACGCAAAGCTTATCTAAAAATAAAACCTTCCTTAAAAAGTTTACTCCAGGTGTCTGACTCCCTACCTACTGTTCCTACCATTCCCGAACCCCAACAACTGGTGTCAGAAGTGGGATCAACATCCCAGTCCGTCTGTAACGCAGAGATGGACACCCTTATACAACACCTGGTGAAGGGACAAGAGAAGCTGGAATGGGCCGTAGAGCATCAGATCACCACGGCTCAAGCCGACAGAGACCTGTTCACCAACACGATCGCCGCCCATTTCGAGAGCATCCAACCCCTTGCTCAATGTCACGAGAGAAAACAGGGTACACGTTCCCAACCCCTCGGGGATCGCTCATCAGAAGTATGTCCCGGGAGAGGATCCGGACGCGTTTCTCATGAACTTCGAACGCGCTGCCAGGGCGTTAGGGTGGCCCGAGGACAAATGGCCGTTCTTTCTAGCCCCCTTGCTGACCGGAGAAGCACAGTTTGCCTATCAGGTGGCTAACCCTGCTGGTACCGCACCTTACCACTTGATTAAGAACGTAATCTTAGACCATTTGGGACTAGACCCTGAGGCGTATCGCGTACGTTTCAGGAAAGAGAAAGGCGTTCCGGGAGAGAGTCCGAAGACACTGTTCTTCCGGTTAAAGATGATGGCGGATAAGTGGCTAAAGCCAGAGGCTTGTACGAAGGAAGACATACTAGCCAAAGTTTATTTGGAACAATTTATGGAGGCGCTTCCTTACGGCTCGCAGAGATGGCTAAGGCAGCACTCCGGACTGTCTGTGGAACAGGCCATCGACATGGCGGCTACATACGCCCGAGCCCAACCAAGAGGGTCAGGGTGGGAACCCGAGAAAAGTACCAAACCCCAGCCACCGGCCAAACAGGAGAGGAGAATGAGGCCAATGGTCGAGCCCCCGAGACCCCGCCTTTTCCGAACGGACCAGCACACCTCACGGGGGCCGCAATGTTTCGAGTGCGGAGAATGGGGACACATAGCCCGCCTGTGTCCGAGGAAACACCCCACCGAGGAGCCGATGGAAGTCGGATATCTTCCCAAGACTGTTCTATATTCCGCAGAACTAGGAACATCGTTTTATGTGAGTATGCTGATCAATGATACCCTGGTTAAGGCCCTCTTAGATTCGGGGTGCAGGCAGTCCGTCGTCAAGAAACGGCTAGTACTCCCCTGTCAATACATCCCCGATACCCTGGTACACATCCGATGCGTTCACGGAGACGTAAAACCGTACCCTGTAGCAGACATATCTTTACAACCTCCAGACAAACCGGACTGTATGGTCAGAGTAGGGGTGGTGGACTCCTTACCCGAAGACATGATATTGGGGGTAGACAACCCTAGGTTCCTTGCCCTGTTCCGAGAAAAGGTGCTAGACCCACCCCAGGGGACGGTGGAAACCCGAGCAACTTATCTAACTCCTGATCCCTGGGTACTTGACCGTAGTTTCAGACACTCACAGGCAGAAGACAGAACGCTCTACAACGCCTGGGAGGCCGCACACGTCGGTCAAACCGCCTCCAACTCCACATACCCACAGTTCGTGATACAGAAGGACCTTCTGTACAGACAGGAGAAACAGGGAAGCCCCCTACAACTGTTGGTGCCTCTATCGTTCCGGGAACAGGTGTTGTTTTTTGCACATACCCACCTAACAGCAGGACACACAGGAAAAGAGAAGACGACTGAGAGCATCACTCGGCATTTCTTTTGGCCAGGAATCTACCGAGACGTGCAAGACTATTGTAGGAAATGCGATATTTGCCAGCGTAAAAACACACACAGACCCCCTGATGCCCCACTACAACAGATGCCCATCATTGGAGTTCCCTTTGAAAGGGTAGGAATGGACTTGATCGGACCATTACCAACGACCTCGAAGGGACACCGCTACGCTCTGGTCATTGTTGACTACGCAACAAGGTTCATTGAAGCATTTCCCCTTCGGGCCCCCACCACAACCAACGTGGCCGAAAAAATCGCGGAACTGTTCGCACGGGTAGGGTTCCCCAAAGAGGTCCTTACCGACCAAGGGACGCCCTTCACTTCACGCCTGATGAAAGAAGTATGCAAGTCACTAAACATCCACCAGCTAAGGAGTTCGGTTTATCACCCCCAGACCGACGGTCTGGTGGAAAGATACAACCAGACGCTGAAGGCAACGTTAAAGAAGATGTTGTCTACGGAGGGCCAGGCATGGGACCGATTGCTTCCCCTGGCGTTCTATGTGCTCAGGGCCCAGAAACAGAGTAGCCTGGGGTATTCTTCATTCGAGCTGCTTTACGGGCGAGTCCCTAGGTCGTTGTTAGAAATAACCAAAGACAGCTGGGAGACCCAAGAAGCCCAGGAACAGACGTCTCTCCTGGAGTATACCGTTCAGCTCCGGTCAAAACTCGGAAAGCTCAGAGGATTAGCACACACGAACCTGGAAATCCAACGTGACAAGCAGAAGGCCTATTACGACAGAGGGAAGAGACTACGACGCCTGCAGGTCGGGGACTGAGCTTTACTTCTTCTACCTTCGGTCACCCACAAGAACGAGTGGGTCGGGCCTTACGAGGTCCTGGAGACGATAGGAAACACCACCTACAAACTCAGGCTGTCACCCACCAAGATCCAGAGTTATCACATAAACCTATTAAAGAAGTGGATAGGCCCGAATCCACGTAACAACAACCTGGTCCTCCCTTCCATCCCCAGGAAAGACACCACCCTGGAAGACTTGGTCGTGAATACGGACCTGTCCTGTACCATGAAAAAGGAACTAAGGGCCGTCCTACAGCCCCTGGCCCCAATATTTTCAGACGTTCCGGGAAAAACGACATTGGTGGAACATCGCATAGACAAAGCCCCTGGAAAAACCATCAAACAGCGGCCGTATCGGATTCCCGCTTCCCGTCGAGAAGCCGTCCAGAAGGAAGTATCCGAAATGCTGCGTCTGGGAGTCATCCGACCCTCCCAGAGCAGCTGGTCCTCCCCTATCGTGATGGTCCCAAAGCCGGATGGCACGAAAAGATTCTGCGTGGACTTCAGGGCCCTGAACTCCATATCCTCGTTCGACGCCTATCCGATACCCAGAGTGGACGAACTTGTAGAGAAACTGGGAGACGCCGTTTTCATCAGTACGTTAGACTTGACAAAGGGATATTGGCAGGTGCCCCTACGCGAAGAAGACAGAAAGAAAACAGCCTTTGTCACAGACGAAGGACTCTATGAGTTCACGGGTCTACCGTTTGGCTTACACGGGGCACCTGCCACGTTTCAACGCCTGATGAATCATGTCCTAAAACCCTTCCTGGCCTTTAGTGCGGCCTATCTGAACGATATCGTCATATATAGCAAAACCTGGGAAGACCATTTGCGACATCTACATACCGTTTTGAAAGCACTACAACAAGCAGGGCTTCATGTCAATTCGAAGAAATCGAGAGTTGCCTTCAACAGCGTCAAGTACCTGGGTTACGTCCTTGGGAAGGGCACCATTGCACCACAGAGCGAGAAGATCAAAGCCATTCAGAACACCCCCTTTCCAAGTACAAAAAGGGAACTCCGGGCCTTCCTAGGACTGATAGGCTATTACCGGAGGTTCATTCCTCGTTTTGCTGAAGTAGCTACTCCCCTCACGAACCTCCTCAGACAGGACACAAGGCCTAGAGAACTCCAGAGACCCTCCTCGGAAGCCAGGGACGCCTTCGAGGGGTTGAAAAACATCATCATCACTACTTCCCCAGTGTTAGAATCACCTGACTTCTCCAAAACGTTCATTCTGGCCACCGATGCATCGGCCGTGGGGATAGTGGCGGTATTGTCACAGATGGGTACCGACGGCGTTGAACATCCTATATTGTTCACTAGCCGTAAACTGTTCCCCCGGGAATGCAGGTATTCGACAGTGGAACGTGAATGCCTGGCTATTAAATGGGCTGTGGAGAAGCTGCAGTATTACTTGGAGGGCAATCCTTTTATTTTACAGACTGATCACGCTCCCCTGACTTGGATGTACCGGAACCGGACACTGAACGCCAGAGTGCTGCGGTGGTTCCTGTCCCTCCAACCCTATTCCTTTAGGCTCCAACACAGAAAGGGCGCTGCCAACTGCAATGCGGACTATTTGTCCAGGCCCTTTGTTCTCCCCGATCGGGAGAAACCAGGGGGGGGAGGAGTGTCACTGGGCGGGTCGCCATGATACCGACTTTGAATGGTGGTCGGCTGTTCCCCCCCCTCTCACCTGTCTCTATTCCCGACTCACAGACTGCGGATACCTGGCCAGAGGAGTGGACACCGTCAGACTTCGGGACACGATGGGAGCACGGAGACGACGAGGCGTACGGACCCTTTAAGGATCCTGGCTGTGTGGTGGAAACTCCGCCCCCCTGGTCGGTGACGACGCCAAAAGGCAGCCCGACCCGGAAGACGTCGAACAGCAGTTCCAGAGTGAGAGAGGAAGGCAGAGCGAGAGACTGGAGAGCGGAGACGAACGGAGCGGGAGAGGAGACCCTGACGAGCCCAGCAGAGGACTACAAGCCAGGAGGCCAACGACCCGGCGATCCGCCCAGCCACGTTCCCGCGGGAGGAGCGTGGCTTTCCAAGGTACGGGGCAGAGTGGCGGGCTGGGTGACACGTAGCCAACCAAACGTGTGAATGTGCCTGTGTAAATAGTGTAAAAGTATCCGCCAAACACCCCCTTCCCTCACGAGCACAGAGAGCACCTGACTGGACGTGTGGTGGTTTCACTATAGCACCAGGTTTCCTTCACTCCCCGGCCCCATACAACGTAAAAATAAACCGGAACGAATACTAATAGTTCCTCACTTTCTGTTTCCTTCCATGGGATGTGCCTAACCCGAGAGGGATCTCCCGGTCACGTCATCTACCCCCGAAAAGCAGCGGCCTGGCAGGTACCGGAGCCCGGCGTGGGAGAAACACCCTGGAACATCCCATTTTTCCCCGAGGCGTCAAGACGGAGCCGGACGAGTTTGCCCGGTTGAGAGTGTCAAACAGAAGACGCAAAGCTTATCCAAAAATGAAACCTTCCTTAAAAAGTTTACTCCAGGTGTCTGACTCCCTACCTACTGTTCCTACCATTCCCGAACCCCAACACGTCACTTCCAAAATTGGAAGATAACCTCTAGATTAATTATGTAGATACCTGATTCTAACAAGATGAATTGCAAGAAGGTAAAAACATGATGTTATGTCAGTTATAGGTAAAGAACTGAGGATCAAGGGATGATGAATTTGCAAAAACAATTTAATGTATAAATGTACCATCCCATTCTATGTGCATAGAATTGGCCTTAAAAAACAAACCTATTTTAAATAAACATGAAAGTATATACCTGATAAAAACGAAGAGAAACAGTCACATACCTGTTGGATTAAAGTTCTACATGATGTATAAGGAAAGACCAGAAGACGGGAACGGGGTGGGGGGAGCTGGGAGGGAACGGGTCACGGTTGGGCGATTCAGTACTCTATTTGTCATGAGATAAAGGAACACTTGGATTTGATGTTTAGAATTTCACGGACTGTGATGCAGGGACTGACGTATGAAGTACTACGCCAAAGTTATGTTTTGGAAAACGGAAAAGACTGACAGTATGTTAAAGATGTTCTGCACATTGTAATAACTGATCCAGTCATGAATAAAGAGTTTAAAAAAAAAAAAAAAAAAACGAAGAGAAAGAGACACAGAGAAAATCGCAGCTTCTTCACAACGAGGGACAAAAATTTCTCGCACGTTTACAGATGATCTGCCTGGAATAAATAACAAGTATAAATGAGACTAGGCTCATACTGCTAAATTGCGGCGCATTTACTTGCTGTCGTGAAAAGAATTCCTGAATCCAAAGGTGTCGCAGCACTTCAAAGATGTGTGAAAAGCTTGGCACCTATTCAATGTAATATATATGGATTCTGATAACCATATATCTGTATAGATCTGCAAGGAAACAATGATGAAAATATCAGATGCTATTCTAGATTAAGAACACCTGCAGACGGTTGCTGCGAAAACCTACTAAATAAACGCCAAATCAATGTGCATAGTAAGGTAAGTTTAGATATTACTCTAGGCCCGTGTTTATTGGAAATGATGTGGGCTTATGCAAAAGGCAAGGACACGTGGATCATCTGGATGTGATGATCTAAAAATAGAATAAACATCAAATTGCAATGCATTGTAGTTAGGGTTACGACAAGTTGAAAGAATAAACATGTACATTTCAATAAACTTCTCTATCTAACCTTATAAGAAGAGGATGGCACTAGATTAACTCCTAAACTAGCCTCCGTGTACACATTACTAAAACCAGGCTGCGAAAATCGGCACGTCTAAGGAGGTTCCTACCACACTGTATGGAATGACTTGTAGCCTAAACAAAAATTAAAATGTCTTTAAAGAACTACTGCGCATATTTTAAAAATGGGGCACCAAGCTGGCCAATAAAGTGACCGCCATATCAAGTTATTTAACAAGAGCCGCGAATATCGGCACGTCTTGGAGGCTCCTATAAATCGTCTTGTAACCCCAAACTATTACAGTGCGCAAACCTTCATGAAAATGAACGGGATAATAAAGTGCAAAGGGGAACTGATGCGAGTAAACTAATCTACAAGGCTTGCAAAGGTTCCAAACAAACCACAAACAATGTGGCCTCCATATCTACTTACTTGGCATAGCCGCGAATCTCGGCACGTCACGAAGGCTCGGGTCTGATGTAGACGACGCGGGAGAATCACTGCCCGATTTAAATACCCCGCGCTTGCTCCGCGTTAGACGTTGCTATGTGGCGTGCAACGTGCAATACTACCATATAGTTGGTTAAACGGCCGCACTGCTTTTTCGGGGCCTGTGAAGGGTGACATGCAGCTCCACCCCAGATATCCTATCTCATGTAATAGAGGCTCACCACTGATATAAAGAAACTGAAAATAGCTATCGTATAGTTTATAAAAAGACCGCAATGCTATTAAGAGACCTATGAGTTATGGCTGGCCGCTACATTCTAGGTACCATATCTCCTATGATAGAGGTGCACCACTAGTATTAGAAAACTGAAGACCGCTAATATAACAGTGTATTTAAGAATAAAAATACGAGAATCCGATTATGGCAATACCACTAAATGTACCCTATATTCCTTAGAGGCGGCGCATTACTAATGTCTAAAGATTCAAGATAACCAAAATAACATCGGATTACGTCCATATAAATACGTTTGGTGGTATGCTGTTTAGGGTATAATCACATCTATATTGGTTGGAAGAGTAATTTCTTTTTGCACCATCAGTCGCTACCTCATGTATTGTAATTGTATCGTTTTGTGTTTCTGATGTACTTATATTGTTTTTTAGAAACTTCTTGGTGCTCTCCTGAAGAAGGCGACTTGTCACCTTTTACATTGACATTGTTGAACATCTTTTTTTGAAATTTCTTAGTTATGTACATTTATGTCTTTTTAACAAGTATGTTTTACAAATTGTGTTGTAAGTGGACAAAGTTGTTCCCTTCTTTTAATCATTTGTGTATATTTTTTCCTTGTCTTTCGTCCGTTTTAGAAAAAAAAAAATGATGTTTTTTATACTTTAATTGTATGGTCTGTTAAATATATTTTGACGTAGCTACTTATCTTTTTGTAAATGTAACCTGATTTTAGACCGGTAATTTGTGGCCTAGGAAAAATATCCGTATTAATACTATTAAGGTGAATGATGTCCGCCTGGGTTTTGATCTTATAGTAGAGTTGGGTGTTGTCTGCATAAAGGTGGTAGTTGATACCAGCTTGTTTAAGAATGAGGGTGAGGGGTGTCATAAAGAGGTTAAAGAGAGAGGGAGAGAGAATAGTTCCCTGGGGGACTCCTAAGGAGACCAGAGTGGGGTTAGATAGACAGATAGACCTTCTGCTCCCTATTCCCATCACTCCCTGCACTTCTCATCACTCTTCTTAAAGAGGCATTTAGCAATAAATTGTCCAATGTTACCGCAGTATTGGCATTTAAAATTTCTCCTTCCTGGCATCTGTCTCCACTCTCTTTGACCGCTTCCTTGCTCTCTGTTCACAACAGGAACCTGCACATTAATTTCTTTTCCTGCCTTTTCCTACTCATATTTCTGTATTTTTTGTGTCACCAGATTGCACTTTGGTCTTTATTTTTCTTCTCCTTTTCTTCCTTTTTCCTACAAAAATGTATGTGTGCTTATATTTCTGCCCTGGGTTTTATATTTAAGGCCATAACTTGATCTAAAATGTCTCCCAGTAGCCCCTGTTTTAAAACATTGCAGAATAACCTACAACTACCTCCTATGTCTACAGGTCCTACATCTGCTTCCCACTTTTTCTTCAGCAACTTTATGTAGTCTGCACAGGACTGTCCTGGAGACATAGTTTGTGCCATCAATGCCCTAACTTCTGGTCAGTCTGAGTACCTGTTCCTTAGTTCAGTCCACACACTTGAGTGTGCCACTCCAAAAGCAGAACCATTATGTTTTCCCTTAGTAATAGTTATTCCTTGTATCCCTCCACTTCTCATTATACTGTCCTCCTCATCCCCTACTATGGAGCTTAATAGTCCCTTTACATCTCTAAGAGCTAAAGGTTTTGTAGCCGTTGAATTTTCAAATGCTTTTATATACATTTCCCTGCTCCTTCATGTAATAGAGGCAGGCCCTTTTTTAGATTTTCTTTATCCATGTGTTGCCATGGAACATAGACAGACTGTGCTCCATGTGTCTTATACACCAGTTGCATCTGCATTACAGCGGTATTCCTGCCTCCATGTCCCTCATAATGTATCTCAGACCTTATAATATATTTCTTCCACACACACAGACTCTGTTGCGTGTAATCATAATCCCAGTCTGGGTCCCCATAACCTTGTAAAATACATAAATCAGCCATATTTATCAATTCAGGGTAAAAGGATCCTGCCCTTGGCCACACTTTCATCAGCTGCACCATACCTTCTGTCCACCCTGCAATGTTAATAGTAAATGGGACAACATTATACCAACTACTTTTTCATTGGGTGTCGAGTTACTATTTCCTTTCCTTTCTTTTTTCTGTATAAAACTGGTCATTCCCTTCATATTTCTTACATGAAGGGATCTTGCTCCTGCTGTGGGGAACTTTGTCGTAATTCTATTATACCCTCTGCTCGAAACGGACACCCAGACCTTGTTATACTACTGGGAAACACCTGCTCTCCTCTTGTTTGTTCTCTAAAGGCACTATGTTCCTCTAATCTTCTATTTATTTCAGCATTTCTGTTTTCAGCCTCTTGCCACAATTCCATGCGTTCACGTTCAAGAACCCTTCGGATTTCACTCCCCACTGAGTATATATTTTCCTCATCTTTCTCATCTTCTCCTGTAACATTCTTGATTTCTACATCCTATCCTATATCTCTTACAACTGGCTTTTCATCCGTCTTATAGATCTACTCTTATATTTAAGCAGTCATCAGCAATATGGCTTAGTCTCTCAATTGTGTTCTGTATTCCCTCTACACTGGTGGTCCGGTCACGATGCTCTTATCCTCTTCCTGATACATCTTTGATTGTTCCTCTAAGTCAAACTTCACCTCTGGGGTAGTAGTATATCATCTATTTCCTTCACTTGAGTTTTGGGGAATCCTGCTAGTCCATTCCAATATGTCCTTTGACTTTTGTTGCATCAATTTTCCATTATTGACTTGTCTTAATTTTACTGAAATGTCTCCTGTTAGGGACACTGTTCCCTCATATACATTTTCAGGTTTAAGAGAATCTTTATTATTTGTTTGAGCAAGTTCAACCTCCCTCATGTTTAACAAGTCATCAGCCTTTGGTGTAAATTTGTCTGTCAGTCAGGGATATTAAAGTTGGGTCTTTGTAGCTACAGCTGGAACATCAGTGTCCACTGAGTCTACTGAGGTAGTGGATTCCTTATCTTCCCCTAACAATGATGGATACATACCCTGACGCAATAAGGACCTTTAATTTTCTCAGATTATGTCGGGGGTAGTGCTCTGGATTCCACATGGGAATCCTGACCTAATATCTTCCACGTATCTAATGAGGCTAATATTTTTGTTCTGTATCTCCTTTATATGCTCCTAAGATATACCATATTACATAGGCTATCTCTGTATTATCAAAAGAGCCATATGGGGCCATGGAACCAGGGAAGTCTTTGTACCTTCTGGCCTTTCCTGACAATGTATTTGTATCTTATCAGAGTCTACTTGAAATGTAGAAATAAGGTGGGCTAATGGAGTCCCTTTCGCCCCCTGCCTCCTCAAGGAAGATTTCTTGAAGAAATGCATGACCTCACAATTTTTTCCTTTAATCTACCGGAAACTCATACTATTCAGTTATCCCAAAATAAGCAAGTTTCACACAGCAAACCTACACTAAAATCAGATGGAACTATATTATACGGAATAAATCTACCTGGTATCCTGGTAGCCCCAACTCTTACTATTCTTAAAGGCTCCTGTCCTAATGGAGTTAACACAAAGAAAAACTGTTGGTACCTCCGATAATGCAAGAGAACTCATAATCTATTACACATGCTATAATAATCACAAATCTACTATATATATATATATATATAAATATTTACTAGCAGCCCGTCCCGACGTTGTCCGGGTATGAAATAGAATGTGTGTATTCAGATACGGTCATTCGCGTGTTCGCCCGCTTTAGGCCAGCTGCATCCCTGGTTGATGTTAGCAAGTGCGTGTCCCCCCGCTTGAGGCCCAGCTGCAGCCCTGGTTCATGTTAGCAGGCGCATGTAATTAGTGTAGTGATCCGCCGCCTGAGCCCGGCTACAGCCCTGGCTGATGTTAGCAGGCGCGTGTAATTTGGTTTAATGTGATAGTTCAGTAACAGAGCGCATGAGAGGCAGCAGTAATTGTCCCCGCAGACACGCTCAGTCGCGTGTGCCCCCGCTTGAGGGCTAGCAGCGAGCGTCTAACAATTAGAATTGTGTGAGTCTTGAATTATTGTTTCCCGCTGTTCTTATTTTTTTATGACCAACGCTCTTCTGCCTCGAGTGCTTTTTAGACACCCCCCAGGCCAAGCCACACACTGTGTTCGGCCTTTTCAGACGCACCCAGGCCAAGGCACACACTGCATTCGGCACCCCCAGTATGTGTGAGATAACGGGCAGTCCCCCAAGGGAGTCTTGCGAATGGTTACTTACCACGCTTCGAGGTGAACGCCTTTGTGACGCCCCCAGCACACGGCCACAGCAGACGATCTGATTAATGTACGACCCAGATGGCATGAAGTGCGGAAAGTAGCACACGCCCCCAACATTTGTCACGCCCCCAGCGTGCCCCTTGATGCGGCGCAATTGGCACTTCACATGGCATGAATGGCGGACACACGCCCACAGCGTTTGTCAAGGCCCCAGCGTGTCACGCCCCCAGTATGTCACGCCCCCATCGTGCCCCTAGATGCGGCGCAATTACGACTCACATGGCATGAAGGGCGGAACGTACCACACACCCCCAGCGTTTGTAACACCCCCGGCACACGCCCACAGCAGAACGCAGACACGCCCACAAGGGACTACTTTGCTGGCACGGTTCTTTTACCTTTTAAATGTATATGATCGCCGTCTGCATAGCCTATGTCCTTCTGCTGCAAATGCCCTTTCCAACGCTGTATTGGGTGTTGTGATTGGTGCTGTGGTTACTGAGATTACCCGCCTCAAGGCTTTGGACACTCTCTTTATAATATTAGTATGTATATGTATATATATATATATATTTTGATACCCCTCGGTTCCTTTTCGCCAGAATTTGCAGCGCTCTTTTGCCGGTTCGTAAATCCCCGAGGCAGAACCACGCCGCATTTAAATCCACAACCAATTCCCCCAGCTGGGCAGAAAACGGGAAGAACTTGCGTTTGTCTTCACTTATGTGATTTTTTATTTAATCCTCACAGCATGGAGTTTCTCAAGCAGGCAGGCACAAATCTACGCGTTTCGGGATAGCATTTTCCTTGTTCACAATCAATTTGGCTCCAGGCTCTCAGTCTCAATATAGTGAGCCACATTATTACATCATTTCCTGTTTGATGTTATTTTGCCCCTCGGCCTTCTGGATGATGTCGTTTTTTGCAATTTTTTAAATACATTTTTATCCGTCTGCATAGCCTATGTCCTTCTGCTGCAACTGCCCTTTCCAACGCTGTATTGGGTGTTGTGATTGGTGCTGTGATCACTGACATTACCCGCCTCAAAGGTTTGGGTTCTCTCTTTATAATATTATAGTATAGTATTGATTTTTGGCAATTTCTTTTATACATTTTTTTATCCGTCTGCATAGCCTATGTCCTTCTGCAGCAACTGCCCTTTCCAACTCTGTATTGAGTGTTGTGATTGGTGCTGTGGTTACTGAGATTACCCGCCTCAAAGGTTTGGGCTCTCTCTTTATAATATTAGTATGGATATGAATAGTATGGATTTTTTGCAAATTTTGTAATACATTTTTTTATCCGTCTGCATAGCCGAAGTCCTTCTGCTGCAACTGCCCTTTCCAACGCTGTATTGGGTGTTGTGATTGGTGCTGTGGTTACTGAGATTACCTGCCTAAAAAGTTTGGGCTCTCTCTTTATAATATTAGTATGGATATATATATATATATATATTCCATCAAACACTTCACCTTTCGGCTGAAGAACCGAAGGACACATCAAGGGTTTAACACTGGGGTTCAACTGCTTTAATAGTTTTTACATGGCAGACCGGTTTCAGCGTCCTGCTTTCTTCAGTGCCAGCAGCCTTTTTCCATTATTTCCCCGCACTCGATCTTATGCGGTACTGCCCCGCCTCCTTTCATGAAACGAGGCTCACCTGCTCTTGACTACACCTCGTGCCTCTTCACTCCTGGGGACTACCAGTCCCACAATGCTGCACGGGGGTGTCACGAACTTGGGGGGAGTTATGGCAAATGTTCTCACTCTCCTCGTGTCCCTTTCTCTCGCCCAATGGAGTTCTGCAGACATACATCGGAGGCGCCACTTTGCAATAGCGCCTCATTGGGAAGTCCCAACCCGCCGTACTCACAGGAGCATCGATGCCTAACAGGTATCCACTGGTGGGTCACAAATTAAATCCGATCCCTCGGTTACGTCAGTTTAAAGTTCCCATGACTCGTGACCTGCTTCTCTGAGAGGGTCCTCGTTACGCACCACGGGCAGCACATTCAATATTCCATCAAACACTTCACCTTTCGGCTGAAGAAACGAAGGACACATCAAGGTTTTAACACTGGGGTTCAACTGCTTTAATAGTTTTAAAGGTGAAGGCGAAAGGTGAAGTGTTTGATGGAATATTGAACGTGCTGCCCGTGGTGCGTAACGAGGACCCTCTCAGAGAAGCAGGTCACAAGTCATGGGAACTTTAAGCTGACGTAACCGAGGGATCGGATTTAATTTGTGACCCACCAGTGGATACCTGTTAGGCATCGATGCTGCTGTGAGTACGGCGGGTTGGGACTTCCCAATGAGGCGCCCAATGCGAAGTGGCGCCTCCGATGTATGTCTGCAGAACTCCATTGGGCGAGAGAAAGGGACACGAGGAGAGTGAGAACATTTGCCATAACTCCCCCCAAGTTCGTGACACCCCCGTGCAGCATTGTGGGACTGGTAGTCCCCGGGAGTGAAGAGGCACGAGGTGAAGTCAAGAGCAGGTGAGCCTCGTTTCATGAAAGGAGGCGGGGTAGTACCGCATAAGATCGAGTGCGGGGAAATAATGGAAAAAGGCTGCTGGCACTGAAGAAAGCAGGACGCTGAAACCGGTCTGCCATGTAAAAACTATTAAAGCAGTTGAACCCCAGTGTTAAACCCTTGATGTGTCCTTCGTTTCTTCAGCCGAAAGGTGAAGTGTTTGATGGAATATTGAACGTGCTGCCCGTGGTGCGTAACGAGGACCCTCTCAGAGAAGCAGGTCACAAGTCATGGGAACTTTAAACTGACGTAACCGAGGGATCGGATTTAATTTGTGACCCACCAGTGGATACCTGTTAGGCATCGATGCTGCTGTGAGTACGGCGGGTTGGGACTTCCCAATGAGGCGCTATTGCGAAGTGGGGCCTCCGATGTATGTCTGCAGAACTCCATTGGGCGAGAGAAAGGGACACGAGGAGAGTGAGAACATTTGCCAAAACTCCCCCCAAGTTCGTGACACCCCCGTGCAGCATTGTGGGACTGGTAGTCCCCGGGAGTGAAGAGGCACGAGGTGAAGTCAAGAGCAGGTGAGCCTCGTTTCATGAAAGGAGGCGGGGCAGTACCGCATAAGATCGAGTGCGGGGAAATAATGGAAAAAGGCTGCTGGCACTGAAGAAAGCAGGACGCTGAAACCGGTCTGCCATGTAAAAACTATTAAAGCAGTTGAACCCCAGTGTTAAACCCTTGATGTGTCCTTCGTTTCTTCAGCCGAAAGGTGAAGTGTTTGATGGAATATTGAACGTGCTGCCCGTGGTGCGTAACGAGGACCCTCTCAGAGAAGCAGGTCACAAGTCATGGGATATATATATATATATATATATATATATATATATATATATATATATATATATATATATATATATATATATATATATATATATATATATATATACTGAAAAAACCATAGGTTTTAGACCATATATAGTTAGGAATTTGCATTTACAAAACCTTGAAAATTCACTGAAAAAACCATAGGTTAGAGACCATATATAGTTAGCTGGACATTTTATTGACATAAAACCAATGAAATTCCATATATAGTTAGTTGCACTAACTATATATCGCGCACCCGCAATCCACTGCTGATGATGTCACATATTACATCATTCATGACATGGTCAGTGACATCACTGATGACATCATCTAGTGTCTGTGTGTTTTTGTAAAGTTTAAATATGTTTTACATATTGAAGAATGAGTGGGTGTATGGAAGACTGAGTGTGTGTGTGGCTGGCTGGGAGGTGTGTGACTCTGTGCATATCAATGTGTACTTGTATCAGTGATTGTATAAGAGAGTAAGTATGTGTTAGTATATGTGTGAAAAAGTATGGTGTTTTGTGTTTAACTGTATAGATGAGGAAATCGAAGTGTGATTGATTCTTTACAGGACTGACTAGGTGTGTGAGTAACTCCATGGATGAGTGGCAGAGTGTCTGCATAGGTGTATGAGTGCATATGATAGTGTTGTAATAATGAGTGACTGTATGTATGAGTGATTGTATGGGTGAATGAGTGAATGTGTGTGTAGACGTAGGAATCAGTGAGTGCGTATGTAGTAACTGGTATTGGTGTGTCATGATGTCATCAGTGATGTCATTTGAGATGTCATCAGTGATGTCACTGACCATGTCATGAATGATATAATATGTGACATCATCAGCAGTGGATTGCGGGTGCGCGATATATAGTTAGTGCAACTAACTAATATATGGAATTGCATTGGTTTTATGTCAATAAAATGTCCAGCTAACTATATATGGTCTATAACCTATGGTTTTTTCAGTGAATTTCATTGGTTTTTTAAAAGCTAATATCTATAGCTGTAAAATATATTCTTTATTACGTGACGTATCACGTAGCCACGTGAGACGCCTCATGACGCGTCGCATAACCGTGACGTATCGGCTCTGCAGCGCAAACAAAACCCGTAACGTAAGCGCGCCGGAGCACGCTTACAGATGTATATATTTTTTTTAACCTTAATTAGACAAAATCCACACGTGCACATATCTTGAGGCCTTGCAAAGGCACATCAAACAAACAGTCCCTACAATTTTGCCAAGTTTGCTGGAAATCTATTCCCTTAATTTTTTTTTTACTGTTTCTCTTGGTTTTCCCCTTGTTACGCTTACCGGGACGCTACCCGGTACGCGAACCGGACGCTCCAAAAACACAAGATGGCGGACTCCCGTTACGCTGCCGGTTAGCTGCCCGGTTCGCGTACCGGGAAGCGCCTCTACCACGAAAAATGGCAAAAATTTTTTTTTTATTTTTTGCCCCGCAGGGGACTTCAATATCCCCCTCATCAATCCTAGGGGGTCAGGAGGGGTTTACCTTGCCCCCTTTCCTTCATTTCCCCCTTCGTTTTTCACCACATCTTGTCTCTCGATCGTACCGAGAGACAAGATGGCGGCCGCTCCGGACTGTTTAGAATGTTGACAGACACCGGAGAGCCAATCAGCTTCGCTTCGCGAAGTTCCGTGACGCGTCCGGTACGCGAACCGGGGCGCTAACCGGAGCGCTGTCACAGATATATATATTTTTTTAAACGTTAATTTCTCAAAATCCACTGGAGCACATATATTGAAACATAGCAAAGGCACGTCGGGCAAACCATATCTACAATTTTGCCAAGTTTCATGTAAATCCATTCAGCCGTTCGAGCTAAAAGTGAGTCCAACCGCCCTATGGAAAAATGAATGGGAAAAACGCGTTTTGGGACCCCCCTTTTTTCTCGGCCCCCCCTTGACGAAACCCCCCCATATTTTCAGGGGCTGCTCAGAAACAAAATGTGCCATTTTCCTGTAAATTTCAGCCAATTCCGTCCACAAACGCCCAAGTTATTAGACATAGAATTTTCAGAAATCCCATAGAGAAAAAATCCTAACTATATATACCTACTGGCTATCGCCAGTAGGTAATATATATATATATTCACTGAAAAAACCATAGGTTATAGACCATATATAGTTAGGAATTAGCATTTACAAAACCTTGAAAATTCACTGAAAAAACCATAGGTTATAGACCATATATAGTTAGGAATTAGCATTTAAAAAACCTTATTTTACTCACACAAAACCATTGAAATTCCATATATAGTTAGTTGCACTAACTATATATCGCGCACCCGCAATCCACTGCTGATCATGTCACATATTACATCATTCATGACATGGTCAGTGACATCACTGATGACATCACTGATGACATCTCAAATGACATCAATGACCACATCACTGATGATATCATTCATGTGACAATACAATGCATCTCCTCACATTTTAATATAACCTCTGTTTCACCCAGTGTTAAATACAGAGTATAATTTTTGAAACCATTGACACACCAATACTAGTTACTACATACGTACTCACTGATTCCTACGTCTACACACACATTTACTCATTCACCCATACAATCATTCATACATACAATCACTCATCTTTACAACACTATCATATGCACTCATACACCTATACAGACACTCACACTCTGCCACTCATCCATGGAGTTACTCACACACCTAGTCAGTCCTGTAAAGAATCAATCACACTTCCATTTTCTTGTCTATACAGTTAAACATAGAGCACCTTACATTTTCAAACATATACTAACACATACTTACTTTCTTATACAATCATTGATACAAGTACACATTGATCTGCACAGTCACACACCTCCCAGCCAGCCACACACACACTCAGTCTCCCATACAAATACTTGGACAATCAATCAATAACCCATATAGTTAATCATATAGCTACTGATCAACACATGCAGCAGTTTACAGAACAACAGACATAATGATGCACAAATTAAGACAGTTTAGTCACTAACCCATGCACTCAGTGAGACACATTTAATCACTCACTCATACATTCAGTCATGCACCTACTAAATCCTTCGTCCAGACACTTATACATCTACTCATTCTTCAATATGTAAAACATATTTAAACTTTACAGAAACACACAGTCACTGGATGATGTCATCAGTGATCTCATCAGTGATGTCATTTGAGATGTCATCAGTGATGTCACTGACCATGTCATGAATGATGTAATATGTGACATGATCAGCAGTGGATTGCGGGTGCGCGATATATAGTTAGTGCAACTAACTATATATGGAATTTCAATGGTTTTGTGTGAGTAAAATAAGGTTTTTTAAATGCTAATTCCTAACTATATATGGTCTATAACCTATGGTTTTTTCAGTGAATTTTCAAGGTTTTGTAAATGCTAATTCCTAACTATATATGGTCTATAACCTATGGTTTTTTCAGTGAATTTCAATGGTTTTTTAATAGCAAATATCATAAGCTGTCGAATGTCAAGTACGTGGTAAGTGAAAACATTTTCGTGTTTATGCACACTGATCTGCTTTGAATGGTGCCCCCCCCCCCCTCATTTCTATTAGGAGTACTCTCTCTTTGCACATAGTGAAGGGTAGTTAACGCAGGCCTTTGCCCCCGTTGTAATACGTCGTGCCTGCTTCTCTCTCCATTTGATTGATTGTTATCCAAGTATTTACTGTTTTAGAATTGGTTCTCTTTGGTTCATTCTCTATTTACAAACAAACACAGAGTCGCAATACTCTGTTTAGTCTTCGCAGATAACGAAAAATCGTGTAAAAAAAAAAGAAAAGGAATCGAGCAAAATCAGTAGGCCACTAATGGGATCTCTTTTTGACCTCGCTAAAATAGAAACATTAGGAACAACCCCTCATGACAAATACAAAACTAGTGAGATGAACTGAACTCCACACAATGATGGCTGCAAAACAGCTTGGCTCCGCCACCCACCCCGCCCAAAATAACGATAAAGAGCGGCTGCCATGATTGGTTGCGGAATGGCCACGACGGAGCTACGAAATGGTGCTGCTCTCATGCTAACCCCAGCTTCAGTCTGAATATCCAGAAACACTGTAGACTACCAATTCGATCAGTTCCGGTAGCGCCCCAATGTAACCCGGTAGAGAAGAACTAGCCCTCCCCTCTTTGACTGATGGTTCTTGTTGCCTGTCCCTTCTGTTGTCATTTAACAGAACTATTTAGCCTGCTGAAAGGGGTTGTGTTCCAACCGCTGGTTGGTGGAGACATTTTGACTATATTCTGGACCTGCGTTGTCGCGTAATGCGTCATATGACGCGCCGCGTTAGCGCATCCGGAAGTCATCCGGGGCGCGCAGCGCGTAACGTAAGCATAACAAGTCATGTGACTTGTTAATAAAACTTTTCATTGGTTCATTTTACTTTTCTTATTCTAATGATGAAAGGCTTGGTCATATGACCTAAAAATTACGCTTTTTATTACTTCCGAACATAATTTTTTCTTAAATATATGTTATAATGTTCCAGGCTAATGTACTTTCCCGGAAAATTTACAACTGTCCTGCAAGTAAAATATATTCTTTTTTCGAGAAAAAGAGCGTTTCTTCGTCCCATGACGGAGCCGTTGAGCAAAAGAGGGTCGACCTGCTGTCTTAGTCGCCGATACGCCTGAATATGAGATTCTTATCGATCACTTTATGTTGCAGGAGTAGAAAACACAACAGCCCTTGACCATTTATCTTTACTGCGTTCCTTCGAATTATACCTTTTACCCTTCATGTAATTGGTCTGCTTTATTTCACTTGCCTTTTACTGATTCTAAAACAGTGACTATTATTAAAAACTTTACCATTGTATATACTACTACCATGTTTTCTTTTAAAAACCTTTATTGTGAAAATTTCATTATACAAATACGAGCCTATAACCACGTGGGCCGGCCACGGAGCAAACTGTAATCGTATATGATGAGTAGACATTTACACTGTAGAGGAACGTAACGGGCGGGCCATTGGGTTGCAAGAACTAAGGTGTCTAACAGTTACGGAATCGGTGGACGTACATTTTATAATTAAAATACGACAGGGCCAGTTACAATAAAATTATCTAGATATACATTTGCGGGCAAGTACCATGGGTGACGTTAATTCGAACTTTCAATAGTACAGTAATCAATAACACATCAGAACTTAATATCAATAGGGATGTCGAAATATTCAATCAATTCTCGTCCCCGCCCGCCATGTGCTTCAAAACTGCATACGTATCTCGTGATTTCAAGGTTCTGCAACCAGTACACAACAAGGAATTACGAGTCCCATTTATTCCGGCGCCATTTTGGGCAACGACGGGCAGGTCCAGGATATAGTCAAAATGTCTCTACCAACCATCGACTATGATGATGTTCATATGCTGTATTTATTAGAGTAACACTCATCTGTCCACATGAAATTAATTTGCCACAATCTAAACATGTCATTTTATTCTTTCCAAAGTTCTTCTAAATATTTGGGACCGTTTCCCTTGCCTCTGATGCTGTCAGTGCCACTTCTTTGATGAATGTACTAGCAGGTCAGGGGTTCTCCTCCAAATCTCTCTTTTATGCAGCACTATAATTAATTGGTGCCACCTCTCCATATGACGATGCATGGTATAGTTACCATAACTATATTTTTTTTCGGTTCCTCTGGAGAGTTCATCGTGGCAGATGAAGCGTGTAACGTACCGGGCATTTACCTTTTTTTGCATGTACAGGAAAGGAAAAAAAAAATCGAGCGTCCGAGTTCTAAGGTGTCCCAGGGCCATTTTAGTGGACCAGGCCCAAATCCAAAGAACAGGCCGCCATTTTGAGAGTCCTGTTGCAGCCGCCTGTCGCTGTAGCATCAAGAGCAGCCGAAACTCAGCTGAATGGCAACTGAAACGGTAAAGGGGCGCCCCACTACAGCAGACGAGCCTCCACCTAGGAAGGCCCGTTCACGCCGCCTCCCCCCCCCCCCCCCCTTCGGGCACCCCACGCCGTTATTCGGAGCAGTATTGTAGGATGGCCACACCAGTGCGGCAACTTGCTAGACATCACCTCGGTGGTAACCGAATCTCAACGCCTTGTGGTGTCTTCTATTCAGAAAACATTGTTATGCTGCCTTCGACCTATTCGCCGCAAGTGCGCACACAACTCAACTGCATAGCTTGCTAGACACCACCTCGGTGCCATCCGGATCTTGGAATCTCAGCGCCTTTTGGTGTCTTCTCTTCAGAAAATATTGTTGCGCTGCCTTTGGCCCCATTCGCACATCGGTCCGCTACTGACGCCATCTCACAGGCTAATGGGGCGCCCCACGCCGACTTTCAGCATTGTAGGATGACCACACCAGTACAGCAACTTGCTAGACATCACCTCGGTGCCATCCGGATCTCGGCGCCCCACTGCAGATGAAGTGCCTCTCAACTATGAAACCACCACGGTGACATCCGGATCTTGGCGCGTTGTGCTGCCTTCGGCCTATTCGCACATCGGTCCGCTACTGACGCCATCTCACAGGCTAATGGGGCGCCCCACGCCGACTTTCAGCATTGTAGGATGACCACACCAGTACAGCAACTTGCTAGACATCACCTCGGTGCCATCCGGATCTTGGCATCTCAACGCCTAGTGGTATCTTCCATACAGAAAATATTGTTGCGCTGCCTTTGACCCCATTCGCACATCGGTCCGCAACTTAGACATCACCTCGGTGCCATCCGGATCTTGGCATCTCAGCGCCTTGTGGTGTCAGTCAGAAAATATTGTTGCGCTGCCTTTGGCCCCATTCGCACATCAGTCCGCTACTGACACCATCTCACAGGCCAACAGGGCGCCCCACGCCGACTTTTACCATTGTAGGATGGCCACACCAGTGCCACAACTTGCTAGACACCACCTCGGTGCCATCCGGATCTTGGCATCTCAGCGCCTTGTGGTGTCTTCTATTCCGAAAATATTGTTGCGCTGCCTTTGGCCCCATTCGCACATCGGTCCGCTACTTCCGCCATCTCACAGGCCAACGGGGCGCCCCACGCCGACTTTCAACATTGTAGGATGGCCACACCAGTGCGGCAACTTACTAGACACCACCTCGGTGCCATCCGGATCTTGGCGCGTTGTGCTGGCTTCGGCCTATTCGCACATTGGTCCGCTACTGACGCAAACTCACAGGCCAACGGGGCGCCCCACGCCGACTTTCAGCATTGTAGGATGGCCACACCAGTGCTGCAACTTGCTGGACACCACCTCGGTGCCATCCGGATCTTGGCGCGTTGTATTGCCTTCGGCCTATTCGCACATCGGTCCGCTACTGACGCCGCCTCACGTGCCAACGTATTTTCTCCGCATTTTATACCCTATGCCGCATAACAGGTCATGTGACTTGTTTATAAAACTTTTCATTGGTTCATTTTACTTTTGGTTTCCTAATGATGGAAGGCTTGATCATATGACCTAAAAACAACACTTTTCATTGGATGAAAACTTTTTTTTTTCCCAAACGATGAAAGCCCCACCTTGTTTCTGGATGTTTCAGACTGAAGCTGGCTTCAGCATGAGAGCACCACCATCTCGTAGCTCCGTCGTGGTCATTCCGCGAGCAATCATGGCAACCGCTCCCCACCAGAAGCCTACAGGAGTCGGGGGGGCCCCCAAAACTTTTGATAAATCCTCCAGGCGGAGGGGACGCTTTCGAGAATGGGGTCCAAGACCTAGCAGACAAGCGTCCGATTTCCAAGGTGTCCCAGGGCCATTTCAGTGGACCAGGCCCAAAAAGGAAAGAGCCTGCCGCCATTTTGAGAGTCCTGTGACAGCCGCCTACGCTGCACCGCAAGAGTGGGCGCAACTCAGCTGAATTGCGGCTTTTGACACAGTGGACCAAAAACGGACGGAATGGCAACTGAAACGGTAAAGGGGCGCCCCACTACAACAGATGACACTCCACCTGGAGAGGCCCGTTCACGCCGCCTCCCCCGGGGCGCCCCACGCCGTTATTCGGAGCAGCATTGTAGGATACCAAAACCAGTGCGGCAACTTACTGGACATCACCTTGGTGCCATCGTTCTGCTGCCTTGGAACTATTCGCACAACAGTTTGCTACTGATGACCCACCCCCCGCGACGCCCCATGCCAGAAATCTGGACGTTGTGCTGCGTTGGAACTATTCGCACAGCCGACCGCTACTTCGTTGTTTTTCCCTAAAAATGTTTATATGTTATTACTGTTTTTGTTTTCTTGTATATATTTATAAGTTATTAAAGTTTTATAATCTTACTACTTTGTTGGAGTGCTATATATTTTTAATGTGACACATAATTGTAAAAACTTTGATGTACAAAGAGTCATCCCTGGAATCTTCCGCTTCAGGCTCGGTCCCCTCCCCAATCACAATACAGGATGGTTTTCAGATAATAGGAACGCGTCTGCTGTGACGGATCTCATCGAGTGTGGGCCTTGATCTACTATAACTCCTTTGAAGAGGGGTGATTCTTTACAGCTGGGGCCATAAACTACATCTGCAGGGCTAGCTGATACCCTAGGACCGGCCTGGACAATCGGACACAGAGGAAAAGGAGTGTCAGAGGGTGCGGTAGTGAATAGGGCGAAAGGGAGGTGTCGGGCGGGCACAGGGTGTGATTCTCAGGGAAGAGCAGCGCAGATGGGGGGTGGTTTATTACCCATGCATAAGACAGAGAGCGGGGGTGACCACTGCCTGGGGGAGATGCGTGCGAGGGTGGGGAGTCATGCTAAGGATCGACAGCGTGCACAGAGTGGGTCTGGTCAAGGCATCTAAAATGACTGCCGTGCACGACAAAAGTGTGGCATTTGAAAAAAGGCAAGATGGCGCAGACAATGTTTTTCAACACTTCCTGATTTCCTTCGAATCGAACGTTAACAGACGTTGGGGCATATTACCAAAGTTAAGCGATATTTATCCCTAACGATGCTTAGCAACGATTTTTTTACCGCTAAGCATCGTCAGAAATTATCGCAGATAAACCTTGCTATTATCAAGGTTTATCGCAAATACGATAAAAAACGACCGCAATGCATTAATATCGCTGAAAACTCAGCGATATTCATGCATTACCGAGCTAATGCTCTTAGCCATGTTATCCACCTCCCATTGGATAACATGCCTTAGAACTGCTCAGGGCAGGTGCTAGCTTTTGGAGATATTCGCGCTTATCGCGAATATTTCCAAAAGTTGATAATAGGAGATAGCGATGTTAGCGACTGTTTCCAGTCGCTAACATCTTGGCATGCCCACTTTGCATGTCATTAGTGATAAATATCACTCACATGCAAAGTGGGGCCCAAGATGGTCGCTATCTCCTACTAGCCGTCGCTAACTGGTGTTAGCAACAGCTAGGTAATACAGATATAATTTTATCTCCGCGAAGCGGAGCGCTGTTACAGATATATATCTTTTTTTGAACGTTAATTTCTCAAAATCCACTGGAGCACATATATTGAGACCTAGCAAAGGCACATCGGACTACCAGTCCCTACAATTTTGCCAAGTTTCGTGCAAATCCATTCAGCCGTTCGATTATTATTTTATTTTTATTTTTTTCTTCGCGGGGCCCTTTTAAAACCTCCACATCAAACCTAAGAGGTCAAGGAGGATCTACTATGCCCCCTTATGGTCATTTGCCCCTTCGCTTTGGCCTCCTCTTGTCTCTCGATCCTACCGAGAGACAAGATGGCGGCCGCTACGCACTGTTTGCAATGTTTACAGACGCCGGAGAACCAATCAGCTTCGCAAACCTCCGTTACGCGAAGCGGAGCGCTGTTACAGATATATATCTTTTTTTGAACGTTAATTTCTCAAAATCCACTGGAGCACATATATTGAGACCTAGCAAAGGCACATCGGGCTACCAGTCCCTAATATTTTACCAAGTTTCGTGCAAATCCATTCAGCCGTTCGATTATTATTATTATTTTTTTTTCTTTTGCCCCGCGGGGCCCTTTTAAAACCTCCACATCAAACCTAGGGGGTCAGCGAGGATCTACTATGCCCCCTTATGGTCATTTGCCCCTTCGCTTTGGCCTCCTCTTGTCTCTCGATCCTACCGAGAGACAAGATGGCGGCCGCTACGGACTGTTTGGAATGTTTACAGACGCCGGAGAACCAATCAGCTTCGCTTTACAAAGCTCCGTTGCGCGAAAAGTACGCGAACTGGAGCGCTGCCCGGTCCGCTGTTACAGATATATATCTTTTTTTGAACGTTAATTTCTCAAAATCCACTGAAGCACATATATTGAGACCTACAAAAGGCACATCGGGCTACCAGTCCCTACAATTTTGCCAAGTTTCGTGCAAATCCATTCAGCCGTTCGGGCTAAAAGTGAGGCCAACCGCCCTATGGAAAACTCAATGTTAAAAACACGTTTTGGGACCCCCCTTTTTTCTCGGCCCCCCCTTGACGAACCCCCCCCAAATTTTCAAGGGCTGCTCAGAAACAAAATGTGCCATTTTCCTGAAAATTTCAGCCAATTCCGTCCACAAACGCCAAAGTTATTAGACATAGAATTTTCAAAAATCCCATAGAGAAAAAATCCTAACTATATATACCTACTGGCGACCGCCAGTAGGTAATATATATATATATATATGTGTTTTTATTTTTTAAACAACTCGCCTAACATATTTATACATGTCAACGTTTTCTCTCTTTCGCCTGACGTTTTTCTAATTCAAACTGTCAGGGTAATCTTATATAATTTCTATTTCTCTAATAATTCCAAAAGGAAAAAACAGTCAGCCAAGTCTAACTAAATACACATCTATTTCTCTGACGTTTCCTAAACAAGGGTCTGTCAGGATCAACAAAACACATTTACTTCTTTCTCTCTCTCTCTCTCTCTCTCTCCCTCTCTGTCGATTCCTAAACAAAGGTCTGCCGGATTAACTAAATATACATCGCCGTTTCTAACAGTTGTAGATCAATACACAAGGAATCAACGATCGCTCTTTTTTCCTACCTTGTCTGGCCCCTGCAGACATCCCCCAGAACAGTATCTCTGTCGTCCCAAAAACAGATCTTTCTTCTCAACGGGCAACAATATTTTTGCCAACAGCCTTAACTTCAATACAGTATTAACAATAGAAAAAGCTTCCTGCTTTTCCGTTCGTTCCCACCCATTCTGCACACATTTCTTCAAAGTGCAGCTTTCCTATTTTCGTGACTCTAGCAGTCACGCTACCTACACAAATATAAGTTTGGAACATACTCTGCTGCTCTGAATTTCCTGCAAAATATTCAAATCATGAAAGTTCCAAGAAACACACAATTGTAGGAAATAACACTTAAAAGTCAGATCGAATCTAGCCCTTTTTCCAAAGCAGGCTGTAGATTATTACAAGATAAATGTGCACTTTAAACATGCACTTTAACCACACATTTAAACAGCCTCATACAAAATGTCCTTATTTACACAATAAAAATGCTTCACAGTGTATGGGTGAGAGACAGGTAAAACAGAATAATGAACAGAATGATTAGGGCTCAAAGCTAAATTAGGGTTTTGTTTCCTTTCACTAGTTTCCCAAGTTTGGTAAACTTCAGAACTAGCCAAGAAAACACACACTAGTTTGTCACAGAATGACATATGGGGCTTGGCATTTTATGACTTTTAAGAGTGTTTCCTTTGATCTTTTCCACTGGATGTGTGTATGACCTTTAACCTACTACAAGCAAGTCACAATGTAATGTTCAAGTTGCTCTTGTGTCTTCCCTTAGATCACAGATGCACCTGCAGCCACCATACCCCGTCCATTGAACGCCAAACTCGACTGTTCAAAGCTAGAAAACCTTGGCATTGGACAACGCACACCATTCCAGATCGGGATCAAGGAGTCGCTGTGGCCTTTCTTACTTGATAAACGCTGGAGGCAAACTGTCTTCCATTAGTTTGCTTTATGGATGTTTGAAGTGTAGAGTGTAAAATGTGTCTGAAACTTTTTATCACAAGCAGAAAGATTTTGTAGGGATATAAAAAAAATAGCTTCTTTATTTTTCGTTTCAATGCGGTGAAGGCTTTGCACACATGTTTGTGAGGTGGAGCTACATTCCTTGGCACAATCAGAAAGGGGAATTTTGCTTCAATTATTTGATTTTAGTGAATGCATTTATTAATGCTTTCTCAGCGCTATTGTTTTTCTATCTTTAGCAATAAGCTTAATCCTCTTGTGTGCAAACAAACAGTCACTATATGTGTGAACACCTGAAAAGACTCCTGGAAATTTTATGGTAAATGTATCTGTTTAAACACTTTATTGTGAACTATGTAGAGCTGACACCAAACAAACCGCATTTTAGCTGAAGCATTACAAGAGTAGCAGCAAAATAGGATGCTCTTTTAAGAGTAACTTAATTCACAATGGTAAAGGTACCTTTCTTAACGCCCTAAAGCACTGTAATGTTTAACTGAAATTATTTCTGCAATTCTGTTTTTTATTTTCCTTACATTCCCACTTCACATTTCCAAGCCAACGACATACAAACACATTACCACAGTGATTTCGAAAAGCAGTAACTATTACAGATCTATGAGTGATGCCACAGTTCCTGAATTCTGGAGTGTTCTTTAAAGTAAAACTGAAAGTATGTCTCTAATGATACTTATTTTTTATGCCAATTGAAAGGTTGGTTAAAGCAATCTCATTGGATGCTACAGAACCCTTGTCAGCATACGTTGGCTATTTCTTAAGATGGTTTGCATTAATCTCTAATGGACCTATTAAAATCAAAGCATGTCTATGATGCTGTTTACTAGGGAATTATATTTTCTATAAGAAAAGGTAAAAAAAAAATATTGCGTGCTTTGCACATTAGTAAGCCATCCTGTGTAGAAGTCACTGTTTGGGTATGTTACTGTTTAATGTTGTTGCTGTTATGGATAGATTTGGCTGTTGTTTTTTTGTACTCAATGACTTGACTTGAAAAAACGTTTTCTGACGTCGGACTAAGAGAAATTTAAGACTAATTATGTGCACTATCATTTTTGCAATGACTGATTATTCACATCAAGTGTATTTTCAAATACTTACCACGATGCTCTGTTTTCTTGAGAACTTTCACAGTTCAGAAAGCACAATTATTTGTCTTTGGGTATGTTTAATCAATTTTTTGTGGAATGTTCCATTGGCAGGGTATTATTGTGTTACTTGGCAGAAGCTTGATGTCACTTAATGGAAAGATATTTTTGTATAGCAGATAATCAGAGAAAGTTTCTTTACTGTCCACTGGATTGTTGTCAAAAGCCCTTCACAAGATGCACATTGAAAGTGTTCTTCACACTGCTGGAGAAGAGCTTGCTCCTAAATCATATTTTTGAATCTTTGAAAGCGAATTTCAGCAACAAGATGTTTGCAAATCACTGAAAATTTCCAGAGTAGCTTTATTTTGTCTAACTTATTCAGATATTTCCATTTTGTTTGGCATCTAATCTGTTAAAAAAAAGTGTATTTCTCAAAATACTTTATTTTTTCCAGTTAATTATCAATAAAATGCTTTTTGTCGTGCATTACAAGCAGTTTCAGTATTATATTTTTTCAGATAAATATCCTTTGTTGTTCAAGGGCATGTGTCCTATTTGAAATGTTATAATTTAGCAGTCAATATAAAAGTGGAACAGAAGGTCAGGACACACACCACATGGAAGGATTTGGGGTTGTAGAAGCTTTTGAAATCATGGTTGACTCGTTGAAATTGTATCTGGGCCACCCCCATTCTGCAGTAATTGGAAATGCCATGCAAGTCCTTGGTCACTAGAATCCAGCATCTTGGAGTTCTGGACCTTGGAAAAGTTATCACTAGCAAGTCTATTTTTTTTCATGTAATCATGTTTTATTGGTTTTTGTTGATGTTTACTGTGAACAAAGTGATTCATAAAAGGGGGTGGTGATGGACAGAGCATCTGAATTAAGCAGAACACTCCTACCCAGTCAAAAGATCAGGGCTTGATCCATCACCGTTTTTAGCTCACTGCACCCTCCCAGTTCAGAACCTGGCTACATGCAAATTAGTCTGTCCCTGGCCCAGTGCATCATGGCAACAGGGCAGACCAAACTACCAAGCCAATTCTTTACTGGAAAGGAAACAAGCTTCCGGGGACCGGTTTCTGGCATTGCAGCCGTCTTCGGCCCGGCTTGCTTGAATCCTGATGGTGCAGTGAACAAGGGACTCATGTCTGAGCATACCCTTCCACACTTGTAGTGGCCAAAATGATTCATAAAAGGGGGTGGTGATGGACAGAGCATCTGAATTAAGCAGAACACTCCTACCCAGTCAAAAGATCAGGGCTTGATCCATCACCGTTTTTAGCTCACTGCACCATCCCAGTTCAGAACCTGGCTACATGCAAATTAGTCTGTCCCTGGCCCAGTGCATCATGGGAACAGGGCAGACCAAACTACCAAGCCAATTCTTTACTGGAAAGGAAACAAGCTTCCGGGGACCGGTTTCTGGCATTGCAGCTATCTTCGGCCCGGCTTGCTTGAATCCTGATGGTGCAGTGAGCAAGGGACTCATGTCTGAGCATACCCTTCCACACTTGTAGTGGCCAAAATGATTCATAGGAGTGTTCTGCTTAATTCAGATACTCTGTCCATCACCACCCCCTTTAAGAATCGTTTTGGCCACCACAAGTGTGGAAGGGTATGCTCAGATGTGAGTCCCTTGCTCACTGCACCATCAGGATTCAAGCAAGCCGAGCCTTTGTTATTGAAGCACGGATAGCGTATACATATCTGATTGCTTAAGATGTATTACTTACAAAACACAATAAATAAATGTTTTCTTTGTGAGTTGCTATGCACCATTGAGAGTAAAAATAAAAAGAAGGCATTGTGCTAATTTTTACTGTCAACACCCCAAGCATTCCTTTGATTTAGCAATTTCTGAGCTTGAGGGCATTTCCCAGGCACTAGTTGATGCAACATTACACCACAGATTACTAAAAATAATGATTAGGCTTTTAGTAAGCATACTTGGATTAGGAGACCTATTCTCTTTAATTATTGTGCGTATGCCTTAATCATGTAGCTGCAGTATAGATAGCATTGCAGCAAGCTTCCCTGTGGCTAAAACGTGTAGTAACTGCGGCAGTGGGCACGCCTATCTTGCACCCCTTTCAACCACCACACTTATTTAAAATGAGTTAGTCTTAACGCTTGGCGTGGGAGCGTGATATAGTAATCTCACCCATTTTAAGATCTGCGGTAAAAAGATCATTACTTCGGTATCCCTAACCTACGGTGTCAGAAGCTTTTTCTAGATCAAGCGAAGTAAGAACATAGCTCCTACCTTCATGTTTTCTACATAGCTCTGTAGCAAACACTAGTGTATGAAGGACCAGCATGTCTAAGATTATACTTTTGCCACTTCCATCAAAGTTACCCAAGTAGATGACGTGTAGATTAGTAACTCCCTGATTCAAAAGCTTTGAATGATAGACATGAGATCTATCACCATAATAACCATGCCCCAGTAACAGTGCAAATTAATTTTTAGAACATGGGAAAGGAACCATTGTACGATACCCAGTGCATTGACAGACAACGGGTGCAGATTGAATAATACTTTAACCTCCCTTATGATGGTTGCTTAACTTTGGCAACATTTTGAAACAATTTTGAAACAACTATAGTAGAAAATGTGTGTCTTTTGTGGCTAACAATGATAAAGAGAGTTATCTAAGCTGATTCTACAAGCTGGCCAGGTTGCTGCAAGGCAGTGGACATAATGGCAAGGGTTCTCATAAAACCAAGATGCAGGTTGTAAGATTAAAAGGCCAAATCAATGCAATGGAAACAGTGGACGAGTTAATGAATCTCACGCAAAGTTTTGTGAAAGGGGTAACAAAGTCAATTTAATCTAGGAGGTTAAAGGGGGTAAATAAAAATAAAAATGTTGGTACAAATGTTAGAACTGGGGTCTAGTTGGTTGAGGTAGGTTCCCTAGTCCAAATAGGGACCCTTGCATCTAGTTGGGGAAAGGAGGGACAAACTTTTAGATAACGTCTGCTCACCCTCCGGTAGCTTGGCACGAGTAGCCAGGCTTCTCTCCACGGCAATGTGTAAAGTATTTACAACCACACTCACAGTAACACAGTGATAACACCAGAAATGGACACCACACTGATTTTATTTTTAAAAAAAGCGGTTTCTTTATCAGAAGAAATACGATGAGAGCAAACAATAGAAATCCAACATATGCGTATTCGTAATATTTCACTTTGCCAGTTATTAGGCCAACAATCACTTGTAGGTTCTTGTGGTATCAATGAGCAGTTCACGATGATCGAATGCAGTCCTAATGCAATGCTATGCAGTTGTAAAGCAGTTCGTAGTGTAGAAATAAGACCATATTTAATGCAAGTACTAATGCAGTTCATAATGTACAAATAAGACAGTCCTTAATGCAAGTATTAATGCAGTTCTCAATGCAGGAATAATGCAGTTCATAATGCAAAAATAATGCAGTTCTTAATGCAAGAATAAGACAGTTCTTAATGCAAGGATAACACTATAAACCAATCTGTGTGATCAGCTCGGGCACTACTAGGCCCCAACAACAGAGACAACGGTCGTAAACTTAAAGGGGCGGCCCCGGTACTGCTGGGCAGGTACGTGCCGTTCGGGGACTCGTTGCGTCTAGCGCTGTGCAGCGGGAGAGAGATCGGAGTACTCCTGTACTCCTCCTGCATGCCTCCCCAGGTCACACGCCTGCGGCTCCCGACTAGAGTCCAATCCTTACCTAGGGGGTGCGCTGCCTCGCTCTCTCTCTTCGCTCATCGGATGTCCTGCTGGGCGGTACCGATGGCGTTGCAGCTCCGTTGCTAGGCGATGTAACCGACGGGTTACGGCGCTGCCTTCTCCTTCGTTGACGATCTTGGGCAGATTCATCTTGGCGAACAACGATCCCTTTCAACTTGCAGCTTCCTTAGCTTTCAGAAATCCTTTAGCACATTGCGGCTCGGGCCGGCGGTGACAATCCTTACTCACAGCCTCCGTTAAGATGATGGCTCGGGCCACAAACAGCAATGCAGCAGCGTGGACGATGTTTCATGCTGCTGGGGAATGTGGTCAAGGGGCACCTCGTAAACAGTACCACAGACCACATAGCAGTCTCAGGCGTGCAAAAGCACACGCACCAAGCGTCGCTGAGACACAGTTGGAAACGTTGATGTTCCTGAGTTTCCACAACAGAGGGCCAGCTCTCCTCGGGCCCTTGGAGACAAGTTACTTCAGTACACAGCACACAGCAAAGTCCCTTGTCCTCTCCTTAGTCAAATCAGCAAACTGCAGGCCAGCCCCAGAACACACAGCAAGGGCAGTCCTTCTCTAAAGCTGTTCTTCTTTGGCAGAGGTTTCTCTTGATCAAAACATAGTTTCAATCCTTTTTCAGTCTTGAGTTCAGGGGTTTCAGCTCTCACATTTATACCCCTGAATGCCTTTGAAGTCCTTGTGGTCAGGGGTTCTGAACCCGGTCCAAACCAGACCTGGGTGTCTTCCTGCCAGTGCACACACTCTTCCATTGTTAGTGAGGGTCTGGGCCCCAGACGCTCCGCAGCAGTTGGAGCCATCCTTTAGTGGCAGCAGCACAGCCCTGTTCACATCTAGGGAGCTACTTTTCCTGTTGTGTGGCGTTTTAAGCTCCGAGTGAATTTTCCAGATTCAGGCCCTTATATAGGTACAGTTCACATTGCCTTTATATAGGCATAGAAATCAAGCCCTTATTTAGGCATAGCCCATGCTACCCAAATACAGACATGGCTACTTCACCCGTACCAAACGTCACAACGATTTCTTGGAAAACCAGCTCAAACAGTTAGGGAACTTCCCCTTGCTTGAATATTGATTTGTCCAAGAACTCAGTTACTTTACAAAGAACAACTAGTCCCTAGGGGTTTTTTCCTGACATTCATATGCCCGACTTTACGTCAAACTATGGCATTCCTAAACACCTTCAAAGTATTAATATACCTTCACTTGCTGTAGCAAGATACGGTGGTTCGGAGCAGTTTGAAGGCCTACTTGCCTGACGCAGCTCGCTACAGCAAGTGCAGAAGGAAGCCGACTCTCCAGCTGACGCACTGATCAAAAAGCTGTCTTTCTCCTACCGAGAATCCAGCTCCAGCGTTTCAGGCTCCCCTTGAGGGGTGTTGGGGAAATAGAGTCCCGAGACAGAGATACCAGACCTCCTTCATTCTAACAAAGTATGGAGCTGATTAGAACCTAGAGAAACCTGTTGTAGATTCTTGGCAAAAAAACGAAACCTATGCTACACAATACTGACTTCTTCCCTCATACTAGACTTAGGTTAGGTACATTGGGGTATGCGTATTTTAGAAGCACCAGTTGAGTATTTTAGTCAATGTTATTTATGTATTTTTATATGGCTTGGAAACCATACAATGCTTTTACAGTATTATTTTGTAATACTATTCTCGCTGTAAGCATTATACTTTGGAGTCTGCATAACGATTGTAGCAGTTCACTTCCCTTGCATGAGAAAGAAGACTGTTCAATAAACCCTTTTTATTGAAAACGCCCGTCTCTATTTCTCTGCAACTCTGTAGAAACGAAGCATGCATGATTGACTGAGTGAAATACTTATCTATTGTTTCCATGTCTCTGAGAGATTTATTCTTATTCTTGGGAAACAAAGTTGTCATGTTTATGCGATTGTCAGAAACTAATCCCTTCTTGTGTATTCGAGAAAGTGTCTAGTGACCTCTGAGATAGCTGGCACACACACAATTAAGTTTAGTATATTCGATAGAGACCTAGTTGACCTCGGTCCTACGTCAAATCTATAGGATATATTATTCCAATGCGCAGAGCCTATTGGGAATATAGGAACTATACTATTTGGCGCCCAACGTTTGGTAAGGCACTAATTTAACGCTAGAGACTAAAGTAACTCAGTCGTGCTTTTCTCAGAGACCCCTTTTTCTGTAAATACTCTAATACAGTGGTTCCCAAACTTTTGACTCCTAAGGACCCCTATTGAGTCACTATTGGAAGCCAAGGACCCCCAAACAATTAGTACGATTTAACTTTCAAACATTAAAACAGTAGTTTGAAAAAAGTAAACACACACTTGTGCACACCAAACAAATACTCGACTCACTAAAGATTTTAATATTTTATATAGAAAGAATTATCAATATCGAAATCTTTTAATGGGATGGTTAGTGCTACATCTCGGCAACTAACTTTTCAATATTTGGTTCTATTTCTCAGCACGAGGCTCCTGCCAGGGCCAGACTAAAACCCAAAGCTGCCGTAGCAAATGTTGTCAGACCAGTCCCAGTACTAAGTGCAGTTCGGGAGCCTGGCCACTGCAAAGCAAACTTTGGAGGGCTCTCCCACCAAGGAAATTTGGGGGAAAATGGTGCATTCTGCAATACATTTGTTATTATATATTGAATTTAATTTGCTTTTAAAGCATAGTAAATGATGACCTTACTATGCACCAGTACAACAATCTTTTTGGGGCTCTTTTGTGAATCCCTCACTATCACTCTCTAACAGTGCCTCTCTTCTCTCAATAGCTCCTCTGTCACATGTATTTCATTTGTTTTATAGCATCTCTCATACAAGTGTAGGGTGTCGGAGCACTTTACATCACACACATACAGACAATGAATCGTACGTGTGTAAATCGCTGTATAGAAAATGTTATGTTATATAAGGCAAAGGGGACTTCAAGATGTAGGATTCACATGTCATCCATACTGGTGAGCATTTTTTAAGAATGATTGGGTCCAGAGAAGCGCAAAATCCTGATAAAGAATGTAATATAGGGGTTACCTTTGACTTTAATTATAACAGTTTAATTCTACCCAAACAAACCTTTTTGGCAATATGAGAATTATGAAAGACTGGGGGAAAAAAAGATAGCATGCTAACTTCTACCATGCAGCCGTTTGATGGCAGGTCATAGCTTCAGGTGCTAGACTATGACAGTAACTCATAAACTGCACAGTAACAAAATAATCTCTGTAACAAAAGCAGTAACCCACTGAGCTATGCACATAAACTACAGTTTTTTTTGCAATGCATGGTACACATTCTTTGCGGCAGGCATATTAACCCTCTGTGCTACCTTAAATGAGTCAAACCTGCTACTGAACAAAACATGCATCCCTCTTCAGCAGGTATATTAATCACTGGATGTTATCTTGACACTTATAGTTGCCCGAAAGCTACAGATTATTCAAGGAAATTTGAAGTGCTTTAAAAACTGTTGCTTGCGGACCCCCTGGGAATGTGTCACGGACCCCTGGGGGTCCTCGGACCACAGTTTGGGAAACACTGCTCTAATAGACTTCTGGAGTGGGTAAAGGGATAATATCCGCCATAGCTGAGTAGGATGAAAATACTATATCAGTTTTTGGTTTTTTCGACGATGAATGATAGTGTTCCAAAATATTGTGCACCTTATCTTTGTTTCCTTGAAACTTGCTCTGCAACTTTCATTAAACCATGTCGATTAACGGCAACAACGCCGCAACCAGTGAAACTGCAGCAGATGCAGCCGTATAACGTTTATAACGTTTACATTTTACAGGTTTCCAAGAGACCAACGAGGATGCTATAAGCATTCCTGAAACTTTAAGGAAAGCCATCACTAGAAAACTTATAAGAAATGGCCTGTCATCTAGAGGTGGTAGGGTAGTTTTTGTGATAGAGGCACTTGAATATCATCAGACAGAGGTATTCTATTCATGGATAGTCTTCCCTGAAGCAAATCCAGGAACGAAAGTGTTTCACTTCTACAAAGAAGATGAACCACCAGAGGAATGCATTCCTTTCGAGGACATTGAAATTCCACTAACATACCAAGAGCATGCGCTCTGGTTTAAAGGCGCCCTAAAACATATACATTACTTTACCAGGCTCGGTCCACTAGGTAGACCAGGAGCAACATGGCCGGTATTAGCCAGCTATACACCACATCCTGCCATTGAAGAAATGTCGGATGAGGAACTATTAGTTGAGCTAAAAGAACTAATCGAAATTTACAGACAATTGGTTCAACATGTCATGCGGACCTTTACTGTCCAAACGACAATAAGGATTCCACAACACACCCCTAACCAGGGGAACACAAATAAAATTACACCACAGACTCCACATTCAGTCGTTGGTAAATTACCCGCAAAACGGGAACAAATTCCATTCTAGATAGCTCATACAATTACTCCAATCGAGGCAGTATTTCCCGATACTACCCCTCATGAGAAACACAGAATTCTAACAATCTGTTTACCAATGGGGATCGCAACACACCTGAAGGACTGTGTCACTTGGGGTACAGTCTTTGCTGAAATCTACACTAAAACACGTGACGTTCCGTCTATGACGGTATTACCAGGCGTCCTGAAACAGATTCAAAATGAATACGGGGCAGAGCCTGCTTTAAAACTGGGTATGAAATTACTGAAAGATTTCAAACAGGTCTCAGCAATAATATTACCTAATATTAAAGGTGAAGGAGCATCCGTGGCGATCCGCCAAAAGCTAAGAGAATTTGATGTAACTGAGCAACCACATGAACTGGCCAGAAAAATCCTATGAAGAATTAGGCAGAGACAGCTTGGGTGGGAAACCAGTTAAACCTCAACTGTCAGAAAGTCCTGAAAAGGTCTTTATTAAAAACACTCCTCCTCCGAAAAAAGAAGTGGGGGAACACTAAACGAACTTCTAAAGAGAAGCATTCTCAATCCCGAGGTAGGTCTCCTCAAAAGGAGCCCTCTGAAAGGAGGTATAACCTCAGGAATAGGGATAATTTGAGAAAACCTGATAGATATCAATATACTGATACACGTTCCTCTTGTACCTTTCAGACTTCCTCACATCCGAAAGAAGAGGACGGTCAGAACAAATGGAAGAACGCGTGAAGTCCAAAGACGATCAACACGTTCCAAGAAATAAGAAAACTCAATTCACCAAAAAGAAGGTAACGGGTTATCACGGGGTCGCGGAGTCACCTATCTTGTTCCCCGTGACTGACTCTCCGTCTCCCCTACAGGACTGGTCCGGGCCCTTTAAGGGAAGCCTGGACTTCCCAGACTTTGAACCCAACCCCCTGACGTCAGAGGACGACGGGCTGTCCTCATTGGCCGCAACCGAAGAAAAGGCGGACCCGGAAGACGCGGAGTTGCTGGTGTGCCGAGGAGACATCGAGCCGAGGAGAAGAAACCAACGTGAGGAGCAAGGGACGGAGGACGCAGAGTCGGTGGGAAGATCCAGCAAACCCGGGACGAAGCAAGCCGACAACGGAACGTCGGAGCGAGAGGGAGACTACGAAGACCCACCAAGGGAGAAGCCAGGAGGCCACCGTCCCCACGCATCGCCCAGCCACGCGCAGTAAGACGCGTGGCTCAGCCAGGTATGGGGGTACTTTAGAGACCTACTTCGCTTTAACAAAGGTGGGACCGGGTAACGGAGGGAGTGGGAGGGACCGTCGTTCCAGGCCACCAGTTACTTTGAGCACTTTTCACACCACACTTCGGGCTACTGTTCTTTCGAGGATGCTGCTGGTGACGGTTGATTGGTCTATCTCATCCTCACAAATGTTACCCTCACTCCCTGCCCCATTTTCAGTTTGTTAGAATCAAGCAGTGAACTAACTGCCACGTTTCCTTTCTCCTCTTCCAACCGGGCAAGACGGTGAGATCGGGCTTTGAGGAAAACTGAAGACAAAGCAGGAAGTCAACCGAAACCCCTGGGAAAGCCAGAACTGTATTTTGAACTGCCTTGTGAAGAAAAACCTAATAAAACTTGCTGTTCGATACCTTAGTAGTGGCTCCTTCTCTCCTTGTACACCCATAAGGTTACAAGTGGCGAGCCAGATAGGAGACTTCCGTCTGTCAAGATGGAGACCTTGCTTACTCAAATGAGAGAAGGACAGGCCAAATTGGAATGGGCTAAAGGGCAGTCCACTGACCAAGCTGACAATGATAGAGCCGCGTTCACGGCCGCCATCCAACAGCAATCCGATAACCTGAATAAACTAGCCGAAGGACAAAACCAGCTTTTAGTAGCCCTCGGGCAAACCCGTGCCGCTGCCCCTCCAGGAGCCGTGGTGCCTCTTCAAAAGTATGTAGCGGGTGATGATCCCATTTCGTTCTTTTTGAACTTTGAAAGGGCCGCTAGAGCTAAGACATGGCCGGGAGAAAGATGGCCCTTCTATCTCGCTCCTCTTCTATCAGGAGAGGCACAAGCAGCGTATCAGCTAGCCAATAAAGACAGTACAGCTGCCTATGGACATTTAAAACAATTAATTTTAGATAGGCCTAAGGTCGACGATGAGTCATAGGTTGCGATCCCGACAAGAAAAGGGACTTCCAAACGACACACCCAAAACATTGTTTCTCAAATTAAAAGATGCAGCTGACGGATGGTTGAAACCGCAGGACTCGGTTATGGAAGACGTTATGAGCAAGATATACCTTGAGCAATTTCTTGAAGCTCTACCATATGGGACTCAAAGATGGCTTAGGCAGCATGCAGGACTAACATTGGAACATGCGATAGAAATGGCCACTTCCTATGCCCGAGCCCAAAGCCGTCCTAACTTCCGAGAGGCTGAAAGAAACAACACCAATAAACCCCCTGTGAAAATAGAAAAGAAGATAACCAAAACCCTGACAGAGCCTCCTTTCAGACCCTGTCCCCCTAAGCTCGAGCCTCCTGTTATGACCAGTCCCCAATGTTATGAGTGTGGGGAATGGGGCCATATTGCGAGGTATTCTCGTAAAAAGAAAGATAAAGAAGAAGAGCCAATGAAGTAGGATAGCTACCCCGCGCCATCATGTATGCTCAAGACACCGGCCCCACTTTTTACGTAAGTTTCTTACTCAATAATCAGAAGACCCAGGCCTTTTTAGATTCAGGATGTCGCCATTCATTAGTCAGGAAAAGCTTAATTCCTAGCCCTTCTCTTTTGGTAGGTCGTACAGTCAGAATAAAGTGTGTACATGGGGACATTCGAACCTATCCTTTAGCCAGGGTAACCATCACAACAGAAGAAGGCACCCAAGTACTGTGCGAATTAGGTGTACTCCCTGAATTGCCTGAACCCCTTATCATAGGTACTGACAATATTTGTTTTTCTACTCTAATGATTGAAGCATTACAAAGGAGTAAGCAACCAGAGATAAGTAGGACAGGGTTGTTGGTGTCAGAACCTTGGGCAACAGATTCCAACTTTCGAACCGCCCAACTAAACTATGCCTCTTTGACCCAAGTTTGGCAAAATGCTCAGGATAACAAAACCAAGGGGAAGCTCATCTACCCAGATTTTGTGGAAAGGAATGGGCTCTTATATAGACTGGGCCATGACCAAGCAACCCCCCAACTGATTGTGCCCACCGATTTCCGTGATCAAGTCATGTTTTATGCTCATGCCCATCTTCTGGCAGGGCACTCGAGCTGAAAAAACCACTGACTCGATCGTCCAAAACTTCTTTTGGCCAGGGGTGTATGCACAGGTGAAACGGTATTGTCAAGAGTGTCCCATTTGCCAGAAGCGCAACACCTATGTACCTCCTGAAGTGCCCTTAGTACCCCTCCCGATCATAGGGAAGCCCTTTGACAGGATTGGAGTTGATATAGTGGGACCTCTTCCTAAGTCAACAGGGGGCTACCAGTATGTCATGGTTGTCGTGGATTACGCTACCAGTTATCCAGAGTTATTTCCTTTAAGGGCCGCCACAACGACAGCTATCTCCCAAAGACTTGTGGAATTATTCGCGAGAATGGGTTTTCCCAAGGAATTGGTCACAGACCAAGGAACACCTTTTGTTTCTCGCCTCATGAAACAGGTATGTGCCCTTTTAAAAATCAAACACCTTCGCACCTCGGTTTACCACCCACAAACCGACGGTTTGTTCGAACGGTTTAATGGCCTCCTGAAAACCACCTTAAAGAAGCTCCTAACCGGTGACGGGAAACGCTGGGACCAATTGCTTCCGTTAGCACTGTTCGTTCTCAGTAGCCAAACTCAGACCAGCCTGGGCGCCTCTCCTTTTGAACTCCTTTTTGGAAGAAATCCCCGCACCCTGTTAGAGATCACCAGAGACAGCTGGGAGAGAGCGGGGACCCAGGACGCCCAAGAACTTTTGGAATACTCAGAACAGATAAAAAACAGGTTACATAAGCTAAGGACCCTGTTATATGAGACCCTTGAGAAGGCCCAAGTTAAGCAGAAAACCTTTTATGACAAAGGAAAAAAATGGAGATAACTGGCCATAGGTGATTGGGCCCTTGTCCTCTTACCAACCTCCACTCACAAACTCCGTAATGAGTGGCAAGGACCCTTCCCTGTGGTCCGCAAAATAGGAAAAACCATCTATGTACTAAAACTTTCACCCTCTAGAACCCAGATATACCACATTAACATCTTGAAAAAGTGGTTGGGTGCCCCACCACGTACATGTCAATCAGTATCTGTTGCCACGTCCGTCCCACACACAGTGGATCAAACGGTCCTAAACCCTGATCTTACTGAATGTAAGAAAAAAGAAGTATATGACATACTCCTGAAACATCATCACATTTTTTTTAGATCAGCCTGGTCGAACGACGCTAGCGGTACATTCCATCCCAACCCCTGCTGGAGTAACAGTAAAACAAAAGCCCTATCGCGTCCCTGAGGCACGAAGGAAGTTGCTAAAAGCAGAAGTAAATAAAATGTTAGAAGCAGGCCTAATAGTTCCCTCCAAAAGCAATTGGTCATCTCCGGTGGTTTTAGTGCCGAAACCGGACGGGAGCACTAGGTTTTGTATCGACTTTCGGGCTGTTAACAAAGTCTCCAAACAGGATGGGTATCCCCTACCGAGGGTGGACGAACTTATCGAGCGCCTTGGTGAGGCCCAATATATAACAACGATTGACCTCACCAAGGGCTATTGGCAAGTACCCCTTCTTCCCCAAGATCAGGAGAAGACCGCCTTTTCGACCCCTGAAGGGTTATTTCATTTTACTGTTCTTCCTTTTGGCCTGCATGGGGCTCCTGCGACGTTTCAACGTCCCATGGACATCCTCTTAGCCCCTTACACCCAGTTCGCAGCTGCCAGTCCCACCTGGGAAGCCCACCTTTACCACCTGGAACAAATACTAGGGGCCTTACAAGAAGCAGGGCTACACATATATGGGAAAAAAATCACGAATCGCATTTACTCAAGTTAAGTATCTGGGTTACGTACTGGGAGAAGGTCATCTGTTCCCTCAACAAGAAAAGATAAAAGCCATCCAGTCACAGGCCTTTCCTACCACCAGAAGAGATCTTAAGACTTTCCTGGGTCTGGTCGGCTACTATCGCCGCTTCATTCCGCACTTTGCTTCAGTCTCTGCTCCCCTAACTGATATGCTAAAAAAGACCGCTACTTCTTTGCACTATAAAAGTCCCTCTCCTCAGGCTTGCACCGCCTTCCAACAACTTAAGGACATCTTATCCTCCGCTCCAGTCCTAATGACCCCCGATGTCGAGAAACCATTCTTCCTTCAAACCGATGCATCAGGCGTACGTCTAGGGGCGGTATTGTCACAACTGGACAACGAAGGCAGGGAAAAACCCCTCTTGTATCTGAGTCGGAAGTTGTTTCCTAGGGAAATCGCATACTCGACGATCGAAAAAGAGTGCCTGGCGGTCAAATGGAGCATCGACAAGCTCCGTTACTACCTAGAAGGTCGTCATTTCACTTTATTTACTGATCATGCCCCATTGACATGGTTGCAACAGAACAAGGGAAGGAATGTTCGCATCTTACGCTGGTTCCTTTCACTTCAGCCCTATGACTTTGAAGTATGCCATAGAAAGGGCACGAACCAAACTAATGCTGACTTCCTCTCCCGTTATCCACTTTCCCCCGAACGAGAAAAGCTAGGGGGGAGATTTGTCACGGGGTCGCGGAGTCACCTATCTTGTTCCCCGTGACTGACTCTCCGTCTCCCCTACAGGACTGGTCCGGGCCCTTTAAGGGAAGCCTGGACTTCCCAGACTTTGAACCCAACCCCCTGACGTCAGAGGACGACGGCCTGTCCTCATTGGCCGCAACCGAAGAAAACGCGGACCCGGAAGACGCGGAGTTTCTGGTGTGCCGAGGAGACATCGAGCCGAGGAGAAGAAACCGAAGTGAGGAGCAAGGGACGGAGGACGCAAAGTCGGTGGGAAGATCCAGCAAACCCGGGACGAAGCAAGCCGACAACGGAACGTCTGAGCGAGAGGGAGACCCGGAAGACCCGCCGGGGGAGAAGCCAGGAGGCCACCGTCCCCACGCATCCCCCAGCCACGCGCAGGAAGATGCGTGGCTCAGCCAGGTACGGGGGTGCTTTAGAGACCTACTTCGCTTTAACAAAGGGGGGACCGGGTAACGGAGGGAGTGGGAGGGACAGTCGTTCCAGGCCACCAGTTACTTTGAGCACTTTTCACACCACACTTCGGGCTACTGTTCTTTCGAGGACGCTGCTGGTGACGGTTGATCGGTCTATCTCCTCCTCACGAATGTTACCCTCACTCCCTGCCCCATTTTCAGTTTGTTACAATCAAGTAGTGAACTAACTGCCACGTTTCCTTTCTCCTCTTCCAACCGGGCGAGACGGTGAGACCGGGCTGTGAAGAAAACTGAAGACAAAGCAGGAAGTCAACCGAAACCCCTGGGAAAGCCAGAACTGTATTTTGAACTGCCTTGTGAAGAAAAACCTAATAAATCTTGCTGTTCGAGACCTTAGTAGTGGCTCCTTCTCTCCTTGTACACCCATAAGGTTACACAGGTCTAAAAATCAGACATGCCGAGGATCTTGAGGACACAACTCAAGAACGGGGAATGGGCTCAACCAATGTTGGACAGCGCAGCAGAAGTTACCATAGCTCACAAGAACTTGAAGGATCATCTGGAGACAGTGGACTTGAATGAGTACATCCAAGTTGAAACTGCAGATACCAGGGTTAGTGTCCCACATAAGTTATATGAAGTAACACTCCGGATGGAGGGGGACATAACTAGAAAAATAAGAGCACTCTTTTGGGAGCTTCTCTCGTAGGGTTATGACATTCTTCTAGCTGAACAAGACTGGCCACCTGAATTTGTCAGGGAGTACCCACATGGCGAAGACATCATTATGCCAGCTTTCTCCAACCACATTTCAATTCATTTAAAATATACCTATGCCAGGAAATGGGCAGTGGCCCAGGCTCCTGCATTATATAAAAATCATGTAGGATGTGATGAGGACTCGCCTCACCATAAAATCCAGTTAAAAAAACAACCAACTGCACAGCGGTAGTACCCAGTTAAGCAGGAAGCTAAAAAACAGGTCAGGGAGATATTAGATCAACTTGAATACCAAGGGGTGATTGAAACATGCACCTCGTCCATGAACAATCCTTTGTTTCCTGTCTCCAAACCGGACAATACATATCGTCTGGTTTTGGATTACAGACATCTAAACTCTTGTTGCAAAATTGTTGCAGTGCAAAATGCACACAGTGCAGCACTAATGAATAACTGTGCGTAAAAAATATAAAACCACATTAGATATTTCTAACGGTTTCTTCTGTCAAAACATTGCACCAGAAAGTAGGTATTTGACCTCTTTCTCAATAATGGGGGCACAGCTTCAATTCTGTTGTCTCCCACAGGGATTCAAGAATAGTCCAGGGTTTTTTTCAGCCAGAGTAACAGAGTTACTACAAACCTATGATGATGAGGCATTATCATATGTCTGACATCTAACAGATGATGACTTGGATAGGCACTTGAACAGGGTGAACACCATAATATTGGGCTTCGCCTCTGAAGGGTATAAATTAAATTTCACGAAATCGAGAATTGCCCATTTAAACGTCCTTTTTCTAGCATACGAATAATCAAGTGAAGGCAAAAGCCTGGCAGCAAACTTTCCAGAGAAATGTGCGCTGCTCCAACCTCCAAAAACGCTGAAAAACGTAGGGGATTCTAGGTTTCCTGAATTTCGGAAGAACTTGCATTCTAAATTACGCAGAAAGGGTTAAACCTCTCTACAAATTATTCAAACCTGATTTTAAAACAGTTAATTGGACTAAAAAACGCACAAATTTTGCATTCATTGCAAACAGATATGTTAGCAACAAAACATTTACAAACACGCGTAAACGTACACAACTTAGTGATCCGAATCATTCCAGGACAATGCGGATTCACATACTTAAACTTTAATGAAGGAGAAAAAGTACCAATTGCTTACAAATCACACTTGTACACACAAGCAGAAATGAAATTCACTTCAACAGAAAAAATTCTGACCGGTTCAAACTGCAGTAGCAAAAGAGAGAGCCCTCGCACAGGGTAAGCGCATAATGGTTGTTACTCCTGTACCTGCCTTGGAGGCAGTGACAAAAGCGAGCATTCCGAATGCTAAAGCTTTACATCCAAGATGGATACAATGGGCTAATTCTCTTGCTGCAACAGACGTTGAATACGTTTTTGACCCTTATTTGAGAACACAAGCATTTCTACAATATGAACAAGAATGTCCTCTGCCTACTGAGATTCTGCTTCTAGAAAAGTATGAATGTATAATTTATACTGAAGGATCAGCCCAACCCGCTACGGGGGGTAAACAAGCTCATAGTGCTGCAAGCGCGATCGTTAAAGGTCGCTGGTACGATGGTAAATTCCGACCTATGGTCACAAAAAGGCAATCGCTAGGAGATTGTACAGCTCAGCGAGCTGAACAACAAGCATTCAAGATGGCGCTTGAAAATACTGATCGCGAATTCCCCACACTCATAGTGTGCGATTCGTATTATTGTGTTCAATCTTACAATGAATACTTGCAAAACTGGATTCAAAACGGTTACAATGATGCAAAAGGTTGCACAATCAAGAATAAGTTGCTTTGGGAACAAGTAGTTCAGTTACGACAAGAACTACAAAAGGCTCACGTGATACATACACTGAGTCAACGTGATGGCATTCACGTTGCAGGGAATTCATTGGCTAATGAAGACGCGAAGGCAGCTGTGGAAACGGCTTCCGTAGCTGCGATCACTCATTCAAAAACAAAAATAGACTGCGAAATTATGCAAGCTGTCAATGTTTCAAGCAAAGACAGTGGTAAAACATTTACAAAAGGCTTTCTACTTAAATACTCATACATAACTTATGCAAATAATGTTCCATTTGCTCGAATACCTGAAGTGGGGAATAGAGTAATTCCAAACATAGATTAGGACTAATCTTAACAGCACATGCAGGATTTGCCTCTGCACACGGAGGAATTTCTGCCACAGTGTCATTATTAAAACAGTGATACTGGTGGCCACGCATGAGGAAACGGACCAGAAACTATGTTTTGGAATGTTAAATCTGCCAAAAGTTGAAAATGTCGACAGTGAAACGTCCTGCGCAGGCGCCCCTGTTAATTTCAGATAAACCATTAGCTTGCGTTAACCTGGATCACTGCAGTACCTAACAGAGGGATGGTAACTATAAATATGTCATGGTCGCAGTGAATTCGTGCTCAAGATTCATTTGGATGTGGCCTCAGTGCTCGGCTGACGCTCGAACTGTTCTAAAAGATTTGCGAGTCTTTATCGGCGCATATGCAGTCGGCACGCTACATTCTGACCAGGGTCCTGCGTTTAGCTCTCGAGCTTACAAGGAGGCCATGGCCAAATTGGGCGTTGCACTGCGGTAGTGTAGTCCATTCCATCCTGAGGGAAATTCCGTAGTGGAGAGAAAAAAACGGGACATAAAGCAATCTATAACAGCCAAGCTATTAGGCTCGGGTGACTGGTGGTCCAAACATCTAATAAGTGTCCCACGTAGTCTAAATAATCTGTCAAGAAGTTTTCTAGGCGGTATCACTCCATATGAAATCCTTTTTGGAACAAGAATGATTATTTCGGAACTCAATTGTCACACTTCAGTGGTGGAACAAAAACCCTTTGATATCAAAGATCGTTTGGCTGTTTTACAGGACTTAAATGAAATAAGAAAAAGCCAAAGTAACGTGTTCCTGAAGTCAACGACCACTGAAGCAAGACCTATCGGGATTCCAAAGATTGGGGATCTGGTCAGAGAAAAGATCGCGGACAAGAAGGTTTTTGGGCCTTCCTAAAGACAACCAGTACCTGTCCTAGTAATCCATGGATCAAGAACAGTATTACTGCAGCCCCTTGCTGGTAAAAAGGAGAACAAGTTCGTGCCCATCGACCTGGTAAAACCACATCATGTGGCCGATCATAAGCAGCAGGCCAAGTGGACTCCAAAGATGTAGCAGACGCCCGAATCTGGCTACTATCGAAGAGGTTCAAACTGAAAGACTCATCCCCTTTGAAGAATCTGCAGTGCGTAAAGAAGGACTATGTAACAAAGCCATGGAACTTGTACCTCTTGAGACCCAAATAACTGTTCGTCAAGAAGCGCCTGTCTACAATGAAATAGCATCTGACTATACAAATGTAACAAGTGATCAAGTGGTTCCAGTGATTTCAACGAATCCTGAAGCAATCCCTACAATTGACAGAACTGCCTCTGGCTATTTCAATAACTTTGATACGTTTTCCGAGGAGCCCAGCGAACCTGAAACTACGCCAGTAAAAATAACTTTAAAAGAACAAGCAACAGAACTTTTTCATCAACTGGAAAAGACTTATCTGGTTTCACCATGGATTGAACTTTGGATTGTGTTGGGTGTACTTTGTCTTCTACTTTGGTTGACTCTTGTAATAACTTTGGGAATGCTGTTAAATGGAAGATATGTTAAAAAGGACACCGCAAGTAAGAACATCAACTTACTACTCAAGCCACGCAAATCATCTCATTGTGAACAAAGAGGCTTGTCATCAGTGAACATGACAGCCGTTCCTATACCTGGTGGTATAGCTTGGGACAGAACTGATTATGAAAATTTTGGTCCGGCGGAGCTGTTGAAGATTCCACACCGGTTCAAGATTTCCTTGAATGACTTGGTTTCATCTAGTTCCTTTTCTGATGATTGGAATTGCGAGACTGTTAATAATATTATGTCAGGCTTAGAAATGTCTGCAAAGTTTAAAATCATGATTTCTTAGAGGGTTCATCAGATTATGAACAAATGTATTGTTATACTCACTATGGTCATCATTTCTTGCATAAATCTGCAAATCCTAGAAATGTATTCAAATATAACCAATGGGAACATTGTCCTACGCCACCAAAGGGTAGCTCAAAAACATTTTATGGCAAATTTCCATACTTTTCAGGTTTTAATGTTTCAAATGCAGAATCATTTTACTTTAAAAATGTTAATAGAACAGGAATGAAAAGTCTGTTGACAAATACCAAGCAAATTTATTCTGCGGCCTTTTATGCTCGGCTGTCTTCATTAGGTTTCGACTTTTGGAAAGACAACATTGAGACAAAAAGTGTCTGAGCACAAAAGACTGGCAGGTGCAGGACTTAGAAGCTTTATGTAGAGCCTGCATCATCCCAGAGCAAATAATGTTACTGATGGACACTGTCCAACAGACATCTTGTCTTGGATTAGCCAAGATCAAGGAGTTAAACAAACCATCCATACCTACACCTACACCTAATAGTAATAACACTTCAGAGGGGGTGGTCGACGTACATACTATTTTGCTTCACAACAGAACAGATCCAGATTTGAAAAAATGGTTAATCTGGCCCACAGACACAAACAACTGTCAAGATAGATTCCTGAATAAGTCACAAGGGTTCACATTCACTAGGCCAGATCCAAGATATGTTCAGAGACAGCATCCAGGCAGAGTAACAACATAAAGTGTAGGGAAACTGTGCCTTGAATGGCTATACAAGTCTACACTAAAGGAAGTAAAACAACACGTATATTTACTTAAAGATGGCGCTGATCTGAGGGACTTCTTACAAGGACCTACTAAACCTCGTCATAAACTTATTATATACGCTGGTATCTCTGCTCTATATAATAAAGCATGGAAGGTTATGCAAGTAGAGACTGCGGAACAAATACGAGAAATTGATTGTATTAATTTAGAGAAATCTCTCTGTAGTTGACAATGGGTTAACGACTCTGTCATCCAGGATATATTCTTTGGACAGCATACTATCCTCTGCCATAGACATAATGGAACAGGACATGGTCATGTTGCAAATTTAGAGCAAAGTCTACATTCATGCCACCTCCCCATGCCATCCCACCCAAGGTGGCTGTCTACGAACAAGCCGTCTCCAAGGACATTTAAGCACTGAGCAGGCACCATACTTTCCAGAACACCAGCACAGCAGAACGGGCTGCCATTCAATCCCTAAGATCCAATCAATCGATCATTATAAAACCCGTTGACAAAGGCGGAGGGACAGTCATCTTAAACAAAGAAGACTACAGACTTGAATGTGAGAGACTCTTCAGCGACACCAAAAACTATGAGAAACTGAATCAAGACCCAAGCGAAAACCTGAGAGCACGCATCCATTATCCATTCCCTGGTCGAAGAAGCTGAATCAACGGGACAAATCACACCTAGAGAGGCCAAGTTCCTCACCTCCACCACGGGCAAGATACCCTACTTCTATATACTACCAAAGACACACAAAAAAATAAATTACCCCCTCCAGGACGCCCCATCGTATCTGGAATAGGCTCCTTACTAGAACCACTATCCCGATAATGCGACTTTTTCCTCCAACCTATGGTCCAATCCACCAATACCTACCTCCAAGACACAAAAGATCTCCTGAGATTACTCAATACCTTAACCTTTGACCCTGTGACCTCCTTTGTAGTGAGCCTTGATGTAGAGAGCCTCTACACCAGCCTCCCACAAGATGACACACTAAACATCCTGGAGACTGTTTTGGAACAAGCTGACTGGAACTACCACACATCCAGGCGATTTGTCTGGGAATGCGCTAAACTCGCGCTAAAAGACAACTACTTCGAATTTGAAGGACGACTATACCTCCAGAAACACGGTACATCTATGGGGAGTGTTTTCGCCCTGAGCGTGGCAGGCCTGTATGTTCACGATTTCGAGTCAAAACATATATTTTCAAACCACGTGTCAAGGATCCCGGAAATCAAGTTCTATAAACGCTATTTAGACGATATCCTTCTGATCTGGCAAGGAGACACAGAGTCACTTAACAACTTCTGCCAATGGCTTGATAACTGTGACAAAAACCTCAAGTTCACAAACGTGTCGGACCACCAGAAGACCACCTTCCTAGACCTTGACATCTGGGCTGAAAATGGCAATCTACAAAGTAAAACCCACTATAAACCTACTGCCCGCAACTCGCTTTTACATTTCTCCAGCTTCCACCCCAGGCCTCTCCCGGAGAATCTCCCCTACAGCCAATATCTGCGGCTGCGTAGGAATTGTAGCAATGTGACAGATTTCAAAAACCAGGCCAAACACCTAAATAGCAAACTTCAAGACCGGGGTACCCCAAACATATCACTGACAAAGCAAAGAAGCGGGCCAGGAATCAGAACCGTGAGGCTCTCATTGGAAAACACCCACGAGAGCCCCAACCCACTCCTCTGACCTGTGTCACGACCTATAACACAGCCTCGACCAAAATCTCGAATATTGCCAAGAAACTTAGGAAAATTCTCAAAACTGGCAACCTCAACTGGGAACCTCCTTTGGTGTCCCACAAAAGAGCGAAATCCATCAAAGATGCTCTAGTATCCACAAGGCCGGAACCACTGCAAAGACCTGACAACACTGTGCTCAACGCTTGGGGGCTCCCAAGAGTAACCAGTCACTTTCCCTGTGGCAATTGCAGTGTTTGTCATCTGACTGAAACCAAGAAAACACTCCACCTGTAACCAGGCAAAACATGGGAACTAAGACAACACACCAACTGTAACACTGCACACGCTATATACCGTATTGTATGTCCATGTAATCTTACCTACATTGGGATGACCAACTGAAAAGTCAGGACCAGAATCTGCGAGCATCGGAGCACTATAAGGTGCGAAAACAATGTGACCAAAATGACCAACCACTTTTTGGAGGCTGGACACACCACCAATGAAATGCGCTGGGTCATTATAGAAACCCATGACCCCAAGGTGCCAAACATCCAACAGCAACTATTCCAACAGGAGCAAAGATGGATATATTGATTATCAAGCCACAAAACAGGGTTAAATGACAACATACCCTGGAACAGCCTTAACAGAGACTAATACGATGCATCTTGAGCTGTTATGTTCCCCTGACCAGTCTCCCGTCATATCTTGTGCTGTACCATGACAGCCCTTAGTTAACCACACCTTCACAGGCAGGGACTCTTGATTTATAAATGTTCCTTTGAAACATCCCCTTGATTAGTTCCTTATCAGATCTCCCACTGTACCATGACAGCCCTTGTCTAAACTCACTTCTGCAAGATAGAGACCATCTCAATTCAGATTATCACGCTCTTTTTGATCCGCTCCTGTGACAGTTTATGCCAGCTCCTATGTCCCGCCATTTTTGTTTCACCTACCGTGGCCCAAATGTAATTCTTCCTGTTATTGTAATGGGTTTAATTTACAGAGGCGACGTACACCTCCCTAACATGGCCGCCTTGCTTACAGCTCTGGCGGCATTTCCACACTAAACGCTCTGCACATGCCCCGCCATCTTTGTCTCCCCTACTGTGGCCTTAATGCAATCCTATTATGGTCATGGATATAATTTACAGAGGCACCTCCCTAAGATGGCTGCCTTACGTACAGCTCTAGCAGCATTTCCGCACTAAACACTCTGCGCATACTGACAGTTGTCTTACACACGCATTGCGCACGCATGCGTACTCGGACCTCTGCCTTGTCATTCTAGGAACCGGACGTGCATTTCCTCACATACCGCGACTCTATGACCTTTTTAAATACCGATCCCCTCGGCATTCCCAGCACCAGCCAGGACTACGAGGGACCGCAACAGGTTTACAGACGAGGACAATTTTTAACCAAGTAAGAGAAGCGTGCACCATTAGGGCTCCATCCACACGTTGTCTGCTACCGGACTCTGCATTTACAGCAATCCCCTTGTTTTTTGCAGATTGGTCTCTTGGATCAGTAACCCTCCCCCTGAGCCCCGATTCCCCCGTATTTAGCCTATTTAATTGTAACTAAATATTTATTACTGTGCATGTTTCATTGTGAATAGCAGCTATCACTATTTCAAGAGCCTTTTTAATTCACGATTTGTTCAGGAATATAAATTCACGTGTATTCCTGACTACCAGCGCATGCCTCGCTCAGTTATTTCCACTGTATCTACAGTCTTTTAATTCACTGTTTGTTTAGGAGTGTAGTGTCATGTTCATTCCTCACTACCAGTGCACTAACTAACTCCTTTCCTTACTACCAGTGCACAACGCGCTTAGGACTTTAATACCCATGGCTCGGTCCTCACCATACCGGGTTCATAACATCCCGTAGACTGCACTGGGTTCTCTTCACTACTGTATATGGCTTCCTTCTTGACCACAAGAGCCTAACAGCACCACCAAGTTAGTCTAAGATCAGCATTTCGTGTGCGCACACCTTTTACTTGCCCTTGCTATCCATTATTATCTTAGATGCGGCATGCATAGTTGCACCTGCATGCAGCCACCAGCTTGGGCTACAATCACTGTGGTAGTCAGAGACACTTGACTACATCTCACCATGAAGATTGCATTTTATTGTTACAAATTTATATGTTTTGTTGTCTCTTCTTTTTCTTACAGGTTTTTTCAAGTGTCAGTAAGTACGCAGACACTTTTTACCACACACGGCACGTGTGTAGCTATCACAAGGTTTCACGTGGCACTTCCACCTTTTGCCACTCACTTTCAGTCACTTCTAAGGTCCTGAAGAAAGCCCTTGCAACAGTTTTTACGGGCTGAAACATGTAGACCGCCACACATACAGCAACTGACGGTAGATAAGTCCAGATAGTTGCACAACACATATATTGTTTAATCATATCCTGAGCCGCCACTATTAAAGTCTTTTGGCAAGGATCCTCAGAGATATTTTTAACTGTAAATACCTTACGTCACAGCACACTTTTGCACAACACCAGATCCGCTGTAGTCTGGCGTCGCAGCACAACCGGGAGGCACTCGCCCCCTGGTTGGGACCCCAATGATTAAGCATGACACCAACCAGGTGTCCATGTTCTTACTACTCAGTGATCTAAATTACATACACATAGTGGGTCCTTCACATTGTTTAAGTCTCCCATGTTGCAACATGGTTAGTCGAAATTACGTTCTATGATGCTATTAGGCTGGACGTTACAAAACCTTCCTTCAGGCTATGTGCCATGGCGTTTAATTAACACCACGTCACTGTTTTCAGAATTCAATCTCCCTGCTAAACCGATCAAACTGGCAGAGGGGAGCATTGAAAAACTGGAAAGATTGCCATTTAGAGTCGCCATTTACAGTCGCCAGCCATTGATTGGATAACAGACTGTACAATTACTCTGCCTGTTACAATTTTCCATTTTCAGTATTGCTTAAAACATATACCAGCAGGCATATATGAAAGGTTGGGTAAAGAATACATCGAGACATCCTGGGAATTACCTTACACACACAGATAAAAATTGTGAAAACGCACTAAGCAGTTCTTTCCTTTGTCAGGGTATTAATTTACACGGGGCCTGTGATGGTTCCTCTAACAAATTAACCTGCCACCTGCAAGGTTCACCAGCTGCAGGGATTGATCCAATTTTTAGGCAACTTTCTAATGGAAGTTACATTATGTTAAATGATCACAGCTGCTGTGGCATGTTGCCAGTTTTAGCCTATCTCGGAACTGTGTCAGCCAGGGTCACTTGCTGTATGCAAGTATTGTTTCCAAAAACCAAGACCGACCGGGAGTCGCCGTTATGGCCTTCACATCTCTTCTATACGAATTGATACTTTAAGCAGAATGAAAGCCATTCTTTTACAGAAAACTGTGCCGTTGACCTTGGCCAAAAAGACCTATGATCTGAAAGTTGCAATGACTTCTACAGAGATACACACCCTATTAACTACAAACTGCCCTGTACATTTCTCAGAAATGTTAGGTTGTATCTTAAACATGTCTGATACGAGTGGTATTGTACATGTATTTAAGACACATTTTTCTGGACTGTTAGCACCTTTTGAAGCAGTCCTAGGAATATTTCCAAACTTTGTGCACTCTGTGTTTGGCGGACTGCCTCTCATTTTGGGACTCGCTGCAGGGATACTTTTTTTGCTCCTACTGCTTCTCTGGTGGTGAGCCTTAGCAAGGCCTACCAGTACTAGGGGTTCTCCCATCTCTGCACAGAGTCCTCAGACCAATAGAAAGAAGTTGGCACAGAAGCTGGAATAGAAAAGACAGAGTTTATTAAACCTCATGAGGTGGAACTACATTCACACAGCACCCTTCGGTAATGTATGAAGTAGCACACTGACTGGAAGGAGCTTGGTCCCTTTATACCCACACACAATAAAGGCGGTACAAGTACAGAATGCTGTTTTTAAATACATATAAAGTCATACAGAGAGTGTGCTGGCAACAAGTGGGAGGGGCTGACAGCTAATTCTGGTGGACACATCCTGACAGTTACAAGTTGGGGACAGCTGTAAGCTCAACTGAGCATGCACGAAGCAGAAGAGGCTAAATATATCTCGTCTCTAGGCAGATTTCAAGAGCAGTTGACAGGAAGGTAGGACAGAGCACATGGCGAGCACATGGCAAACAAAATGGCTGCCAGAAATACAAAATGGATTCCACACAACGGACAAGATAGTCTCTAAATGCAAGATGTCTTCTGCTAATGCTTAACCTAATCGCTGCTAAATTACAACAGACGACCCTTTCAGCATTAGCTGAAGACATTCGTTTATCTGGGGTAATCTAGATATGCATCCTGTACATTGATGTTCATCATCTCAGTAATTTCATTATTAACATTTGTTGTGCTTTTATGTTTGCAGTATTTCCTTTGGCGGGTGTACAAGCAGTGATGCACATGGAGCAAAGCATAGGACCACATTGTATAAAAGTACAGCATGTAAATAGTATCACCAGTAGTATACATAGAATAGTCAGTAGCTTCCAGCCCCAAGTAGCAAAGAGTGTCCATATCCAGTTTGAAAATGTCCAAATACCAGTCTCTGTGTGAATTTCTGCAGCAATCTTATGAAGTTTTGAGATTGCATCAGGACCGGTTGTAATTCACCGTCCTACAAAGCCTGGCCAAAATCACTTCATAAGCAGTATTATTTCAGAGTTTTTTCTATATACATTGAATGTATCTTTCGTGTAGCACGTAGGGGGCGGGTGCAGGGTCCAGGCAATTAGTGGAGTAGGGTATTCGTCGACGCTTTGATCCGTCTTATAGCCATCAGGTAATTGATGCCTTGGCTGTGTGGATCTTCCTCAGGACAGGAGAGGGGCAACCTTCCCTTATCCTGTCCTGAAGAAGATCCGCACAGGACGGTGAATTACAACCGGTCCTTCTGTACATAAAGTTTATGAATTGCTCTGTCCTATGTCACCTACTTTGAGCCCCTCTACTCTATCACGTCTCACTTGAGCACTCTTCTCTCTGTTTTGCATGCTCTCTACCTTTTGGAGCAACCTATCCCTAAATGAAAATGATATGACATGTTAAATAACGACCTCACCATTGTCTAAATAAATCTATATGGTGATTTCAAGTACAGGCAGTTGCACATGTTTTCCTTTTTTCTCATTACAAATGATGTATTAAGTACTAAAGAGCTGTCACACTAATCCAAGCAGCTCCAGAATCATGTTACATATACCTACAAGGGAATTGATTCACTGCTTCATAAATACAGGTCAAGGACCATTGTTTTTTGTATTAACTTGTACCCAGGTCCCTGACCGTGATTGGGCTACCCCATTTTTATAATGGTATAAATGCACAACTACTGCTACCGATGATGCGACATGCACCACCTCGATCAGCCAAAATCACGTTTAGCACCATCCTATTTTGGAGTGCTACAATCCTTGCAATTTGTAGTTTCTCTGTAATGTTCCAAGTGCCATAGCTGTTTGATTGCTGACAGCTTCCACAACACGAGTTAATCGCCTTATCTTTCTGCTGTTCAATGCAGCACCCACAAAGAAGAACAAACCCAAATTGAAATCGACATATTGTTGCAAAGTGGTATCTGTCTGGTCAACCTCATCTGTACTTATTGTTCGTTTGTATCTATTCTTGGAAATATCATTATACAACTTTAGGTCGAGGTGATGTGACGCAGGTGCTAAAAACAGGGGGTAAAAAAAATTATATGTAACATACCCCGGACCACCCAACAGGCAATTGAGAGTATCCTTTATTACCACATACAAAGTATGTATTGTGTGATGATGTAAAACTGCTATTATTAGCTCCTTCAATAATCAATGTTAAAATACATTCACTCCGTCCTACGGGAATTCTCCCAACACTACTTATACACAGTTCTGCTTTAGCTCTAGTCACAGAAACTACAATAGGTCCATTGTCTTTGATATTCCTCATATTCGTGAAGACATATGGTGTTGAAATATTGTCCGGTTGGTACTCTTCCCATTCCCATTTAGTTCCTTTAGCTTGAGGATAACCATCTTTATCTTGATAGCATACTTTATTCAACCGATAGATGATTCCACCTACTGAGGGCTTTCTGAAAGCAAACAAATGGGCATACCAAGCTTGACATGAACCATTGTGGGAAAACGGTAGAGAAATAAAAGGTGTTCCTCCTTTCTTTTGGTGTGCAGGTATCATCCCACACACCCAACAATTGGTAGTATTTGTGGCATTGTGTGTATGATGCAACATCTGGATGAATGTGTTATTTAGGTAGCATTGTCGATGCTTCTGCTCGTGATAGGGAAGTGTAAAATAGTGATGTTCCACTGAAGCTGGAGTAGTGGCAACAAGAAGCTGTCAAGCAGGAGCTACTTTCTCAACGAACCAGGTGATTATCGCCATAACCACCAGAGCAACAACAAACCCTACAGCACAAATGATTCTTTTGTTATTAATTTCAGCAACAGCGATAATTGATCTTCCTAAAAACTAGTTGAAAACTATCGTTGGAGCTCTTATCCCTTGAGCAGCCGCTGTTTTCTTCACCACGGGCCAAGACGGGTGTCACTACACTAACGCAGGGCTGATCCCCCCACCCCCCTTGCCACATCGGCTCTCCATTTCACTAACCCAGGGCGGTAGGTCACCCAGTCTTTTTCAACAATGCAGATTCTTTCCTTGGTTTCAAGTGGTATCGCGATGCTCCAGGAATCGTGTGGTCCGGGAAGACTTCCGCAGATTCGTCAGGTGAGATAGCTTGACCTTTCTCCGTCTCCAGAATCTCTCGATGGTCGGTCAGCACAGCAGGTTCCACCAAGGTAGGCGACACACGCTTACAGTGTGTGCTGTCGACCTAGTTCTTCTTGTTTGTCACTCAAACTGCTGTCCTTGTAGTCAAGAGCACCTGCTCTGGACCTCGCCACCTCGGTTCCAAGCTGTTCGATCTGTCGAAGACCTTGACCATCACATAGTCGCCAGGACGGAGTTCGTGGGCCTCACCTGTAGATCTGTCAGGAAGCGCTTCTCGAACCTTTTGATGAATAGAGATCAAACTGTTGGTTAACTGTGCCAAATAATCATTCATCAGAACACAAGGAATATCATGTATGGGGCGTGGCTTAAGAACTCCGGAAATATTCATCGGTCTCCCAAAGACCACTTCGTACGGGGTGAGACCAGATCGTGAATGTGGCACCGATCTTATGGACACAATGCCAAGGGTAATGCATCTGGCCACTTTAAAGACGTGGAAGCCAGTATTTTCGCTAACTTCAATTTTAAAGTAGCATTGTATCTTTCCACTAATCTTGCTGATTGCGGGTGGAAGACTGTATGGAACTTTTGTTTGATCCCTAATCCTTTCACGACATACTCAACAACTTGCCCAATAAAATGAGGTCCGTTGTCACTCCACAAAAATTTACAAACACCATATCTAGGGAAAAACTCCTTCAGAAGCACCTTTGCTGTTGTAAGAGCAGTATTATCCTTTGTTGGGTATGCCTCTATCCATTAACTGAAGGCACATACCACCACTAGGACATATTTCAGATTATTGCAGCGTTCAAGTTGGATGTAATCCATCTGCAAAACTTTGCAGTTGGTGTAGCAAACCCTCCTGTAGGAGTCCGTGTCCCTTTTCCAGAATTATACTGCCAACAGATCAAACCGTACAAAAGGGGGTGGTGATGGACGGAGCATCTGAACCAATCAAACACTCCCACCCAGTCAAAAGATCTGGGTTTAATCCATCACCGTTCTTTACCCCACTCTGCCACCCCAGTTCAGACATGGCCATATGCAAATCAGTCTGACCCTGTGCCTCATGATAACAGTCCAGCCCGAACTGCCAAGCCATGCCTTCCCTGGACTGCAAACAAGCTTCCTAGGACCGGTTTCTGTCATTACAGCCGTCTTCAGCCAGGCTGGCTTGAATCCAGTGGCAAAGTGACCAAGGGACTCACGTCTGAGCATACCCTGCCAACTTATGGTGAACAAAGCAGTATCTTTGGTGAGCAAAGCATTGTACCTTTCCACTAATCTTGCTGATTGCGGGTGGAAGCAGAGAACGGCCCGGGACCAGGGTTCAATTCCCGACGCGGCAGGGTCGTGGACCAATGTCAGCGGACTCGATAATTCTCGCCTCGGTGCCTACTCTAACCAGGGATCACACTCGGCAACTCTAGGCATTAGCTTGCCTCATCTCTACAACGGCCCCCCACATTCGCCGGGGATGCCTGGTTTCACCTTGGAGATACCCAGTAGGGACCATCTCACAGGGATAGCCAGGACGGGTTCCCCAGCGGTCTACAGCGCCACGACGCCTCAGGGCAGCAGTGCGCTTTACAAGACACATACATTTACAAAATTTACAACCAATCAAACACTCACACCCAGTCAAAAGATCTGGGGTTAATCCATCACCGTTCTTTAGCCCACTCTGCCACCCCAGTTCAGACATGGCCATATGCAAATCAGTCTGACCCTGTGCCTCATGGGAACAGTTGAGCCCGAACTGCCAAGCCATGCCTTCCCTGGACCGGAAACAAGCTTCTTAGGACCGGTTTCTGGCCTTATAGCCATCTTCAGCCAGGCTTGCTTGAATCCAGTGGCAAAGTGAGCAAGGGACTCACGTCTGAGCATACCCTGCCAACTTATGGTGAACAAAGCGGTACGAAAGGGGGTGGTGATGGACGGAGCATCTGAACCAATCAAACACTCACACCCAGCCAAAAGATCTGGGTTTAATCCATCACCGTTCTTTAGCCCACTCTCCCACCCCAGTTCAGACATGGCCATATGCAAATCAGTCTTACCCTGTGCCTCATGGGAACTGTCCAGCCGGAACTGCCGAGCAATGACATGAGTCCCTTGCTCACTTTGCCACTGGATTCAAGCAAGCCGGGCTGAAGATGGCTGAAAGGCCAGAAACCAGTCCTCGGAAGCTTGTTTCCGGTCCAGGGAAGGCATGGCTTGGCAGTTCGGGTAGGACTGTTCCCATGAGGCACAGGGTCAGACTGATTTGCATATGGCCATGTCTGAACTGGGGTGGCCGAGTGGGCTAAAGAACGGTGATGGATTAAACCCAGATCTTTTGATCGGGTGTGTGTGTTTGATTGGGTCAGATGCTCCGTCCATCACCACCCCCTTTTGTACCATTTTGTTCGCCATAAGTTGGCAGGGTATGCTCAGACGTGACTCCCTTGCTCACTTTGCCACTGGATTCAAGCAAGCCTGGCTGTAATGCCAGAAACCGATGCTCCGTCCATCACCAGCCCCTTTTGTACCGCTTTGTTCGCCATAATTTGGCAGGGTACCCCCTTTTGTACCGCTTTGTTCACCATAAATTGGCAGGGTATGCTCAGACGTGAGTCCCTTGCTCACTTTGCCACTGGATTCAAGCAAGCCTGGCTGAAGACGGCTGTAATACCAGAAACCGGTCCTAGGAAGCTTGCTTCCGGTCCAGGGAAGGCATGGCTTGGCAGTTCGGGCTGGACTGTTCCCATGAGGCACAGGGTCAGACTGATTAGCATATGGCCATGTCTGAACTGGGGTGGCAGAGTGGGCTAAAGAACGGTGATGGATTAAACCCAGATCATTTGACTGGGTGGGAGTGTTTGATTGGTTCAGATGCTCCGTGCATCACCACCCCCTTTTGTACCATTTTGTTCGCCATAAGTTGGCAGGGTATGCTCAGACGTGAGTCCCTTGCTCACTTTGCCACTGGATTCAAGCAAGCCAGGCTGAAGACGGCTGAAATGCCAGAAACCGGTCCCCGGAAGCTTGTTTCCGGTCCAGGGAAGGCATGGCTTGGCAGTTCGGGCTGGACTGTTTCCATGAGGCACAAGGTCAGACTGATTTGCATATGGCCATGTCTGAACTGGGGTGGCAGAGTGGGCTAAAAAACGGTGATGGATTAAACCCAGATCTGTTGACTGGGTGTGAGTGTTTGATTGGTTCAGATGCTCCGTCGATCACCACCCCCTTTTGTACCATTTTGTTTGCCATAAATTGACAGGGTATGCTCAGACGTGAGTCCCTTGCTCACTTTGCCACTGGATTCAAGCAAGCCGGGCTGAAGATGGCTGAAATGCCAGAAACCGGTCCTCGGAAGCTTGTTTCCAGTCCAGGGAAGGCATGGCTTGGCAGTTCAGGCTGGACTGTTCCCATGAGGCACAGGGTCAGACTGATTTGCATATGGCCATGTCTGAACTGGGGTGGCAGAGTGGGCTAAAGAACGGTGATGGATTAAACCCAGATCTGTTGACTGGGTGTGAGTGTTTGATTGGTTCAGATGCTCCGTCCATCACCACCCATCTTTTGTACCATTTTGTTCGCCGTAAGTTGGCAGGGTATGCTCAGACGTGAGTCCCTTGCTCACTTTGCCACTGGATTCAAGCAAGCCGGGCTGAAGACGGCTGAAATGCCAGAAACCGGTTCTCGGAAGCTTGTTTCCGGTCCAGGGAAGGCATGGCTTGGCTGTTCGGGCTGGACTGTTCCCACGAGGCACAGGGTCAGACTGATTTGCATATGGCCATGTCTGAACTGGGGTGGCAGAGTGGGCTAAAGAACGGTGATGGATTAAACCCAGATCTGTTGACTGGGTGTGAGTGTTTGATTGGTTCAGATGCTCCGTACATCACCAAACCCTTTTGTACCATTTTGTTCGCCATAAGTTGGCAGGGTATGCTCAGACGTGAGTCCCTTGCTCACTTTGCCACTGGATTCAAGCAAGCCGGGCTGAAGGCGGCTGAAATGCCAGAAACCAATCCTCAGAAGCTTGTTTCCAGTCCAGAGAAGGCATGGCTTGGCAGTTCGCACTGGACTGTTCCATGAGGCACAGGGTCAGAATGATTTGCATATGGCCAATCTGAACTCGGGTGGCAGAGTGGGCTAAAGAACGGTGATGGATTAAACCTAGATCTGTTGACTGGGTGTGAGTGTTTGATTGGTTCAGATGCTCCGTTCATCACCACCCCTTTTGTACCATTTGGTTCACCATAAGTTGGCAGGGTATGCTCAGACGTGAGTCCCTTGCTCACTTTGCCACTGGATTCAAGCAAGCCGGGCTGAAGACGGCTGAAATGCCAGAAACCGGTCCTCTGAAGCTTGTTTCCGGTCCAGGGAAGGCATGGTTTGGCAGTTCGGGCTGGACTGTTCCCATGAGACACAGGATCAGACTGATTTGCATATGGCCATGTCTGAACTCGGGTGGCAGAGTGGGCTAAAGAACAGTGATGGATTAAACCCAGATCTGTTGACTGGGTGTGAGTGTTTGATTGGTTCAAATGCTCCGTCCATCACCACCCCCTTTTGTACCAACAAATCAAACAGGACTGTACCACTCTTTTAGCTGTGTTGGCAATTTCAGGATGCCCCCAAACTTGCGTAAGCAATTTAGTTATTGCTAGAGCTCCAACATGTGCCAGCCCATGTGCCATTTGAACCATAGGTTGTAAATAGGCTGCAGGCAATTTCCACTTATTAATTTCTTTGTTACAACGACACGCCTCATCGTCTAACATTCCTTCTTTAGACCATTGCTCAAGCTCTTCCACTGAGGCAGATCTCTGTATATCCAATACTTCCTCTCTAGCGTCATGCCAACGCTCAGCTTGAGACTTCACTACGTACATGGAAATAGTGTTTTGCTGCATCGCAGTGTCACAAGCTACGCGATCTGCAAAGGCATTGCCTTGTCCTATTTTGTCAATGATTTTCTTGTGTGCGCTACACTTCATAATAGCAACTTTCTTTGGGTATGTAAGTGCAGTCAAGAGATTATGTACTAATTCTCTGTGCATTATCTGCATCCCGTGGGATGTAAGAAAGCCTCTTTCCTTCCAGAGTAGGCCAAAATCATGAACCACTCCAAAAGCCGATCGGCTACCCGTGTAAATGTTCACACACAAGTCAGTGCTAAGTTCTCACGCTTGTGTCAAAGCTATTAGTTCAGCAGCTTGAGACGACTTCTGAGGTATGCAAGCTGTTTCCACTACTGTCTCAAGCGTAGTGATTGCATAAGCAGCTGAAGTCTTGCCATCTGGTAACTTCAGACAGGACCCATCAACCCACAGTTCTCCATCTACATCTGGAAGGGGCGTATCTTGCAAATCGGTGCAACACTTTGTCTGTTCCTCAGTAAGGAATATACAATTGTGAGGTTCCTTTGACTGGGACTGAGTCGCAGTATATGGCAACAAAGTGGCTGGGTTCAGTGTCGCGCACCTCTTCAAGGTAATATGAGGTGCTAACAGTGTCAATTCGTATCCTGTCAGGCGAGCACTAGTGAAGTGTTGTGTCTTGGTCTGATTCAAAAGGGCATCTACAGTTTGTGTGACAAAACTATCCCTTCACTCTGACGTATGGACACAGCTGTTGCTGCAACTGAACGGAAGCATCCAGGCAACGCACGAGCAACAGGATTAAGAACTACAGAAAAATATGCACAGTGACGCTGCTTATCACCATGTGTCTGTACTAAAACTGACAATGCACATCCATTTTTCTCGTGTACTTAGAGTGTAAAAGCCTTTGTGTAATCTGGTGTGCCTAACACTGGTGCAGAACAAAGAGCTTGTCTTAACTGACGAAAAGCATTTTGGCATTCATCTGTCCATAGAAGGGGGATCGGAGTGTTTTTAGTCAAAAACGCTAGCAGAGGTTTAACAATGTGTAAAAAGTCCAATATCCATTGCCTACAAAACGAAGACAAACCAATGAACGCACGGACATCTTTCTGTGTGGAAGGTACTGGGGTGTCTAAAATTGCTTGAATGTGATCTGGTGTCAATGCACGGCCCTCCTTAGATAGAAGGTGACCTAAGTAGGTTACCTTTGGTCTACAATATTGCAATTTCTTTCGTGATACTTTATGATGGTGTGTAGCAAGAAAAGAAAGCAAAGACAAAGTACATTTTTCACACTGCTCAGGCGTATCAGCTGCCAACAAGATGTCATCGACATATTGTATGAGAGCCACTCCTTCAGACAAAGTAAAGGAATCGAGTTGTTGTTTTAAGACTTGACTATAAATACTCTGTGACTCTCAGTGTACCCTTGAGGAACTCTACAAAATCTGTATGATCGATTATTCAGAGTGAAACCGAACAAATATCGGCTATCAGGATGAATAGGAATCGAGAAGAAAGCATTCTTCAAATCGATTACAGAAAATGTAGTTGCTCTCAGAGGGACCAGGGTAAGTAATGTCGTTATCTCAGAAACCACAGGGTACTGCGGTACTACAATCTTGCTGACTTCTCTTAAATCAGTGATGAATCTATAAATCCTGGTGTCAGTATCTTTTTTCAAAATGGGAAGAATTGGACTATTGCAAACATTGTAAGGAACTTCTTCCACAACCCCCACTTTAATCAAATCATGAACAATGCGTGTAAGTGCTTCTTCTCCTTCTTTAGGAATGTTATACTGAGGCAGTCTTGGCAAAGAAGCACCCTCCTTGACACTAATATGCACTGGCGGAATAACCATTTGACCTACATCGGTGTCTGAAGTAGCCCACAAAGTACTAGGGAGTGAAGCTAGTGCAATGTCCTCTTTAAAAATACAAGATCTCTCAATCACAGGGTAGTTGTCATTCAAAATAACCAGTACTCCTTCCGGAGAACATCGTATCGTAGCCCTGAAATATTTAAGCATATCAAGACCCACAATATTATCTGGTGTGTTTGGAGAAAGCAAAAACGGACATGGAGCAGTAAACTTATCAACATGGAATGCGAGTGGTTGTGACAATGGGCTAAGGGAAAGTGTTCCATCGAAACCTATCGATGTAATGGTTAAGTTAGACAGGGGAGCCCTTGGAACCAATTGTTTAGACAAGGCGCTACGAGTAGCTCCTGTATCAACCAGAAACTGATCAGTAGAACCCAAAACATGTGCTGTAACATAGGGACCCCTCTGATCTACTGGAACTTCAACTGATTCCTTACCCCATCCTAGGCAATCCTATGCATAAGCAGAATCTCGAAAATCAGACGACACATAGTTGGACATTTGATATTGGTTCCTTCTATCATAAGTGTTAAACCCATCCTGCCCACGTGTATTAGCATCAAACCTAGGGCGATCATTAGTGCTTCCTCTAGGCCCTTAATATCCTGAGCGATTTCTCATTTGTCCCCGACCACGTGCACACTGCTGAGCACGCAGCACTGGACAATCAGAAAGCCAATGTCCAAATTTCTTGCAGTATGCACACTGGTCAACAGATAAATTCGAACGAGTATAAGAAGGATAAGACGAAACATAAGATCCACGTCCGCCTCTGTCATTACCCATAGAAGGCGGTCCATATGCTTGAACTAACATAACCTTTGTTTTCAACTCTTTAGACTTTTTATCCTCATTACCTTTAGCTTCTAATTCTTGTCGCTCATAATACTGAGCCATGGTTAGGAGAGAAACCAGAGAATAGGTAGTCCATGAACTCTCACTGGCCTTCAGGTGACTAGCTATTCCTGGCAAAAGGTTTGCGACATATTTATCGACAAACAGATGCCTACCCGTGTCATCTGTTAATGACTGGCCACTAAAATCATGGAATACCTCTTAAAAGCGTGTAAAGAAATCTGAAACCGATTCATCTGCCTTTTGCTTACACGATGCTAATACAGTCCAATCTATCTTTTTAGGGGGAATAATCATCTTTAACTTAACTAATATAGCTGCCGGAAGGTCTCAAATTAACTGACACGGTTTCTGTGCTGGTTCTCTGTCTTCATCTAACTGCTCTAAATCTTTCCATAACGCTCCAAATGTCGCATGGTCATCAACTTTACGCACAGTTCTCCACATATCAGGCGGTAATATTAATCCAAAAAACAAATCAAAATCAGGCAAAGTCATAGTACAAGAACTAATTGCACCCTCAAAGTCCTCATAAAAGGCTGCTGGATTCTTTTGTGGATCAGGCAATGCATTTTTAAGGGCCATAACATCTGCTCTATTCCAAGGAGTGTAAACCCAATTATAAATAAAATACCCTTTAGCATCTACAGAAGTCTTATCATCATTTGTACCCGTTCCCTTAGGAGGACCATATAAAGGTGCTGCTTCCCGCATGGGTTTCACATTAATTACAACATTCTTATCTGTTTCAAGAGTAGAAGTTCGTGCTATGCTGACGTGGGATGTTTGTGCAGCTGCATCTGCTGCCTTTTTCTCCTCTCGCAAATGGGCTGCGTCAATACGCACTTTAACGAAGCGTCTGATCGTGTCAGACACCTGGGAAAAGATAAAAAGACCATCACGTAATTGTTCACAATCAGCTGCTACATCATCGGGCTTCATTTCTACCGAATGTTTCCTAAATCGTTCAATAACCTCTGCAGAAAATACCTCAGTAAAATATATCTGCTCCCTTTCCTGCCAACTTTTTATACTATCTAGAAGTTCAGAAGCAGTAGTAGTACTACGAACGGCTTTACGCGCAGCAGATCTAATGTCAGATGCTCGCCCAGCAGAAAACATCGAACGAGTTTCTCAAGCTTTGTCCTGGTCTGTAGGAGAGTCCTCATCTGACTCATAAGGAGCAGTAGGAAGAGTATACGGAGGTGGACAACGATCTAATAAGAGAGAATCATCTTGGGGTTTATTATGAATAGGATATAGAGGTCTAAGAACAGCGCATTGGCCATTTACCTGTAACTGACGCTCCCTATCTTCCCTCTCTTTAATTTCTTTATTTTTCATTTCTAATGCTTTCGCATGAATACTCTTACGTTGTTCTTTTCCAATCAAGGCCTGCTCACGCTTCATTCGCTCACGCACTTCTTTCTCCCACATTCGCACACAGTCAAACATATCTTGCTTAGCCTTTCGCTTAAACATTCGTTGCTCCACATACTGAATCTTTCGCAAATCAAATGACCCATGCATAGGCCAACGCAACTCAGGATCTTTACAAGTGTATTTATTCCATAACGTGCTGTACATTATGGAAGAAATACCATACTTATCATACATGTCCCTATTAGGTGTCCCCTCCGGGGGTGCGGTTGTGCTTCGTCAAGTCTCAAATTGGTACCACTACAAAAGCAACACATCCTACGAAGTGTGCTGGATACAGGCATGCCAAAAATAGTGCAAAATATGCGGTATTATAATCGAAGTAGCGCTTAAGGTACTCTTCGTACGTTGCGCCATTCAAACAAAGTTAAATAGGGATAAATCTCCTCATTACCTGCCTATATGAATTGCAATACATATATAATTGTCAAACAGATTTCAATATTGGCCAATCGTACAAACAAAGCCGCAGTTACAAAACTACCATACCAATCAAAGGCGTCAAACCAACAGCAAGTGCCACAGAACAGCTCTTACCAATCAAATGGTGTCCAGGTTCCAACTGCCAAATTCTCAAATCGACCAAATGGTCACTGCACGGCGAATCAACAGAAGAGATCTCAGTCAAGGACCGGTGCTACCTGGATGGTCATATCAGAAAGAAAGGAAAAACGCTGTGGGTGCCAAGACTCGGGTCTCCTCAGGCAGCGATCGCATCCAAAGCGAGATTTTAATCCTTCGTCGTGCCCAGTCCTTCGGGCATCCGAGTCGCCGATGAGCCCCGCGTTGGGTGCCAATTTGTAGTGGTGAGCCTCAGCAAGCCCTACCAGTGCTAGGGGTTCTCCCTTCTCTGCACAGAGTCCTCAGGCCAATAGAAAGAAGTTGGCACAGAAGCTGGAATAGAAAAGACAGAGTTTATTAAACCTCATGAGGTGGAACTACATTCACACAGCACCCTTCGGTAATGTATGAAGTAGCACACTGACTGGAAGGAGCTTGGTTCTTTTATACCCACACAGGGGCTCAAATGAAGGCGGTACGAGTACAGAATGCTGGTTTTAAATACATATAAGGTCATACAGAGAGTGTGCTGGCAACAAGTGGGTGGGGCTGACAGTTAGCTAATTCTGGTGGACACATCCTGACAGTTAAAAGTTGGGGACAGCTGTAAGCTCAACTGAGCATGTGCGAAGCAGAAGAAGCTAAATATATCTCATCTTTAGGCAGATTTTAAGAGCAGTTAACAGGAAGGTAGGACAGAGCACATGGCAAACAAAATGGCTGCCACAATACAGAATGGATTCCACACAACGGACGAGATAGTCTCTAAATACAAGATGTCTTCTGCTAATGCTTAACCTAATTGCTACTAAATTACAACACTTCGATATGGCAAGCCAATCCACAACAGACACCCAGAGCACCGTGGAAAATACTCTACTGGCGAGGAAGTGTCGTGAGCGCATAGTCCAAATTTTGAGATTAACTCATTTAAGAGAATTGAATACCGCATGGTTTATGTCATTCAGACCAATCTGTCCAGATTGCATCTTACCTGTTCTACGATGCCTGCTATGTGGAGAAGAATGCGTGTTAGACATCTATCTCACACTCCCATCAGTCATGCCAATGGATGTTGATACTTTGCTAGGACCAGTGACAGCTCATGCACTGTGTTGTCCCCAGCGGCTACCAATTCTGATGACGGCGTTCATTGAGATCTCACAGACGCAAAATGCTGACGGTGAGGTACGAGAGGAAAGCCGCACACAGGTACCTTCCAATTCGAACATTGCTAATGCGACCAACGTTGAAGGCGATGCTTCACATCTATGTGCAATTTATCTTCTTACCGAGGTAATCCAACGTTCACCTACAATGGTAGACAAATTGTTTTCAGACTTGGAAGATTTGATGTTTTCTCCAAACAATAACACTCACTTTTGATTTAGCACGCAGTGTTCTGAGAGACTCTGAATTTGACCTTCATTTTTTCCAAACAAAGTTTCTAACTTTGGGACTCTATTTTTTCTATGCTCAAACTTTTGTTTTACCAAATTTGTATTTTTTCATTTTTGGCACAAAGTAATCTGCTTAAAGTAGACTTATTCATAAAGAACTAGAATTCTTTGAAAACTTCCAAGAGACAATATTTGACCTTGTCCACATTCAAACAGTTTATATAATCTGCCATGGAATGGTCTCGACTTTTTCTTCTGTAATTAAGAGCCATTTCATAAATGTATTTTCATGATTCATTCGGATAGCATTTTCAAATGTCATCTATATGCTTTGAATGAAACATTACTTTAAATGAGTACAGCACACATGCTTTTCGTGTACAAACAGTACCAATGCATTTTTATGTATTTTGGGTGGGTTTTAACACATCATGTTTAGATATGCTTTTATGTGCTTAGAACTTAGTAATGTCGTACATAAGAAAGGGGAGTGGGTGTTGTGTAGCGTTTTAAGCTCCGAGTGAATTGTCCTGATTCATGCCCCTATATAGGTACAATTCACATTGCCCTTATATAGGCATAGAAATCAAGCCCATATTTAGGCATAGCCCATGCTACCCAAATACAGGCATGGCTACTTCCACCCGTACCAAACGTCACAACGATTTCTTAGAAAACCAGCTTAAGCTATTAGGGAACTTCCCCTTGCTTGAATATTGATTTGTCCAAGAACTCAGTTACTTTACAAAGAACAACTAGTCCCTAGGGGTTCTTACCTGACGTTCATATGCCTGACTTTACGTCAAACTATGGCATTCCTAAATACCTTCAAGGTATAAATATACCTTCACTTGCTCTAGCAAGATACGGTGGTTCGGAGCAGTTCGAAGACCTACTTGCCCGACGCAGCTCGCTACAGTAAGTGCAGAAGGAAGCCAACTCTCCAGCTGACGCACTGATCAAGAAGCTGCCTTTCTCCTGCCGAGAATCCAGCTACAGTGTTTCCGGCTCTCCTTGGGGGGTGTTAGGAAATCGAGTCCCGAGACAGAGATAGCAGACCTCCTTCATTCTAACAAGTAATGGACCTGATTAGAACCTAGAGAAACCTTTGGTAGATTCTTGGCAAAAAAACAAAACCTATGCTACACAATACTTACTTCTTCCCTCGAACTAGCATAGGTTAGGTACATTGGGGTGGGTGTATTTTAGAAGCACTAGTTGAGTATTTTAGTCAATGATATTTATGTATGTATTTTTATATGGCTTAGAAACCATATAATGCTTTTACAGTATTATTTTATAATACTATTCTAGCTGTAAGCATTATACTGTGCAGTCTGCATAAAGATTCTAGCAGTTCACTTCTCTTGCATGAATAAGAAGACTGTTCAATAAACCCTTTTTATTGAAAACGCCCGTCTCTCTATTTCTCTGCAACTCTGTAGAAACGAAGCATGTACGATTGACTGAATGAAATACTTATCTATTGTTTCCACGACTCAGAGAGATATATTCTTATTCTTGGGAAACAAAGTTGTTGTGTTTATGCTGTTGTCAGAAACTAATCCTTCTTGTGTATTCGAGAAAGTTTCTAGTTAGCTGACACACACACAAGTAAGTTTAGTATATTCGATAGAGACCTAGTTGACCTCAGTCTTACGTCAAATGTATAGAATATATTATTCCAATGCTCAGAGCCTATTGGGAATATAGAAACTACACTACACTCCCACCACACCAAATGCAGGCCAGCCTGTTGCTGTCTCCCACCTACTCCTCCCTGGTCTCCCCAGACCCTGTCACATCCAAACCCAGACAGTTAATACACACCAGGCAGAGGCACGCAGGATGGTTAGGACAAGAAACCAGCCACTTGTCAGGAATCACGGGAGGTTTCCTCCTCATACCCCCTCGGTGGCTTCTATCTTTCCATTCCAGACTATAAGGGCAATTTATCCCTTAAGTTGGAGTGCTAGCTTGCATCGCAGAAACTCCAACATGGCTGCCAATATTTTGACACTGCAACAGCCTTCTGCTGTTTAGCAGTCTAGTCCTTCAAGCAATTACAGTCTGGTGAGGTTTGCCCCAACATTCTAATGCGCACTTCACCTGAGATTCTACTTGAGGAACATCAGAAATCCCAGCGTCGTGAAAGCTAGTCAGGGTAGACTCGTTTATTCGGGGTTATCTTCGTCAGTAATCTAATAAGGTCAGTGCTAAATTTATTGTATTAACCAAGATCTAAAATTCAGTAATCATTTCCCTAGTCGAGTTAACCTTAGCTTCCTAATAGGAAATAAAGGTCGTTTTTCTGACGTAGGAAAGTGTTGAAAAAATAAAAGTTTGTTACTCCAGATAATTCGTTTCTGAATAAAAATAATTTCCAGAGTTAAATAAACACAGGCGTGACCTTTTAACGCCGCGTTTGGAAGAGCATTCTGGCCTCTCAAGAATCAAATTCAGTGAAGGTCTAATGCGAGCACATTTCTTCTGCGTGCTGCATTTGGGCTTTCTTGTGAAATAAAGAATATTTCTGCCAGAACTTAATCTTTGTGCCACACGTTTCAGGAAGTCATAAATAATAATACAGACACACACAGTTCATTTATCTATTAACTGTGTTCGTCTTCGTGCTAATTAACCTGACAAACTTGAGAAGGATTTCCTGTCTCAGAGTTTCCTTCTTGGTGTTAAAAAGAAAAGCACAACTTCTTTTTAGCCAAGGAGTTTCATTTATAAATATTAGCCACATAATATCCCAACCTCTCACAAGCCCCAGTAATAGAGAGAACAAGAGCGCCATCTACCTACCATAAAAACGAAATATTTTACGTGGGCTGGAGGAGTTGGTTTTGGAGAGAGGCTAAAGATATTTACAACGTTCAGACCCCATTTGAAAGTCCACAAGTCTACTTGTTTAAGTGAGTATAAGGAGGAAAAGATCCTACGGAAAATTACCATGGAAATTTGGGAAAAACACACACTTACCTAGTTTTCCCCTCATCATAGACAGAACAGAGAAGGAAGCTGAAGGGTCTGAAAAGAAAAGAACAAGAGACTTACAGAAGACTTCTTTTGATGAAAAGATACATCCATTAAGAGAAGTAAGAAGAGAGGCAAGCCCAAAACAACCTCCTGGTAAGATAAGTTATTCATAAAACATTAAAGGAAAGTAAGTTTTTCAACAAGCAGAAAAGGTTATGTAAGCGTTTGTTTTTAGCCTGAATAAGCTGAAGGAGAAGAAGAACAGAAGAAGCAGTGCAGGCAGAGTTTTGGAGCGGTCTCTTCTCTATCCCAAATCCCCTTTCCCCCCTGAGTACTTACTTGCAATGGAGTAACTACTTACCTTGCTGGGAGGTTCTTAGTGGGGTGTTGGGACTTAGCAACATTCTGCTCCTGTGTGGTTTCTGGCTGAATGTGAGCAGCCCTCTGACAGAGTGAAGTGCCCACGTTGGTACTAACACCCGAGCAAAATGGCTGAAGGTTTAGATCTAAAAAATTTAGGCGAGATTTTGAGTAATATTCAGAGGGACTTGGAGGCAGTGAGAGAGGAGAATAAAATATTAAGACAAGAGATAATACCCTTTAAAACTGGAACACCAGTTTTGGGTGCTAGTCAAGCTACCACATCTTTTGCAACACAGAACCCAAACACTAGCACTCCTTCCTTTGCCCCTACACAAGTCATCCACTCATTATCCCCAGTAATTCCTCTTGCCCCTCCAGAGAGATTCAATGGGGACCCACAAAAGGCTCAATTTTTTTTGACCCAGTGTTTGTTGCATTTTATGTGCCGCCCAACGATTTTCCCTGATGCACAATCACGTGTGGCGTTCATCCTTTCCTATCTGAGTGGCGACGCTGCCTCTTGGTCCATGCCACTGGTGTCTAAGGATGACCCAATTCTATACAGCTTGGATGCCTTCAAAAGGGAGTTCCTCCGCATTTTCGATCGTAGGACAGCATCTCAAGCCTTGGATAATGAACTGTTGGAATTGAAACAGGGAACCCGAGAACTAGTGGCTTATCTGGCCCACTTTAATAAACTAGTGGTTGAGACAAACTGGCCTGAAGATGAAAGAGCCGCAGTGTTCTATCGGGGGTTGCGAGAAGAATTGAAGGACGCCCTTTCGCAAATTCCGAATAGACCAACTGACATCTCTGCTTTAGTAGATTTAACTCTAGAGATTGACTATCGACTAAGGGAGCGAAAAGGAGAACGTAAAAGGGAGTTTAGATCTAGTGTCCCTCGTTTCGACCGAGCCAGAATTGATTCCTCACGACCTGCCTAGAGTTCTACTGGCATTGAACCTATGCAAATTGGGGCAGTCAGAGGTCCCCTTTCTAAAGAAGAAAAGGAAAAAAGGAGATTAAACAAACTGTGTTTATACTGTGGTGGAGGTGGCCATTTTGTCAAAAATTGTTTAAGAAGACCAAAATTGCCTACTAAGGAGAAGGAAGACTAGAGGCACCACAGGTAGGCGGAGTTGGATCTGTGGGTGCGAATAAAGTAGCAACTCCAATTGGTCACCAGTTGGCAAATACACTACAAGTTTCTTCACCTCATTTGATTATGGTTGTAACCTTACGATTTAGAGATACAATTTTGGCTGGAGTCAATGTCATGGTGGATTCTGGGGCAACTGGCAACTTTTGTGATCTGAAATTTGCGGGTCAGATTGGATTACAATCTCTACAAAAGGAGAAGAGTGAGACGGTACGAGCGGTGGATGGCACCAAATTGACTTCTGGACCTATTACCTGCCATACAGAATTAGTACATATGACCACTATTGAAGGCCATCAAGAGACATTACAGTTTAATTTAATAGATGCCCCTCAATTCCAACTGATTTTAGGTCTTCCATGGCTTACTTAACACAATCCGTTGATAGACTGGGGAGCTCGCACGATTCAATTACATTCTGAATACTGTTCCAAACATTGTTTTGAAGATTCGGTTCATTCTACCATACCAAGTCCAGCTACTCAGCTATTTATAAATGGAGGTTCTATATGTGTGATTCAAACCATAGAAATACCAGAATCTTATCAGGATTTTGCAGATGTTTTTGATGAAGTCAAAGCTGAGACTTTACCCCCGCATAGACCCTATGATTGCAAAATTGACTTGGAACCTGGAGCGAACCTACCGTGCAGCAGAGTTTATGCTTTAACTGAAAAAGAAAATACTCACCTGAAAGAATACTTAACAGAAAATTTGGAAAATGGTTTTATTAGACCTTCCCAGTCCTCTGTCTCTCCCCCCCCCTTTTTTTTGTGCCGAAGAAGGGGGGGATCTCAGGACTTGCATTGACTTTAGAGCTATCAACAGGATCACTGTCAAAAATCGATACCCGTTGCCCCTCATTTCTGTATTGATTAAAGGAAGCCAAAATGTACACTCGTTTGGATCTACGGGGCGCGTATCATCTGATCAGACTCCACGAAGGAGATGAATGGAAGACAGCATTCAGAACCAAATTTGGGCTCTACGAGTATCTAGTAATGCCTTATGGTCTGTGCAACGCGCCTGCGGCCTTCCAGTACTTCATTAACGACGTGTTGAGTGACTTTATTGATCAATGTGCTATAGTCTACATCGATGACATCTTGATTTATTCTAACACCATTGAAGAGCATTGTAACCAGGTTAGAGCTGTTCTCCAACGTCTACGGGAGAACTCTCTATTTGTAAAATTGGAGAAATGTCTATTCAATACTGAGACAGTGGAATTTCTGGGCTTTGTGCTTTCGCCTGCTGGAGTCCAAATGGATCAACAAAAAGTGCAGGTGATAACGGATTGGAAATCCCCTACATGTATCAAGGAAGTTCAAAGCTTTATTGGATTCTCCAATTTATACAGACAATTTATTCATGACTTCTCATCCAAGATACTCCCTTTGATTCGCCTTTTGAAGAAAGGTGTTTCGTTCCACTGGTCTGAGGAGGCAGAAGAGGCCTTCCAGTTGATGAAGAAGAGCTTTACCACTGCTCCAGTGTTACTCCATGCAGACCCTTCGGAGCCCTTTTATTTGGAGACAGATGCTTCAGATCTAGCTATCGGAGGTATACTTTCTCAACGGCACAAGGACACTGGCCAATTGCATCCGGTGGCGTATCGTTCACGTAAGCTTACCCCTGCTGAATGCAACTATACAATTACTGAAAAAGAACCTCTGGCCATCAAGGATGCCTTCAAGGATTGGAGGCATTACCTCATGGGGGCTAAGCATACTGTAACAGTGGTTACAGATCACCGCAACCTGAAATTTCTACGATCTGCTCGTACCCTCACACCACGTCAGTTGCGTTGGTCTCTATACTTCGCTGACTTTGATTTCGTCATTACCTTTCGTCCTGGATCTAGAAATGGCAAGGCTGATGTACTTTCACGACTGGATACAGACAATCAAACTTCTATCATTGACAATCAACCAATCATTACCGATGCCAAATTCAATGGAACAATTTCCTTGGAACCTTTTGAGCAGCATGTTCGGGATTTGATGTCGGTACTGGATATGGAAACTTGGGCCTCTGAAGATTCACAACGTTGCATCCGCAATGGCCTTCCTTATCAAGACTCTGCCTTGTATTAACCACCAAGGAACTCCAGTTGAAAGCAATGCAGGAATGTCATGACAACCCGTTGGCTGGTCATAAAGGCATCTTAAAAACTGAAGATTTACTTAAACGTAAATTCTGGTGGCCATATATGTGCCGTGATGTTCGCCAATATGTTTTAGGATGTGAACTTTGTGCACGGGGAAAATCAGACAGGCAAGCCCCCAAGGGATTCTTGCAACCCATGCCCACACCGCCATATCCTTGGCACACAGTCTCTTTAGATTTGATTGTGGATTTACCTTCTTCCCATGGCTATGATTCCATCCTTGTAGTGGTTGACACCTTTAGTAAAATGGCACATTTTGTACCCTTTAAGGATGTTCCCACTTCTAAGCAACTGTCACAACTTTTCAACCAACACATAATTCGCCTGCATGGAATTCCGAAAGTACTCATTTCAGACAGGGGTTCCCAATTCCTCTCCCGATTTTGGAAGGCTTACATCAAGGGTCTTAACATTGACCACCGTTACTCCACTAGTTTTCACCCAGAGACTGATGGTCAGACTGAACGCATTAATCAGGAATTGGAACAACACCTTAGGCTTTATTTGTTAGATGATGAGGGTGATTGGCCTGATCATTTATGGACGGCGGAGTTTGCCTATAACAATGCTCTTAATGTATCTTCAGGCTGCTCCCCCTTCTTTACAAATTCCAGCAGACATCCTAATTCCCTTGCTAATTTTGATGATGCTAACATCCCTGCGATTCAAGATATTGCCAGACAATTAACCAGGATTCATAGCACAGTAACTCAGAATTTGTCGGTCGCGAAGGCTCGTTACAAACACTTCGCTGACCGTAAACGTAAAAAAGCCCCTGAGCTTCATGTAGGTGACTTTGTCTGGTTATGTACCAAAAATCTCAGACTTAAAGGTCCTCGTAAATTTCAACCTCGTTTTAAGGGTCCTTACCCAATTGAGAAAGTCATAAATCCAGTTACCTATCGACTATCTCTTCCTAATACCACGAGAATCCATCCTGTCTTTCATGTTTCTCTCCTGAAACCAATTCACCCAGGTTTGCGTAGGTCTTCTCCGCCTAATCCTTTAATCCTTCATGGTGAGACTGAATATGAAGTTAAAGGAATTCTGGATTCAAAAGTCATCCGCAATGAACTCTTCTACCTCATTGACTGGAAAGGGTATGGACCTGATGAGCGCTCTTGGGAAAAGAGTTCAGATGTCCATGCCCCCCGCTTAATCAAAGCTTTCCATGCCAAATTCCCTACCAAACCCCGACAGGAGGAAACCCCGTTGTGAGGGGGTACTGTCAGGAATCACGGGAGGCTTCCTCCTCATACCCCCTCGGTGGCTTCTATCTTTCCATTCCAGACTATAAGGGCAATTTATCCCTTAAGTTGGAGTGCTAGCTGGCATCGCAGAAACTCCAACATGGCTGCCAATATTTTGACACTGCAACAGCCTTCTGCTGTTTAGCAGTCTAGTCCTTCAAGCAATTACAGTCTGGTGAGGTTTGCCCCAACATTCTAATGCGCACTTCACCTGAGATTCTACTTGAAGGAACATCAGAAATCCCAGCGTCGTGAAAGCTAGTCTATTCGGGGTTATCTTCGTCGGTAATGTAATAAGGTCAGTGCTAAATTTATTGTAATAACCAAGATCTAAAATTCAGTAATCATTTCCCTAGTCGAGTTAACCTTAGCTTCCTAATAGGAAATAAAGGTAGTTTTTCTGACTAGGAAAGTCTTGAAAAATAAAAGTTTGTTACTCCAGATAATTCGTTTCTGAATAAAAATAATTTCCAGAGTTAAATAAACACAGGCGTGACCTTTTAACACGCCGCGTTTGGAAGAGCATTCTGGCCTCTCAAGAATCAAATTCAGTGAAGGTCTAATGCGAGCACATTTCTTCTGAGTGCTGCATTTGGGCTTTCTTGTGAAATAAAGAATATTTCTGCCAGAACTTAATCTTTGTGCCACACGTTTCAGGAAGTCATAAATAATAATACAGACACACACAATTCATTTATCTATGAACTGTGTTCGTCTACGTGCTAATTAACCTGACAAACTTGAGAAGGATTTCCTGTCTCAGAGTTTCCTTCTTGGTGTTAAAAAGAAAAGCACATAACTTCTTTTTAGCCAAGGAGTTTCATTTATAAATATTAGCCACATAATATCCCAACCTCTCACAAGCCCCAGTAATAGAGAGAACAAGAGCGCCATCTCCCTATCATAAAAACGAAATATTTTACATGGGCTGGAGGAGTTGGTTTTGGGGAGAGGCTAAAGATATTTACAACGTTCAGACCCCATTTGAAAGTCCACAAGTCTACTTGTTTAAGTGAGTATAAGGAGGAAAAAATCCTAAGGAAAATTACCATAGAAATTTGGGAAAAACACACTTACCTAGTTTTCCCCTCATCATAGACAGAACAGAGAAGGAAGCTGAAGGGTCTGAAAAGAAAAGAACAAAAGACTTATAGAAGACTTTTTTTGATGAAAAGATACATCCATTAAGAGAAGTAAGAAGAGAGGCAAGCCCAAAACAACCTCCTGGTAAGATAAGTTATTCATAAAACATTAAAGGAAAGTAAGTTTTTAAACAAGCAGAAAAGGTTATGTAATCGTTTGTTTTTAGCCTGAATAAGCTGAAGGAGAAGAAGAACAGAAGAAGCAGCGCAGGCGGAGTTTCTGAGCGGTCTCTTCTCTATCCCAAATCCCCTTTCCCCCTGAGTACTTACCTGCAATGGAGTAACTACTTACCTTGCTGGGAGGTTCTTAGTGGGGCGTTGGGACTTCGCAACATTCTGCTCCTGTGTGGTTTCTGGCTGAATGTGAGCAGCCCTCTGACACCACATCTAAAAGCGTGATTTCTAAACACACAATTTAAAAACCATCTTCACAAAAAGATGTGTTATTAAATTCTGAGTTCAGGCACTAAACTCCATCTCTCCATCTTATGCCGGTGGGAAGATATGCTGGAAACATGTTACACAGCATTCCCCATTTTGTCCTATGGGCAAGAGGGCCTTGCAACAGTGGAAAACGAAATTGGCAGTATTTTACTGTCAGGACATGGTACACACCTCAGTACATGTCTTACCTTTCACATACACTGCACCCCGCCCATGGGGGGTACCTTGGTCCTACTATAGGGGTGACTGATGTGCATAAAAAAGGGAAGGGTAAAACCTGGCAAATGGGTGCACTTGTCACGACAACAAGGCAGTTAACAAACTGCGTGCAGGCACTGCAGTGGCAGGCCTGAAATCTCTTTTTAGAGCTACTTACGTGGGTGGCACAATTAGTGCTGCAGGCCCACTGGTAGCATTTGCATTACCAGCCTTGGCACACATAGTGCACTTAACTAGGGACTTTACTAGTAAGACAAACATATCGATTATGGACAACCAATTAACATAACTCTTTATACATGGAGCACTTGCACTTTGACACCTATCAGCAGTGGCAAAGTGCCCAAAGCATCTAATCCAGCAAAACAAAATCCATCACAGCATCAAAAATAGAGGAGGTAGAGGCAAAAAGTCAGGGGTAACCACGCCAAGAAATGCCAGGTCTAACAACAAGGGAGGGTGATAATTATCACTATCTATATATTAGGACATGCAACTGACTTGGACAAGATGAATATCTGAAAGATCAACTCTAAAATATCCCAGGCAAGATCAGTTGGGACAAATGATAACATAGGAAGACAATAGATTGGCTATTAAAACTAAAAAGAAAAGGAAACGTGGTTGGTCCAGATGAACCAGAACTGTGTTCTTCTAAAGCATTTACCTCTCAGTGTAATTGTCAACACTCTCGAATACGTCTTAAAAAGAGATTGTAATGGTTACAATGCAAGAAGCTTACCACATCCCTTTTTCCCAAACTGTTGAACGATCCCTCACTATATTTTTCTCCATTATGCAATATCTCAGCATGCTTTCAGGGCTTCAGAGCATGTTTTCAGGGCTTCAGAGCACATTTTCAGAAGCAATAAATATGTCTTTTAAAAATATTACAAATTGCCTGACTTCCTTCTTTGTTTGTAACAACCAGTTAGTATATTATGATAGTTTAAAGGCATATATTGAAATTTAAAAATCCTTCACATCCCTTCTTCAAATGAAATAACAAAAGCAGTAAAACATATAGCGATGTAACCTTAAACCGAGAAAGAAAATTTACAATTTCAGGCAGTCAGACTGTCTTCACTAACCATTAATTTCTTTACTATTAGGAGCAAGGATCTGTTAGCAATGTTCTCTGACCTTGGGGTCTTATAGCTTTTAGGCCTACTTCCAGGGTCCAGGACTTGGGTGGCACCACTTGGCAGGGTAGACTCACAGATAACCGTGTCCAGATGCAGAAGCAATGTTGTTGGAGTAAAGTGGACAGAGTCCTAAAGCCAACAAACACAAATTCAGCAAAAAGTGGAGGAGGAAGGTAAAAGGTTTGGGGTGGCACTGCAAAAAGAGCCACTTCCAACAGTATATTACACCATATGTCTTTGACAACAAACAGCTAATGGTGAGATCTAATTAGGAATATGTGAATAACAACAAATATGGACTTCCCGTCAATGAACAAAAAACAACTTCCAGTAAAAACCTTGAAGCCATATGAGTAATTGTGATTCTGATAGAGACATTTAGCTACAGGTTGCTCATCTTATTAATATTTCCTTGGCGTCACAATGGATCAAGAAACTTTTCAGAACTACCTGTGCATGCTGGGAGGTGGCGACTTGCTGCTCTGACCTGACACTATTCTGCTCTGAAAATTATTTATTTATTTATTTTAGTAGTTTTATATAGCACTAGCCTGACCCAAGGGTATCGGAGCGCTATACAGAGTAAACATTGCAAAGATAAGAAACTAGACAAGAGAAAGAGATAAAAAAATAATGCATGCCGATGTTGAGGGGTCAGCTTCGTAGACGAGGTATCATCTGTTTCGTAGTTCGGTAATTAAGAGTCTGTTACCCCACTCTGAGTGCTCCTATCGACTCCCTGGGGCACAATTGAGGAACAGGATTTTGAGTTGGCTTTTGAATTTTACAAAGGAGGGAATGGTTCTGATGTGGGGGGGCATGGAGTTCCAGATTTTGGGCGCGCTTCCGGCGAAGGAACGAGTCGCAGTTTTTATTTTTCGAGTTTTTGGCAGGATGAGAAGGAGGGACTTTGAGCTTCTGAGGTTCCTGGCCTGACCGGCTTTTTTGAGTTTGGCCGCCAGATATTCGGGTTTGCCGGTATGTAGGGCTTTATGAGTGAGGCACGCTACTGTGAAGCTGATCCTCATTCTCATAGTTCAGCCTTGACAGTACCAGTGTTTGAGTGGCCTGTTTGAGATCACCAGGCGGGATGAAGGGTTTTATTTTATTCAGGAGTTTAAGGTTAAGGAAGGCGCTCTTAGCCAAATTCTTGATGTGTCTGGTCATGTTTAGTTTTGGGTCCAGTGTGATGCCTAGTGATTTGACAGAGTCAGCTAGGGTGAGATTCCCGTTGAGCGCATCTACGGCTTTTAGCCATTCAGCAATTTGAGGGTTCTCCTCCTTGTTTGAAATGAGAAGTATCTCGGTTTTGTCAGGGTTTAGTTTAAGATGATTCCCAGACAGCCAGTGTGGACATCATTTAGTACGTCATTGAGTCTTTGATGGCCACTGAGGGAGGAGGTTTCTAGATATATCTGAGTGTTGTCTGCGTAAAGATGGAAGCGGATGTTGGCTGCTCTGAGTAGTTTGGTGAGGGGTGCCATGTAGATGTTAAAGAGTTGTGGGGAGAGCACTGAGCCTTGAGGGACTCCCTTGTTGATAGGGTGAGAGTCAGAAGCAAAGTTTTTGATCTTTATTTTTTTAATGCGATTGTGTAGGAATGAGGAAAACCATTGGAGGACCGCTTCACCAAGACCAGCTCTTTCTTGGAGAGCCCTGATGAGGAGTTTGTGGTCTACTGTGTCAAATGCTGCCGATAGGTCAAGGAGAATGAGGATGCAGCATTTATCAGAGTCTAGTGAGTGGTGGATATTGTCTATGATGTTGAGGATTGCGGTTTCTGTGCTGCAGCCTTTTCTGAAGCCAGATTGGTGGGAGTCCAAGAGGTTGATGTTATCCAGGTATTGGGTAAGCTGCTGTAGTACACACTTTTCTAGGATTTTGGAAAGAAGGGGAAGGTTAGATACAGGGGTAAAGTTATTCAAATCCGTTGTGTCAAGGCCAGGTTTTTTCAACAGGGGTGTGACTTGACCTACTTTAAGGCAGTCTGGAACGTCTCCATTTTCCATGGAGCTGTTTATTATTGTACACCAAAGCGGTGCTAGGGAGTGCTTCAGTTTTTTGGTTAGTAGGGGTGAAATAAGATCAAGGACATGGAAAGAGGGTTTGGAAGTGGAGATCAGTGTGATTATCTCATGTTCTTGGATGGGGTGGAAACTTAGCCAAGAATTGGAGGAGGGGCAAGGAGCGAGAACGACCGCCCCGGTGTGGTGCTCTTGGTGGGTCGAGTGTTAATGGTGTCCAGAGAGAGTTCGATCTTAGTGATCTTGTTGTTAAAGAATTTGGCGAAGTTGTCACAAAGTTCGTCGGACATCTGAATTGAGGAGGCCACAAGCTTGGAGGTTTGTTGCCTAATGATGTGTAGAGCTCTCTAGGTCTATTTTTTTAGCTTTCCAGCGCAGAGCAAAAAAATGCAGATTTCTTGGTATTGATGTGATTGTTGTATTCCCTGCAGGCTGTTTTGAGTTGTTTGCGGACAGAGGAGGTAGGGTTCTTCCTCCAGCTTCTTTCTATGGCTCTTAAGTTTCTCCGTTCGGCGTTAGAGTCAGTGTTGAACCAGGTCCTGGCTCTACCTTTATTCAACTTTCGGGGAGCTAGTTGGTCCAGCATAGTCTCCAGGTTAGAGTTGTACCGCGTAGTGAGTGCGGTAGTGGAGAGGTGGTCATTGGGGCAGGGCAGAAGCGAGCTTATCCTTTCTTCGAGGACTTCCATGGGAATCTGAGAGTGGTTTCTGACCCATTTGGGGGGTCTTGCAACAGTGGTTGAGAGAGAATTTGTTGGTTGATATGGAATAGGATCATGTGGTGGTCCGACCAGTCCACGGGGAGTACGTGTTCGATCGAGATTGCGTCTCATTTGGCTATGATGGCATCTAAGGTGGCTCCTTTGTAATGCGTCTCCTCTGTGCAATGTTGGGTTAGGTTATTGTCACCGAGAAGATTGGATTGCATTTGAATTAGCGGATTATGTGTTTCATTCCATCGCAGGTTAAGGTCACCAAGATTTAAGGTGTTGGAGTCTCCAAGACCACAGTGAGCAATCAGGTCTGATAGTTGTTCCCCAAAAGCTGAGGTGTTGCCCGGTGGGTGGTACAAAAGGTGACAGAGCAGTGTTTCATTATCTTTGGTCTTTATGTTTGCAGTAAGGCATTCAAAGGTGTTGTATTTGCACAAGTCTATTTCCATGATGGAGATGTTGTCTTTATGGATGATGGCAACTCCACCCCCTCATTGGTCTTTTCTGTTTTTGTTGAGAATGGGAAAACCTGGGGGCACAAGCATGGTGAGGAGAGCTCATTGAGCCAGGTCTCCGTTATGAACGTAATGTCAACGTCCTGCGAGAGAATCGCTTCTGCTAGTTCGGTTGCATGCATGGATGCCGATCTGCAGTTGATGAGCATGCAGTTAGTGGAAAACTCTTCAGAGCTAGGGTTCAATTCCTTGGGTGCTCTGGGAAGGGAGGTGAGAAAAGGCGGTCTGGGGAATTTAGTGCACGGAGGGTCTCTTCCGAGACCCGTAATCACTTGGATCTTGGATTTAGGGGAGTCAATCGGGGGGTGTCGTACGAGGAGGATAGATTGGCAGCTTCTTTGTCAGACATCGCAGCTTTTATCCTCGTAGGTCTAGAGGAGACGGGCTCGATGTCAGTATTTGGATGAATCTGAGCTTTAGTGTTGCGCGCTGTGTTTCTTAGGGTTTTTTGTGACAAGTCCTCCTTCTCCATTCTTGGGGGTCTCTGTACCTGTGTCACGGGAATTGCAACAGAAACATTTCTTCCCCTAAGGGGTCATGGATAATGTCCTTAGAGGATGATGGGAGTTCCTCTTATGGATTGTAAAATTCTTGATCATCTTCATCAAGATCAAGGACATACTCATCAGGTGTGTCTGAGCATTCTATATCATTAGATTTGTTATCTCCCATATTGTAAAGATCATTATGATATTTTGTGCCGCTAGGGACACCCAGATGTTTTGTGCCGCTAAGGACACCCAGATAAGTTGCGCCGCTAAGGACACCCAGATAAGTTGTGCTGCTAGGGACACCTTGGGAGTTTAAGGTGTGAGGACCTCCACTAGAAGTTGAGGTGCTAAGACCTCTCTGAATTGATGAGGTGCTTGGACCTCCTATATTGCTCTTATCAATGTTTTTTTACTTTTCTTAAGTCTTTTACCCCTTAATTCAGTGATCTTGTCAGAGTAGAGGTTTGGAATTTCTGAGATTTTGTCCTCATCAGGGAGTGACCTTTTAAAGGACATGATCTGACTTAAGGTCTCAAACATGCAGGACCTCAATTCCTTATGAAGGATTTTTTGCAGGGCTTCGTTGTCTATGTTAGGAGTAGAGTCCGAAGCCTTGTCTGAGTCAGAGTCAGACATGGTATATAGGAAATGTTAACTTGCAAAAAGTGATAAAGCCCTTTAATAAAAGATAATTAGGGAGGATTTACCTTAATAATAGTGACAAGGTTTATAGATGAAGGAATGTCAAGAGAATAATTCCTCTCTTATTATAATAATTTTGTTATAGAATGTTGAAAAGGCCAGTTAAATGAGGATTTCCTGCTAAACCCCTTTTTGTAATGAATAAGTTTATAAAACAATAACAACTTGCGGATAAAATCCGAAATAATAACCGGTAGCGATGCAGACCCGCGTTGGAGTGCGCAGCCTCATCGGTGGAAAGAGGTGAAAAACTGAAGTTAAACGAAGACATTAGGTAAGCTCATTATGGCATGAGGAAGTAGAACAAGGATGAAATTGAAGAATAATCGTTTACACAAAAAAACTAAATATTAAGGTTCGATTAAACATCTAAAAATCTTTAAATATATTCAAACATTAGAAATAGTGCATAAGCTGAAAGAAAAGGCAGGTTACTCTGGTCAGTCACGCAAGGATGGGACTAGGGAAGGGGGTGTAGGGAGATCTCAGAAAATTCGAGATCCGTATAGAGGCAGTAGGAAGGGGTGGTGGGGTTAAGCCCCACACTGGGGAACTGTGGTATATAAATAAATAATACCGGATCTAGGTTTGACTGGACATAGCAATAACAGATAGCTCAATAAATAAGAGTCAAGATTCGAGGTAGTAGGAGTTTGCAGGTTTTAATACAGCATAAAGGACAGGAACAGGACAACCTGCACGGGAACAGGATGGCAGCGCTGCCGGGGGCAGGATCAGAATCGGCGTAACATTTAATAACAGTGCACAAATATATATACTAAAACAGTTACATTACAATGAATTACAGTAGGCGGAGCAGTGGGTGTGGTCAATAGCAGTCGCGAAAGATAAGGGTGAAAATGGGTGTAACAGGGGCGTATACATAGACATGTGATGTAAACGTAACAGAATATGTCATAAATGGGGCGGAAACATGGAGGGGGCTACCTAAGGAGCCGGGACCTCTAACCTAATGGTGCGCGTAAACTGACAATGACGTGTTACTAGGAGAAGCTGGGGGCTATGAACTCTGTGCTAGGAGCAGAGACTGAAGTCTGGAGAGTCAGGGCGACATGTACCTAAACCCTATCTAGTATCTGATGTTTAGAGAACATGTTGATAGAATCCAAAAGTTATCGGGGTAAAGGCTAACGGACTCTAAGACTGGAGCATGCATTATTCTACATGTAGTGCGTGATGAAGAATATTAAATGACCATTAAATGCAGTATTTCTCTTACATGGAGACGTAAAGGCTAGACAATGACGGAAACTATTGATGCGATTCAGTAGCTTAGGAATGCAGAGAAGGAGGGCTGGACTGATAACTAGAATCATAACATACTCTTGGCAGACTCAGAGGCAGAGCCAGGCTGAGCCGGGCACTGTGAGGCAGGAAGTAAGTGAAGGGTCGAGGATACAGGTGGGGGCTGTATCGCTCCTCAGCGAGGCTCAGGAGACAGGAGCTGAATGTGGTGTCCGGGCCCTTTTGAGGCCTAGAAACGGGGACTTTACAATGAAATAACGTGCACACTGAGAAACGTGGCAACGTAACTTTACATAGGCCTAATACTCGTAGCTTTCACGAGAACTGGAAACTGGCATACTAGGTATGGACACAACTATAATTGCGTCTTTAATCAAACATGGGGGATACATATGCATATTTAATCATGCACACATAACATAAGATGGAGGACACGTAGGGACACAGAACATGGCAAAATTTACTTTTCCACATTCCCTCCTTGTCACTACGTTTCCATCAGGAAACATCAATATTCATGATACCATCTATCATTTCATACAGTATCATTTGCTCGTCTCGAATTTTCTTGGAACGGGATTTAGGACGGGACTTGGGACTAGGAACACATGAGGTAGCACAAATGCCGCAAATCGCAGGGCCACATTGTAAACAGAGGCAGCAACTGAATATGATCGCTACTGCAATACCCAGAAATGACAATACTTTCCATCCCCAGGCGGAAATTATATTCCAGAACCAACCGGACCATGTCCAGGTGCCTGGATCTTGGTGTAACATATGGGCAATTTTATGGAGTCTGGTAATATCTGAATAAACAGACGGTGCGTTATTAGGAATGAAAATGCAGCAACTAGATCCGATGACTCTACAGGCCCCGCCCCTATCGGCCAGTATGACGTCAAGGACGAGACGATTCTGGAGCACGACAATTCTCATAAAGGATTGTTCTTCGGTTAAGTTACCTAGAGCAGAAGTAGTCTCAATCACTACTGCTTCGAGTGTTCTGGTTAATCTACGTATCAGTTTACTATTTACGACAGTACCTAAGTAGGGGAAGACACCTTTATTGATATCTATGTATTGTTCTAGAGCAGTTTCAGTATAATCGACAATCGGGAAATTTCTCTTGTGTCTAGTATGTACTAGGAGGGAATTCCTATGATAGTCAGGTGGGGCTAGGAAAACTGGTGGCAGTAGGAAGGCAATGTAACATGTACCATCCCAATCAAGGGGCAGACGAACATATGCGGTCTGGCCACAAACAAAATAAGAATGACGTGAAGCTTTGAAAATAGATTTCCTACTGTCACTATACTTGACAATAGTAGTACAATCACTATGTCCTACAGGTACGGAACCATTATTTCGGACACATAATTCGCCTTTAACTGGTAGTACTGACATAGCAGATAAGTCTGGAGTAGTATCAGACTGAACATTCAGGACCATGAAATTCGAAGAATAATTACCTAAATTATAAACTTCATTTTCTAGATCTAACCCTGTTCTGTGGGGAAGACCTTGCTTGTCTGGAAAACATGTACTGTTAAGAAAAGACATATCTGTTGAGGATGACGTTAACGTGGACCATGCTCCACACGAACCATTATGTGAAAATGGATAAGGAAAGAGTGGCAGAACTCCCTTCGGTGTCTGGAAAGGGGGGAGTCGACCACACACCCAACAATTTGTGGCATTGCTGGTCTGGTGTGAATAATGTAACATGCGGATAAAGGAGTTATTACGCATAGCAAGACGATATGAGAGTTCATGAGGAGGCAGATCACTAAACGTGTGCTCTACTGTAACATTAGCAGACTTATTTACATGAGAAACTGAAAAATACAAATAAAATGCATAACTGGTGCAGGAAATTATAATGCTGAAATATAGCAGAAAACATAAAATAATAGTGCAACTTCTAGAGTTCTCACTAACTCTCTCTCTGTGGGGGTCTATTATATACATGTCAGAAACCGGTCTAACCGTTTCACCTAGGGGAGGACTTAGACAATCAAACTGGCTGACTTATTTTACTAGACCTTAGTTTAAGCTTATACTCCTGTTGCGGAGTTTTCTCTAACAGGGAAGGGTTCGTAGCAATGTCTTTTGCGGGACAGTCCTTAAGAATAGTACTTTGGCAGTCTTTAGAATCCTCGGAAATGTTCTTTGAAACGGGCTTTAGTCCAAAAAATCTTTTCACATGTGACAAATGGACCCAGCCCTTCCTGCCTTCCAGCTTGACGGCAGTACGGGTGGCCAGGAGGACCTGTCGGGGTTCCTTCCAGCGAGGCTCCAGCGGACTTGAACGATCAAAGTTCCTGACCAGAACCATGGATCCGGGAACGATTTCATGCGGTGCCACCTCGGTATTGTCTGGAAATGCGGCAGCAACCTGTGAACGACAAGAGTTGAGGGCAGACATCAAGGAAGCTAGGTAATCTGTCAGCATATTACTTGAAACATCGGTAATACTTCGAGGTCTAGGTGTACCCCACATGTTAGGGGGGCGGCCGAATACGACCTCATACGGGGACAGACCTGATCTGGAATGTGCGACCATGCGCATATAAAACAAGGCGACCGGCAGAGCTACTAGCCAGTCCACACCTTTCTCTTTACATATTTTAGCAATGCGGATTTTCAGGGTCTGATTATGTCTCTCTACGAGACCGGCTGCTTCTGGATGGCGTACACAATGGAACTTCCACTGGTACCCTAACAAAAGGGAAATATGTTTCATGAGCTCAGATGAGAATGGCTGGCCGTTGTCTGAATACACGACTCTAGGGAGTCCGTAGCGGGGGAAGAATTCACGAACCAACTGCTTGGCAGTGGTCGCGGCTGTGTAATCTGGGACTGGATATGCTTCTGTCCACCTGGACAAAGCGCATACAACTACAAGGACATACTTGAAACCTCGACATCGCTCCATCTGAATATAATCCATCTGGAGGACTTCAAAAGGGTGGTCAGGGGGCTGGAATCCACCTTGTTCCAACCGGGACACTTTTACCTGGATTAAACTGGCAACATATCATACAGGTACGGACTTTCTGCTTGGCTGCAGCTCGTAAATGCTTGTTGAACCAAATGTTCTGGATACTGTCTAACATAGCTTTTTCTCCTAAATGTGCTGGACTATGTGCGATATTGATAATGACTTGAACCATAGAATCGGGGAGAAACCATGTGGCTTTACCCTTCGTTACCCATCCCTGATCTGTCTGGACCCCTCCTTGTTCGGACCATTTCTTGATTTCCTCGGGAGTAGCATGTAACTGGATATCTATGACATCTTGAGTAGGGTCCTTAACTGTCATACAGGTAGTCAGATCTGGAGTGTATGTCGGTGTCTTATTAACTGGAATGTCTGGTGTCTGTGCTGTAAGCTTGGCTGTGCGATCTGCTAGATCATTACCTTGAGAAATAGTGTCAGTAACTTTCGTATGTGCTTTGCATTTCATGATAGCAATAGATGTCGGTAGGTGTATGGCATCTAACAGAGCCTGAATAAGGAGACCATGCTGAATCTTGGTTCCATGAGAAGTCATGAAACCTCTCTACTGCCAGAGCACTCCAAAGTCGTGTACGACTCCAAATGCGTAACGTGAATCTGTGTAAACATTAACTTTCAGGTTCTTAGCGTGTATGCAGGCTTGTGTCAGAGCAACTAGCTCTGCTGCTTGAGCAGACAGGGTGTCAATACGGTGTGTTTCAATAACTTCAGTGTCAGTAGTCACTGCATACGCGGCTACTAGTTCTCCTGTACTTGTTCTCATACATGAACCATCCACATAAAGTGTCAGGTCGGGATCTGGTAATGGAATATCTGTCAAGATCTTGTCTTGGCTTAGTCATAATGTTAACTACTTCCACACAGTCATGTGTGGCAGGATTTGAAGTAACTGACGGTAACAGTGTAGCAGGATTTAAAACGTTGCAGCGTCTGATTTCTATGTGTGGCTGGAACAGTGTCAGTTCATAACCTGTTAAACGTGCAATTGTCAAGTGCTGAGTCTGTGTTCGGTTTAAAAGAACTTCCACGGAGTGTGGAACTTGTACTGTCAAGGAATGTCCTAATACTATGGAATCACTTTGTCTGATAGCTAGTGCTGTGGCTGCAACTGACTTGAGGCACGCAGGCAGAGCCTGGGCTACAGGATCTAATGTGCTCGAAAAATAAGCACAGGGCTTGTATTGTCCTGCTTGATCTTGTGTGAGAACAGATAATGCTGTACCTTCCCGTTCTGTGACGAAAAGTGTAAAAGGCTTACTGTAGTTCGGTGTTGCTAGAACTGGAGCTTGGCATAGAGCTTTCTTTAACTCATTGAAACTAAGTGTATGTTCAGATGTCCAAGGGAGGACAGTCGATACGGCTGCCTCCTGTGTCGTTAACTGTATCAGTGGTTTAGCTAGAAATGCATACTGAGGAATCCATTGTCTGCAGTAAGAAGTAAGGCCGATAAAAGCACGTACCTCCTTCTGGGTCTTGGGCTGAGGAAGACTCGCTATTAACTGGATACGGTCAGGTGTCAACTGCCTACCCCTCTTGGACAGCAAGTGGCCTAAGTAGATCACTTGCTGGACACAGAATTGAAGCTTAGAAGGGGACACCTTGTGCCCCATATCGGCAAGGAAATACAAGACTGTAAGGGATGCTCGCTCGCAAGCACGTTCAGAACGGGCTGTGATCAGTAGATCATCGACATACTGGAGCAGGGCAGTGTCAGTTGGCATGTGAATATTGTCTAGTTGTCTCTTAAGTGCTTGACTGTAAATACTAGGACTTTCTGTGAAACCTTGAGGAGCTCGTGTGAACATATAGCTCCTTCCATTTAAACAAAATCCGAAAAGAAACTGGCTGTCTGGATGAATGGGGACACTGAAAAACGCGTTCTTGAGGTCTATGACTGAAAAAAATGAGGCTTCGGAATCAATGGCTGTCAATAGGGAAGAAATATCTGGGACGACTGGGTACTGGGGAATAATACATTTATTGAGTTCTCGAAGGTCAATCACTAATCGATATACTGGGGGTGCATTTGGATCAGTACGTTTCATGACTGGAATGATCGGAGAATTACATACATTGGAGTCAGTTTCTACAACTACTCCTTGAGCCATGAGCTCGTCAATAATTTTGGATAAGGCTGCTACAGCCTCAGGTGGCAATCTGTACTGTCTGATTCGTGGTAACACTACACCTGGTTTGAGAGTCACGATGGGGTGTGATTTGCATATAACCAACATCAGTTGGACCTTGCGCCCATAGATGCTGCGGAACATTAGACAATCTCGGATCAAAATCTCGTAATACATAGTGACCCTTGAAGTCACGTAGGAACAATCGTATTCCCTCTGGGGAACAGCAAATAACTGCACCTAATTCTTTCAGTGTTTTAATGCCTAATACATTTTCTGGACATGACTTCGTAAGTAACAGATCAGTAGTGCGGGACAATGGACCTACTTCTAGAGTAACTGGCTTAGATATCTCGTTTACAATAGGCTTTCCTGAAAATCCAAGGGAAACATTTCTAGAGCCTGAGAGCGGAGCCCCTGGAACTTCGGCGTGACTAATGGTGGTCCTACTTGCCCCTGTATCAATCAAAAACTTTCTGTCTTTCCCTAATACTTGACTATGAACATAGGGACCCTCTTGATCTACAGGTATCTCGATGAGAGGCAAGCCTACCTCCCTCTCTAGGCTGTTTCATGAATATGGCTGATACTCTGGATACTCGGACTGTGCATACTGGTACATCTGTTGTGTAACATGCTGTGTCGCAGCAATAGGCTGCGGTGCTGGAACTGTCTGTTGTGCATTCTGTAGCTGAGAAGTCTGTGAAACTTGTTCTTGTCTAGGCGGACGTGGTCTTTCTTTAGTTTTTCCGGTAGCTATATTGTGTTTCAGAACTGCACACTCGTTTATAAAATGACCTGGCTGTTTACAATAATTGCATGTCCCTTTAACGGGAACTGCAGAATGACTGGCTTGATTCGTACCCCTCTTCTGACTGTCTTGTGGAATAGATTGTGCAACCAGCACTTTCATTTTCGTGTCTTTCATACGTTTCCTTTCATGATCTTGCTCTTCTCTGATATTCTGGTGGTATTGAAGCATCTGTAACATCTGGGACGGGGTATTAGCTTGCCAGGTACTTTCGACTTTCAAAACTCGATTCTTAACTTGTGGACTTGAATTCTCGACTAATTTAGTAACAAAAAGATGAGGGTATGACTCGCTACTTGTCTTGAGGCCACTGTTGATACTAAAACATTTCTCGAATCTAGAATAAAAATCACTAGTGTCTTCGTCTTGTTTCTGTTTACAGGCTGAGATTGCATCCCAGTCTTCCTTTTTAGTGGCTAATAATCTTGGCAAAACTTGAATTAACAGTTCAGGTAATTCTTTACATTTCTCTCCTAGACCGGTACCTGGTACTCGTATCTTATCTTCAGCTTCTAGGACTGCCCAATCGATCTTTTTCTCTCCCACCTCCCAATCTTTTTCCTTGAGTTTCTCGTATATGCCCGCAGGCAACAGGACTTTTAACATTTTAATTATATCTGGATACGTGTATTCTCCCATACGGAGCATGTCTTTTAATTCTCGGTGGAACCCTGCTGGATCTTTGTCATGACAGGGAATTAATTTCTTCATCTCTAAGAGTTCTATCTTTGTAATCGGAGTGTAAACAAACACTCGTTGCATTTCACCATCTGTTGTCCTAACTGGGTGTACTTCTCGTAACGGATTCTGTCTATCTATGTAAAACGGTTTACTTTCTGGAGGTGGGACATGAACAAAATGCGGGTTCAAAAACGTTCTATATTTGTGGCGCTGTTCTAGAATGACACTAATTAAATCGGTACCTAAACCTTTCCATCTATACTGGAGTAACTCGTTCAGGACATCGTGTAACGGACCTGGATCAGAATGTTGACCCTCATACAGAGTAATGAGGTGTTGGATCATATACATACCCACCAGTCGTTGCTCGGCTGGAGGCAGTTTCAGAAACATTTGTGCCACTATTTCGTCTGGAAAAGTGGTAGAATCAGTAATCCATCGGACTGCTGATCGGGCTAGTTCTTGTTCATGCATAGTACTTAACTCACTGTAACCGATTCGTGATTTCAGAATGTGATCGGTAGCTTGAAATACTTGTTCTAGAGAACCTTGTTCTGGTGCTGGATGATGTAAAACTGACTTGTGTTCTAGGCGCAAATGGCGATCTGGAAATCTAGATTTTCCTACATACGCTATTCTAGTGGGATTCTCGTCCTCTACCTCTTCAGTAGAGTCATTTTCTTTCTCGCTTACTTGTGCTGCTTTACGTTGTTCGTGTAACTTTAGTATTTCCTTACGAATTTTCTTGTACATACTCTCTATACTACTGATAGTCTTGTGTTTACCCTCGGCTATATTATCACTCCACCTTGTCAGAATTTTCATTTCGGCCGGATCTTTAGTCGGGGAATCTTGTTCTCTTATTAGACAATTAATCAGAAACTTTAATATCATGAGCTGGATCTCAGCTTTCCTTTGAGACATGGCTTCGCCAATACTTTCTGGATCATCCCCTGTACGGATGAAACGATATATTCTGTCTAGATCTCCTTTCATATCTGGTAGGGTGTCTAAATACCCTGTCACCCGTCTTACACGGATGGAATATATTACTGTACTATCATCACCTGCAACTGGATCATAGCGGCATTCAGTGAGAGCTCGTCGGATGTCTGCAACGGACTTAAATTTGGGCGTACGCTGTAACGCACATTCATGTAACTCGGCCAACGTTCTACGTTGGTGCGGTGGCGGGGTACCAGTAGGACCTCCTCCTGCGGCCCCTAAACTGGAATCGTCGACTGATACTCTTCGTACTGGCAGAGTGGGAAATTGTAATGTGGGCTGAACCGGGGGTACCGTGGCAGGTACTCCGGTGTCTGGAGGAGCAGGAATTGCCTGATTTACAGGGACTGGCGGAACAGGATTTGCATATTCCGGGACTGTGTCGTCCAAATAGGACGAGATAAAAATATCAGCTGCGGTCGGTTTGTGACGTAGCTTAGTCGGAACTAGTGGTGGCGGAAAATTACTGGATGCCTCCGGGGTCGCTTTTGGCAAGCCCTCGGCAAGAAGAGGATACATACCCTTAATAAGGGCATTCCTCTGTCTGTCTGACTGTTCTGTTTTAACTCGTTCACCTATCTCGATTAGTTCCCTTTCTTGGGCTCGTTCTAAGGATTCTCTACTTAGTTCTGACTTTCTGATTTATCTAGATATAATATGGCACTTATGCCATGCTTTTGATACATAAAATGACCTGGACTGTCCCTAGGCGGGACAGGAACTGCTGCTTCTAGCAGACCTTTTCTGGTTTTTAACTGACGTAATTTCGAGAATAAAGGCATGACTGAACTGTAATCTAGACACAATACAATACACAACGAACACGATAACTACACCACTTTCATACCACGACATTAAAAATACATGAAGAACATTTAAAATAACAGTTCGAACAGAATACTACCTGGAATACTCAGAATACATGAATTTTCTCGAGAACAGAACTGACTAGAACAGAAACTAGATGCACTGCTGAAACAGTACGAAACTTACCGGTCTCATAAAGAGACACGTCAGGACCCGCATCCACCGAAGTGGACACTTCGTTTGTGGGTCTGTGTACCACCAACCCACGGACCAGAGTCAATTAGATTGACCCTGTCTAGATACTACCCCAGCAATGGTACTCACCGGGCAGCAAGAACGGAAGGCCTCGGACTGGACTGGACTGCTTCGACGCCGGACGGACGAACTTCGGGCTTCTGTTACGGGTGGGCCTCCGGATACCTCGGACCTTGGACTCTCGGCTTGGGCTCTGGTCGGGACTCGCCGCGTTCCTCCACCGCCTCGTCTGGATGCTGGACCGCCACCTCCGTCTCCTCCGTGGGCCTGAGGGATACTTGAAGCAGAAATATCTGCACGTGCACGGTATGGTTCCGTCACGGCTGCAGAGGGTCAGGGGGCCGGCGTGGCTTCACCGGCGCGTGGGGAAAGGGCAAGTCCCTATTCGGGCGCCATTATGTGGTATATAAATAAATAATACCGGATCTAGGTTTGACTGGACATAGCAATAACAGATAGCTCAATAAATAAGAGTCAAGATTCGAGGTAGTAGGAGTTTGCAGGTTTTAATACAGCATAAAGGACAGGAACAGGACAACCTGCACGGGAACAGGATGGCAGCGCTGCCGGGGGCAGGATCAGAATCGGCGTAACATTTAATAACAGTGCACAAATATATATACTAAAACAGTTACATTACAATGAATTACAGTAGGCGGAGCAGTGGGTGTGGTCAATAGCAGTCGCGAAAGATAAGGGTGAAAATGGGTGTAACAGGGGCGTATACATAGACATGTGATGTAAACGTAACAGAATATGTCATAAATGGGGCGGAAACATGGAGGGGGCTACCTAAGGAGCCGGGACCTCTAACCTAATGGTGCGCGTAAACTGACAATGACGTGTTACTAGGAGAAGCTGGGGGCTATGAACTCTGTGCTAGGAGCAGAGACTGAAGTCTGGAGAGTCAGGGCGACATGTACCTAAACCCTATCTAGTATCTGATGTTTAGAGAACATGTTGATAGAATCCTAAAGTTATCGGGGTAAAGGCTAACGGACTCTAAGACTGGAGCATGCATTATTCTACATGTAGTGCGTGATGAAGAATATTAAATGACCATTAAATGCAGTATTTCTCTTACATGGAGACGTAAATGCTAGACAATGACGGAAACTATTGATGCGATTCAGTAGCTTAGGAATGCAGAGAAGGAGGGCTGGACTGATAACTAGAATCATAACATACTCTTGGCAGACTCAGAGGCAGAGCCAGGCTGAGCCGGGCACTGTGAGGCAGGAAGTAAGTGAAGGGTCGAGGATACAGGTGGGGGCTGTATCGCTCCTCAGCGAGGCTCAGGAGACAGGAGCTGAATCTGGTGTCCGGGCCCTTTTGAGGCCTAGAAACGGGGACTTTACAATGAAATAACGTGCACACTGAGAAACGTGGCAACGTAACTTTACATAGGCCTAATACTCGTAGCTTTCACGAGAACTGGAAACTGGCATACTAGGGATGGACACAACTATAATTGCGTCTTTAATCAAACATGGGGGATACATATGCATATTTAATCATGCACACATAACATAAGATGGAGGACACGTAGGGACACAGAACATGGCAAAATTTACTTTTCCACAGAACTTCAAAATAGAGATAAAAATGAATAATGGTATAAAAGGAAAATGAACTTACCTGCTTGGAGCCGCATTTAAAAGAGGCAGATTGTTGATGGCTCATGCCTTTCATGTGTTGCTATTGTTCTAGTCTGGAAACTTTTAATACAGTGATGTAGGCAGCTGCTTGGACTGCATTAAAGGAATAATGCATAATGTAGCCTCCGTTCTTGTAAGGAAATTAGGAGGTGCGCAAGACTTTTTCTACTAGTTACGGATGGCCATTTGGAGTATTTTAGTGAGTTCTCGAATTTTTGGGAATACATCCAATATTTTGATTTCACTAAGTTAGTCACAGCATACATTTTATTTTGCAATTGTTTCATTCCTAGCAATGTTTCTGACTAAAATGTGAAGTACTTATTTTTCTAACTATGATAGTAGGTAAGTATATCAGATTTTTTTAATGTCTACTTTGTTAAGTGCATACACTGGTTAACAGTGTATGTGGTCATTTGCATTTAGGTGGGTGCAGGTATTCATCATAGTAATGGCCTCTTGCATCAACTAATTGATGTTTAAAACTTTTTTGGGATGTGTTCCTACAGATGTGTTTGATTCATCTTGATTACTGGTCAGTATGAGCACATATGCATCACACCTTATAAAATTTTGTGACTACTGAAATTGTATACAGTACATGACTTGCACTAGACAAGGGGAAATGTTACATTGATGTACATATTGAATACTTCCAGTATGGGACTGACATTGATTTTAATGGTAATTTATTAGGTAAAGGTTACACCTTGTCTAGAGCAATTTCTACATCATGCTACCTTGAACTTATCCCAATAATGTGCAATGCATATGTTTTTATGGGGACAATTCTATTTTTTTTTAAACACACCTGTACGGTGACTTTTTGATATTTGAATTGATTTTTTGTGCAGGTCTGTTTTTTAAGGCAGCTTGCTCCATATTTATACATACAATGTGATCATACAGCTGTGTTTCTTTAAATTTCTTAAACGTCAACATTACAGCCATATGCATGGGCAATTGGGATGCTATTGATCGTAAGAGAGATTTCAAAATTCACAACTCCAGTGCAAGTGTTTACAAACAAGTCAAAAGATAACAGGTAAAAGTGGAGCTTACTGTTGAATCCATCTATGACGGTGTTGTTTTTTGTTCATCATCAAGCAGCAGCTGCAGTCCTTTGAAGATCATGTCAATGGCAGGAAAGGAAGTGTGAAAGTGAGAAAAGGTGAGTTTCTGCCTTATATCACTTCCAAACCGCCAACTCAGGTGTGGAGGTTTTACCGCCACAGTTACGTCAGCGGGAATGCACATTGTAATAGCCCGACAGACACAATTGGCGGTCCTCCCTCCAACAGTCGCTTTTGTCTATTAGGCTCTTAGTAAAACACGTCTTTATTCGTCTGCGTGTAACCGCAAACTCAGCAATGTAAACCTGCATTCAATTCATGCCTCTCTAAAACCTAAGTCACAGTTCTACAGAGTTCATCTGGAGCCAAAAGTGTTCTGTTATTGCTAACTCACACAACACTACAACAGGATTGCCATTCCGCATGCTGGCCGCAGCCACCTGCTGGCTGAAAATGTCATTGAGAAGTATCAGGAGCAGTTTAACCTGGTGGCCTCACTTACTGCCGGGTGATGAGGCCCGATGCCGAGCAAGTGAGGAGGAATGGACATCTTGGGGTATTTCCAAGCTTCGTTTCTGTAGTTCTTTTGCCTGTTGATTGTGTTAGAATGCATCCTGAAGGCTGCAGTGGGTACCTGGCCTCAACAATGTAATGCACTATAAGGAGATGAGGGCGAAGCCCATGGTATGGTCTGTATTTATGTACTTGAAGAGTTAATGTTCATCTGGTGTAGGTTATTTTCCTGGTGTGATGACTGTTTTCCTATTCTTTTCATTTTGTAGTGTGAAACTCTCTGTTGCATAGGACTACGCTTATAGGTATACATCTAAAATGCGATTCTAAACTTACCTTTAGCAACGTAATTTAAATCGTATGTCTCCACACCCTCTACCTGAAGTAGGTGAATTACATCGAGAAATATTTCTGTTGGTGGAACCATACATCTATGGGAAAATAATACAGAAATATTGTTATCGAAGGTGAGTAACTTTTTTTCTACAGCAAATGAGAAACCCAGCCATTTTATTTAGCATCTTTCCACAAACTACTTTGCAAAGGCATTGAACGCGCTGGCTTTATCTGTCGCTTTCAATCAGAGCTGTACGGGGTGTTCGCTCGTGGAAATAATAATTCATGAGAACTGCCTCTGACCCTGTGGCGAGAGCTCTCCTCAACTGCTTGTGCGGAGAGAGAGGAACGGCAGGTCTATGTAGTTAAAGGATGTTTGACAGAAAATCTATTCTTCCCTCACCGGGAACGAGCAGGAAGGAAAAAAACGCAATGGAAAAAAGAGCAAGCCAGCTAGAAAGAAAATAAATACACAACTGAAACCACAAGCATTAACCTAGCCCAACTTATTTTTTTATTAACATTTTGGAAGGTATTTTTTTTAAGCTCCCCTCCAGTTTGAAAGTGATGTCTTTTAAAAGCGAAAGCGTTTGGCGAGGGCTCGAACGTACCAGCTGACCCCAGGTTGGAGCTCCATGGCTCAGTGATCCGGCGCACGGTGAAAGCCTTCCACTGCTGTCGCTGGTTGAGACTCAGCCTCGGTAATTGGGAGCAGCCATTCCCATCGACAGGCACTCCTGCTAGAAATTGCTTCAGAGTGCCACTGTTTAAGTTTTTTTTTTTCCAAGTTTGAAAAGCTTTATTGATTAGATTAAAACAATGTAAAACATGAGTACAATAGCAAGGAAACAACATATGATCAATAAAAAATGATCGAAAACATTGCAAATGGAAAAATAAACCCCAAGAAGGGTTAAAAAATATACCAATGAGAAATGTTTTAAAATAGGTGAAAGAAGGCGCTGCGTGACCTGACTCCAGAATCGGTTGAGGACAGTGAAGAAGTGGCTCGCTCTGTGCATCTAGCAAACGCGTCTCTGAAAGAAAGGAAGTAAGTAGATAGAATACAGCCTGATGGCTAAGTTCAGGGCTTTAAGTGGGCCGGGTCTCACCGGTGCTGAGCACCAGCAGTTTTTTAAAGGGAGCCTCGAAACGGGTCTCTGTCTGGCTCAGTTTTGTGCCTTGGCACAGACGGTCCGTTTTTTTTCCAGATTGTAGTGACAGCAGGCACATCGATGTGCGCGCACTCCCAGTAGTGGCTCCTGGTGGGAGTGCTGCGGGGTGGTGAGGTGGGGCGGTGGGGCGGGATGGGCAGGGTGGGGGTAGTAAACCACAGAATACGGCAGAACGGAGGTAAGTACCTAAATAAGTAAAACTAATGTAATTGCGCGCACTGAATTGCCAAATGCGATGCAGAGCACGTAACAAAATTCGTTTTATTAATTTATTTGTTCCCTTACCGCTGTTGGGCCGTATTCCATAGTTTACTACCCCCCACCCTGCTCCACCCCGCCCCAGGAGCAGAAACATTGTTGTAGTGATACAAGCCATAGTTGCTGCTTATTTCTCTTATGCAACTATCAACCATTGACAAAGCCAATCGTCCTGATTTGTTGTAGGTATGATGTTACTTGTTGTATCATATATCTGAAAGCAATGACAGAAACAGCAAAATACAAGTCGGCGGCCCACTGTGCTAGCTATGCACAGATTTTTAGCTTAGGTCTTTTAAGCCACTCCCTTAATTACATTGGCCACGCCCCTTTGAGAGACCCCCTAGTTTTTTCATCCCACTTAAAACCCTGCCTAAGTTTACAATTTAAAATACTCCGCTCTTAACATTTAAATCAGAAACCAAATAGTGCAGCATAAAATGTGTAAAGAATTCTACATCTATGATGTTGTCGGCAGCAAACTTCTGAGTGCAGACAACTGCTTAAGGGTAAGCCAGGCAAAATGTGGAATTTTACAGAAATTACATGTTATACTTGGCAATATCATGTGAGATTCCGATGGCCCATTGTTTGAGCCTGGTTGCGTGAGACATGAGGATTTCATGCTAAGCTAGGTCATGCTAGTTTAGAAGATCTGGCTTTGAGTGGAACTGTAGGAGTGTCTGCCCTGTTCTTGGAAGGTGATTCCCCCATTGGATACAATAATGGATCTTTGGTGCTCCGCATAGCAAAGTGTTTTTGGCGCTGAACCTGTGCCATATAAAACCATAGTTATCTTGGCCCATGTAGTTCCAGTCATGCCTCGCTAAGATCTCAATCATAACCCCATTAGGTCTCAACTGACTGGTTCTCACCCACATTTGGGAGCTTTGAGTGGGGATTGGGGAGTGGACGTGCGGTTATGTCACCAATTCCCACTCTTGCACTTTTGTCAGCTTTTTACCTTTTCAATACCAGCTCTGCCTGGCAAATGTTGCTGTGTGGATTACAGGGCCTTCTCTTATTACCTTCCTTTTTTTGGGGTACAGGCATACTGTCTCTCACTGACCATACGGCTAGGCTGGTGCTGTGTAGCTACCTATACACTTAAGACCTTATTTCAATTATAATTTGTGTGTCTGTCTCTCACTTACCCTCACTAGTCACACCGTCAGTTGCTGCATCCCATAATATGATAATCACACCTATGTGGACATCACGCACAACATGAATACCCTTCCAACCAAACACCCTAAACATTGTAGCTTGCTATTATTGTGAGTAAACACATCTAAAAGAGACTTTCTAGCTGCATATTCCATACCTTAAAATAATTCCTAGGTGTCAGACTGGATTCAGAAACTTTTCGAGTAGTAGATATGTGTGCCGGAAGGTGGCGTTGTTCTGATTCACACTGACATTGTCCAAACCAGAAGTGACGTACATGGTGCCTATAAAGTTGCCACCCCAGCGCACTGACATCAGTTCTTTTGTTTCCTCACCAGTTAGTGCAGATCCTGAGAGATCTAGCGCCAGCAATTTTTTAACTGACAGACCTTTTACCAAGACCTTGTCTCCCAGTGTGGATAGGATGTCTCCCCAAAAAACTGAGGCGTTTAAACCCTGTGGTTCTTTTCACAGACTGATGTCTGTGGTAGACCTCCATTTGGTTTGTCTTTGCTGCTTAGAACCGGACCACGATTTCAAGACTTGTGAGACACCGAGGGAGTGCTTCTTGAAGTTCCTAGTTATCAGATGGCAGTTGCCTCCACAACACTCCAGGCCCGATCACGAGGAAGGTCCCGGGCCTGTCCAGGCAGTCAGTACAGGTGCTCAACATCACACTCCAAGTTGTCAGACAAGTCCCACAAGAAGTCAAAGAAATCAAAGAATTTGAAGCGTTTTTCGACTTCTGTGCGCCAGTCCAAATCTTCAGATGAGGTGTGGGAACGATGTCACACTAGACCCTGCTTACAAGCAGAGCTTGCTTCTGGATCTGCTGTGCACCCACTTCCTCGAGCCAGTGGGACCCCACCCTACTCTGCAAATGTTATGAGGCCAGGCACCTCAGTTTTGGGTGGGCTGACGGCACTCGCCTTCTGACCCCATGGGTTTGGGGGATGCCCCCACTGGATTTTCACCGGCGAGTCCACCCTCGGTGTCAGAAGGGCCCCCTGGATCCAGTTATGATCCGGAACGACTCCAATCAGGATTCTGCGTCCTTCCTTGGAGCCTGTTCCAGTGGCGTTGTTTCTAACACTGCCAATGCCCACCCCATAATCATAGCTGACTCCGAAATGGAGATGAATCGTTGTATCTCGCCGGCTGGAACTTGGCACACTCAGTCAGAGCCAGTGCCTCTTTTCTTTGACAGGTCTGGAGAGGAGTATGATTGGGGAAGATGTAAGAATCCTTATGTTTACACCAAGCCACTTTGTGAGGCTGAAGACAACTTGTACTAGGAACTATCAATGGTCTGGAAAAGCTCCGCCAGACAGTGGCCTGGTTTCTCCTCCTAGTGTGGCTAGAGAGGAATGGGCTTTATTTGCTATGGTGATGAGATGGGTGGCTGAGATCCTGGACCTTATGCCGCCCTTGGTGGCAGTCAAAACAAACTTCTTGACAGAGGTGCTTCAACCAGGATTTGCCCCCTCAGAATGACTTCTCCCTTTAAACAAACCTCTCACTAATGTCGTGCTTGGGCCAAGCCCTTTACAGGGGCGCCTGTGAACAGGATAATTGCCAACCACTATCGTCCTGCTCCTGGGGACCAAGCTTTCCTCATCCAGCACCCCATCCCGGAGATTCCGGTTGTCTGGGCCTCCATAGCCAAGGTCAACCTTGGCATGTTCAATACCACACCACCCGGATCAGGAATTCAAGGGGCTGGACACCTTTGGCAAGAGGATATTCTGTTCCACAAGTCTTGCTCTGTGGTTGATGAACAACACATGCCTCGTGGGCCAAACACTCATATGGTTTGAGATTCGGTTGCGCAAGTGCTACCCGGGGTCTCAGAGGAGGCCTGAGCTATACTGTCACAGGCTATTGCAGATGGCAGAGGCACATTCAAGTTCACCATTCACTGTGGCCTGTATACGACCTTCTCACTAGTCAGAGCAATTGTGTTATCAGTGTCATTCAGACACCATACCTGACTGAGATTTACTGGCTTTTCAGGAGACGTCCAAGCATTCCTTATGGACATGCTGTTCGATGGCACCCACCAACAAGACAGATTCAATGAAGGAGTGCTTTAAGGACAGCCGGGCCACTGCTAGGTCCTTGGGCCTCTTCATGGACCCACACCAACCCCATTCCGTCCTTTCTGGGTCTATGGTTACGGGCTACCAACAGTGGCCATTCTTACGCAGACACCAAGGCCAACATGCTCTTTAGTGCTTTCATAGCCGCAGTTCCCACAAGCATTGCGGGTCACACAGTCAGAGGTCTACCCAGTCCCCCTGCCCCCTTGACAGCCACAGCCTATAAAGCCCTTTAGTTTGCCCTCATACCATCAGGGGCACCCAGTTGGAGACAAGATCCATCATCACCTGTCCAGCTGGCAGTCAATCACATTGAACAAGTGGGAACTTAAAATTCTTTTGCAGGGTTATTCCATCCCATTGCTAAAACCCCACCACCAATGCCTCCACCCTCAGACCGGTTGACAGAGGATCACCTACCCCTGCTCCATCAGGAAGTTCAGGCTCTTTTGGCCAACGGATCCGTCAAGAGGGTTGCAGCATCAGAAGTAGGTTGTGGTTGTCATTTCTGCTACTTTCTGATGCTCAAAAATAACAGAGGTCTCCATCCTGTGCCAAAACTGGGCCCTCACAATTTGTTCCTGAAGAAGGAGAAATTCAAGATACAAGTTGCAGTTTGCACCAAATTGACCTGCTCCTCTTCTCTCTCTTTCCTCAAGTAAAATGGTCTAGTGTCCAGAACTCAGTTTACTCTCAATTTTAGTTAAACAGCACCTTTCAAGCCTTGAGCCTATATGCAAGTTACATGGTTATTGAAAGTTAAAGATGGAGCAGAATGTTCAAGTCAGAAGACCCTCATTACATCTTTGAAAGGATGCCAACTGTACTTTTGACCACCTTCTGCAAGTCTCACAGAAGACTACATACACCTTCAGCTAATCCAGCAGGCTACATAAAGGGCTGTAAAGTTGTCATATAAAGTGTTAAACAACATGCTCTTTAGAAGTTGCTTTGACCCACAACGAATTTCCTGTGCTTGTTTTAAAATGGAGTAAGTCTGCTTTACAGCCGAGATACGTCTTTACACGTGACCAGCTTGGGCTAATGGCACCCCAAAGACTTCACTTGATCGTCGGCAGGGTCGGATTGGCAGGCTGGGCAATTGGTCGGTGCCCGGGGGGCCTGTAGCAGAGGCCAGCTTGTGAGCTGATTTGTTTGGTCTGTGGATCAAGCAACTCCATATACCTTGGCTGATTTTCCCCAAAAAGTCAGCTTTAGGTGAGAGGTAGTCTGTGCAGACCACATATTAGGCCCATTAATTATTATTTGCAGAATGACAATACAGCGTCAGGAGGACGCGCATCATGTGGTCCATCCTGGGCCCCAGAGTGAGCCTTTGAGAGAGGTGTGTATTTTGAGAAGAGCAGTTAACAAGTCGTCAGTGTGGGGAGGAGGCTATTATCCCCCACAGCAGGTCACAATGACCAGAAAGCCAAGCCTCAGGTGCCTGCTGCCAGTTTTCTTGCATTCAGCTTAGGAGTTTCATTCAAATATGTGTAATGGATTTATAGAAAAAAACAAGAAACACAAAGGTTTTAAATAACTTTGCAATTAAAAGAAAAACTCTGACTAGAAACGGATGAGAAGAAATTACCTTTTTCGGCATGAATGGTTACGAACTGCAATTGTGGGCCACTTTTGTTTGGGTACCAGGGCCTATTTTATATCCCAATCCGACCCTGCTCGTCAGAGAGGGTCATCCAGATGTAACAAGGAGCCTGAATCTAAGGAAAACTCTGCTCCACTAACTACAAACTCATGGGATTAGCCAGATCGTAAAGTTTATGTCTGAAGGTCGGCTGGTGTCTTTGCAAGTGGTCAACCCTAAGAACTTAGCTACCCTTTCCTGTTGCTGCCACAGAATGACACTTGGACTTCTGAAACAACAACAAACTCTTTAGTAGAACTTTTTAACAGTACTTACTTTCGCTCACTCCCATGGATAAAGTCATCATTATTTCACGTAGGACACCAATAAATTGCCAACACTCTGCTGGATGCATACATTGCATTTATTGAATATTTAGGTGGTCATCCTCACATACATTGTTAGAACAGCGGTACATAGGGGCTGAAGATTGGGTGGATAGCATCAATCAATTAGGGAGTTGTGAAGCGCGACTCACCCGTGGGGGTCTCAAGGCGCTGGGTTGGGGGGGAGGTTGTGAAGCTCCAGTTTATCCAAAGAGTGGGGAAACATCTGAGGTTAAGTGGGAGTTAGTTCCAGGTCTTTGCTGCGATGTAAGAGTAGGCTCTTCCACCCATTATGGCTCTGTGTATGCACGGGGTTTCGGCGATGGTAAGGTCAGTGGAGCGGAGGTTTTTGTGGGGACGTGGAAGGAGACTCTTTTGTTAAGGTATTGCGGTCCGGTGTTGTGAAGGGATTTGTAGGTGTGGGTGAGTAGCTTGAAGGTTACTCTCTTCTCGACGGGGAGCCAGTGGAGGTGTTGTAGGTGCTGGGTGATGTGTTCATGTCACAGGATGCCAAAGATGAGCCTAGCAGCGGTGTTCTGGTTGGTCTGGAGTTTCCAGAGCAGGGATTTGTTGATTCCGGCATAGAGGGTGTTTCCGTAGTCCAGTCTCCTGGTAATTAGTGTGTTGATGACGGTCTTTCTTGATCCATGGGGAATCCACTTCAAGGTCTTAAGTAGGATACGGAGGGTGTTGGAGCACAAGGATGAGACGGCATTGATCTGTCGGGTCATGGTGAGGGAGGAGTCGAGTATGATGCTGAGGTTGTGGGTGTGGTCTGCGGGGGTGGGGGTGGGGAGGCTGCCGAGGGTGGGGGGCCACCAGGTGTGGTTTCATGCTGAGGGGGAGGGTCAGAACATGAGGACTTCTGTCTTCTCTGAGTTGAGGTTTAGAAAGCTGCTGCTCATCCAGGATGCAACTACTTTCATTCGTTTTTGGAAGCTGAGTCTGGCGATGTCAGATTGCTTCGTGAGGGAGAGGATGAGCTGGGTGTCTTTGGCGTAGGATACTATGCTTAGCCCATGTTTTCTTACGATGGCGGTGAGGGGGGCCATGTAGATGTTGAAGAGCGTTGGGTTGCGTGATGATCCTTGGGGTACTCCGCAGTTAATCTCTGTGGGTTTGGAGAGGAAACCCGGGAGTCTGATTCTTTGGGTTCAGTCAGTGAGGAAAGAGCGGATCCAGTCGAGGGCAGTTCCCTCTATGCTGGCGTCGTGGAGTCTGGTGGGGAGAGTGCGGTGGGAGATGGTGCCAAAGGCTGCCAAGAGGTAAAGTAAGATGAGGGCCACCGTGTGGCCCTGGTCGAAGAGGATGCGGGTGTCATTTGTGGTTGCGAGGAGGGCAGTCTCGGTGCTGTGGTAGTGGTGGAATCCGGATTGGGAGGGGCCGAGGATGGAGTTAGCTTAGATGAAGTTCGTGAGTTTGGCGTTTGACTATTTTCTCGGTGACTTTAGATGCGAAAGGGAGGAGAGAGATGGGCCTGTAGTTTTTGAGGTCAGTAGCGTCTGCGGAGGGCTTCTTGAGGACGGGCTTGACTCCCTCTCATTTCCATTTGTCGGGGAAGATGCCGGATTCGAAGGAGGTGTTGATGGTGCATCGTAGCTCAGGAGCTATGGCGGCGGCGGCTCTGTTGAAGATGTGTGGCAGGCAGGGGTCTGTGGGGGCTCCTGAGTGAACACTCTTCATGTTTGAGGCGGTTTCTTCGGTGGTGATCGGGGTCCAGGTTGAGATAGTAGGCTTTCAGGTGTTGCTGGGGGTCGGCGTGGTTTTGGCGTGGTGTGTTTGTTCATTGAAATTGTCGTGGAGGGACTTGATCTTGAGATGGAAAAAGGATCCGAGTGTGTTGTAGAGGTCCTGAGAAGGAGTGCCGTCCAAAGCTTTACAGGGGGTTTGGTGAATTCCTGAATGATGTTGAAGAGTTCTTTCGAATTGTTGGAGTTGGTGAGGATTTTGTCTAGGATGAAGGACTTTTTGGTGGATCTGATGCTTTGGTGGTATTCTGACATGGCGTTCTTGTAGGTGGTCCGAGCCTCCGAGGTTTTGGTGTTTCTCCCTACTTTCTCGAGACGTCTGCAGGTACGTCTGGATTCTCAGAGGTCGGTATTGAACCAGGTGGCTTTCATGGGGCGCTGTCTGTTGGAGTTATGGAGGGGGCGAGCTTGTCTGCGCAGTTGGTGATCCATCTGTGGAGTTCGTTGACTGAAGAGTTGTCGTTGGCCGTGGTGGCAGGGGGATCATGGTTGAGGGTGGAGTTGAGGTGATCCTTGGTGACCTTGCTTCAATTCCTCCATGAAGGGCATGGTGTATGTTTGTGAACGGTAGATTTTTCGAAGGAGAAGTGTATGCAGTGTTGGTCCATCCAGGGGGGTGTGTGGTGTGGCTGAAGCAAATGCTGTTTCCTCTTGCAAAGATGGGGTCAAGGGTGTGTTCTGCCTTGTGGGTGGGTGTGGTGCAGGCGCGGTGCGTCCATTGGGGCGTAGGGGCGAAGCCCCACTAAGCCCCATGGACCCACCACGTCGTCACTAGAAGCCAAACACAATTATTTTAAAAAATCGCGCTATCTGCCGGCCGGGAAACCGGGAGACACCCGACCTTCCCGGAGTGTGCAAGGGGGGGGGGGGGGAGGATCGGGCTGCTGCAGCTGCGCAAGTGTATTTTTGGGCACAAACATGCCCGCGCATGCGCAGATCGTTTTCTTGTGAATTCCCCCTTAGAGAGAGGACCAGGGGGCCGAAGCCCCCGGGGTTACACTGGGCGACTGGGCGAGGAGTCATGGTGCCCCCCCAGCCAATCCTGGCGCAGGATTGGCTGGTCACTACATAGCCCGGTTACATAACCCCTGACGGATAGCACGGCCGACTTTGGTGCTGGGAAACCAGGTTTGAGCCTCTTATCGAACCATAAAAATGTATACATGACTTACTTTGGTGTTAAATAAATAGATATTTTAAAAAACAAATAAAAATGATGTTCCGACTAAGGTGTGAAATTGGTGTCGAATAAATACATGTTTTTAAAAACAATTAATATTAATCATGTATCATTGGTGCTGGAGTACAAGGTTCGAGAGTGGTATTAAACACTGACAAGCTGTGTGCAAGTTATATGGTCATAAAAATACATGAATGATGGATGCAGGATGGGTGGATGCATGAATGGATGCAGGATGAATGATGGGTGGATGAATGGATGGGTGGATGCATGAATGAATGATGGATGCAGGATGGATGCAGGATGGGTGGATTGGTAGATGAATGAATGATGGATGCAGGATGGATGCAGGGTGGATGGATGGGTGCATGAATGAATGATGGATGCCGGATGGGTGGATGGATGGATGGATGATGGATGAATGATGGGTGGATGGATGGGTGCATGAATGAATGATGGATGGATGGATGGATGGATGGGTGGATGCAGGAATGGATGCAGGATGGATGATGGATGGGTGGATGGATGGGTGGATGAATGGATGCATGATTGAATGAATGATGGATGCTGGATGGGTGGATGGATGGGTGGATGAATGAATGATGGATGCAGGATGGATGGATGGGTGGATGGATGGGTGCATGAATGATGGATGTAGGATGGATGGGCGGATGAATGGATGGGTGGATGCATGAATGAATGATGGATGCAGGATGGGTGGATGAATGAATGATGGATGCAGGATGGATGCAGGGTGGATGGATGGGTGCATGAATGAATGATGGATGCAGGATGGATGGATGGATGGATGGGTGGTTGCATGTATGGATGCAGGAATGGATGATGGATGGGTGGATGGATGGGTGGATGGGTGGATGGATGGATGCATGAATGAATGATGGATGAATGGGTGGATGGGTGGATGGATGGATGGGTGGATGAATGAATGATGGATGTAGGATGGGTGGATGGATGGATGGGTGCATGAATGAATGATGGATGCAGGATGGGTGGATGGATGGGTGGACACATGAATGGATGCAGGAATGGATGCAGGATGGATGATGGATGGGTGGATGGGTGGATGGATGGATGCATGAATGAATGATGGATGGATGCAGGATGGATGGGTGGATGGATGGATGGGTGGATGCATGAATGAATGATGGATGCAGGATGGATGGATGGATGGGTGGATGCATGAATGAATGATGGATGCAGGATGGATGGATGGGTGAATGCATGAATGAATGATGGATGCTGGATGGATGGGTGGATGCATGAATGAATGATGGATGCAGGATGGATGCAGAATTGGTGGATGGATGGGTGGATGGATGGATGGGTGGATGCATGAATGATGTATGGATGGATGCAAGGTGGTTCGGGCTCGCTTGCTGCGCTCGCTCGCTGCGCTCGCTGCGGTGCAATATGCAAATTAGTTTACGCCTCACCACTTTCAAATGTCACCAGCCGCCCCTGGTGTGGTGACAAGCTGTTTCAGTCCAATGTTGGCAAAGTTGTCCAGGAGGGCGGTGGAGTTGGGGTCACTGAGGTTGTCGAGGTGGAAGTTCAGGTCTCTGAGCAGTATGTAGACAACGGAGGAGATGGCATGGGGCGCGATGGGGTCTGTGTTGGTTGTGGTGAATGCGGTTCGTGGTCCGGGAGGTCTGTAGGCAAGGGTGCCATGTAAGAGGTTCTGGGCCTGATCTGGATCAGGAAATGGAGGTGTTCCATGGGGGACGAGGAGTCGTTCGTGCTGGAAATGGTGAGTAGGAGGGAGTGCGCGATGATGAGTCCTCCTCCTGGGAGGTTGGGCGGTCCTTCCTCTGGATCTTGTATCCATCGGGGATGACGGTGGTGATGTCGGGTGTGGAGGTGGGGTTGTTCTGGGTTTCCGTGAGGAAGGCGACGTCTGGAGAAAGGGTGTCGAGGAGGTCCCAGATCTCTACTGCGTGTCTGTGCAGGGTGCACATGTTGAGGAGGATGCACCTCAGGGGTTCGAGTGCGGTGGCATCCAGAGAGTAGGTGGTGGCTGTGGGGTTGCAGAGGTTGGAGAAGGTTTGGGGGGAGTGTGTGTAGGAAAACCGGCTGTGGGTGATGTCCAGCGATGACAGCTGGCCGATGTTGTTTCCTCCGGAGATGAGTCCGTGGAGGACGGCTGAGTCATAGCAGAAAGGGGGGTTGGAGAATCAGGGTCCCTGGCGCTGGTCGCGGACGGGCACAGACAGGCTTGCCTTTGGCGCACCAGCCACGTGGCCGCAGAGCAGCCGCCATTAAGTAGGGGTCAGGGGAGGGCGGGTCAGCTGGGAGGCAGGAGCAGGCGCTGGATCACACGGGAGGGCCGCAGGGCTCAGCGCCCTGAAAGGAGGCAGAAGAAAGGAGCAGAAGAGGAGAGGAGAAATGAATGAGACAAAGAAGTAAAAAACAATAAACAATGAAGGCTGAAATAAAGAGGAAAAGAGGAGAATAAAAGAGGGCAGAGACCCATAAGCAGGTTAAGATGCGAGGCAGAGCCAGGCACACGCCTCAAACCAGGGTAAGTGGGGGTGCAGGACACAGAGGCACTCAAGGTGGAGCTGCGCGACCTGGGGAGCAGTATCCTGGTCAAAGGTCTGGGGTCCCGTTCGCTTGGGCACGTAGCGGCCACCATGAAGTAGGGATCGGGAAACGCAGGTCAGTTGGGAGGTGGGAGCAGGCCTGGGAACAAGCTGGAGGGTGGATGGGCCACGGGGGCTGCAGGGGCAGGAAAGGAGGCAGAAGAAAGGAGCAGAAGAGGAGAGATGAATGAGATTAAGGAGTAAAAAACAATAAAGGCAGAAATAAAGAGGAAAAGAATAGGAGAACAACAGAGGGCAGAGACCAAGAAGCAGGCTTAAATGCAAGGCAGAGCGAGGCGCAAGCCTCGAACCAGGTAGGCGGGGGTGCAGGAGACAGAGACACTCAAGGTGGATCTGCTCGACCAATGAGAGCAGTATCTTTGCGAAAGGTCAGGGGTCTTGCTCGCTAGGGTGCGCAGTGACCACCATTAAGTAGGGGTTCGGGGGGGAGAGTGGGTCAGCTGGGTGGCGGGAGCAGGCACGGGAACACGTGGGAGGGTGGAGGGCCCGCGGGGGCTGCTGTGGCAGGAAAGGAGGCAGAAGAAAGAAGCAGAAGAGGCGAGGAGAAATGAATGAGATTAAGGAGTAAAAAACAATAAAGGCAGAAGTAAAGAGGAAAAAAGAGGAGAATAAAAGAGGGCAGAGACCAAGAAGCAGGCTAAGATGTGAGGCAGAGCGAGGTGCAAGCCTCGACCCAGGGCAGCGGGAGAGCAGGAGACAGAGCACTCAAGATAGTGCTGCACGACCTGGGAGATCAGTATCTTGGCCAAAGGTCAGGGGTCTTGCTCGCTTGGGTGCGCAGCCGCCACCATTAAGTAGGGGTTGAGGGAAAGGTGGGTCAGCTGGGAAGTGGGAGCAGGCATGGGAACACGCAGGATGGGGAGAAGGGGAGAGGAGAAATGAATGAGATAAAGAAGTATCAAAACAATAAACAATAAAACCAGAAATAACGAGGAAAAGAGGAGGAGAATAAAAGAGGGCAGAGACTGAGAAGCAGGCTAAGATGCGAGGCAGAGCGAGGCGTAAGCCTTGGACCGGGGTCAGTGGGGGTGCAGGAAACAGAGGTACTCAGGTGGAGCACCGTGACTTGGGAGAACAGTATCCTGGAAAGGTCAGGGGTCCTGTTAGAGAAGATATGGTGCTAAATTCAGTTTGGTGGGAGACATAGGTTGCATACATTACAAAGCCAACTATTGGATTATGGACACTAATAATAACTCCAGTTATGCACAGTTTTACATTATGGCAGCGGTGCATGTGACCTGAGTCCTTGATTAATTGTAGAAAGCCAAGGAGGGCACTGATCTACACTGGGATAGTGCCACAAAGAAAAGAGCCAAAATGCATGAATGATCTTAGTGCAGAGTTAAAACAGAGAGTTGTGAGCCCAACAAGGAAGTAGTGGGTAGCTAAGCCTGAAGAGCATGGTGGGTATGGTGTATGACGTATTGTGAGATGTGGGCTAGATGCCTTGTATGAGCTTCAATATGAGGGGATTTAAACCCTGTTCTGTGTTTGTCAGGTAGCCACCAATCTTGATGTTGGTGCAACAAGTCAGGAGTGCGTCACTGTACGCTAAAGTGTCTGTGTGGTGACATGATTTAAGTATTGTGCTGCACTTTGCATATTGTACGGGGGTGGAGGAGTGAAGCATAGTGGTGGCGATGCGACCAGGAAGTAGATGATTCCAGTCTTTGATTTGCTGAGGATTAGGGAGCTGAATTCAGTTTAGTGTTTTATAGCCAAACAGAGAGAGTCTGAAATTTTTATTGGTAGATGCCTGAAAGTAGGAAAGGAAAAAGATCTGGTTATTGTTCTGTGTTTTTGATGTAATAGGCTAAAGGAAGAGATGATGTCACTAAGAGAGGAGTGTAGATATGTAGAGTGCCGCGCTGCCGTGGATCAAAATAAAAGGGCAGGATTATGCCATATCTACAAGCCACAACACGTTCCTGTCCTCCTCCCCTGTGCCGGTGCACGAACAGCAGCCGCGCGCCAACGCGAACCCCCTTACATCATGTTGCAAGGTTGCCTGCTTTGTGGGGATGATTGTTTTTGTGCAGGAAGGGACACCTTCTTGCACAAAAACAATGATTGATGACATTTTCCTCTTTCTATGCACGCCTCCGGATGGGCATTTTACCAACATTGCAGCACCTTCCCCCTTGGAGAAGACCATCGGGCCAGACAACATGCCGTTTATGCAAGGAAGCTAACGATAGCATAATACACCTTTTGTGCATCTGCAGAGAATTACAAGCAGAACGACAATACTTTCTGAAGCCACACTTCATAAGCGAGGGGATAAGAACGTGTAGGCAAGCAGTAATGGTATGCCTCGGAGGATGGAACGTCCAGCTGGCGTGTTGCTTTGTACAATTCATGGAAGCAGCTGGGGTGAAACTCGGCCGATAAACCACTAGTATCACCCACCATTGCATCATTCTTCAGGTTTTTTCCTTCTCAAACAAACAGGATACACTCAGATTGCCCCTCTTCCAGACAACAGACGTTCCAGCATGACTGCTGATTGCAAATTACTTCTACCACAGGCAGTAAGCAATTCGTATACTGTATAACTACTCCTTTAATCGAATTGCGGATGAGTCTTATTATAACTTTTAATTTTTTTATCTTATTTCTCTCATAAAAATGCTTAGAATCCGAAAATCCGCCAAGAAACAGAACAACCAAATCTCTTAACAATGTTCTGTAACTGATACAACTGTGGACACTTGTACTAAAGATGTAAACACAAAGCATGGATGTTTTATGAAATGACATTATTGAGAAGTTTTAAATCATGAACCTTGCTGCTGTAATTTATTTGCTACTTTCTTTTAAAGAGAAATTGTAAAGGTTTTAATTGACCGGACAATAAACTAAACTAAACTAAACTCTTTCTATGCATGCTGCAGAAAGCAGCAAACAACGAAAGAGGAAAAACAAGGAGAAATAAAAGTATTTCTCCTTGTTGCACCACTCCCATGCCTCCCCTGGGGAGGCGGAGGAATTCTGATCTATTCCCAGCTATACAGTACATTGTAAATCTGGGAATGCGTCAAGTTCCATGGATGTTGGGTGGGAACACCCGCAGCAACACTCCTGGAATGCCCCTTTCACGAAGAGTAATTCATGAAAGGGGCTCATATTTACAGGACCATGAAAAGTCACGTAGGGTGACTTCAAGAATGCAGAATCGCTGTAATCTAGTTTGACAATATCAACCAAAAGCTTTGAATTTGTTATCAAAATCAAAGCTTTTTGTTGATTAGAACTCACTATGAGAATGGCTGTACATTCAATGTAATGCTTTCATGAGAGGATTCTCAAATGTATTCTGTGGTAAATTGTTTCTTGTTTCTTATTCGCTATTGGTGCATATCCTGAGAAGTGTGTGCCCATGTAGAACGTATGACTGTCTTTGTCTAAAGTTCTATAACTTTCTATGGGAATCATCCAACTCTTCCCCCACTATTAGAAGGTGAATCGGAGCTGGATTTCACCAAGAATGCACTGAGTTTGCTGTACTTATGATTTATATGCCTTGCTGCTAACTTCTTGAAGGCATACATTTTGTAACCTGCTTATAATTCTTTATATAAAGCTTTGAACCTACAACCCTTGTCTGTCATTCTTAGTAGAACATGTATCACCTGCTACTGAATTGAATAGAGGGACAGGTCCAGTCGGAGAGCTCTGAAGTCCCCTCAGGGACTACGCGGCACCCGGTCCTACTTGATGGTGCACTCAAGAATGGTATTTGAGGCAGAAAAAGAGCACCCACAGCAGGAAGGATATTTCGGTCTTGGATGCTGTCGATTTTCTTTGCTCCTTTATATGTGTAACTATGTTAGCCTTCAGTCAGTTTAGGGAGAGTGTTGAGCATGAGGGGAGTTTTGAGGCAGCTCTCTCTGACTGCTTTTGCCAGGAAGCCTATCCCCGAGTCACTTCGGTTTTCTATGGTGCAAGAGGCTATATGAAAGCTTTATTTCGGAAAGTATATCTCTAAAAGTGGAACTGTGCCACTGTTTCGAATATCATGATTGGAGATGTCTAAGAATTATGTTTACTTTGATTTGATTTTAGATTGGGCTGCAGACACTGACACATATACCCTGTATCCTATGATACGTCGCGCCAGGAGGCACCAGTGTTAGACTGAGGGGAAAGAGGCAGCCACACCTATTTTTGCGCTACAAAGCATGTAGCGCAAGGTGGGCTTGGGCCAAGCGTGGACCTGTCCTGCGCCTGTCAGCACCAGAAAGAGCCAAGGCAGGGCCACCCCCCTTTACTCCTCCAGTCTGGTCCCCATCTACTCAGGACACCATCTTCCTATGCTTTCCTCGCCACTGGAGTCTCCCAGCTAAACGATTCCAGATACTGTGATAAACTTTTGGCCTTTTTCCTTCCATAGCGGGCTCTTAACTTGCATAGATTTTGTTTACAACCCATACACGACCCCTTTTTGAGAAAGTACCATGCTACCAGTAGACTTTTTCGGTAAAGTGTCCTACCTTTCTTACAGTTTGCTCTACAATCCAAAATGGGGAAACGTAAACTAACTGCTCAGTCTAACCCTCCCAAACCTGCTTCCCTTCCTCGACTCTGGGTGGGTTCATAAAGCATGCAATGGAGGCCCTGAACAAAGAGGGTGAGCAAGTGGGGAGACGCCTCTCTAGCCCCCGGGGGGGCAGGTCCAGAATTAGAATCTACACCTCCCTTAAATTCGGGATGTGCTGGATCGCCTCTTCTGGTTTTGGATCTTGACCCCCGTTTTGCTGCCACCCCCCGTATCCTGCTGAGCAGGGCCCGCCCCCTGACCGACCGACCGACATATGTGCTTTGCAGACCTTACCAGCATAGTTGGCTATGGGATACTGTGGACCACTTTGCTTTCAAGCTGGGCTCCAATGGAAATTGTTTTTCTCCTTGCGCAGGTATATGAAATCTGTCAGCCACAGTAAGCTGCGAACTCAATGGTGAACTATCGCCCTTATTTTGAGTTAGGTGGTGTACCCGCCAGGGCTGCATACTGGCACCCTTCTTTTTCTCCTTGTTAATAGATAGGGTTGATGTTATGTTGAGATCCCTGCAGACAAATGCACCAATTGTTGCTGGCTGCTCGGTGCCTGTCCTCCTTTATGCAGATGATGCAGTACTTTTATCAAGGACCGCGGTTGGGATGCAGAGACTAATGGACTCTTTTGCCGATTTAATGCTTTCAAAAATATTAATAATCAATAAGTCAAAAACTTTCATAATTACATGTTGGAAAATCTCCAAGAATTTAAGTTAATGTTATCTAGAGGATACCCAGTTTGCAAGGGTCAAGTCTGTTTGCTAGGCATATTCTCTGCAAATGATTCGTGGGGTGGACATATCCATAATACAAAGCTCAAGATGAGAAGAGCGTATGATGGGGTATGTAGATTTTCTTCTAAATTAAGAAGCCAACATATTAAAGAGATGGTCACCATTTGGTGAAGGTGTTTCGGGCTATGCAACTTCTAAACCCTTACAGGTTGAGGAAAACAACTTCCTAATGTGTTTGCTGTGCACCCCACTTCACCCTCAGCTACCATCTTACATAGGGAAGTAGGGCTGAACCAGCTGGACGATATTTTGTTTTCTTAACCAATCACCTTAAGGTACTCTATATGGACCAAACCTGAAACCAAACTCACTAAGGCTATTATACTGGTCTGCCTAGCTCTGGATCACGCTTTCAAAATACCATGGCTAGCCTCTATCAATAGTACCCTTAACAATGTGTTCGGGTTTCTCGTTCTTTAGGACCTGGATAAGATTTTAACATTAGAGAAGTCCGCAGTAAAGATTGCAACATTAGATAGAAGGGCACTAAATAGAGCGTCTGCTGAAAGGGAGAAACAAACAGTAATAACATATGTTAAATACCTTACCACCAGGATTTCATACATATTTAACCTGGGTATCAAATCACCAGCATCGTTATGTCCTGACCAGGCGACGCCTGCACATGGTGCTTCACCTCGTTTCTTTCCCCAGAATTAAACAATGGGACTTTTATTCCATGTCCACGTGATGGTTATTTTAAACACTGTACATTATATTTTATGCTTTTTTGTCGGATTCATGACAACTTAAGGCAACGATTTTTAAAACCCTTATTTATTGCGCATAATATAAGGGACCATAAATATGCTATCAGTTTTTTATGTGCTTTGGAATACTCAATTATATGTTTTAGCGTTGCGTCATATGTCTGTAATGTAATCCGTATCAGGAAGGGTTTGTGCTAAGATTCCCATGCACTGTATCTATCTGGGGTGTGCGTCCAAGCGTTCATTGCAATCTGACGTGTTGTTTTATTGTTCACAACCTATTGGAGCGAAAGACTTCAGGAATGCACATTTAATTGCATTGGGTGCGGGGTGATTGCATTTTTTAATGTTGTATTTTATTTGAATGTCTTTTTATATTTATTGTATGCACTTTTATGGCCTATAACAATAGTGCGGGAAAAAAGTTTCGTTTGACTTTGATTTTCACAGAATGTTTTACACTTTAAATGTAACTATTCTCGCGAGAGAGCTGACATGAACCAAAAATGAAATAATACTTTCCTGTTTGCTGTTTGAAGGCTTCCCATCTAACTAACACTGCTGAGATGAGTGGAAAGCAACTGATATATAGCACTTTATGTCACAGCGTGGCTACACACTTGCTGAGTTGTCTTTCTCTTTTGGACTTACATTGCTGTGACATGAAAGGTGCCCAAAAGGTTTAGCAATCCATCATCTCGGTGGCTTAGAAGCTCATTGAGTCTAGGTTTACTAAGTCTTTGTAGTAGTGCAAATTGACGCAAATTCTCACAAGGGTATTTAAAATAGAGCACACATGGTGATTTGCACTGGAAAGGTGCCATTTTCTCTTTACAAAAGCACCTTTGTGCTTCTTTGCATCACTTTGTGTGGATGGGCTTTTTTGGGGGGTGGATGATCGAAAAATTAAATTTTAGGTTTTGATGCAAAGTCCAATCTCCTAAAATAGATAGAGCAGACTTGGCATCAAAAACAATTGTCTCTTTGAAGTAGCCATCAAAAAGGAGAAACGTTTATTTCGCAGAAAAACAGGCATAGCAATTTTCTGATGTTGTGTAGGCATAAATACTGGAAGGTTATGCTTCCAGCACAATCCTGTGCACAACGGAGCACCTACAGCAGAGTGCGAGGCTTTGTGTTCTGCAAGTCAATCTGTCTGTGGGTGCTAGCGGAGAAGGTTACACAAGCAGCAAGCAAACAATATCTATCTATCTATCTATCTATCTATCTATCTAACTTTCTATCTATCTATCTATCTATCTATCTATCTATCTATCTATCTATCTATCTATCTATCTATCTATCTATCTATCTATCTATCTATCTACCTCTCAGCTGTATTTTCCCTCTTTCAGAATACAGCGCTGTATTTCATGAAAACTGAGTACTACTTGCCCGAGTTCCAAGTCCTGCAGGGGAGCCAGCTTGGCATTTGTAACCTTTCTGCTGAAGCTGGAAAATGCAGACAGTCCTGGATGTAGTGTCCATCTCCATCTAGGGCCGGCGTGTGTCGTCACGCGCCGGCTAGAAAATAAAAGGGCGTGGCCCGGCTGCAGCTGTCGGGACCACACGGTTGTAAACTAAAGCCACGTCCCATGTTTAATTGCGGCCGCAGCTCTAATTTAATGCATGCGCGCACCGTATATCACACTGGCGACGAGGCGGTAAAGAGCCTGAGTGCATTATTTTGTGCGCTTTGTCCCCAGCAGTGGTTTAGAGCCTTTGATCTGGGCCATATAACCACAGGGGAGCTGCTTCCTCTGCAGAGACCTGCTGAGTTGCTCCTGGCTGGCCTGCTCCTGTTTGTTGAAGACCCCCAGACCCAGAGAGTGCCTGGAGAGGTGAGGAATTTTCCCTGCACGCCCAGCCAGAGCCAGGCCTCGTGGGCACCCCATTTTTCAGGGAAGGAGGACGTCGCAGTGAGGCCTGCACCCCAGGTTACAGAGGGAGGATCCGGCTGCGCTTTCGTCACCCTCGGACAGGCGACTGCTACTAAGCCGAGGAGGTAGGCCGAACACGTGCCGCGAAGAGTAACTGCGACTGGGCTAGGATAGCATCAATCAAAGGGCCATTGAGCCCTTTGTAGTCGATGGCGCCCCCTCTTCCCTCGCCCCGCGGTGGAGGGACTGGACTGACCGTCTCCAGATTTACTTCGAAGGGGCAGGCATAGCCCGGGAAAGGCACAGGGCCCTACTCCTCCATCTGGGAGGCAAAGACATTCACCGTATCTACAAAACCCTGGTAGAGGTCACTGCCAAAACATATATGATGCTGCTTAACGTCCTAAACGCACACTTTGAGCCGATGGCGGACAGAGACTATGAAAGTTTTATTTTTCGCCAGGCCAAACAGGAAGCGGAGGAATCGTTAGACGCATTCCACGGGCGGTTGAAGGAACTGGCCAGTACATGCAGATTTAGAGATGAACATGAAGAAATCTGAGGTCAGATAGTCCAAGGGTGCTACTCGTTCAAACTCAGAGTCAACATCCTTCAGGAGGACGGCAAGCCCCTAGCGGATATCCTCACCCTTGTCCGGTCAAAAGAACTATCACAAGCCAAAGCATCCCACATGGAGGCGGCTCTCCACCGACCCATCAAAACGGAGCAGGTCAACGCAGTGGAAACGGCAAACGCGGTGAGGCCCAAAGCGCGCCAAACCTCAGGGAGAAGACTGCAAGACAAGAAAAAGGAATGCGGCTACGGCGGAGGCACGCCCCACCGCATGCAAGACTGCCTAGCGAGAGGGAAGAAGTGCAGTGCTTGCGGGTGGATGAACCACTTCGCGGGGTATGCCGGTCCATGAAACCACAGAAAGAAGCAGCGCAAGCAGTAGCTGAAGCACACGACAGTGAGGACATGGACGATGATGCGGGAGAACACCCGGTCCACTATGTGTTTGCAGCAGACCAACCACGACGGAAGAGACGACGACTTCCAAAGTTGAGAATCAAAATCCACCAGCAGGATGTGAGAGCCACCATAGACACTGGGGCCTCGATCGAACTAATGGCTGCTAATGTGTACAATCAACTAAGTCCACGCCCGCCGTTGCAGGAAGCAAGGATCAGGGTGTTTGCATACAGACAAAATACACCCATCCCGCTCCAGGGATGCTTCAAGACTGAGCTATCGCCAACTGCCACTACACCCCAACTCTCGATACATCACCACCTTTTCGATGCACGTCGGTCTCCGACGATACCGACGCCTTAACTTCGGGATCTCGAGTGCCGCGGAGGTATTCCAAAACACCACCCGTGAAGTTCTCAGCAGACTCCCGGGAGTCTTGAATGTGAGCGACGACCTGCTGATATATGCATCGCCGATGGAAGAGCACCACCGCAGACTTCGTTAGGTTCTCCAGAGGATCAAAGAATCCGAGCTGACCCTTCACAAAGAAAAGTGCCAGTTCTTGAGGAATAAGATCAGTTTTTTTGGCTACACGTTCTCCGACAAAGGAGTAGCCCCGGACCCCGACAAGGTGAAGGACGTCCAGGAATCCCCAGCACCTTCCAACATCTCGGAAATCAGAAGCTTCCTAGGGATGGTGCACATTTTGTGGGCGTTTTCTCCCAGACTTATCCAACCTCACGAAGCCCCTCAGGGAACTGACAAAATCCACCACCACGTGGCAATGGGGCCCCGAACAGGAACAAGCCTTCAAAGATACAAAAGCAGCCCTGTCGGCAGACACAACACTATCATACTTCGACCCGGTCCAAATCACCAACGTCGCTGTGGACGCCAGCCTTTACGGGCTAGGAGCCATGCTCACTCAGTTACAAGGCAACGGAGAATGGGCCCGATCGCATACGCAAGCCACTCCCTGACGGACACGGAACAGAGATACTCGCAAATTGAGCGAGAAGTGATTGCCATCCACTAGGCCTGTCGGCACTTCCACGTTTATGTATGCGGCCACCATTCACCGTGTCCACCGACCACAAACCCCTCAGCCCCCTGTTTCAAGGATCAGTATCCAAGCCTCCCCCGAGGATCGAAAAATGGATCCTTCAGCTGCAGGGGTATGACTATAGAGTCGAATACAAGCCAGGCTCCTCCAATCTGGCGGACTACCTGTCGCGACATCCTAGGGCCACCACCAGAGCGGAAGAAGAAGATGCAGAGGACACTGAATAATATGTCCGGCTTGTATCTGAAAGATCCCGGCCACTCCCCATGAGCCTTGAAACCATTGTAGAAGCCACCAGGACTGATGAATGCCTGCAACTGGTCATAAGAGCGGTCCAATCGAATTAATTCCACCATGACTAGATGGACGCCACAAGCAAAAGCCATCCTGGAGTCCGTTATGAAGGTCAAAGATGAACTTTCGGTAGACAGCAGTGGTTGTCTACTCAGAGGCCCACGACTGGTGATCCCCTCAAGCCTTGCTCAACAAGCCGTGGACCTCGCACACAGAGGACAACAAGGCATGATGAAAACAAAGAGCCGGCTAAGGGCAAAAGTGTGGTTCCCAGGAATTGACCCCCTGGTTGAACTAACGGTCAGAACGTGCTCATGGTGCCAGGCATCGGGCCACCCAGATCACCCTCACCCCGTCATCACTGAAGAAAACCCGCAGCGGCCATGGGAGTGCGTGAGCGTGGACTTCGGACACCTCCCAGATGGACGCTATGCCCTGGTGATCATTGATGACTACACAAAATACCCCGAGGTCGAGATTGTAGGGAGCCAGACAGCCACGGAAATGATTACTAACCTTGAGAAGACCATTGCGACCCATGGCATATTCGAAGTGGTGAAAACAGACAACGGCCCACCTTTCCATGGACAAGACTTTGCGGACTATCTTAAGGCATGGGTAATTCAACACCGGAAAGTGACCCCACGCTGCCTCAAGCAAATGGGGAAGTAGAAAGGTTCATGCGCACTCTCAACAAAGTATTACGCATTGCGCATGCTGACGAAGCACCACTTGAGAGAGCCATATACAGCTTTCTAAGGGAATATCGGCTGACACCCCATCTCACGACTGAAGCAGCTCCGGGGCCGGCAAGCATGGGCCGAGTAGTGTGAGACACCATCCCGCATCACCCGAGCTGGACCCCGTCTCAGATTGATGCCGGAAAGATCCTAGCCAACAGGACCAGTTCCAATGACCAGGCCAGCACCAACCGACGAGCCAGAATGACGGTCATTCAAAGAGGGGACAGAGTCTACGTCAAGGACAGGTATCCCGGGAGCAAGTTCCGGGTTCCATTCGAACACCAGCCATGGACTGTCATACGCCGCACTGGCACCCTGATAACAGCCAGAAGAGGAACAGAAGAAATCACACGCAACATCTCTTTCTTCAAAAGGGTACACGCTGGAACACCTGAACAGCCGTTAGCGGACAACCTGGACGCCAGACCACATCATCAACCAGAAGAGGAAGGACCGGATGGTAACCATCGGATGATCCCAGCAGAGACTCCAGATATTTCCGGCCATGGTACCCCTGTGCTGTTTGGAACGCCAGACAGAACCCCGCCAAGACCTGCAGAGGGTGAAGTCTCACAAGAAATGACCCCATCATTGCCATCTTCCCGGGGAGAACACTCCAGATACCACCTGAGACGCAACCCGGCTCCGTCCTCCCACCTGGCAGGGTTCATGGTGTGATGAACCAAGGACTGGACTCTCCTAAGAACTGGTAACAGGTCTACGCTGTCAGTATTTTGTTTGCTGTTTAATAAAGGTTGGAAGGAATGTAATGTTCTCTGGCCGGGTAGTGGTGCAGTCTTCCCGCGCTCGGAGGACTCCATCTTGTGCCGGCGTGTGTCGTCTCGCGCCGGCTATAAAATAAAGGGGCGTGGCCCGGCTCCGGCAGTCGGACCACGCGGTTGTAAACTAAAGCCGTGTCCCATGTTTAATTGCGGCCGCAGCACTAATTTAATGCATGCGCGCACCGCATATCACACTGGAAACAAAGGAAACTGTATGCACTAGAACAATAGTAAGTATCACCCTTGTACCTCGGCAATTTCCATGGGCATTTTGTGCCCTTTATCTGTGGAGTGAAATGCGAGGCAAAGGAATCTAGCGCTGGTGTAGAGGAATCACAACAAAAACGCCTTTAACTGGACTTGTTGCTGCGAATCTGAACTGGAGTTACTAGAAACCTCCATTCAACTTGAGCGCGTGTACAGGTATGAGAGAAACCTTTCCTGCAAGTTTGGAGAGACGGGTGAGGTTAAAGTAGCTGGGGGTAGGTTGTAGGATGGGGGTTCTGTTTGGGCAAGTCTGGTTAATGAGGGGACACGGGAGTCACAATCGAACGAGGTGTTTATTGAAGTGAGTCTTAAGTTTCTTTCATATGTGGAGAAAGCTGCCAGATTTCCCCCAGGAAAAAAAACAGCTGAAGTCTCACTTTCTCCCTTCTGCATTGCTGTTTGGCGTAGTGAAACTTTTGCTGAAAGCGTTGTTTGACCCATTAGTGCTCTTTAGTTGTACTCGGACTATTGCCTACCAAAAGGTGTTCGACATTTAATTTGCAGTAATAAATGTACTAATAAATATCTGACTGACATCAATGAAAATGAAGCATATAAAAAAGGAAAGAGGGTTGAACATATTTACACGAGGAAACACATCTTGCTTCAATAACGGAATAAATGCTATTGGTATGGAGCGGAATCCGAGAGCCCACATAAAATGATGAATACTGTATTCATGCATAGGAAATTACAGAGAATGCAGGGTTCAGATTTTCTTGGGTATTGTGTTAAGTTAAGTACAAGTTCCGTAGGACAGAATGTGGCATAACTCGGAAATAGTGCGTGTTTAATGAACCCTGTTCCAAGCTGCTCTGACACAATACATGTCAGGTTATATTAAATACCGCTGGCTACAGTTTCGACAACAGGAAGAACAACGCTTTAAGTATTTAGTTTTGATTGATATACCTTTGATTCTAATTATTCAGACTGAATTGAACAGTAAAATATACATTTGTTTAATTGATGAATTGGCTACATCGCATACTCTAACTTTGACGTACATGCATATTTAAAAGAAGCATGATAACACCTGAACTACCCCACACATCCTCTAGATGGCAGTGTAAGCTCAGCTATTTTTCTATTCGAATCCTTCCGTCATATTCTGCATCCTATTATCTAGGTTACCTCATCTGTATTCCAAAGATCAATGTTGCATTAATTACAAAGATCCTTTCAAGTGTAAAAAGAATGGCACTTCATTATGGAAAGTAAAAGGAAACTCAAACTTTCTTGGCTAAACCATTGACTTCTTCCTTTCTTTTTTCGTGCAAAGGGCACTTTTAAGGGTGTCGAAGTTCGAGTCGCGAGATCGCTTCATTGCCTTCGTTTTCCCTTTCTTGCGACAGGCATAGGTGAAATGGAAGGACGGCGCTTCTCCAGGGAGAGCACATTGTTAGCCACGCATGAGTACAGATAGCCTCGAGATAGGCAAACTGCGGCATGTCTAGGCACGCCTTAAAATAGCACCTTTATAACGTCACCCGAGATTATGAAGTTTAAAAGGACATGTAATGTGTCAGAGATAAGTTCTAAAGTGAGACCAAATCAGAGGCGTTTAGAACAACGGATTTAATAGGCAAAAGAGATGTATTGAAAAAGTCAATAGGTCTGGCTTTGTTTAATACCTGAAACTTCTTCTTGATTGGTGAGTTTGTGTGTGCGGTTAAGAGAAAGGGCAAGTGGTTAAATTTGAGAATAAGTCAACGGTATCAGTAGTACATGAGGGAATTCTTCAGACACTAATAAGCTTACCTTCCCCCAGCACAGCACCGGGGGCTCAACCTGCTGCGTAATATTTACAAGCACAGATAATGCCACCCTGCGTTGCTTTACCTGTGCTTGTAAATATCTCATTTTTTCACGCAACACTTTGCGTGTTAGGGGCGGGAGATGGGTTTTGCTGCGGGTGTTCCCACGCAGCACCCATATCTACTGATGCATTTCCAGATATACGAGCAATCATAAATCTGGAAATGCGTCAGAATGCGAGCTGCAACGACGAGAAATGTTTTTATTTCGCCTCGTTTTTTTCCTCTTTCAATGCGTGCTGCATTCTACTGCACACATTGGAAGAGGAAATAACCTCAATTGATTGTTTTTTTGTGCAGGAAGGTGCCCCTTCCTACAGAAAAACAATCTCCCCACGACGCAGGCATCCTTGCACCACGGTGCAAAGGTGCCTGCGTCGGAGCATGGCAGTAGGTTGTGTACCAGTGCAGGGGGAAGCACAGAGATGCAACATTTTGTTGTAAATATGTTGCATCCGTGTGCTTTGAAACTAATGCAGCAAGGCGCAGCAAAATGACTTGCGGTACCGTGCTGCGTTAGTTTCTTGTAAATATGCCCCTGAGTCTTTACTTTCCGTCAATTTCCCTTACAAGCGGTTGCTTATGACAGACTCAATTTCTTTTCCATATCTATGCTGTGCAGTTTTGGGAGAAACCAGAAGAGACCAGTGCAGAGTGACATGGAAGAGGGGAAGAAGAAGGTGAATTTGTTGTGCAAACACCACTACCCTAGATCTTCGGCCGAATGACAGCCCAGCAGGGTTCCAGCACTGTCCTGTGTCACATGGAATTTCGTTGACGCTGAGATTTTCCCATGAGTTGCTTCCACTTCAATTACCCCTCTGTAGTGGGATAGGAGTGTCACCTCCATATGTGAAGATCTTCGCATTCGTTGCCAACAGTGGCGGACGGGGCTTGAGTTGCCTGTAGTGCTCTGCGTCCAAAATGTTCACCGACGCTCCAGTGTCAATTCGTGCTGTCATCTTGTTCACTCCAGATTGTATCTGACACATCGGAGGCGGGCGTCTTTTTTGATTTGCTCATCTGGTGTACGATATGGCAAACACTTCATCCTCCTCATCATCATCTGTAACTCTCATCCTCTGACACAGACTGTCCACATCCTTTGTATCCTCCGCCGCTTTAACCACTTGCTTGTGTTATCCAAACCTTCTTGATACCCCACCTGACGTGGTAGTTCTTGTTGCACCCTTGCATACTTTGGAAAAATGTCCTATTTTGCCGCACCTCAGGCATGGTTTTCCTTGGGATGGGCATCCTCGCGATGGGTGACTGTCTAGTCCACAGCTTCTGCACCCTGTCCCGCTTGTGCAAGCCCCGCCTGTCCCTCTTCCTCTTCCAGACCCCTTCCGAAGGGCCTCCACTCTCTCTTCCTTGATCGTGACTGAGTGTGCCTGAAGCGGTCCCCCACTCAGCTCACCAGCGCAGACTCCATTTCCCCTGTTCTTGCATCCACTAGCTCGTGAGAGCTACCTGGCACAAAAATGTCATCCAGCGAGACCCTTGGCAGGTGCAGAATCAGTTTTCTGACTCCGACGACTTGCACCCCTGAATTAGATGTGCCCTGATTTCTAGCTGCTTGTCGATTCCAGTGCAGGACCTCGCTAGCTTCCTCAGCCTAGCAAAAAACATGTCGACCAACTCCTCCTACCTTTGCTTAGCCTGTCGCAGCTTGATGTGTTCGAAATCAAGGTTTACCTGCGGGTCGAAAAGCGGTCCAGTGCTCTCACCGCCTTCTCATCATTTCTATCCCCCGTGTCAGGGAAGTCTTGGAATAGCTCATAGAGCTCGTCGCCTCCCATGTGTAGCATGGTGGATCACTTGACTGCACCATTCCTTTCACCTGCAGCTACAAAGTCGTTTTCTAGTTTTCCTATCCATTTGCGCCATCTTGGTGCTGCTGTGGCTGGATCCACCAACAGGCTAAATGGTGGCAGTGCCGTCAGTGTGGTGTGAGCACCTTGCTCTCTGGTCCCTTCACCACCGTCTTCTGCCTGCCTTGACATGGTGTGTGCTCTGGTCCTGTTATGTGGATACTTTACTGTGCACAGCACTCTGTGCCTCCAACTGGCTTTCACTCTTTTGCTTACTTCTCCTTTTGCCTTTTTTTTCTCTGCACCCCCTGCTGCAGTCACTCAGGCTATTCTGTGCTCGCAAAAAAGAGCAAGGGTTTTTAGTCGGTGGCACACAGCTAAAGGTAACGCAGGTCATTAAATGTAGAGTTTCCAATTTTTCGAGGTGCAAAGGGGCGAGGGGATTTGCCCTATAACCCCCCAGAAAAGTGCTAACAGAAGTTAGTACCGAATATTTAAACAGCCATGATGCCCATGCACACTCAGATAATAAACATTGAACAATGCAATCGTTGTTAACAGTTTTGGTAGAGACAAAGGTTAGTCCAAAGTACAATTAAACAGTATGTAGCACGATCAATCAAATGTTGATGTAGTGTCTTTTATTGTTCAGATGCGAGAAAAACAGCCGACACGTGTTTCGTCGTATGTGGCACAGTCTGCCTACGACTCTTCAGGGCTGTAACGAACGGGTACAGATTGAAAGGTCGCTCTATCGGTGTTAATTCCGACCTGACAGGGCCCAGGACCGGTGAAAAAGATGTCTAATCCGTGTGCGGAGACTCTCAAGCGAAAATCAAGTGAGAATCTGACACAAAGCATCCAATCTAGGTAATTGTTCCGTAGTAATCAAGAATAAATGGTTAAAAACAAATCTGCGAACTAAGAAGCACGGCGAGGTGAAGGCGCATGACTCCTGGTATTGTTAGATAAAGCGGGTAAAAGGACGGGTGCGTTCAAAAGGCGTTCCTTGTGTGTGCCGGATAAGCCCACAACAGTCCTGTGACAGTTTTGGTAGAGACAAAGGTTAGTCCAAAGTACAGTTAAACAGTATGTAGCACGATCAATCAAACATTGATGTAGTGTCTTTTATTGTTCAGATGCGAGAAAACCAGCCAAAAGTCCTGTGACTGTTGTGGGCTTATCCGGCACACACAAGGAACGCCTTTTGGACGCACCCATCCTTTTACCCGCTTTATCTAACAATACCAGAAGTCACGCGCCTTTACCTCGCCGTGCTTCTTAGTTCGCAATTTGTTTTTAACCATTTATTCTTGATTACTACGGAACAATTACCTAGATTGGATGCTTTGAGTCAGATTCTCACTTGATTTTCGCTTGAGAGTCTCCGCACACGGATTAGACATCTTTTTCACCGGTCCTGGGCCCTGTCGGGTTGGAATTAACACCGATAGAGCGACCTTTCAATCTGTACCCGTTCGTTACAGCCCTGAAGAGTCGTAGGCAGACTGTGCCACATACGACGAAACACGTGTCGGCTGTTTTTCTCGCATCTGAACAATAAAAGACACTACATCAACATTTGATTGATCGTGATACATACTGTTTAACTGTACTTTGGACTAACCTTTGTCTCTACCAAAACTGTCACAGGACTGTTGTGGGCTTATCCGGCACACACAAGGAACGCCTTTTGGACGCACCCGTCCTTTTACCCGCTTTATCTAACAATACCAGGAGTCATGCGCCTTTACCTCGCCGTGCTTCTTAGTTCGCAGATTTGTTTTTAACCATTTATTCTTGATTACTACAGAACAATTACCTAGATTGGATGCTTTGAGTCAGATTCTCACTTGATTTTCGCTTGAGAGTCTCCGCACACGGATTAGACATCTTTTTCACCGGTCCTGGGCCCTGTTGGGTCGGAATTAACACCGATAGAGCGACCTTTCAATCTGTACCCGTTCGTTACAGCCCTGAAGAGTCATAGGGAGACTGTGCCACATACGATGAAACACGTGTCGGCTGGTTTTCTCGCATCTGAACAATAAAAGACGCAACATCAACGTTTGATTGATCGTGCTACATACTGTTTAATTGTACTTTGGACTAAGCTTTGTCTCTACCAAAACTGTTAACAACGATTGCATTGTTCAATGTTTATTATCTGAGTGTGCATGGGCATCATTGCTGTTTAAATATTCTGTGCTCGCATCAGCGTTCGTGCTGCCACTGTGTAATCCTTCCCAATCTATGCCTCTACTGTTCTTTCTTGTGTTCTCTTCTCTTTTTTATAATGTCTTTTTTTTTTAATACACACACTCCTTCCGCCTTTTCAACGATAAAATGCCCCCAGCCTGCTCCTGACCTCTGCTTACTCGACATGCACTGGGCCTCCTCTCCCTGGCCTTTTGGTGCACCGTCCATTCACTTTTAACAGGCCTTCGTGTTGCCTCACGTCTGTCATGCCCGGCCCTCCTTACTTTAATCTTCAGGTCCGCTTCATGCTCCAGTGCCAGTATGCCTTGTCCCGCACTCGCGTGCAGCCACGCATACTCCGACTCCGCCGCTCGACCTCCGGACACCTCTGGCTCAGCAGCACGCTGACTCCGCTGTGCTGCTCCTCATCTGTCAGGCCCAACACAACCCCAGACAGTCTCTCCGGCACTTTGCCAGGGCTGGTTTTGGTTCCCAGTCTGGCACTGGCCCCTATACAGTGCATAGTGAGCGAGCCTAACCACTATAAGGGGGCTTGGGGAGGTTCCCCCGAGAAAATTTGGGGAAAGATGGTGCAATCTACAACATATTTTTCAACATATATTCAATTGGATTAGTTTAGAAAGTATACAAAATGATGGCCATCCAGCTATCTTTGTTAGCGATCTTCAATGATTGCCTCACTATCACCCTCCAACAGTGCCTCTAATCTCTCCATAGCCCCTCTCTCACATGTATTTGATTCGTTTTATAGTGCCTCTCATACAAGTATAGGGTGTGGGAGCATTTTACATCACACCCACATACAGAGACAGTGAATTATAAATGTGTAAATTAGTGAATATAAAATGTTACACAAGACAAAAATTTCCTTGTTCTGGGGATGCAAAAATTCACAATTCAGAAGGTAACACAGCGATTGGGGTTTACCTTACTAATAAGAATGCAGCTTTACCCAAACAAACCAACCCTTTATAGTAAATTTATCATAATGAAAGACTGGGGGAAAAACTATACTTTCCAACCAAGATTACGATTTTATGAACAGCAAAGTGACAAAAGCATCTCATGACAAAACTAGTAACCAACTGAGCTATGCACATACAATACTGTACTGTGATTTGCATTGTACACACTTTTTGCAGCAGGCATATTAACCTTCTGCGCTCCCTTAGATGAGTCTAAACTGCCACTAAACAAATCTCTGATCTCTTTCCTGCCGGTACATTAATCACCAGAGTTGTCTTGGCACTTTTATTGTTGCCTGAAAATTGTTGGATATACAAGGAACTTAGAAATGCTTTTAAATCTGCTGCAAAAACGGTACCCCACCCTTCCAGCCTCCCGGGGAAACGCCCGATGCCCTCTATGGCCAACCTGGCCTTGAATTGAATGCTATGTTCTCAACGGCTTTCAAGGATGGGAAGCATGCTGTACCCTATAAGAGGGAGGTTCTGTAAGAACATTTTCGGAGCAATTGGCTAGACCTTCACCAAGACAGCGTTCATCATCTTCCTCCTTTACGAAAAGGAGGTCCCAGCCTAGTTCCTTGGTACTGAAAAAAGAGTTTACTAAACCTAAATGGCTGAATAAGAAAGGATCCTGACTAGTCTTCCTCACTTGAGTTTCTCCCTGTGGGAGGAAGAATTCAATCTCGAGTGTCCCTTTACCTGAATGGGGAATGGGTACTTACTTCATTTTGTTTCCAGTGAAGATGGTGTCAGGTGCCTATAAGTCAGTCTTGAATCTGTAAGGGGTATACTCATGGATCAAGACCAAGATTTTTGTATGGTGACTCTTCAGGCCATTATTCCCATGGTTCAGACAGGGGCTTTTTGGCATCAGTCGATCTCCAAGATCCCTCCCTGCATACGCCTATCAGACCTGCTGACTGAAAACACCTGCGTTTTGCCATTGGAGATGATCATTTCCAATGCTGCATTCTCCCCTTCAGATTAAAATCTTCGCCAGGGTTTTTTTTTCACAAAAGTTTTGGCTCCTTTAGTGGTAAATCTGCATGGCGAGTGTATCTTTGTGTACCCCTATCTAGACAATTGCTGGTGCAGTCTTCAGGGAGAGATGTTCTCTTTTCCCATGTGCAGAGAGTGTTGGAAGTTCTCCAGAGGCAGGGTTTTCTAATCAGCTTCGAAAAGATCTTCCCAAACTCCCACTCAAGACAATATTTATTAGGGCTGGATGGAGTTTGTGGCGATTCACTTCACGGAATTCTGCAGAGTTACTGAAACACTCCGTGAAATTTCGTGGAGGTCTTCACCACACACGTTATAAACCGAGACACCCCAACCTCCTCCTGTGGTTACTGAGACACACTTCACCCAACAAACACACACACACACACATTAAAAAAGATAGCAAGGACTCCTTCCACACATGCACATTGTTGGTGGTTAGGGTAACACCAACCCTTATTCCGCCTGTGGCTACCGACATCATTCCTTCCACATTACTAACAAACTTAACTAACACGCGTGCATCTCTGTCGCCCGTACCCTCTCTCTTTTTAAAAACTTGGGCATCCAGAAGGGCACTCTGGTGAAGGCTGGAAAATAGCAGTGTCTTCTGGTTATCAAAATTGCCTGCAGAAGTGCAAAATTAGAGGGCACAGATGAGCTCAGCTGCCAGGTCTAGTATGCCGCAATGCACATTTCGTTTTACTTAACTTACCAAACACCACCTCCGCCAGCATATAGTCTCCTCTCCTCTCGTTGGCACGCTTGTTCGGAAAGCACATGGGCCAAAACGCCACAGAGAGCTGAAAGACCTTCAGTAATCAGTATTATTAAATAGTATTGTATATGAAAACGTGTGCACCACTGTCATTCCCACTGTGGCGTGTCACTAGGCACCTTAATTACATTTCAGGAGATGGATATTAAGTATGAGGCCTAAGTTGCAACCCTTGGTGGTAGGGTGACCAGATGTCACAGTTTTACCCGGACGGTCCCGGTTTTTGAGAAGTGTCCCGGTGTCCTGACACTTTACTGCAAATTAAAGAAATGTCCCTGTTTTTGCATAGTGCCCAGGTTAAACAGATAAATGTCCTGGTTTTTAAATAGTGTCCCGCTCGGTGCGCCTGTTTTACTTTTCACAGGTGCTGAGACATGGGCTCTCCATTTTTGCTCCCACGTAGAAAAAAAAGCTTCATGCTGCAGCAGTACCACCCTTCACTGCTTTTAAAGAGACCTGTAATAGTTCTTTCACAGTCTGTCTCTTCATTCCAGAACGTAGGCATTTTCAATGTTTCGGGCGGGACACTATGCTAAGTACAGATTTTTTTACCTTCTGTGTTTTGAGCCATGTCCTGAATTACATCGGCCACGCCCCTTAAGAGACACAATAAGTGTTTCATCCCACTGAAAGCCATGGGTACTTATGTCAGTTCTACTTCCATGTCTATGATACCTGTCCTGGTTTTTTGTTTTGAGAATCTGGTCACCCTACTTGGTTGTCACACTTCATCCAGGGCCTCGAAAATGATCAGACATGTGAGTTATGTGTTCTGGTGCTGTGGAAGCACAGCTGGTTGATGTCATGGCTGGTCACTTTGTGGGAAACGTCACTAGTCACGCACTCAGGGTGTAGTGACCCAGAGTCACAGTCAGCAGTCTAGCGTTTTCTGTATGCCCTACACTAAACACCCACCCACCCCTGATGTCACCGGTCAGGTGACACAGCTTGAATAAAAGAGGCAGAGCCCATGTGCTCTGGGCCAATTGTACCATGTAGCCCACTGTGTCTGCGTCAGTCCTTTCCAGCAATGAGGGCCCAGGGCCCCCAACATTACATTGGCGACGAGGAGGGCGGACGCTAGTCACGCGTGCCGCAGATGAACGAAAAAAAAAAACCCAGAAAGAAGAAGGTAACTGCCCATGTTGAGGGCACCCTCCCGGGGAAGCGGCGCCGAAAGCCGAGAGGCCTGCAGGGCGTAAGCCGAGCCCCGGGCCTGCCTGCAGACAAGAAGGTGACCGGGAGCCTACCCCACACCTTCTGAGCCAAGCCTGCACGGCCCCTGCGTGGGGTGAAGAGGAGCGACCGACCGGAGCCCACCCGCGTCGGCCGCGATTGAGCCCCCTGCCTGGGGTGAAGAGAGAGCCGTGCAGAGCCCACCTGCATCGGCCGCCACCGAGCTGAAACTGGATGCCTCACAGACGCGGCAACCACGGTGAGACCTCCGCGGAGCCCACCCGCGTGGAAGGGGAAGGCCCGTCGGCCGAAGGTGAGCCTACAGTAAAGCACCGAAAGCGGAGCCCACCCGCTATAAACTGTACACTGTGCCCCTAGTATAGCGAGGCCAGCGGAGCCCACCCGCGGCCTGCCTGTGGTGCCTCCTGTCGCGAGGGTGAATTGAACATTAGAAGCAAGGCCAGCGGAGCCCACCCGTGGCCTGCCTGCAGCGTTGTCCCCGCCGCGTGTGTGAAGCGCAACGGAGGGGTGAATAAACTTTACCGGAGAGCGCCCGCAGCGTAAGGAGAGCTGCCGGGCGCCGAATAACCTTCAGCAGAGCCCACCCGCATTTAACTTGGTCTTCAGCGGAGCCCACCCGCTGTATAGCGCTGTCACCCCCACCCCGCACCGCGTGTGACGTGTGGCTGCGGCGGTGGGGTGAGGGAAAGGAGAGATCCAGCGCCCGGGCAGCAGCCGGGAAAACGAAGCGTCAAGGCTCCCTGTGCGGCAGAACTCCAAATAGACTCACCGAAAAGGGAAAGTCGTCAAGCCGTGGCCGCCTGCCTCGCCGCACCGATGATCCCTGTGTGCGCAACGGAGGCAGAGAACAGCCCGGAGACCAGCGGACATCGATTCCCCTCCCCCGCCACACCGCGTGAGGAAAGTGAGGCTGCGGCGGGGGGGAGCACAGAGACAGCATCCAGCCTGCAGCGCGGCTGACGTTGCCCCAGAGTGTCCACAGGAGCGGTGCCAGTCCTCACGCAGCCCAAGTGGAATGAGGCATGCGGCCCAAACAATCAAAGACAATAGAGACACACTCACCGGCTCTAACGTGTGGCAGCCGTCGGATCGGGAGGCACTGCGTCGAGTCATGCAGAGAGGGCCTGGAATCACCACAGGGCAGGTGCCCCACAAACGATAAGGACCCTTCCACTTGCCTGGCCAACTCAGGTCCCGTGGCCCAGGCATGCCTTCCTCCTTGCTCCAGAGCCTGCTCCTCACCTCCCGGCCGACGAGCAAAACAAGCATCAGAGAGCTGCCTGGCCAGCAGAGCCCTCTACTGGCCAAACTACATCACTGCGCTCACAGACAAGTGAAGAGCTCCACAGAAACGAACTAGCCTTGGGTCAATCAATTACAAACAAGCATACCACAAGCAAGAAATTCCAGCACAGTGATTGCAAACCCATTGTCACGACACAGTGACCCAGGTCACCCACACAGCAGTACAAGACTGACACCGCAACGCCACGCAAGTCAGCAACACAGTGCCTGCAGAGGGCAGCTCCACAAGCGTGTTGGTGAGGAGAGCCAGCAACGCCAGAAGCGCGGGACGCGCCAAAAGAAACCCAAGAAACACTGCAGGACAGCACGCAGGTGTGCCAGAGTGAGACAGGGACGTCTCCCTATCGCCAGGAGGAAGTCAGAGGAAAAGCCACAAGCCATCTAGAAGCCTGAGAAGATAAAAGGCACCAGCACAGCGACACCAGAAGCACAGGAACGCGCCAAAACCTTCAGGAACGCGTCAGGAGACAGCGCAGGAAAGCGCCGGAAACTCCAGGAACACGCAAGGAGACAGCGCCGGGACGCGCCAGAAGCAAAGCATTGCGCAGGACAGCGCAAGGAGTGAAGGAACCCCAAACCCGCACGACAGGACCGCGCAGTACTGCGCCGGAACGTGCCAGGAGCGCCAGAAATCAGGAGCGCCAGAGTGACGCTGCACAGCGACACGCCAATGCCACAGAACAGCACTGCGCAGGAACGCGCAAGGAGTGAAGGAACTCCACACCTCAGGACCGAACAGCACTGCGCAGGATCGCGCAAGGAGTGAAGGAACTCCTTTTTTTTTTTTTTTTTTTTTGTGTTTTATATTTTATTTGGTAATTTACAGTTGCAGATACAAAAAGATAAATAAACAATGTTAAGAAAGGACTTCAATGAATGGCAAACACAGTTTAGAGAAACAGGAATATTAAGGATATAACATAAAAGACGAAGAAAAAACAAAAAAAAACAACAAAAAAAAAACTATAACAGTTAGGTCCTAATTACACTCATTTATCCACAATCTCTATTGTCATTTCTCCAATTTTCAATTGGTTTCCAGATCTCAATACCACGTGCTCTAGACTTTATCCCTTTACAGGCGAAGATTGCCTTTTCTTGATTGTACATACCTAAGAGCCAGGACAGCCAAATCTGAAAGTTAGGGGGATCAGCATCCTTCCAGCGGCCGTGTATATGTAATTCTATATACTGCTGTGCCCAAGAAGAGTGATACTTCTTCTGCCTTAGTATGACTCAGAGTGTTATCGTAGCCCAGAATATAGAGGGTGGGAGATTCGGCTACTGAATGCCCGAACACTTCCTGCCAGAACCCAGCAATCATTGTTCTCAGTGCTAGTAGTTTATCACATTCATAGAGCATGTGTAATAGATTTGCCGCTGCTTTACCACACCTTGGACACTCTGAAGTGGGCCTTATCCCCCAAGAGTAGAGTTTAGCGGGAGTAAAATACAAATCATAAATAGTTTTATATAATTGGGCTTTCAAGTTAGAAGACATAAACAGCTGTGTTGATAGTATCAGAGACATGTCAATATCTACGTTAGGATTATTTAGTTTCCTCGACCAACCCACTTCAGTAGATTCTAAATCATCTTGTTGGTTTTCGATTAAGATGTCGTAGATAGTACCTATCCTAGTTGAGGGTCTAGACATACAATCAATTAAAGGGATATTATCCAAAGAGATATTAGCAAGTTTTGAATTTAAAATTGTGTTGATTTGTATAAATTTGAATACACTGTTGTTTGGGATAGCGAATTTGGATTGAAGTTGTTGAAATCTATGACCATAAGTGGGAAGCAGAAAGTCTCCTATTGTTAATACTCCTAATGTTTCCCAGCATCTAGAAATAGCGTCATATATTTGTGGTGGTAATATTAAGGAGTACCATAATGAGATATATCTATTGTATTTAGGGATTTTCATATATCTCAAAATTTTCTTCCAAGTTTCCCATGCGTTTGATATAACCTTGAACTTTACTTTCTTATAATATGAGGGTTCAACCTGTTTCAGTAACAGACCATTAGCCCTATCACCGATAGACAACTCATAGATTGAAGGTATATGATTAACCCACACCTCATTTTCCAGCGGTTTAACATAAAGTAGTAGCATCATCTGTTGTAGAAGAGCAGCCCATGAATAAAGTCTCAGATCAGGTATTGCCAATCCTCCTCTGGTGATGGGTAGTGAGAGCTTCCAAATAGATCTCCTTACCTTCCCATATCCCCACACAAATTTACTCATTTGGGATTCCAATCCCTTTAAGATGTTGTCTTCCACTAGAAGAGGAATCGCTCGAAACAGATATAGGACCCGGAGTAGAATATTCATTTTGAGGAAATTGCCTCTTCCGATGATTGAAAGATGTAATCCGTTAATTCTTTTAAGATCTTTCTTTACTTTTTGGAGCAGTGGTTTATAATTAATTTTCATAATCTCGTCTATTTTGGCAGATATTCGAACTCCCAGATACACAGCGGATTCTACCCTTCTGGGATCAATGAAGTAGACATTATTTGTACAAATGACCATCGTTTTATCCCTGTTTAAGGAGTATCCTGATATTTGGCCAAAGGCTTGAGTAATTTGTTCTATTTCTAATATAGCCTCAGTGGGCTGTGTTGTTATTACTGCCACATCATCGGCGTAAGCTAATATTTTTGTTTGGTAGGGTCCCAGTGTAACTGGTTTAATTGCCTCAGCCTTTAGTAGTTTTAAAATAAGAGGATTTATGTAGAGGGCAAAAAGGATAGGAGAGCAAGGGCATCCCTGCCTAGTCCCCCGAGATATGTTAAAAAATCCAGATTCCTGGCCCATTACCAATACCCTAGCCTTCGGTGAGCAATACATTGCTTTAATCGATTTCATAAGGCAAGGTCCAACATTATTTTGTTCTAGTATTGCCCACAGGAATGCCCATGAAACCCTATCGAAAGCCTTCTCGGCATCCAAGAGGACCATCGACATCTGGCCCGCCGTAGCATTTGCGGCATCAAACAGTGCAATAGCGCGTCGGGTATGGTCCGTAGTACCCTTGCCTGGAATAAAGCCATGTTGCCACGGGGAGACCAGATGTTCGATGGTCCCCCTGAGCCGATTAGCCAAGATCTTAGAATAGAGTTTTGAGTCGAAATTTATTAGAGAGATAGGTCGATACGATGAGGGCAGCTGAGGGGGCTTATCTTTCTTTTGGAAGATCACAATATTAGTTTCCTGCCAAGACCTGGGAGGGATGCCACTTGATTGAATTCCAACAAATAATCACAAAGTAGAGGCGTTACGATATTACCCAGAATTTTATAAAAATCGAGTGGTATTTTATCGGGCCCTGCGGCTTTTCCCGAAGCTAACTCTGCAAGAGCAGTTTCCACTTCTATTAGAGTTATTTCTCTTTCTAGATCTAACCTAGTAACATTATCCATTCCTACTCCATCTTCGTGCTCGATTGCCCATTTGGATAGTATCTCTTTGATTACGTTGGGATTTACGGAGTCCTCATTTTTATACAATTTCTCATAATAATTTTGAAAAGCTTCTAAGATGGTTTCAGGTGTTGTAAATTCTTGGCCTTCTGACTCGATGCGCGTAATTGAGTTAAAAGATTGACTTTTGCGAGTTCGGAGTGCCAATTGCTTACCCACCCTATCTCCCATTTCATAGATCTTATTTCGGTGGGATTGGTATAATTCAGCCGTCCTTTGGGTAAGTTTACTATTTATCTCCGCTTTTAGTATCGCCATATCTCTTAGAACTGAGCCACCGTCCCTTTTTTGTGTTATTAACCTAGTGTGCTTCTCTTCTAGTTCAGCTAGATTTTGTAGTTGTAATTCATTAAGCCTTGCCACCTCTTTCCTCTGTCTGGCCACATAACTGATTGTCTCCCCACGAACTGCAGCCTTAAAGCAGTCCCAGACCATGTTTCTAGATGTGCTATATCGATTGTAGTCGAAAAATTCCTGCGACCATTTTTTCATATATTCTACATATTCATTATTTACAAGCAGTTTTTTGTCGAAGGACCAACTTGAGCGAGGTCTGGACATGTTACTTAAGAAAAAAGTGAGAGATAGGGGATTATGGTCCGAGATAATTTTTGGTAGTTTACTAATTTGTGCCAGACTAGCCCGATTATTTGACATTAAAATATAATCGATACGAACATATTTATTGTGAGGGTGCGAGAAATATGTATACCCTGGGTCTTGACCCTGCTTTAGGTCCCATAGATCGACCAGACCTAAACTATCTTTTAGTTGGGAGACAGCATTATAAGCTTTTGGCTTTGCGGCCACCATATTTTAATTGCGCTTGTTTCTGTGGTGCACTAGCTCTAGGTAGAGAAATATTAAAGTCCCCACAGAGGATCAGTACCTGAGGCCAGGATGCTAGTTCTATCTCCAGGTCATTAAAGAATGTGGGATCATCTTGATTAGGGGCGTAAATGGAGCAAAAAAAAAAAAGGAGTGAAGGAACTCCACACCTCAGGACCGAACAGCACTGCGCAGGAATGCGCACGGAGTGAAGGAACTCCACGCCACCACGACTGAGTGACGCAGGGATCGCGTCCTCGGAGACCTGTCAGTAGGTCACAGCGAAGATGACTTGCCAGAAAGTCACCGCCAGACGCGGACCAGTCGGATGGTCGCCCGAAATGAAAGGAAGACGCTGACCAGGCAGTTGGTCCCCCGAAAGGAAAGGAAGACGCTGACCAGTCAGATGGTCGCCCGGAACGAAAAGGAGAAGATGACCTGCCAGAAGGTCACGGCTGCGAAGATGACTTGCCAGAAAGTCAATATTCTGACATGAAGACCGACGTGAAGTTCAAGAAGAGGTCCATGGACGGGACCCAGAAGAGGTCTGATAACACCGACCCGAAGTAAAGGAGGAGCGACAGGAAGAAAGGTGCGATGCCTGGTTTTGGTCATCGGAAGAAGAGAAGGCGTGTCCTAAGGGTAGGACGCAACCAGGGAGACACGTGTGGAGTGCACGCCACACGGAGATGGCCTGGGTAGTGAAGACAAGAAATGGGACCGACCACGTAATGAAAGGAATGGAGGAGAAGAAGGGTACTGAGTGCCACGGTGCCACTAGAAGATCACAAGAAGAGAAGAGGTGTGACCAGTCAACTCACACACCCATCAGAAGAAGATGGTGACAGGCACCAGAACACCGGAGTGCAGCGGAGAACAAGGCCTGGCATGAACACCGGCGGCACAAGTCAAAGATATCCACCTACAAGCCATCCATCCAGGTGGCGATCGCAGAAGAGGGCAAGTTTGGACTGTTGACAACAATCTACCTTTGGGGTTGAGCGGAAGATTGGATGGCGAGAGTGCTCACACATCCGGCTGAGGAACTGACCACTCCCCACATACCCGTGGCAGCCCAAGAAGCAAAGGCCTCAAGGGACTCTGGTGGCAGCAAGTCCCGCAAGAGAGACAGATCCACAACGGTGCGTCTGCAAAACTCACTGAGAGGAAAGCTTCACGTGCAAGAAAAGAGTCAACAGCGTAACCTTCAGGTGGAACTAGGACACAACGGTGAAGATCGTGGAGCGCCCCGCTCACGGCCCGAAGGCTATGGTGGAGCAACATGACCGAAAACACCAGTCCAGTGGAAACCAGGCAAAGAGGTCCTCCCGGACATCTTGTGAGAGAGGAATACCGGCGAGAGGGGCATCCTAGTGAGAGGGATGTATGCACCTACTCCTTTCATCTGCCCAGAAATACTTTGAAGCCTGCCCAGAGACATCACCAAGGACCAGGACTGAAGAGGAGAACTGAGAAGACAAACAATACTCAGATCATGTCACCCTTCTCTCTAACTACCAACTGTCACCAAGGGTGCCAAGCAAAAGCAAGACCGAGAACAACGTCCAGGCGGCGCAGACAGAAGATAGGACCTGCCGAATAACGGCAAACCATGCCACAGTGACTCATGAGTCCTGGATGTAGCAACTACACCATCTGCGACCTGCAATCCACCAAAGAGACTCACTTCAAATCATAGAGAGTCCAGTGTTATATTGTATGTACATTTTCTTTCCCACAGGTTTGAACTTTGTCGTGGGGTTTACGAACTGCACTTTTCTCCCACAGGTGGACTTTCTTTTGTTTTCATTTTCCCCCAAGTTTGGGAGGGATGTAGTGACCCAGAGTCACAGTCAGCAGTCTAGCGTTTTCTGTATGCCCTACACTAAACACCCACCCACCACTGATGTCACTGGTCAGGTGACACAGCTTGAATAAAAGAGGCCGAGCCCATGTGCTCTGGGCCAGTTGTACCATGTAGCCCACTGTGTCTGCGTCAGTCCTTTCCAGCAATGAGGGCCCAGGGCCCCCAACATTACACAGGGCAGCCCCTTCTGCAGTATTCAGTAACAGCTTGTACAAAAACATCTGCACAGGCTCCACCCACCACACATACACCCTCCCTATCTTACAGTGTGCACACGAAGCCCCTTATCAGTTATCTGCATTTTCATTAAAATAACTTTAAAGTATCGGATGCACGCAAGCAATTATTTTATTCATTATCACCTTGGCTTCTACATTGTGTGCCAAGCGCATAGTTGTAGCACTTGCAGTGCTTTAAATGGGTAAAAAAGTGCAGGTACTCATTAAAATAGAGGTGCGGCAAGTGGGCGGGGCTAGGGGCAGGGCTAAGGGCAAAATATAATCATACATAATTACTTCTGTACCAGTTGCAGCCCAAATTAAAACACATGAGAAATGTGTTTCTGTAAAAAAAAAAAGATTATTAACTCCTTACACAAGATAAATCATAATGGCACTTTCACCCAAGTGGTCGCTCGCACCTGATTGACAGTGCAGGGTCTGTCTAGAGACCCTGTCCTGTTAACACAGCGTCACACAAGCCCTCTCAACCCCCTGCAGTTTGGCCCATTCAAATTGGCGCTGCTGGAATCTTCGCCAGCAAATCTGCAAAAGGCTGCTTCAGCCATGTTGATTGCCAGCTCCTTGGAAGCAGAGTGGCCACTGCCCTGCACTGGAGGAGAAGCCTAACCTGAGCCTGCCGTGCTGTCGATCAGGGTACCGGTACTCTCCCTGGCTCCAGAGAAGTGCCGGTACTGACGGCAAAAAGATTCGAAGTGCTGGTACTCAGTACCGGCCCATTTAAAGCACTGAGCACTTGTATAGTGGATGTCACAAAATTAATATTTCGCTCTCAGAGGCTCTTTACCTGAGAGGATGTGTGTCTGACTCCACTTCGGTGCAGTCTCACTGTCTCCCACAGGCCGCACATGACGTACTAAAAAAAGAAGCACAAGAGCCCTTCTAAAGAGGCTGTTGTGGAAAAGAAAGCCAAAACGACACCAGCCCACACAACAACACAAGTGGGTGACAATAACATGTATCTTTGCCTGTGACAACACGTAGTGGGAGGGTGAGTGCACCTCACTCCGCTCTGCCAGGGAAAGGCAGAGTTTTTTCGCTGAACTCCATGCTCCGCTGGAGCACGAAGTTGCAAAAACTCTGTGAACTCCGCCGGAGGGGCGTAGTTTGCCGCCGCCTCTAATATTTATAGGGGCTTGTTTCCAAACCCATCGTGGCATGTTGCGACTTCTGGAAAGAAGATGACTCATGTTGGATGCCCATGTAAGGCAGCTTCTGACCCACAAGCCGCCAAGGATTGCAGGCAGTTTACTAATTCAGGGCGACTTTGCTTCAACAATTTTCCTGGTTCTAATGGCAAGGTTTCACTTACTTAAGTTTATGAGATGAATGCTAGGCAGATGGTCTCCAAATAAACAAAATCTATCTGTCAGAATCAAATGTACCCACAAAATGAGGAAGGACATCAGATGGAGGTTGACTTTGGTACATGCTATTGAAGGGGGGGTTACATGGCTTCCTCCTATTCCCCTGGCCATCAACACAGATGCCAGGTTGTCCAGACAGGGAACTTGGTTGGGAGAGCTGGAGGTGCACATTTTCTGGACAGAAACAGAGGCTCAGCATTGTTTGACCTGGGGGGAGTTCAAAGCGGTGTAACTGGCTCTTCCAGCTTTCACTCATTCGTTTCAACACAGGACGGTGCTGGTACAGACAGACAACATGGTTAAAAAGACAAGGTCCTGGCATTACATCATTAAACAGATTTTTAACTGGGCTCAGGTGTCTCTGAGTGCTTTGACTGTAGTCCACATTTAGGGAGTGGACAATGTGAGAGCAGATGGGCTCAGCAGAGAGATTCTGTCCTCTCTGCACTTCTCTCTTCATCCGAAGATGTTCGATCTCATTGTGGGGAAATGGGGCAGTGACATGTCCATGGGCCCAGGGGTTGATTTACGCTTCTCCAACTTTTCCATTGATCAGGGTCTTTTGGGTAAGATTAAGGATGATGATTAAAGCTCCTCTCTCGCATCGAGCAAACTGAAGGGCATATTATCAAGAAAGGCGATACAATTATCGCAGTTTTAGCGGCAGAAACCTGCTGCTAAAACGGGGATTATGGGCTTGATAATATGCTCAATGGAATTCCAATTGAAGCCCATGTTAGATGTCCTTCACATCTAACATGTGCGTCAATTGGAATTCCATAGAGCATATTATCAAGCCCATTATCGCCGTTTTAGTGGCAGTTTTCTGCCGCTAAAACTGCGATAATGTTATTGCCTTTTTTGATAATATGCCCCTGAATCCTCTATTGCATTCTCTGATGGTTTCACAGGAATAGAAGCTCTCCATAGTGCACTCTCCTTCTGAGTTTCCGATTCTATTCAGGGAAACACTTCTCAAGCTCAGCCTGACGGCCTGTAAGTTCGAGCAGAGAGGTTTGAGAGGGTAAGGTTTGGTGGTCACAGTTCAGGTGTCCAGGCAGGGCATCAACACTTCAGTCATATAGGAGACATTGAGCATCCTTTTCTCATAGGTGTGAGATGAGAGATTTAGGGGCACATGCATCAACCTATTTAGGAAGTGCAAATGGTGCGAATCGGTAAATTCGGCCGTTTGCACTTCCTAAATACGTTTTTGGGATGCATCAAACTTTTTTTCTTAATTCGCATTTTTTTGCATTTCTAAAAAATGCGAATGCATTTAAGGAATCGCATTTGTGCGATTCCTTAAATGCAATGCATTAATTTTTAAAAAAATGCGAATTATGAAATTGGAAGTGCAATTTAACACGAGGTTGACCCTCGTGTTAATTTGCGAAAATCTTTCAAAAATGAAAAAAAATAATTTTTTAAACTGTCATGTTACAGACACACATGTCCTTAGGACATGTGTGTGTGAAACATGCACTTTCAAATACATTTCAGGGGTGCAGGGGGGGTCCTTTGGACCCCCCCTGCACCCGTGGAATGCATCAACAAATTGAGAATTCTTAAATGCCTTCCCATTGACTCCTATGGGCCTTTCGGCCCATAGGAATCAATGGGAATTGCGAAAATGCACTTTGGAATTCGCTATTTATTTGAGATTCGGTAAAAATTGCGATTTTTACCGATTCTCAAATAAATAGTGAAAAAAATGATGCATAGCATTTTGCAATTCTTAATTTGCGATTCGGTAATTTTCGCAAATTAAGAATTGCAAAACCTATGAATGATGCATGTGCCCCTTAGATCCTAATCCTGCTGTCCTGATTTTCGTTATGGAATTTTTGCTGGAAGGAGAAAAACTAGGCTTGACAGTTTCCACCCTTAGAGTACTGTGAGTGGCAATATGGGCTCTAAGAAGTTCATGGAAAAATTTAAATGATGAGGACAGTCTGATTCACTGATTTCTTAGCGGCCTAGTGAACTTGTTTCCCATTTCTTCTTGGCCGTTTCCTGCATGGGATTTATCTAGTTTGTCCTTTTGAGCCTTTAGATCAAATTGATTTAAGGACTCTAACTCTTAAGACCTGTTTTCTCATTGCGAGTTCCTCAGCAGGAAAATTGGGGGAAATAGGAGCGTTGTCATGTAGACATCCTTTTTGTAGAGTTTTTCAGGATAGAGTGGTTTGGATTCCAGTACCGATTCTTTTTAACCTAAAATAAATTCTGCATTTCATAGAAAACCCCATTTTTTCCCTCCCCTTCTCCTGAGGAAGAAACTTCAATGCCTCGATGTGAGGAAAGCTCTTCTTCTTTATATAGAAAGTGTTAGATTTGGGAGTCTCTAGTTGGCAGAGGTAGGTACCTTTGACCAAATAGGGACCCTTGCGTCTAGTCAGGGTAAGGGGGTACACTCCTAAAATAACCCCTGCTCACCCCCTTGGTAGCTTGGCATGAGCAGACAGGCTTATCTCAGAGGCGGTGTGTAAGGCATTTGTGAACACATACAGTAACACAGTGACAACACTACAGATGGACACCACACAGGTTGTAGTATAAAAATAGGTATTTTTATATAGACTTAACACAAGACCACAAACGAAAAAAATCCACAATACTGTACTTAAAAAATGGTAGAATTAGCTTAGTTCTCTTTAAATGTAAAATACGACACTTTAAGTTCAATGTACCTTTGGATGCGTAACGCTATACAACAAAAGTGGGATATAGGTGCATGGCAATGCATACACACCTCCATCTTTAAAGGCTGACAGTAACATGAACCAGTGACAGTGATGTGGGCTAACCAACATGTGACTGACATAAGAACCAATGACTAGCAGGGGCTGACCTCTGTGTGTTGATGACCATTCTCTGTGACACAGATCGGGCTCGCCTAAGACAGACCATAGTCCATCAAACCTGCTTATTCTGACTCTCGAAGCAAGGCTGAAAAGAAAAGCATTTGCAATGTAATAAGTCTCGCATTTCCTAAAGTTTGAGCTATTCGCACTGTAAATGACAGAGCTTTTTATTTATATGTTTGGAAAACGTGCATGCGCTGCGTAAACACATACTTTGTGATTATAGAGGTTACTGAGAAGCAAGGCTGGCAGTAACTGCATCTCTTTTACTGCCTGCCTTGCTTCTCGTAAGCACAGACTAGAAGTACAAAGTGGGTGTTAGAAGTACAAAGTGGGTGTTTAGACACCGCTTGCCTGTTTTGTAAACACATAAATAAAAGGCATTGTCATTTACAATGCCAATAGTTCAAACTCTTGCAAATGCGAGACCTATTGCATTGCAAATGCGTGTTTCTTTAATCTATTCTTTAAAGGCTGCTGATTTAATAAAGCGAAGAAAGTAATGCATATTCTACGCCTACTTGTCTTTAATAGAACTGAAACTTTCCTTATTTTTAGCTAGGAAATTTCTCATTTTTCACAAATGTTTAAAAATCCATGCTAAAAAAATCCCACTACTCTATTTCTTATTGTTTGCAAATAATTGAACAAAATAATAAATCATTAATCCACTAGCATATGGGTATTTATCATAAGTCTCCAATGACCAAGTCACATAGAAATAATTGATTCTTATCGAAATTTCTTTACACAATATATGAAGCCATGATTCAATGCAATCGTAAGTAAAGTGCATAATACTGCAAAAGAAAAGTGATGCAGTGCAAAGTGATCATGTGCCAAAAATGTACAGCAGCATGTATATAAGTAATATCTAATTATCAAATATGCAACTTATCAAATATGTAACACAAGTGGTTACCATTCATGGCGTATTCTGGTTGAAGGGAATCCTACCCTCAAAAATATAAATATTATCTTGTCTTGATGATTGTCAACATTGCCCGAGTGGACGTAGCGCAAAATTACGAGCTGCAAGCAACTCTGGTAACAAAATTCATAAAGTTATACCTGTATATATTGTGGTTATTCACAAGTTAATTGTGGACGATTATAGGGTGAAATACTATACGGTCTGTCCCTAGCTAGTTTGCATCAAAGTGCAGTACTTACTCCCAGAAAGGGCCCTCTGCCTATCACCGTCTCCCCAACGGGCAGAGAGGTGTGGCCACAGCCGTCTGTCGCCTCCAGCTCCAGACCAGGCATTTGTGTACCGGAGGTCTCAGCTTTGTGGATCAACAGGATCGCAGTACAAAACCGTCTGTCAGCGCATCTATCTCCTGCAGCGTGCGGCTTCCACGTTTCGATTTGAAAGACTCCCATACAGACCGGAAACAAACCCTAGCAGCACAGGTTCGGGGGCTGCTGCGCCAGGTGTTCTCACCCCGGCATGAGGCAGGGTAATGCGATCGGCCTGCAAAAGGGGGCAGTGGGCCGTGCAAGGAACACAGATGAGTTCAACATTTCATGAATTCTTGACGCTACCAGGTGGGGCAAAGGGCATAAGGGTATTCCTTGTTTATCATCTATCCGCGTGCTAAAACAACTTTTTAAAGCACGTTTTGCTGTTGTCGTAGTTTGTGTAATCGCTCACGGACATGTTGTTGCAGCTGTATTAAGACACGCCTACATTCCCGCCCCCAACTTCTTCACTGACAGCTGCTGCACCCCTCACAGCGCTGCCGTGGTGATCCCAGCAATGTTTTTTAAATACCCATAGTTTTCCACCCATAGACATATAGGGGCTTATTTATGAGCCCTTGTGTCACTTTTGCACCACCGGTGCATCACTTTTTGTGACGCACCAGTGGCGTAAAAAAATGTGTCATATTTACGAAGTGACACATCTATGTAGATGAGTCACTTCATAAACCACTGCGCTACATTATACCTGTGCTAGGTATAATGTATGCAGGGTGGGCGTAAACCCACAAGAAATGGTTGTAGAAGTGGTGCAGCGAAATCTTTGGGATTTCGCTGCACCACTTCTAGGACTCTAAGGTGTCAAAAAACCTTATGCCTGCCTCATGGCAAGCGTAAGGGTGACGCAGGCCCTGTCACATGGGGCTTGACCCATGAGAAAGGAACATTCCTGGAGTTGCGTCAGGCTTCCAAAACAACTCCATCAAAGTGCCACTTTTTGCGCTGGCAGATACATCAGTTATACCAACGTATCTGTCCTTCCTTGCGACATGATGTGTCATATTATAAATATGACGCATCATTGGTGTTGCAAGGAGGGCGCACTGAGAAGTGGCGCATCGCTGCTTTCACGCAGCGATGCACCACTTCTTGTAAATGAGGCTCATTGGATTTGTAGTTTGTTCTGTGTTTCTAGACACATGGTTCAATAGAAGGGACTACAAATCCCGGCAGCGATTGTAAAATTCTTAGCATGACTGGCAGAGACATGTATAGTTCCATCATAAAAATATACAGTCAGTGAATCGGATGCTCCAAGGTTTTAAACCAGTTCCTTTGCCGTTGTATTTTTGACCCTAACGATAGCATTCAGGGGTCAGCGATGGAGCAGCACAGGAGACTGGCCGCCGCCTACAAAGGTGAGTTTCACGTTTTAGAAGGAGTCACAGAAACATTCGGCCTACAGTGTGATGAAAAGAAGAATCCAAGCAATTGTAGCGTGAGCGATCAGCTAGCTTTATTTCTCGTGCAACATTAAGTAGGGTGACCAGATTTTCAGAACGAAAAACAGGGACTGTAACGAATGCCTTTCCGCCCGAAGCAACAATCTAGGCAGCGTCTTCTCCTTGCTGAGATTTGGAATACGTAGATTCAAGGCACAAGCAAGACAACAAGAGTGGGCATTGCATGCTTGCAGTGAAGTCGAACCCTGTGAATCGTTTGCCGGAGCATGGTGATCTCTTATCTTTATGGGGCCATGTGTTTGGCCCCATACAGATAAGAAACTGCTTTGCGACAGCAGCAAAGCAGGCGAGCCAGTCCGGCTTGGAGACAAAGGGTGTGAACAGAAAACCCTAATTTCCAATGGCAGGCCACCGCTTAGCATAAACGGTGATGCCAGCGAATGGAAATGAGGGGCGGGGCTGAAAACCCTCTTCTGAAAGTCCTCTCTTACAAAATCTCTAGTGGAGGCATCGCTTTGCGCTGCAATGCCTTGCGAGACCTAAAAAAAACATGAAATCACACCTATCTGCACACTCCAGAAGGCACAGCATTATTGTCTTAGTCAGCTGTCGAGTGTCTGCCATCTGCTTCAGTGGTGTAATGTAAAATAATGCCCTCACTTGAATCCTTTGGCGAGGGACTCCTAAAATCTCGTATAATGGGACAGCCTCATGGACGCGGCCTACAAGCCTGGTGTAACGCTGGGAGGTGATTTGATGTCTGCAGGTTTTAGTTCTGCTCCCCCCGTCCTGATTTACAGGGCAGAGGTCCTGCCGGCTCTGCTGAAGACAGCGGTTGACTCTCCTCCCAATCTACGGTGTCACCATCTTCAGTTGCATCTCTTCGGTGCCAGGCCGCGTACAAATCGTGGTTGTAAACCACATCACTGCACCACTGTGCCCATGAAAATCCTGGACCGTGTTCATGAGGTTCCTGGAATCAGCCACAGGCTTTGAGTAGTTTACAGGACCCATTCCGTCAAGCGGATAGGTGCCAAGGAAGGGATGTGCACAGTTGGACTCAGTAAAGAAAAGGAACAGACTCTGGTCTGTTTAATATTGGAGAGGAGTGTGCACTGTTTTCCTCGACAGTGAAAAGGAACCTGCACTATGTCATTCAGTGCTAGAAAGGAAACCAACATTGTTATGCTCCGGAAATGGAAAGTGTGCACACAGGTGTGTTTGAACACTGTTTTATTAATAGAATGGGATGTGCACTGTTTTATATAGTAATAAGAAGAAACACAGACTGTTCTAGTCAATAATAGTAACTTACAGTGGTTCATTTTGTAACAGAATACTTAACTGCAGGTTCGTTTTCAGTACTCAGTGAAACAAATGAATACTCACTTATATTGCTTAAAGAAAAGAACAGTGCTTCTTTTAATTACTGAATAAAACAGTGAATAAACCAACGCATACTGCTTTCTAGTAAAGATTAAAGAACAGAAGAGTTTATGCTTGTTTCAGTGCTATAAAGAGACTGGACCATCGTGCCCCAGAAAATGAACGGAACGCAATCCGCACTGTTTCATTCTGTAATAAACAGGAATATGTACTCCTCTGTAATAGAAAGAAATGTGCACTGATTTATGCATTAGCGAAAGGTGCACTGTTATGTGCAGCAATTCAAATGAATATGCACTGATCTGTTAAATTAATGTTTACAGTTTTCTTCAGTTCTGAAAGGTAACAAAATGCCGTTGCCCGTGAAGAAATGCACACTGTTTATTTGCACAATGCAAATAAATATGCAGTGTTTATTTTGTTTAAGGGAAGAGAATGCGTATAGTTCTATGCTGTAAAGGGATAGAATGTGTGGAGGTTTACTGAGCAAGGAAAATGGACATTAACTTTACTTCTCGGTAGTGGGGAGGAATGAAAACTCTTTTACTCTTTGAGGGAGAAGCAGATGCACAAAGCTTGAATAACTGAAGGAAATGTGTACTGGTTAATTTAGTAAATGCACTATGTTGTCCAATAATGAAAATGAATGCTCATTTCTTCGCTGGGTATTTGATATCTATAACCCTGTTTTGTTAAGCAATGAACAGGAAGCTGTCCTGTTTTATTAAATAATGAAAACATGGGGATTGCTTCATTCAGTAATGGAAATGTACTTCACTTTGTAACAGAAATGTAACCTACATAGGCTGTTTATTGCATAATGAAAAGGAATGAATGCTGTTTTATTTATTAATACATAGGCACGCACACACACTGTTATAAGTAGAAATGGAAAGGAATGTGCCTGGCTTTATTCCGCATCGAAAAGAGATTTGCATTACATCATCCAGTAATGTGCATGAATGTGCGCTGTTCTAGTCAGTAAGGAAAAGCAATATGCAATATTTTATACAGTGGTTAACAGAAACATAAGCGGCAATGAATAGGAATGTGAATTGCTTTATTCAATGATAGTCGTAATGTGCATTGTTTTATTCAGTAAAGAAAATCAACATGCACATTTTATATTCAGTAATCTTAAGGAATGCACATTGTTTTGCTCTAGTAATAGTAATGCATCAGCCCTGCATTAGTAAAGAGTGTGTGATACTGTATTTGGGAAGCAAAGGCATATGGAATGAGTAGCCAGCACCACTGACTGCATCTCTTTCGCTTGTGTAACATTGTAAAAATACACGATATTTCATCGAAGATTTCTGGGACCAGGAGCATTAATTTCATAACAGAAACCCATATTTTAACATATATAGATGAAGGGCGAAGATGGGCCTCTGACCTGAGCCATACATAATAACTGCCTCCTGCTGTTGAATCTCAGCACCCACATTGTGGGTGGAAAGTCTTGTGTTCAGTTGCAACTCCAGTCCGTGGAAGTCGTCCTTTTAGCCTTCAAATGATGGCCCTGTTCCATCCAGCAAGGTCAAAGGTCTTGCGGTGACGAGTGACGACTAACATCGATTTGCCAATGTTTTGTCATGTCTCGACCATGGCGTCACTTGCTCCTTTCAACTGCACTAAACATTGCAAAGGTCTTCCTTTTGTCACCACGTATGGTAAATGCGCTGCAGTAACTGCTGTAATAGGATCACGTCTTGACAATTTCTGTAGTGCATACTTTGAGATTAAAGACTCTGTTTAGAAACAGACTGCCCGCTTTCCTTGAGAATTCTCTGTATAATTAATCACACTCAGTTGTGACTCACCCTCTTGTATATCAAAACTCCCTATCGATACTCAATAACCCACCCTTGTTGCATAGATTCTGCCCAGGAACAGAACTATGCTTGGGGCCATAGAACATCAGCATGTAGGGACTGAGTCACCATACCACCTCAAGATCTATGAGCCCGAGACTGACTAGCTATTGTGCTTAACTTGCCCTCTCACCCTTCCAGAGAAACAAATTAGTTGGCATCCCAGAACACAACACTCTTGACCCTCTCCGGGATGGCCATAACAGGACACACCCTTTCGTTCTCTCACTCTTACTTGTCCACAATAAGATAAACAAGAGACACAAAGGAAGTTTATAGTATTTATTTAAATTATTGTGCTATAAGATGCAGTTTTTGCGCCACAATTAGACAACAAATGCATGCCAAAAATATCATTAGCATAATTATCAAGCCATGTACCATAAAGAGCCTTCTCATGTTATAAAACCAACTAGCTTACCCGCCTTCTACTGAAGCTTAATGATTATATATGAAAGATCCCTGGGATTAGTGGCGGACCCCGTACCGTAGCATACATTGTTGGGTGTTCTACATCACAGCTGATGCAGCACTCTTTCTTCAGGACCATCACTCAGAGATCTTTTTTCAGAACCCCTGTCCTCAGGTATATGACAAGACATGTACTCACAAACAGGAGCTGCATTTTCTTGTTATGTCTAAGTGCTAGTGTCTGGCCAGAGAAAATAACAAGCAGCATTGTTGTTTGATCTTGTCTGGTGTGTTCAAACTAAATCCCAAAAAAAGAATAAAACACAAAAACACGTGCAAGTTTTGTGAGAAAATACAATGTGGTACAAAGGCAAGCACGCTATCTAGTAATGTATGCAAAATAAAAGTGGCCTACATTGTGCACAGTTAGGCTAACATTGGGAAAACGACAATGGGCCATGCAAGAAACACAGGACACCATCTACATTGGTCTGAACTTGATCAAGTTCCTAGGTTCTGTAAATCCAGATTTAGTGCCCATAATTTCTCATTCCTGGCCTCTTCTCTCTGGAACCTCCTCCCTAGGAGCATCGCTTTTTGTAGAACGGCTTAAGATCTTAGCTTCGGACTGAAACTCAAGTTTTACATTTTCTCTGGATACTGGTAACATGTCTCCTTTTCTTTTGGACTCCTACGTGTCACTTGTAATCTCAATTTAGGCAGAAGTTCCCTTTTCTGCCTGAATCTGGATCGCATGTGACTGTTAATGAGTCCCTTAGCAGTTCTGGCATCTTTATCAGTCCCTCTGGCACTGTCATTAACCAGTCACAGAGCTCATGTGAACGTGTGTTGAGGAGACAGGAACCTCGTCAGGGTGCATCCAGTCCCTGTTTATGAGGGAAGGGGTGAAGTTAAGAGGCTGGTAATGGAGAGTCCTACTTCATTTTTGGAGGGGTCGCCAGCAATGTTCCCTTTAATTTTTTTGCTCTGTGTGCGGCAGTGGAGGGTCTCTGTGCGCTGCAACCATGGCTATGTGCGCCAGGAACCAAACCGCGCGTGTCAGCGGCGCCAAATGGCACTCAAAATGTTTACTTTACAAAGTGAAAAGATGGTGCATTTTCACACATACAGTGCCACTATAAGTGTCTTAAGGGCAGTTTGCAAATTTATTGTATTGCCTGCATTTTCATTGTTGTGTCTGTGACTGCTGTTGTCTGTCTTCCTTGCTGCCTGTATGTGGTCCGTGCCCCTTTTTCTTCACTCTGTTCCCCTCGCTGTCCCCTTGCTCTCTCTGCCCGGTCTTTCCTTCTGTACCCCTCGCTGCCCGTGTCTCTGCCCAGTTTTCCCTTCTGTTCCCCTTTCTGCCCGTTCTGCCTTCTGTTCTTAGCTGCCCCTATATTTCTGTATTCTGTATTTTGCCTCTGTGCCATTAGTTTTTTGTGCCCGTCTGCCATCTGTGCCACTCGTTTTTGTGCCTTTCTGCCCTCAGTTCCACTCGTTTTTTGTGTCCTTCTGCCCTCTGTCCCGCTAGTTTTTTGTGCCTTTCTGCCCTCTGTTCCACTCGTTTTTGTGGCTTTCTGCCCTCTGTCCCACTCGTTTTTGTGCCCTTCTGCCCTCTGTTCCACTCATTTTTGTGCCTTTCTGCCTTCAGTTCCACTCGTTTTTGTGCCCTTCTGCCCTCTGTTCCACTCATTTTTGTGCCCTTCTGCCCTCTGTTCCACTTGTTTTTGTGCCCTTCTGCCCTCTGTTCCACTCATTTTTGTGCCTTTCTGCCTTCAGTTCCACTCGTTTTTGTGCCCTTCTGCCCTCTGTTCCACTCATTTTTGTGCCCTTCTGCCCTCTGTTCCACTTGTTTTTGTGCCCTTCTGCCCTCTGTTCCACTCGTTTTTTTCTTTATTTTTGTCCCCATTTTGCTCCGCTCGTTTCCCCAGCTGCTGTGCCCCTTGCGGCCCGCCCTCTGAGGTTACGTAGTTTCCGGCCCCGCTTCGCTATAGCCGCCATTTCGTGTTTAGTCGCCATTTTATGTTGCCTCACTCAGGCAGCACGGCTAACGCGGTAAAATGGTCTTTCTGCCGTTTTCAGCTGCTCCATGTTTTTCTCGCTAAGGAGCAATCTTTGTCCTTGTGTGCGATACTGATGTCAGGGTCTGGCCGAGTTCGCAAAGCCATGTCTAGACTGATTAATCCATGACTTACTCCACTGCTTGGGTCCCACCATTCTTCTCTACCTTATCTTATTTAACTGGCCTTCACTATTCTCTTCGTGTGTTCTCTTGTTACATAGCCCTTCTTTTGAAGCATTCTACACATGTTTTGCCACCTGCAAATTGAATTACGGGCACTAGTGTTGATTAACCTGATGGGAGGAGAGCACACGGGATCTGAAAGGAGGGTGTGTTTTAGACATTCGATAGCTTGTTTTCGAACTATTCCTATTTGTCAGTTTTGTGTATATTGGGAGTTGTCATTGTAAACTTGTGTTGTATAATAGGCTGTGCGCCACGGATTGAAGTGGCAGTCTCTTGAGAACCTACCTGTGTGGTACTTCTTAGATAACTGTGCTTAGCTGCAGCTAATAAAACTACTTTTCTACGCCTAACAGAGTGTCTCGTGTCTCTGTCGGTCGAGGCAGGTGAACTCGGAGATTTTAGGCATGTCCTGCACCGCCTGGCCCATAAGGCCGGGTTCTCCAATTGGCGGCCCAACGTGTGGGCGACTTCAGTGGTAGTAGTTTTGCCCGAGAGTCGTGAGGAGCTTCGCAAGAAAATTCCAGAGGATTTCGCGAACCACGTGAGCGACCCCTGCATGTCGAAGTGGACCGAAGGTTTTTTGAAGCGTGGCTACTCCTTCCCGACGGCTGCTGACGACTGCTGCCCTGACTGTCGCCCTGCCTTGGCCCTTTGGTGATGATTGGTATCGCGAGACGATAGACGGACATCTGTTGGCGTGAGAAAAGCATTTAGTTAAGTATTTGTGGGTAGCGCCCACTCTCTTTGTTTTTGTATTTTGTTATTCGATTAGCGCGCTAACCGAAGCCAAGGGGTAAGTACGTTTGTGCTGTGACTCTATTGTCTGAAAATCCCTTGACGTTTGTAAGGAAGTCCAGTTTGTTACGAAATGCCTGGATTTAGTAAGTTTAAGAAATTTTGTTGTTTTGGTTGTTCTAGGGATTCCCGACTAGAGGATTCTTGTCCGATTCCTCCAGTTGGAACTCCTACTTAAGAACTTTACTCAAAGCACGGTCTGGGTCCTATAGTTTTTAATGAAACATGGATCCGATACACTAAGAAAGACGGTGTTTTACAGTGGCCACAAAATGGGTCCTTTGAGCCAGATTTATTAGATAATTTGGAAACAATTCTATTCAAAAGAAAAGCCCGGCCGGCAATGTTTGACTCCTTTCGCCTATGGCGCAAGGAAGCCAAACAGAAAGAAATTAAGCAAATGAAGAAAGATAAGAAAGAGCAGAATATGTCGATTCTACAGGCTGCTCAACAATTTAAAAATGACGAAGCTGATCAGGTGATTGAGGTGTCGGAAAGACAACATCGTATGGCAATAGATAGATGCTATCCTGTATTACCTACTGTATCAAGGAGTAAAACTCCTGATGACGATTCTTTTATGTCCCATTTGTTGACATTACCTCCACCTTATGTGTTAGGTGCTAATGCACCGCCATTGCAGCCTGTTGTTAATCCAGCTGCTTTAGTTCCTGCACAGTTGCCTATCCCTGTGATTCCACCTCCACCCCCTTTGCCAGCGACATCTGTACCCCAATCTCCTGTGCCTCAGCCTTCTCCATCTGTCGTTTCTTTTGCTACAGATTCTTCTTCTGTTTTACAGAATACGTTGTCCCCTTGTTGAAAATTAGTACGTTTTGGTGAACATTATCTGCGCCATCTTGCCTCTTCCCCTGATGCCACACTTTTGTCGTGCGCGCCCGCCATTTTAAGATGCCCCGATCAGAACAAACCCTTTTGCATGCCGCTGGCCCCTGACATAGCCCTTTGCCTTCGCTAAGCCTGCACGCTGACCACCCCCTGCTTGCACCTGCCTTGAGTCATAAACCCCTCTTCGGCGCTGCTCTGCCCCAGGCCCTCATCCTGTTCCCAGCGCGACACCTCCCTGCTTTCCTTTCATGATCTCCGGCCCTTAGATGCAAACCCCCTTTTTCCCCGTGTGCCCGTTTTGTCCTCCCCGTTCCCAAGCCGACGCCCAGCTCTGCCGATACCATCCTTGCCCCTCCCCGTACAATAGAAAGCTTCCCCCATCAAAGAATCCCCGGGTTGATCAAAGCCCCCCACCCCATGAGACCCGATCAAACCCCCCACATTCCGTGAATCGGCGGATTATCCAGCTGCGCGATGCTCATCACCTGTTGTGACTAGGGTGGGGACTTCAACTGTAAATGTGTATGGGAACGGGCCCCAAGGGGAGTTCCGAGAATGTCTTTTCCGTACATCAAAGCTTTAACATGTATGTGTAATCTACAATAAAGTCATAAATGTGTGTATAAGAGGCCAGGCCTGAGGAATACAGTTAGAGCACCTCAGAACGATACCTTCTGTCCGTTTCGTTGTGTTCTCCTCCGGAGAGAATAAAAAAACCCTTGTTTCCTGCTTTCCAGTCTCCAGCGCCTGCCTCTTCATTGATTTAAATAACTAGAGGGTCACAGAGGCAATACCGCCGGGCAAATATCGATTGTCCCCGACCCGATTGAACTTTTTACAATTGGCGTCCCAAGCGTGGGGCCCATCAGCGACTCGTGGATCCAGTGGCAGAGGTCCCGACGACAGAGTGAACGACTGCAACGATCGGGAGAGCTCTTGCCCAATAGACCCTCGTCTGGCAGCCGATCATCCGAACTTCACTAGTTCCGAACAGACCTCTCTCGAGTGATCTACGGTCCTGACTGGGAACCATCAGGAGTGCCGTGAGAAATACGAGAAAAAGAGGACGATCGGGCGCTGGATTCGGAAGACAAGAAACTGTCCACATGGTCCGGGTAAGGTCGTGTTGCCACGACAAGTTGCGAAAAAATTTGTTTGATTGCTTGATTGTTCAAAAATACTAGTATTGCTCGTTTTATTTTTATTTTTTTATTTTGGAGATTCACTGTCTGCAAACGGAGAAACAACAGGCTCTCTCTCTTTGCAAGCAGTGGAGGATAGGTAGGGTAGCAGCCGTGCTTGTTTTCTTTCTCCCCCACTTAATAATTGCTTGAAACTGAACTGTTGTTCGCAAAAATATTGTTTCCTGGAGATTCCCTGTCTGCAAACAGGGAAGTGACCACCCTTTTTGCAGATAGTGAAAAGGGTAGGTAACGCAGATCTTTGCGGACCTACTCATTCTCCCCATTGTTATTTATTGGTCTTTTGGTTTTTTGGTCCATGAGGTATTCACTGCCTGCAAACAACGTAGAATAGAAATATTCTGTCTAGTCTTTGCACCTAGTGATAAGATAGGCAGTGCTGACTTTTTTTAGTCCCTCGTTACGAGCCGTCATGTCTGTCTTCTCCCCACTGATAAATAGCCTGTTTAGCCCGGACCGGGTGTTAGAGGTGGACCATATAGCTCCACTAGAAGGCACCCCTAATAAGGACATGTTCATAAACTATGGGTTAGTCACCATAGCTTATAATAAATTATGGCACAGGTATACCGAAGAGAGTCAAGACAAACAGTGGCCACTGGCAGGATCCTTTGACCTTGATAAAATAGAAACGTTAGAAATAGCCCTTCGAAATAATAAGACAACGCCAATTATGCTCGACAGTCTCGGTATGTGGCGCAGGGAGGCTATGCAACGACTGAGAAAAGACGAGGACAAACAAAGTAGAGAAATATACCGACAGGACAACCCCAGGACACCGCTACCCACGACTTATCCCCCGACACTATGCAAAGGACGACCAGACTTAGGGTCAGACCAATGCGCTTTTTGTAGGTATGTCGGACACTGGAAAGCCCAATGCCCGACTCTACTGAGCGTGAGTAAAGGCAAAGGGCCGACAAGAACGACAGACCGACAGTACGAGAAAAGGCGCGAGACAAAGAAGAACCCGACTTACATAGACAGACCAGACAGAACTACCACGTTTGATTATGCCCGATGGCACAGATTTCGCCAGGAAAATCTCAGCGGCATGCTCAAGTTCTCCTAGGTCGGGCAATGTCAAGACGGGAACCCAGCCTCGTTTAAAATTCACAGACGGAAAGAGATAATTATGACCAATAACTGTTTTTATATTTGTCTTGGGTCTTTGTATGTCGTACTTGTACTGTCCCCCGTCTGAGTTTGTGTGTATGTAATGTACAAATCTGCGTCATCCCTCTACACGTGTTTCCGTGTTACTCGACCTCTGTTAGCAGAAACTTAGCATAAAAGCAACCTGGAAAGAAAGAAATGGTAAAACAAAATCCGTAGACCATTAATGAACTTGAACTTTTAATTTAACACAACAAACAAGGAATAATAACGATAAACTGTAGAAAATGAAAGTCAAACAGAACATTCGCCCTCCCCCATTCTGGAACCTTCCAAAGTAGGGCAGGGTTACGGCTACGCCCAACCAACGGCAACCCATATAAGGCGAGCCCGGCCGCCAACTCTTGGTCAGGAAATCTTAACGTATGGGGGAGCCGGAGGAGAGGCAGGAGCCCGCAGCCTGGGCATTTGCAGGTAGTCCCGCCACATGTCTCCTTGGCCGGCCGCAACGGGCCTGGAAAGACTAAGGTAGTCCCGCCACATGTCCGGAGGAGAACGAGGCACCTCTTCCTTTTCTCTTCCATCACAGCCGCAGCAGTCCTGGACGGCGGGATGTCCTGCACGTACCTCCACAACAATTTGTCCAAGTTGGGCTGGGAGGGAGAGGCGACGCGGACGAGCCTCTCCCACCTCCACCGATAGGAGGTTTCCCAGCCCCCGGCCCGACGCCGAACACCCCCAGTCAGGCGATGGTGCCAATACTTCCACAGCACCGAACGTACAATGGTGGCACCCCAGTACTTGCGCAGCACCGAACGTACAATGGTGGCACTTGGGGAACACCGGATGTGGAGAGACCTTCATGCGGGGCGATGAAAAGGAGCGGCATGGAGTGCACCGGGAGAAGGAGACGATGTGAACGAGTCTCCCTCGCCCCCCCAGGTGGGGGCATCACAGCTGCACCCCAGCTGAACGTCCCGCTCTCACAAAACAGGGACCTCTTCCTTTCACTCCGAAGGGTCTCTTCCACTCTTGCAAACTCGACGGGAGTGGCCCCTGTAGGGCCTCAAAATGGCGTCCGGGTCCGCTGGAAGGCGGGCCCCGGCCACTAGAGTAACTTTGACCAGCAATATAACTCGAACATTTGCCCCCTGGAGCACGAGCCCCCATCTCCGACAGCATCTCCGCAGCCTTGAAGATCATACAAAGGTCCCCGGCGGAACCTTCGGCCTTTGCAGGTTTCCGGTAAGGGACGGCTGCCTTGATCGCCAACGAAACAAACATGACATTGCCACACCTTCTGTTAGCGTGAATTCTAGAACTGCCGAAAAGGACTCTGGTCCAAACTGCCAGTAATGGAAACATTTCCCCCTGATGCTGCTTCCGGACTGTGCCGGCCCCGCCCAAAATGGCGCTGGTATCAATCGGAACTTACGAACACCTCGTGGTGTTCCTTCGCACTAATATAAACTTGATGTTCTGAGATTTTATATGATCCTTTGTACACTTGGCTAGAAAAGACAAGGAGAACTCACTCGACGAACAGTATGAAAGAATCCCCATTACAAATGTTGATTACAAATGTACAATGTATTATATTTTTGTAACTGATGTAAACCTCATTTACGACGCACACGTACGGTATGCATATAGGAAATCTGATTACAGCTATTATGATTATGCTTCTAAATTATGAAAATAAATGCCCCCGAACCCCCAGCCAATTAATAGATGTTTTAGTTTCTTACAAATGAATGAGTAAAAACTTTCCGATGTTTTTATTGCTGCAAACGACACCCCCCACTGTATGCACTTTAGCCATTGCCACGACCGGCCAAATACGACCGCACCCTCATAATCCATATGCTGAAATGATTTTGCAAAATAAAGTCTTTGAAACTATGGACGGGTATTGCATGCTTTATTTTAAAAAAAATGTGGGATCGGTGGGAAAGTTTTTTTCTGTGCACCCTACTCTGCTCTCTCTTTAAGGTTAAAGGAAGATGGTTACCCAGCCCTGGAGGACGGATCGGATCAACAACACGACACTCCGCCTTCAAAGTACGCAACTGACCCATGAACTCTCGCGTAGAGGAAGGTAAAACGAACGGTGTAAATGAGGGAATGTAAAAGGAAAAAGAAATAAAATAATGTAAATATTATAAAGTACCACGTTCCAAAGTATCAGGGGCCCAAGAACCGAAGAACCTTAGAACGCCACAGCGTTGAAAGAGGTTTAAGGACCCCGATAGTGAGATACATCCTTTTGACTAGATACCTCGCACTAGGCACCTCTGGTTTCCTTTTTACGTTTCCCCGCACACGACCTATATGAACACACTACCCCCCCCTCGACTCCAGAAACCATATCCCCAGGGACCCTGCCCCGAGGAGGAAAGACGAGTAAGAGGTAAGTAAAGGACTTATGAATCCATGTATTTGAATGTGCGCGAATGCTGTCTCCCACCCCCCCCCTTTTTCCTCCCTCTGCAGGTTACATCAGAGATTACAGCCGAGGTGTGGCGAAGATCCGAAACCTTGCCATGTCTAATGCACGAAACGGACTAGCGCCGCAAGGTGGCGTCTAAGCATGCCTGCAGACTACTCACGTACCGAACAAACCCGAAAAATTAGCACAACCCTGATACAAAGTGATCACCCTTAAACCAGACCGGACGAATGAACCCATGTCACGTATGATGCGAAACTATGAGGGAATGTGTGTGTGTGACTGAGGCGTCGACCCAACTGGTCGAAGGACCGAGAATGCGAGAAGTGCGACAAAATGGTACCTCCTTTCTTCTTTCCTTCTTCTCAAGGCGCGTCCCCTCTACCCTGTCTAATGCTCAAACTGCATGATTACAAGATCCTAACGCAGACCCGCGAATGCCCTTTACTGTGTAATGCACTAAATAGCCTTTCTTGAATACACTGCCACCCTCTCTGTTGCACGTGTACTATTTAGCCTGCCGTTGCACTCTCACTCTCTCTCTCTCTCTCTCTCTCTCTCTCTCTCTCTCTCTCTCTCTCTCTCTCTCTCTCTCTCTCACTCTCTCTCTCTCTCTCTCTCTCTCTCTCTCTCTCTCTATTTCTGCACTCCCACTCTTCCGAGTGGTTAGCCCCGAAATTGGCAGACTGCCACCCCTAGCACCCCACCTAATTGGCTTCAAATACCGTCAGTATTTGCACAAAAACTTGTCTTTAATACAATCACCCTGAGACCGCGTCGTTACCTCTCCTTTTCCGCTAGAAGTCAATGAACCCAGGTGGGGCCGTAAGGGAAAGGACAGGTAAGACGACAGAGGTTCCCTAATCTGACCCGAAATAAGGGGACTACATGTCAACGGCTCCTATAGTATAAAACAAGGACCTCAGAATACGCGACCCTTCCCTCCCCGAATTGTCGCAATACCCAAGCCGAAAAAATGATCACCCCCGTTACCTCCCCTGTATATGTCCCTGGTTGTTTCCCATAAAACCCCTGTCCTTCCTGATTAAGTAACCGGGCTGTAAAAGGTTACGTAGGATCCAGAATGATGTTTTACAAGGTTAACAGATTAGCCCAAGGTAAAGAAATCACCGAAATGAACCCCGTAGTAGTTTAAAAGCAGGATGCATCTATAGAAAGGAGATGTTTTAGCCATGTTCGCCTCTCAGCAAAATACCTGTGTAGTACCATGTTGATGACTCACAGTACCCTTTGTAAATGTAAAACTCTAGAGAACAGCATATCTTCGCCAGGTTCGTCTCACGAAGGTGGGTCACCATCAGATGAACTGTCGTGAACTAATTATGAAGGAAAGTCATAAGTAAATCCAACAGGCCCGTCACCGGTCATTTCATATGCCAGTTGTGAGAACGAGCATTTTCATTCTTTGCCTGGAGCCGGGAGAGAAATAGACTTTTTTGATTATCTCCATCTGCAAATTTTCTAAAGACTGTCTTTTCAAACTTGTTTAAGGGTACTGCTGTTGGAGGAGAGAAGGACCGGATGTGGGAGCACGAGGCCTGACTGCAGACTAAGGAACACCTGCGACATTAGCCAAGGCGAGACCACAACAGAAAAGAGCTGCAGGACGAGGCACTGTTTTCGACAGCATGAAAAGAAAGGGTCGACCTGATGCCCCTGCTCGACGTCCAGTGCCTGTCGACAAGTCCCCGCTCTCTGAATTCTGTCACACGCCCGCCTATTTGAAGTCTCTCGTTCCCCTAGTTTGTTCCCAATTTGGCTTTGCTCCATCCCCCTTTTTCCTCTGACCTACCCTATGGACTGTTTTGAACGCTCTTCTTCCATCGGAACTTTCTGACAATCACCTCAAAGGACACAAGGCGAAAAGGACCTTACCGACCAAAAACGCGAGGAAAGGGTCGTGCCCTGCAACGCAGAACTTAGAACAGAGCTGGACTCGTAGCTCCACCGCCGGTGCTCAACAGCGCCAACGAAAGACCACAAAGAACAATGAGAACGCGTAAAACTTCGAACATTTGACATCCACAATCACCGTTTTTGCTATGCCTCATTTCTCTCCCAGCCGCCATTGTATTGATCCTGCTCCAATCCGAATCTGAAATATGTAATAACCTGCCAGTTCACGTTATGATATGTACTTGCTGCTCGCTACAGAACCGTTTTTTGTATTACATTCCTATGACTTTCCTGCTGGACAAGTTTATCAAAGTTTATCAAATAGGCCCACCTCCTAAAAACTAGAAATCTCAAAATGTATTGTTTACAATTTTTTCATCTAGGGTTCCTACCGTTTTCCTTCTCATGCCCACCACAATAGACCCGAGTAGAAAATGAACCAGCAAGATGTCTTGAATATGTTAAAGGGAGGACTGTTGAAAATTAGTACGTTTTGGTGAACATTATCTGCGCCATCTTGCCTCTTCCCCTGATGCCACACTTTTGTCGTGCGCGCCCGCCATTTTAAGATGCCCCGATCAGAACAAACCCTTTTGCATGCCGCTGGCCCCTGACATAGCCCTTTGCCTTCTCTAAGCCTGCACGCTGACCACCCCCTGCTTGCACCTGCCTTGAGTCATAAACCCCTCTTCGGCGCTGCTCTGCCCCAGGCCCTCATCCTGTTCCCAGCGCGACACCTCCCTGCTTTCCTTTCATGATCTCCGGCCCTTAGATGCAAACCCCCTTTTTCCCCGTGTGCCCGTTTTGTCCTCCCCGTTCCCAAGCCGACGCCCAGCTCTGCCGATACCATCCTTGCCCCTCCCCGTACAATAGAAAGCTTCCCCCATCAAAGAATCCCCGGGTTGATCAAAGCCCCCCACCCCATGAGACCCGATCAAACCCCCCACATTCCGTGAATCGGCGGATTATCCAGCTGCGCGATGCTCATCACCTGTTGTGACTAGGGTGGGGACTTCAACTGTAAATGTGTATGGGAACGGGCCCCAAGGGGAGTTCCGAGAATGTCTTTTCCGTACATCAAAGCTTTAACATGTATGTGTAATCTACAATAAAGTCATAAATGTGTGTATAAGAGGCCAGGCCTGAGGAATACAGTTAGAGCACCTCAGAACGATACCTTCTGTCCGTTTCGTTGTGTTCTCCTCCGGAGAGAATAAAAAAACCCTTGTTTCCTGCTTTCCAGTCTCCAGCGCCTGCCTCTTCATTGATTTAAATAACTAGAGGGTCACAGAGGCAATACCGCCGGGCAAATATCGATTGTCCCCGACCCGATTGAACTTTTTACACCCTGTTTTAGTGTCAGATTCCCCTGCAGCTCGACGGCGTTTAGTCGACACTGTTTCAGGTCTTTTGTCGCCTTTTCTTGTACCTCTTTTCTTCTCTCCTGCGTCGTCCAGGAGACAATCCCGTAGTCAGTTTCCGGATTTGGAACGACGGACTAAATTAGATTCCCTTGCTTATAATTGGATCATGAGTCGTCTACAGTATAGTATACGTGATATTTTAGATACTTTCCTTCAATGGAACGCGCCCACACAGAGATACGTATTTGATGTTATGTGCAATACTCTGATTAAAGAATGGGGAGACGTAGATCTAGACTCACCTCCTCAGGATTTATTCGAAATACAGGATCAATTTGATAAGGGACTTATTGTGGGTCCTGCTGTAGAGCATGCTGTTCAGAAGCTTGTTGCTTTTCGATCTACCCTTTTCTCTCAAAGTTCTCTTGAACCTGATCCCGCGGTTCGTCGTAAGATGACACAATATCCGATGCGAGAAGTTCCTCCAATATGGAGAGATGCGGTTCCACCAGCAGGTAATGTTCCTGGCGTTCCTGCTCATTTTCAGCGTATATGGGTACATGACCCTTGGAAAAGGTCAGAAGTATTGGCACTCAAACAGTCTTTACCGGACCCTCGTAAGAATCCTGCTGGGTATTATAAAGAGCTGTCTCAGACTGTTGACGCTTGTATTATGAATTTGGCAGTTATTGACTTACTTATGGGGAATATAGTCCCACAAGCAATATGGACCAAGATTCGTAGGCAGGATCATGCGGCAGCTTTAGGTGGTGATTGGGCTACCATTACAGCTGCGGATGCAGGACAAGTAGGTGGTGCCAAACCGGATGTCTTGATTACGGAATTACCTGGAAAAATAATAGATTTGATGAAAACTATGATGCCTGCGGTGCGCGTTAACTGGGATAAGTTAGCGGCGTGTAAGCAAAAGACGGATGAAAGTGTCTCCGACTTCTTTACTCATTTCGAGGAGACTTTCATCGACCATAGTGGGCAAGACATGAGTACTGAAGGTGGACAGCGATTATTCGTAGACAAATTTGTTTTTAATTTACTTCCAGAATTATCGCATAAATTAAAACAATCGGAGAGTTCGTGGGCTGTCTCTTCCACTGCTCAGATATTGGCTACTGCTCAATATTATGAAAATAGGGATAAGGAGGATAAGGAGAAAGCAGAGAAAAAGACTAAAGACTTGAAAACGAAGGTTCTTCTGCAACAGGCTTATCCCCCTCGTTCTGTTCAGCCCCAATTTCAACAGCCCCCGCAGTTTCAGAGGTTGTTGCAGAAGCCGGTACCCTCAGTTCCACGAGTTCCGTTGGGCCCTAACCAGTGTGCTTACTGTAAGGAAGATGGTCAGTTTAAGAATACTTGTCCGATTCTTTTACAGTGGTATGGTGGACCATTAGCATCACGAGGTCGTGGTGATTCTCGGTCCATGTCCAGAGGTAGGGGTCGTGGTGCGTCGACTCAGGAACGACGCCCCTCTCCCCCTCAGGACTCTACAAATTATTTTGATCAACAGCATTCTCAATCTGCACAATATTACAATGATGACTATTGTTTCGATAATGAGGACGTTGATTTTAATACTAGCTAGGACAGCCATAGGCAAAGTAAGGGAGTCGTATCAGTTCCAGTGGATCAGGAAGGACCTTATGTTAATGGTATGGCATTAGGTGTTACAGAACCATTTCTCTTGGATACTGGTGCTATGAGAAGTTCCATAATGCATTCTAAATTTCCTGGGGCACCTTTGTCTGGCTTAACAAATGTTTCTGTGGGATTCTCTGGCGCCCCAGTTTCAAATCCTATCTCTTGCCCTTTGCCCATTTCTATTGGTCCATACGATTTGGAAGCTCCACTCCTTTTAACGACAGGATGCGGAGAGAATTTATTGGGTTTGGACTTATTGAAACGTTTACATGCTACCCTGTATTGTTCACCCTCTGGTGTGCACCTCACATTGGGTGATAAACTAACTTCTCCGATGTATGTATCTTAAGAACAGCTACCACCTGAATTGCGTTCACTTCCTGCTACACTTTGGGCTACGGGTCCGAATGATGTTGGCTTATTGCAAATTCCGCCATATGTGATTACTGTTAAAGACAATGTTAAGATGCCACGTGTTCCTCAATCTAAAATATCCAGTGATGGTGAGAGAGCCTTGTTGGCCATTGTTCATGACTTGGTTCAGAAGGGTGTGGTTGAAGAGACTAGAGGGAATGTTTGCGATAGCCCTGTTTTGCCTATTCTTAAACGTACTGATCCCTCTCAGCCACCTGTGTACCGTTTTGTAATTGATCTTCGAAAGGTCAACAAAATTGTTGTCCCTCAATTCCCTGTTGTGCCAGATATAACAGCTTTGCTTACTATGATTCCTGCTTCAGCAGTCTGGTTCTCGGTTATTGATCTTAAGAATGCTTTCTTTAGCATTCCTATTGCTGAAGAGAGTAGGGATCTTTTCGGCTTCTCTCTCGGAGGCCGAAGCTTCCGCTTTAAGCGTGCACCTCAGGGCTATTGTGAAAGTCCTTCCATATATAGTCAAGCTTTAAAGTCTCAGCTTGACACCTTTTCTTTACCCTCAGGTGCTACTCTTATCCAATATGTGGATGGTTTAATGATCGCTGCTGATTCGGAAAATGTTTGTAAAACAGCAACTGTATCGCTCTTAAAACATCTGTCTGATTTACATCATAAAGTATCGTCTTCCAAGTTACAATATTGCCGACAAGAAGTTACCTATTTAGGTCATCTCTTGTCGAAGGAGGGAAGGCGATTGACTCCAGAACGTATTCATGCAATTGCACGAATGTCTGTACCGTCCACACAAAGAGAAGTGCGAGCTTTCTTAGGCATTACCTCTTACTGTAGACAGTGGATTCCAAATGTTTCCCTACTTGCTAAACCTCTGTTGGCACTTACACTTAAAGATACGCCCCAGCCTCTTCCTTGGACTGATGAATGTCAAAAGAGTTTTTCAGATTTACGTACTGCCTTGTGTTCTGCTCCTGTGTTGGGTACTCCAAATTACAGTAAACCTTTCACACTCTATGTCCAAGAAAAGGAAGGTTGCGCATTATCAGTATTGACGCAACAATTCAGCGACAAACAAAGGCCGTGTGCCTATTTTTCTGCAACATTAGATCCGGTAGCTAAGGCATTACCTAGTTGCCTTAGAGCAACAGCAGCAGCGGCAATTTCTATTCGTCAATCTGCTGGACTAGTGCTAGATCATACTCTTAATGTTATGGTGCCACATGCAGTAGATACTCTTCTTAACAGGACGAAAACTTAGCACTTAACGAGTGCTCGCTTGTCTGGATATGAGTTGACACTTCTAGCTAGCCATATACACATAAAAAGATGTAATGTTCTGAATCCAGCAACATTGTTGCCTACTTTGGATGCGAACCATGTACAAGATCAGCATGATTGTTTTCACGCACTGAAGAAGAAACAAAGGGTCGAATAGATCTGAAGGATACACCACTTGTGGATCCGGATGGGATCCTATGGGTAGATGGGTCTTGTTTCAAGCTTCCTAATGGCGAAACCACAGCTGCTTATGCAGTAACGACTTTGTACACAGTGGTAGAAACTGCACGCATTCCGCATAACTCAGCGCAAGCTGCAGAATTGATTGAAGAGCATGTGTGTTGGCGAAAGGGAAAAGAGTGACGATCTATACTAACAGCCAATATGCATTTGGCGTTGCCCATAGTTTTGGTCGTTTGTGGAGGGAAAGAGGATTCTTTACCTCCCATGGCACCAAGATACAGCATGGTCAGTTGGTAACTGACCTTCTTGAATCACTTGCTTTGCCTACTCAAATAGCGATTGTAAAGTGCAGTGCACATAAAAAGATTACTGATGATGTTGGTCAAGGAAATGCATTTGCAGATGAAATAGCGAAGGAGATAGCAAGAAATGTTGAAAGTCGCATGTATGTTGCGGGCCCTGCTAGATGGGTTGCGGAAGCTGATATGTGTGAAGACACAGTGGAAAGTGTGAAAGCGATTCAGAAGGAGGCCACTGAGAAAGAATTAAGTACGTGGAGATAAAGTACGGGAATGTTGTATAGTACGGGATGTTGGACGGAATCGTCAGAACATCAACGATAGTTGCTACCAGATGCGTATGTACTGCCTGTAGTTACAATGGCCCATGGACCAGCCCATATTAATGCAAAGGGTATATGTAAGCTTTTAGCTCCAGTATGGCAGAATGAGGGTATTCCTAAATGTGCAGAAAATGTGGTGAAACATTGCATTGTTTGTTTGATGCACAATCCAGGAAAGGGAACTCCAACTCCAGCAGGTCATTTTGCACCCCCTACGTACCCATTCGAGGTACTGCAAATAGACTACATCCATATGGAACGCTTCAATAATCTCAAGTACATCCTGGTGGTGGTTTGTGCCTTTTCCAGATGGATAGAGGCCTACCCCCTAAAGGACAACACTGCCTTGTCCACTGCAAAAATACTTTTGAAAGAATTCTTCCCGAGATTTGGTTTGCAGCGCATTGTCTGGAGTGACAATGGAAGTGAATTTGTAGGTCAAATTATGCAAAAGGTGTGTGTAGGTCTAGGCATTAGACAGAAATTCCATGCGGCAAACCATCCTCAGTCAGCGGGTCTGGTAGAGTGCTATAATGGCACTCTCAAACTTAAGTTAGCAAAGATTCAGGCCAGCACGGGCCTTTCTTGGCCTGATGCTTTGCCTTTAGCACTCCTTTCTACTAGAACTACTGTTCATTCTCGCTTGGGGCTTAGCCCATACCAGATTGTGTTCGGACGCCCAGCTAATGTCTGGGGAGTCCCCAGACCCAAAAAGTACTCAGATATTCCATATCCGCTGTTGGTTGACTATTTGCATGATCTCACCACTAAATTGCATGTTATTCGTCAACAGGTCCAAAACGCTTTACCAGAGGCCTCCTCAGATCCCGGACACTCCATCCAGCCTGGGGATTGGGTGTGTCTGAAGAATTTCCAGAGGAAAAAGAACTTGGAACCTCGCTGGGGACCTCCGCGACAAGTCATACTCACGACTCGTACAGCTGTCAAGGTCCTGGGAAAGAAGAACTGGATCCACGGTGTGCATTGCAAAAGGGTACCATTGCCTTTACCTTATGACCAATGGATCCGAGAAGGTGTTGGTGATAGTGAATGTGAGAAGGTACCCCGCTTCGTACCATTCAGCAGTGCACATTGGAGTAGTTCAGAGAAAGAGGATGATGATGTCTTACAGGAAGCTGTACCGGTGCATCTAAGACTTAACACCACAGATCCCGAACATTTGTTCAAGGACCAAACAACGCCTGGAAAGAGACGATACAATCAGAGAAAGAAGTTGCCTAAAGACCATTAATTCTGGTTTCTTTAATTTTGTTTATAAAGAAACGTTTTTTCTCTCTTTTCTTCCCTTGTCCATCAAGTTGCACGGTAACGGTAGGAGTCTTGAGCTGTGACCTGAATAGTGACTAGGTCAACAGGACTTGCAGTGTCATAGGATGGCTAACAATCACAGCCAAGTGATTAAGGAAGATTATCGTGAGCAATGCCTTTAGAGTAATGGATAGTACAGGGAAAGGAAGTGATATTAAAATGATGAAGAGAGCTCATTATAAGAAACTATTATTTGGTCGCTGTGGCGTAGCACTATGTATTTTAGTATGTTTATGTAGTTTATTAGCATGCATAGGATGGCTTATTCACGTCCTGCAGTTAGTACCTGTTCCCGTTTCTGTCCCTCTAACTCCCCCTACTACTGTTTCACCGCATAAATTTTACTCACTCCCAGATCACGAGCAAATGAGAAGAATGGAATATCTTAACAATTTGTTCATTCAACTGTTACACCAGCATCAATTGATAGTAAATGTTACTGATTGTTGGGTATGTGGTCTCATACCACATAATACACAAAGAGGGATGCCGTATCTAGTCCTCCCCTTTTCATATAAAGGTTCTGCTTGGGCCTATCTGGCTATGTTTTCCAATGCATACCAGAACTTACTTTGATACCCTTCTGGTGGATCCTATAATGGTGGAGTGGATTTCAGTCACAGTTCTTTGATAAAGGGCATTGTGACCATGGCAAAGATTGCTGACATTATCAAAATTCCCAAAGACGAAAAGAAAGCATACGATGGGTGGAATATAACTCGTTATACTCTCAGCCTCACTGACAAGCTCAAGCAACATAGTTCTACGCTAATTTGGGTATTACCCCAAAGAGGTTATTTGTGCTTGCAAATAAATGGCCAGAATACCAAAACTAAGCAAGAGAGGAGCAACTGCTCCCATACTTATGTCTATACTCCTTCTACACCCGCACCATTAGTGGCATCACAAGGTACATATTTCATCTGCCATGACAAAGCTTATACATGGCTTCCCACACACTTCTCGGGAACGTGTTATATAGCTTTTCTCCTTCCTCCTACGTACACTGCTCCTGCTTATTATCATAAAAAGAGAGTTGCTAGAGGAGTTTTAGATTCGGAAGATACAGCAGGGCAAGAAGGAGGGGATTTTCTGAAAGGGTTTCTTCCCTTTTGGGGTCCGATGGCCAATAGTAAAAATATCAGACAGTTGATCCATGTGGTTGATGCCACAATCAATGTAACTTCTGGAGCATTAAAGAATTTGGCTGCTGAGCTTCAGGCGGATCGACTTATGACTTTACAGAATAGAATGGTTTTAGACATAATCCTTGCAGATAAAGGCGGAGTTTGTAAACTGATTGGGTCTAGTTGTTGCATTTATATTCCTGACAATGCCCCTACAGTATACCAAGCCATCTCTAAGCTACATGTCATCTCTGAGTCTATTCACCAAGATACTGGAGATTGGTCTGTGATGGGATGGTTTTGGGGACTACTGTCCACTTGGGGATGGAAAGAGCTAATTTTCCTCGGAATGATTTTAGCACTCGTCTTTTCTTGTTGTCTTTGTCTACAGTGTGGTCCAGCCATTTGTGGACTCTGCGCCACGATCTGTGTCTCCAAACCAGTAGCACAGCAGACAGAACACATTAAGATGATGGTGCAACAACATCTCAGTGACCTCATGACCATTGATATCGACTCAGACTAAAATGGGTTCCTTTGTGCATTGCCTGAGTATGGCAAAAGGAGTGTCTGAGGTTACATAGTTTCCGGCCCCGCTTCGCTATAGCCGCCATTTCGTGTTTAGTCGCCATTTTATGTTGCCTCACTCAGGCAGCACGGCTAACACGGTAAAATGGTCTTTCTGCCGTTTTCAGCTGCTCCATGTTTTTCTCGCTAAGGAGCAATCTTTGTCCTTGTGTGCGATACTGATGTCAGGGTCTGGCCGAGATCGCAAAGCCATGTCTAGACTGATTAATCCATGACTTACTCCACTGCTTGGGTCCCACCATTCTTCTCTACCTTATCTTATTTAACTGGCCTTCCCTATTCTCTTCGTGTGTTCTCTTGTTACATAGCCCTTCTTTTGAAGCATTCTACACATGTTTTGCCACCTGCAAATTGAATTACGGGCGCTAGTGTTGATTAACCTGATGGGAGGAGAGCACACGGGGTCTGAAAGGAGGGTGTGTTATAGACATTCAATAGCTTGTTTTCGAACTATTCCTATTTGTCAGTTTTGTGTATATTGGGAGTTGTCATTGTAAACTTGTGTTGTATAATAGGCTGTGTGCCACGGATTGAAGTGGCAGTCTCTTGAGAACCTACCTGTGTGGTACTTCTTAGATAACTGTGCTTAGCTGCAGCTAATAAAACTACTTTTCTACGCCTAACAGAGTGTCTCGTGTCTCTGTCGGTCGAGGCAGGTGAACTCGGAGATTTTAGGCGTGCCCTGCGCCGCCTGGCCCATAAGGCCGGGTTCTCCACCTCATGACTGCCCACTGTGGCCTTTTGTTTAAGTATTGCTGTTAATCGGAGCCCCTTTACGGGCTCCGATTAACAGCAATACTTAAACAAAAGGCCACAGTCTGCCCCGCGCTTTACTAACAAAAGCGTAGAGACAGTTTCCAAACACAGCGTGTTCTAAAGTACGCAATGTGTTTGGAAACTGACTACGCTTTTGTTAGTAAAGCGCGGTGCAGACTGTGGCCTTTTGTTTAAGTATTGCTGTTAATTAGAGCCCATGCAGGGGCTCTGATTAACAGCAATACTTAAACAAAAGGCCACAGTCTGCCCCGCGCTCCCACATAGCCACAAGCCTCAACAGCCCCTCCGCCCCCTTACCTGCACTCCTCACTTGTCGCATGTTCGCGCCGCTCGCTTCTTTCAAGCGGCCGGCGGCGCGACATCCTGTGTGCACGCTCCACGTGAGGCGGTGCGCGCTGGCGTGAGGGTGTCGTGTATTTCTATAGGTTCTGAATCGATCCCCCTATTCCTGACCCTATTCTGGTTAAGCTACCTAGCTAGTTAACTAACAGTCAGCCCATGAGGCAAGAAATTCCCCATGATGCAGATACCGTTATCTGACGCAGTCACACTACGGCACAGGAACGTGTTATCTGATTAGGTCATAACGCTTGAGATCTAATTAGACAAGCGATATTCCTCCAGCCCCTGATAAGGCATACGACGTTCTCATAACAAATCAAACCTATGACAACCTGGATAATCCGTGCGGCCATTGTTTTGATTTCACAGAGAACTTTAGTAAAGAATGTGCTAACGAGCAAGTCGTATGACATCTTTATTGACGTACCTATGTCCATCCTTACGTCAATCCCGGCACCTTTAAGGTATAAATATTGCCGACCTTGCCCTATGCAAACACACGCGTGGTGACAAGACGGAGCAGCCATACTTGCCGAAGCCGAGAGCAGAAGCAGACCCCGCAGGCAGCAGCCCCGCCTTCCTGACGCGCTGAGAGACGCGCTGCTATCTCAAGCCGAGAGACCCAGCACCGGCGCTTCTGGGCAGCCCTCGCAGGCAGCCTGGAATATCGAGAGCAGAGAAAGAGATACCATTCCTCATTCATCCTAAATTCCAGGTACAGAACTGAATAACCCCTCCTAGAGAATTCTTTAGTTATTCACTTGGCAAAAACAAACTTAAACTAAACTGTAACTTTCTATTCCCGCCCACGCATTAGACTTAGGTCAGGTACACGGGGTAGGCGTATTTAGAAACACCAGTTGAGTACGTTTAGTCAAATGTATATGTATATGTAAATATATTTTATTCATTTTAAACATCATATGGCTCAGAAACCATATCAATGTTTTTACAGTATTATTTTATACTATTGCTTCTAATGTATGCACTTTACTTAACTATAAGTATTGCAATAATATCGATCCATTTCTCTTGTACGAGAAAAGAGACTGATCAATAAATAACATCTTTTATTGAACACGCCCGTCTCTTCCTTTTCTCTACATTCTGATGAGACTAAGAATGCACGTACTGACTGAGTAAAATAATTGCCTTGTGCTCACACGACTCTCGAGATTGACTCTTGATTAGGGGAGAGCAAAGTTGTCATGTTCTATGGTTGTCAGAAACTAAATCCCTTCTTGTCTAATCAGGGGAGTTAATCCTTCCTTGAACATTCGAGAAAGTTTCTAGCGAACTCTGAGCTTAGCTGGCAAACCCAAAAATTAAGTCTAGTATCGACAGTAGTAGACCTAGTTAACGTCTGGCCTAGGCCTTTACTGCTGTAGGCACTATTCCAATGCGCAGAGCCTATTGGGAAAATAGGAGCTACACTACATGGCGCCCAACGCGTTTGGAAAGGGCGATAAAACTAACGTAAGACATTTAGAGTAACTCAGTCGTGCTTTCTCACTCAGACCCCTTTTCCCAAATACTCCAAAGACGTCTGGAGTGGGTGAAAGGTTATTATATCCTCCAAAACCTCGCAGGAGGGAACTCCTATGTATGGTTCTTGGTCTAGTCAACGTTGAAGGATAAAACAGTTCCAAAATATTGTGCATCTAATCTTTGTTCCATAAAGAAACCTGATCTGCAAACAAAAGACATAAGCTTCCTGTCGGTAAAATGACAGAGAGTGATGAAGAAAGAGAGGCAATTAGATTAGCTACTGAAATAGCAGCAGCTGATACTACAGCACTCGATGCAGACCCGGATATAATACTCATCCAGCTGAGCAAAAAAATATACCATCAATTTTCAAAGTCAATACTTTCTCCAGACGTTATATATCAACAATACTAAAAGTGTCCACTACTGTAACTCCAGCCCATTATCCAGAGCTTATAGTTATCTTCACAGTAATATCACCAGGGTACTTTGTCCAAAATGAAGTGTCTTTTATTTTCGTATTCCGTTTTCCATTAGATCAAGCCACAGCCAACACGTGTTTCGTTGGGCATTACAATCATGCCTTACAACTTCTTCAGGGCTGCAAGCCAAGAAGATAATAATTCTAAATATATTTCAGTTACAACGTTATGTCTCGTTATCTTATGACAATACTAACAGGGTTTATTCTTGTGTAGGATCACCCTGAAGTACTCTGAGTGAATATAATCATAAAAAAGTCACCTAAAATTAAAGTGCTGCCCTGGTTTGTGATACGATGCACTAGAAAGGCCCATAAGTCCCAAGAAATGAAAGAAGAAATATAAAGTATAAAGGAATTACCAAGAAAGAATATTAATTTCCTTCCTGTGTTCTTGGCTCTCGAGGTATAACCACAAATCAAATCCTAGAACAAGAGAAGACACTCCTCATTCTTACTAAAAATTATATATTGCTAGACCATAATACCAAAAACAAGCAATTTAATTCTTTTTGATCCCTTGTAATATAAACACAATAGTTACAGTATAAGAGATTACATAACCGAGGCACCTAGTAATAGGACCCATTAAATTCCAATCAGTTCCACATAACCTGATAGTATTACACAATATAATCAAGTTCATTCCACTTAACTACAGGTAAGCAGTCGCTACGTCTTGGCCTAATCATAATAGCTCACCTTAAAATCCAGTTCTTGTGTTTCCAATATTAGTATTCAAAATGATCACGAAAAATAAATCCCCAATCTCCTCTCAGGGTTGACCGTTTAATCTGTATATCCAATATCTGTTACAAAAAATATTTTTAACCCGATCAATACATATTAAAATTATATACTACATAAGAAAGCCATGGTAATAACAATCATCACCCACGACTTGCGCACTCACCCGTATTAGGGCTGACAAGTTCCTTGAATCAAGTCTCATCCGTTTTGGTACACGGGTACGTGTCAGGTGTTCCTCCCTCTAAGGACACGTAAAGTAAAATAATAAAGTATGTATAAGTTCATATTATGAAATAAAAGTTCTATTCTGAAATATCAAGGCCCGGACTACTCAGCTTACCTATAGCGACCGCGAGTACGCTGTCAGGAGAGGCACAGTCAGCGACTCGCGTCCTAAACACGCGCCATTTTATTTTCCCGGCTCGTAGGGAAAACAAACATTCCGACTTTAGCCGCCATCTTGTAATGGTAAAGTACTAATAATTTTTATATAAAACAACTCGTATCTTCAAAATTAAATTTAAAGTAACCTATCTTCATTTAGAAGACGGAGTTGCCAATTCATAATTAAAATTAACTATAGAACGAATTATATTAGCCGACTCCGTATTCGAACCCTGCATGTGTAAAACACAAACGGGGAAGTGAGGCAAAACTCCAATCCCTTGCGCTAACGCTCACTGCGAGAATCCTAACTATTCTTGAATTGATTACTACAAAAGGATACAGTTCGAGATTAATTATCTCGGAGTGTCTACCCGTGTTCCACGGATCCGATCGCTGGCACACCACGAGATCCAGAATATTAGTAACTAATAAAGATAAGATTCTGGGCAAGAAGGGGTAATGAATATCTATAATAGAGAGGAAGTCAGGGGTAGGGCAAAGTCTGCATGACCCCTATTAATCCAATTAGACAGTTTCATAATACATTTGTAAATACAGTGTACATGAGCAATTATCAACATATTTGTAGTTCCACAAAGTTATACAGTTAGATTCATTGTTCATTGAGTCAAAATAAACATAATAGTATTATCAACCCTACGCATTATAAACATTTCAAAATTACAGAGGTCTAGGAGAAGGAATTCACAAGATTCATATTAGTCTCCTAGGAAAAATTGCAGTTCTGAATCCAAGTTAAGCCCCTCCTCAACAGCTCGCAAAGCCATGATCCATCTAGCTTCTTTACGTCTTAATTTTAGTGTTCTATTGCCACCTCTTTTATCAATACCTATATGTTCAATCCCATGATAGGAAAATATATGTTTACCTGATTCATCACAATTCTGGATTGCGTGGGAGGCAATAGGATAACGTGTGTCCCCATTTTTTAGGGCACGAAAATGTTCCATCATTCTCTCTTTCAAGCGTCGGACTGTACTGCCAACATAAATCTTTCCACAGCTACATGCTATTATGTAAATTGCCTCCCACGCAATCCAGAATTGTGATGAATCAGGTAAACATATATTTTCCTATCATGGGATTGAACATATAGGTATTGATAAAAGAGGTGGCAATAGAACACTAAAATTAAGACGTAAAGAAGCTAGATGGATCATGGCTTTGCGAGCTGTTGAGGAGGGGCTTAACTTGGATTCAGAACTGCAATTTTTCCTAGGAGACTAATATGAATCTTGTGAATTCCTTCTCCTAGACCTCTGTAATTTTGAAATGTTTATAATGCGTAGGGTTGATAATACTATTATGTTTATTTTGACTCAATGAACAATGAATCTAACTGTATAACTTTGTGGAACTACAAATATGTTGATAATTGCTCATGTACACTGTATTTACAAATGTATTATGAAACTGTCTAATTGGATTAATAGGGGTCATGCAGACTTTGCCCTACCCCTGACTTCCTCTCTATTATAGATATTCATTACCCCTTCTTGCCCAGAATCTTATCTTTATTAGTTACTAATATTCTGGATCTCGTGGTGTGCCAGCGATCGGATCCGTGGAACACGGGTAGACACTCCGAGATAATTAATCTCGAACTGTATCCTTTTGTAGTAATCAATTCAAGAATAGTTAGGATTCTCGCAGTGAGCGTTAGCGCAAGGGATTGGAGTTTTGCCTCACTTCCCCGTTTGTGTTTTACACATGCAGGGTTCGAATACGGAGTCGGCTAATATAATTCGTTCTATAGTTAATTTTAATTATGAATTGGCAACTCCGTCTTCTAAATGAAGATAGGTTACTTTAAATTTAATTTTGAAGATACGAGTTGTTTTATATAAAAATTATTAGTACTTTACCATTACAAGATGGCGGCTAAAGTCGGAATGTTTGTTTTCCCTACGAGCCGGGAAAATAAAATGGCGCGTGTTTAGGACGCGAGTCGCTGACTGTGCCTCTCCTGACAGCGTACTCGCGGTCGCTATAGGTAAGCTGAGTAGTCCGGGCCTTGATATTTCAGAATAGAACTTTTATTTCATAATATGAACTTATACATACTTTATTATTTTACTTTACGTGTCCTTAGAGGGAGGAACACCTGACACGTACCCGTGTACCAAAACGGATGAGACTTGATTCAAGGAACTTGTCAGCCCTAATACGGGTGAGTGCGCAAGTCGTGGGTGATGATTGTTATTACCATGGCTTTCTTATGTAGTATATAATTTTAATATGTATTGATCGGGTTAAAAATATTTTTTGTAACAGATATTGGATATACAGATTAAACGGTCAACCCTGAGAGGAGATTGGGGATTTATTTTTCGTGATCATTTTGAATACTAATATTGGAAACACAAGAACTGGATTTTAAGGTGAGCTATTATGATTAGGCCAAGACGTAGCGACTGCTTACCTGTAGTTAAGTGGAATGAACTTGATTATATTGTGTAATACTATCAGGTTATGTGGAACTGATTGGAATTTAATGGGTCATATTACTAGGTGCCTCGGTTATGTAATCTCTTATACTGTAACTATTGTGTTTATATTACAAGGGATCAAAAAGAATTAAATTGCTTGTTTTTGGTATTATGGTCTAGCAATATATAATTTTTAGTAAGAATGAGGAGTGTCTTCTCTTGTTCTAGGATTTGATTTGTGGTTATACCTCGAGAGCCAAGAACACAGGAAGGAAATTAATATTCTTTCTTGGTAATTCCTTTATACTTTATATTTCTTCTTTCATTTCTTGGGACTTATGGGCCTTTCTAGTGCATCGTATCACAAACCAGGGCAGCACTTTAATTTTAGGTGACTTTTTTTATGATTATATTCACTCAGAGTACTTCAGGGTGATCCTACACAAGAATAAACCCTGTTAGTATTGTCATAAGATAACGAGACATAACGTTGTAACTGAAATATATTTAGAATTATTATCTTCTTGGCTTGCAGCCCTGAAGAAGTTGTAAGGCATGATTGTAATGCCCAACGAAACACGTGTTGGCTGTGGCTTGATCTAATGGAAAACGGAATACGAAAATAAAAGACACTTCATTTTGGACAAAGTACCCTGGTGATATTACTGTGAAGATAACTATAAGCTCTGGATAATGGGCTGGAGTTACAGTAGTGGACACTTTTAGTATTGTTGATATATAACGTCTGGAGAAAGTATTGACTTTGAAAATTGATGGTATATTTTTTTGCTCAGCTGAACTATTTTCATATTCTACAACCAAGGTCATCCTTGGTAACTGTAAGGAAGTGCGGTGACCTTCCTTGTATCAGCTTGGCAGCATAATTGGGACACTGAGATTTATAGACATTAGCCATTACTCTTTGTTGAGCGCCTGAGTATTACCTGGTCATCGTTATTTGTGTTCTATAATACTCATCCAGGTCGCCAAAAGGAGAGCTATAACTCTAAAACTTATAGAAAATGGACTGACACCTAGAGGTGGCACAGTCATATTCGTAATCGAGGCACACGAATATCGGCAGACAGAGGTATACTATACATGGATAAATTTTCCAGCAGCAAATGCTGTAACAAAGTACTTCCACTATTACAAAGTAGAGGAACCTCCTAATGAGTACACTCCTTTCGAGGAGGTGGAAGTACCACTCAAATTCCAAGAGCATTTGCTCTTATTTGATGGCGCCCTAATACATAACAATCACATTACAAGGCTCGGTCCTTTAGGAAGGCCAGGAGCAACGTGGCCGGTCCTAGCCGGATACACACCACATCCAGACATCGAAAGAATGCCTGCAGCAGAGCTATTAATACAGCTAAAACAACTACTAAAAATTCATAGACAATTAGTTCAGTATGTAATGCGGACTTCAACAATTCAGCCAGCGATTAAACTTCCACAGCTGACCCCTCACCAGGGGAACACAAATAAAATTACACCACAGAACATCCAATCCTGCCTAGGTAAAGTTCCAGCTAAACGGGAACAAATACCATTCTGGTTGGCACAGAAAATTACCCAAATAGAGGCGGTGTTTCCTGACACCACCCCATTAGAAAAACACAGGATTCTGACTATATGTCTCCCAATGGGAATCGCACCACACATTGAGGACTGTGACACTTGGGGTACAGTCTTTGCTTCCATCTACACAAAAACGCACGGTGTCCCATCCATTTTGGTGATACCAGATGTGCTAAAACAAATTCAAGATGAATACGGTCCAGAACCTGCTTTAACTCTTGGTATGAAATTACTGAAAGACTTCAAGCAGGTCTCGGCTATATTACTAGCCAACATAAAGGGTGAAGCAGCAAACGTGGCGATCCGCCAGAGGTTAAAAGAGACAGATATAGCAGACCAACCAGCTGAAATTGCCAGAATCATAGAAAAATCCTATGAAGAACTAGGCAGAGATAGTCTAGGTGGAATACCAGTAAAACCGCAACTGACTACAAGTCCAGAAAAAATATTTTTTAATAATAATTCACCAAAAAAGAACTGGGATGGAAATAAACAATCCAAACCTAAAGAAAAGAAATTCCAGTCCAGAGGAAGGTCTCCTAGGCGAAGAGAGAAATCTCCAAACCCGAGACAAAGGTCACCTCAGAGTGAACCCTCTGGGAATAGATATAACCTTAGAAATAGGGATAATATTAAAAAACCTGATAGATATCAAGACATTGATACACGTCCCTCTCAATCTTTTCAGAATTCCTCGCAGAAATCGGAAAGAAGAGGACGATCAGAAGAGCACGCCAAGTCCAAAGACAAGGAACCTGCTCAACTGAAAAAGAAATCACAATTTCCAAAAAAGAAGGTAGCCAGTATCAAGGTAGTTAACAATGCCGAGAATACTGAGGACACAACTGAAAAACGGAGAATGGGCTCAGACAATGCTAGACAGCGCAGCAGAGGTGAGCATAGCTCGCAAAGTCCTTATGAATCATCTGGAGACAGTGGACACGAATGAATACCTTCAAGTGGAAACTGCAGATACCAGAGTTAGCAAGCCCCACAAAATATACGAGATAACATTACGTATAGAGGGAGATAAGACTAGGAAAATAAGGGGACTATTTTGGGATAACCTATCCAAGGGCTATGACATCCTTCTAGCTGAAAAAGACTGGCCACCGGAGTTTGTCAGGGAGTGCCCTCATGGCGAAGAAGTAATTATGCCTGCCTTCTCGAATCAGATACCGATTCATAAAAAATATACACTTGCTAGAAAGTGGGCAGTGGCCTTAGCACCTGCTTTATATAAAAATCATGTAGGATGGGATGAGGATTCTCCTCCTCACAAAGTCCAGTTAAAATCACAACCTACTGCACAAAGGCAGTACCCAATTAAGCAAGAAGCTAAAAAACAAGTAAATGAAATACTAGATCAGCTAGAATACCAAGGGGTGATTGAAACTTGCACCTCACAAATGAACAATCCTTTGTTTCCGGTCTCCAAACCAGACAATTCGTACCGTCTAGTTTTGGATTACCGACACCTTAACACATGTTGCAAAACTTTTGCAGTGCAAAACTCACACAGTGCTGCACTAATGAATAACATAGTGCGCAAAAAATACAAAACAACCTTGGACATCTCCAACGGATTCTCTTGTCAAAACATAGCACCAGAGAGCAGATATTTAACTGCATTTTCAGTAAATGGCACTCAAAAACAATTCTGTCGGTTAGCCCAGGGGTACAAGAACAGCCCGGGGGTATTCTCAGCAAGAGTAACAGAATTACTACAACTATATGATGATGAAGCATTATCTTATGTCGATGACATTTACTTAACAGATGATGACTTGGAAACTCACTTGAAAAGAGTGAACACCATAATACTTGGTTTCGCTGCAGAGGGTTACAAATTCAACTTCAAAAAGTCCAGAATTGCCCATCTGAAAATCCAGTACGGAGGATATGAATTATCAAGTATTGCCTGGTTAACAGTCTTTTAAGAACTAGAAGAATTTAAAAATCTAAAATATGAAAAAACGTATCCTCTGCCAATCGACATTCTGCCTCTACGACATTACGCCTGTGTAATCTATACAGACGGACATGCTCAACCCTCCGTTTGGGGAGAACATGCATACAATCCCACATGTGAGATTACAAAAGAAGTGTGGCACGGAGGTAAACTAAGACCTCTATTAACAAAATCACACTCAGTAGAAACTAATTCAGAACTACAAACTGAAATATTAGCTTTGAAAATGGCGTTAGATAATGCGGATCGCGAATTCCCGACACTTATAGTGTCAGATTCATATTTCTGCGTCAAAGCATATAACAAGGATTTGCAGACCTGGATTCAGAACGATTACAAAGATGACACGGATGCACCAATAAAGCAGAGACTTCTCTGGGAACAAGTAGCTCTTTTGAAAAAAGAACTACCAAAGACTCACGTGACACACTCACTGAGTCACCAGCGTGATGGCGTTCACGTTGTAGGGAATTCATTGGCTGAAACAGCCGCAGCGGCAGCCAGTAAACCGGCTCCCGTAGATCGAAAAAAGCGTACATTAAAATACATTGACGGCGAAACATTGCTGGCAGTAAAAACGTCATCAAAAGGCGACTGCTCGGCGTTACCGATCAACTATCCACTCAATTACACATACATCATAGATGCAAACTCCATTCCTTTTGCTCGAATCCCTGGAGTGGGGGATAGAGTGATTCCAAACAAGGACAGGAGAAACTTGTTAATCGCAGACGCACACATGGGCGAGGGTCTCAGACACCTTAAATTAAAAGATTCTCTGGAAGAATTACAATCACGGTACTGGTGGCCAGGCATGAGCCTGCACTACACCATGTTTGTAAAAAATTGCCCAAACTGCAACAGAGATCGCAGTGGGGAGAGAAGCAGTTTAATACCTCGTCGTATCAAGGCAGATAACATCACCACTAAAAAGAATGGCTTGCGATTAACATATACAGGCTAGTTCCCACTTATAATGTAGATCCACAGCACTCGGCTGACGTCCGGACTGTTATACAAGATTTGCGAGTCTAAATGGCATATACGCTAAGAGCATGCTACGTTCGACCATTGTTTTCACTCAGGCAATCCAGCCTGGGGGGGGAAAGAATGGCCAAATGAGCACAGCCCAGCGGGAATCTTCTCACTTCCTTCCTGAGGGTATGGGATGGTGTAAAGAAAAAACCAAGACAGAAAGCAATCTATAATAGAAAGGATATTAGGTTCGGGAGCTGGGTGGGTCAAACATCTAATAAGTGTCCAACGTAGTCTTAATAACTTGCCAAGAAATTCTCTGAAGGGATTCAGTCCGTACGAATTATTATTCGGAACTAGGATGTTGATCTCTGACCTTGATAGTCAGACTTCAGTGGTAACAGAAAAAAGCTTTGATGTCAAAGACCGTTTGGCTATTTTGCAGGACTTAAACAAAACAAGAAAAGACCTGAGCAACATACAGTTGAAAGAACAGCCAACGACCACTGAAGAATCACCACCTGTCCCAGCAAGACCTGTCTGGATTCCAAAAGTCGGGGATCTAGTCAGGGAGAAGATCGCGGTAAAGAAGGAATTTGGGCCTTCTTACAGAAAAGCAGTTCCTGTCTTGTCTGTCAACGGGACAAGATCAGTTGTACTACCGCCACTTGCTGGAAAAAAGGAGAACCGAGTTGTATCCATCGACCTGGTAAAACCACAACATGTGGCCGATAACCAACAGTAGGCCAAGTGGACTCCCAATAAGTAGCAGAACACCAAGGTTTGCTACCAGTACAGAGGTCCTATCAAAGAGGCTCATCACATTCGAAACGCCTACGGAAGAACAACAAGGACTATGCAACAATGCAATAGAACTTAGACCTCTGAAAACCCAAATAAAGACATTTAGCAGAGACACACCAACCTATACAGAAGTACCAAGTGAAAATGCGAGAAACAAAAATCCTGAACCAATTGGAACAATTGACAGAACTGCATCCGGTTACTTCATCAACTTCGATGATTCCTCTGACGGCTTCAGCGAACAAAAGACACAGCCATCATCAAAATCCTTTAAAGACAAAGCTAAGGAATTTTTGAAACAACTGAAAGAAACATATCTAGTTTCTCCATGGATTGAATTTTGGGTGGGTTTTGGTGCATTTATCCTCATACTTTGGCTCATCATGGTATTTACCTTGGGACGCTTCATTGAGGGAAAATATGCTAAAATGGACACAGCAAGTCAGAACATCAACTTGGTCCTCAAACCACACACATCTTCACACGTCGAGAAAAGAGAACTTTCTTCAGAACTTTCTTCAGCCAACTTCACAGCAATTCCAATATCTGGTGGGGTAGCCTGGGACAACACTGACTATGAAATTTATGGTCCGGTCGAGATCCTGAAATATCCACACCAAATCAAGATCTCCTTGAGTGACTTTGCAAAACCAAACTCATTTGCTGATGATTGGGACTTTGAAAGTATAAACAATATGATGTCTGACTTAGTAATGTCTGCTAAATTTACAAAACATGATTATTTGCAGGGTTCTACAAATTATGACAGCATGTATTGCTATAACCATTATGGTAACCATTTCTTGCATAAATCTGCACAACCTAGAAATGTTTTAAATTATAATCAATGGGAACATTGTGCTACACCTCCAAAAGGGAGCTCTAGAACCGTGTATGGCAAATATTCATATTTTTCAGGTTTTAACATAACTAATGCTGAAACATTTTATTACAAATTGTCAAACAAGACAGGGATGAAAACCATGATAACCAACACAAAATTGATATATTCAGATTCTTTCTTTGAAAAAATGAATACTTTTGGATTTGATTATTGGGACAAACATGTTGATTTGAAAAGTGTTTGGGGCACAAAAGAATGGCAAGTACAGGGTTTAGAAGCCTTGTTTAGAGCCTGCATGATCCCAGAACAAATGATATTTTTAAATGACACCGTTCAACAAACCACCTGTCTTGGCTTAGCCAAAATCAAAGATTTAAATAACCTGTCTATTCCAAAGCCAACAATGTTTAGCAATAACTCTGAAACAGATGAAGAAATAGACATGAACCATATACTTAACCAAAACAGAACACATCCTGATTGGAAACAATGGTTGATCTGGCCCACAGATACAAATAACTGTCAAGATAGATTCCTGAATAAAACACAGGGTTTCAAAATGAACAGGCCAGACCCTAGATATCCCCAAAGACATCACCCAGGGATAATAACAACCTACAGTGTGGGCAAATTATGCCTTCAATGGCTACAAACTTCCACACTGCCTGAAATTAAGCAACACCTAACTTTACTTACTGATGGTGCTGACTTGCGTGATTTCATACTGGGACCACGCAAACAGCGTCATAAGCGTTTCATAGCAGCCTCTGTATATGCAGCATACAATGAGGCCTGGAAGGTTACTCAAATTGAGACAGCAGAAAGAATACGGGAAATTGACCGTATTAATTTTGAAAAATCACTTTCTGTAGTGGACAATGGGTTAATGACTCTGTCCTCCAGAATTTTTTCATTGGACAGCATTGTGTCTTCAGCAATCGATATATTATCGCAAGACTTACTGTTATTACAACATGGTCAGTCACAATTGCGTTCTATTGTACAGCTTGGCTGGACGTTACAAAATCTGCGTTCAGGCTACGTGCCTTGGCGTTTAATCAACACAACGTCACTATTCCAAATCTTTAACCTTACTGATAGACAGATCGGTATGGCGCAGAAGGGTGCTGATTATACAATCTTGAGCATTGAAAAACTAGAAAGATTACCGTTGACAATGTCAGAACGACCTGTCAGTGAATGGATAATCCACGGAATCATAAATATTCCAATCTCAACCTTCAGGTTTCAATACTGCCAAAAATATATACAGGCTGGCATGTACGAGAAATTGGGAAAGGGGTACCTTAAAACAACATGGAACCTGCCCTATTCACATGCATGTGTCAGTAACAAAGGACAGAAAGTGTTTCTTAGTGGCAACAATTGTGCTATGTCACTAAGCGGCACGCTTCTGTGTAACGGTATTAGTTTGCACGGAGCCTGTGAAGGGAATTCATACAACCTTTCATGTCACCAGCAAGGCGCACCTGCAACTGAAATAGAACCATTCTTTCAAAGACTCTATAATGGGAGTTACATTCTTATTGTAGACCGCAGATGCTGTAGTCTTATGCCCGGGACTCCTTATCTCGTCACTACGACGGCGAAGGTCAAGTGCTGTGGACGTTCTTTGTTTCCCAGCTCCTTTCCAGACAGGGAGGCAAGGGCATGGCCCGGTCTGAAAATTACTTCTATTCGAATAGACACTTTAAGCAGAATGAAAACAGTGCTTCTTCAGACGCCTACAAGGCTCACGTCCTCTAAAGAAACGTATGATCTACAAGTCGCAAGGACGACTGCAGAGATACATACATTATTATCAACTAATTCCCCCGTACATTTCGCGGAAATCCTGAGCGAAATCTTAAATATTTCTGATACCACAGGGGTCTCAAAGGTATTTAAGACAGTATTTTCGATGGCATTAACACCATTCAAAGCCATACTGGGTATTTTTCCAGACTTCGTCCATTCGATTTTTGGCGGACTTCCCCTGATCCTAGGACTAATTGCAGGAATCCTATTCCTAGTCCTTATTTTTCGTTATGGCAACCCATGTCACAGATCAAACTCTCGCGACAATGGAAGATACGATCCTAGCCATTGGATACCGGGACCGGATATCAAAAATCCTGGGACTATCCCGGCTTAGAGACCTAAACATGACTTGGTTTCTATCATTTCGACCAATGTGGCAAAGGTGTGTTTTACCTGTACTAAGGTGTCTGCTATGCGGAGAAGAATGCGTGTTAGACACCTGTCTGACGCTACAATCGGATGCGCCGGTGGATGCAGATACACTGTTGGTTCCTACCAAGGTTCACGCACTGTGCTGCCCTCAAAGGCTGCCAATTCTGATGACGGCATTCCTGGAATCTTCACCACTGCGATTGAAGAGTAGTGAAGTTCAAGATGAAAGCAGCATCGAACAGGTACGACCTTCTGTCAGCAATGCAAATCAGAATGTCAATGGAGACAATCATGCGCATGAATGCATGGTTACCCCTATTTCCGACTTAGAGGAACTTTCCCATGAAGCTGTTGACAGTTTTTTCGAAAGCCTGAATGATATGATGTTCTCTCCGGAACAGAAATAGAGACTTTTGAGTAAACTCGCACACGGCGTTCCCTGAATTCGGCCTTCAACTTTAAACATAAAGTCACATGAACAATTACAATCCAGTTCACGGACAGCCACTTTTTTCAGCAAGCCCCTAAAATATTTTTCTATATATTTTTTCCCGGGACACTGATTTTCTGCTTAAAGTAAGAGACTATTCCTAGAGAACTAAGATTTCTATTTTAGATACTTTATAGACTTTATAGACTTTAGCTGCCCGCTGGTATGTTCGCAATAGATTTTATGTGATGAAATGGTTTCGACTTTTTTCTGTATAGCCATATTAAGAGCCATTTCATGTGTATTTCTCATATACCAACAAGCAATAATGCATAACAATGCGTGTTTACTTTTGCATTTAATTCATAGCTTAAGTGCATACAATATATATGACTGCAATTTTTTCAGTATATTTGAAAATTTCGAAATGCATTTATGTATTTTGGGGTGGTAAGGTATACACTATACTCTATAGTATGTTGTACTATGTTATACTATGCATAGATTAGTAGATATGACCATAGTTAGCGTGGAGTGGGTGTCGTGTATTTCTATAGGTTCTGAATCGATCCCCCTATTCCTGACCCTATTCTGGTTAAGCTACCTAGCTAGTTAACTAACAGTCAGCCCATGAGGCAAGAAATTCCCCATGATGCAGATACCGTTATCTGACGCAGTCACACTACGGCACAGGAACGTGTTATCTGATTAGGTCATAACGCTTGAGATCTAATTAGACAAGCGATATTCCTCCAGCCCCTGATAAGGCATACGACGTTCTCATAACAAATCAAACCTATGACAACCTGGATAATCCGTGCGGCCATTGTTTTGATTTCACAGAGAACTTTAGTAAAGAATGTGCTAACGAGCAAGTCGTATGACATCTTTATTGACGTACCTATGTCCATCCTTACGTCAATCCCGGCACCTTTAAGGTATAAATATTGCCGACCTTGCCCTATGCAAACACACGCGTGGTGACAAGACGGAGCAGCCATACTTGCCGAAGCCGAGAGCAGAAGCAGACCCCGCAGGCAGCAGCCCCGCCTTCCTGACGCGCTGAGAGACGCGCTGCTATCTCTAGCCGAGAGACCCAGCACCGGCGCTTCTGGGCAGCCCTCGCAGGCAGCCTGGAATATCGAGAGCAGAGAAAGAGATACCATTCCTCATTCATCCTAAATTCCAGGTACAGAACTGAATAACCCCTCCTAGAGAATTCTTTAGTTATTCACTTGGCAAAAACAAACTTAAACTAAACTGTAACTTTCTATTCCCGCCCACGCATTAGACTTAGGTCAGGTACACGGGGTAGGCGTATTTAGAAACACCAGTTGAGTACGTTTAGTCAAATGTATATGTATATGTAAATATATTTTATTCATTTTAAACATCATATGGCTCAGAAACCATATCAATGTTTTTACAGTATTATTTTATACTATTGCTTCTAATGTATGCACTTTACTTAACTATAAGTATTGCAATAATATCGATCCATTTCTCTTGTACGAGAAAAGAGACTGATCAATAAATAACATCTTTTATTGAACACGCCCGTCTCTTCCTTTTCTCTACATTCTGATGAGACTAAGAATGCACGTACTGACTGAGTAAAATAATTGCCTTGTGCTCACACGACTCTCGAGATTGACTCTTGATTAGGGGAGAGCAAAGTTGTCATGTTCTATGGTTGTCAGAAACTAAATCCCTTCTTGTCTAATCAGGGGAGTTAATCCTTCCTTGAACATTCGAGAAAGTTTCTAGCGAACTCTGAGCTTAGCTGGCAAACCCAAAAATTAAGTCTAGTATCGACAGTAGTAGACCTAGTTAACGTCTGGCCTAGGCCTTTACTGCTGTAGGCACTATTCCAATGCGCAGAGCCTATTGGGAAAATAGGAGCTACACTACAAGGGGAGGTGCACGCGCGCCCTAGAGGGAACAGTGGTCGCCAGTGGACCTCTTTCCCCCTGATTTCTTGGGGCAGACATTTTGGCAGAGGCCTTCTTCCCTGTTCTTTCATCCAGTTGGTGACGTAGGGTCAGGGAGGAGAGCCAGACCGTGCTCAAATTACCCCCTTCTAATTTTTATAAGGTTGAGCGGTGAAAATGGTGTTGCTCTCAAGTGGAGGAGCTGACCCCTATTTGAATCTATTTGTCATGTTTACAACAAAAGTAATCCATTTCCACATTGACCCTCCAAAATATATGTCTGGTCCACCACCTTTGAATGTAGGCGTCACACAGAATTAGCATTTGTTTGCTATGAGTGCATTGTTACTAGGTACCTGTTAAAATCGTAGTGCAGGCCCTGTAATGTGGAAATACTCATTCAATGTGAGTTTTTCATTTAAATGCATTGGAACGGTGCACACATTTTTGGAGAGACAATAACATGTGTTGGTAATTTTTTTTCTTTATTGAAAAAGCAATGCACCAGTGGGTGATGACTTATCATGGCTGTTCAATGTGCAGCAATGCAGCGGAAATGTCAGGACTGCCCCTTGTGCAAGCTGGGTTCCTAAATAAAATCAGACCAACGGGGCCACATCTTACAACAACACGGCGATTGATGGAATGGTTCAATTATTCTCTGCCACTGGCAATCACTCAGGGTTGCATCCCCATCCATCGTTTTTCACCCACAATTGCACAATTTGAAACTGGTCATATGCAAATTAGTGTTGACCCTGTTCAAATAGGACATTGCAACCCGCACCGTGAGGCCAGGACCTCCCTGAATTGGAACACAAGCAACCCAAGACTGGTTTCACCCTGATTAAGTTTTATAAATCAGGTGTAGATATATTCCACTGGCACAGTGGAGCACAGGACTCATGTTTTGGCATACCCATCGCACTTAGTGATTCAACTGTAGCAACAACACAGTGATAGATGGAATACTTGAATTGATATCTGCCTCTGCCAGTTGCTTGGACCACATCCCAGTCCTTGCCACTTCAGTTTGGTCTCAGCCATATGCAAATTAGTTATGAACCTGCACCATTTATAACAGTCCAGCCCGAACTGCCAGGCCAGGTCTTCCCTGATTCGAAATACAAATAACCCAAGACCGGTTGCACCCTTAATAGGGATCATCTGTCAGGTACAGCTTGGTTCCAGTGGCACAGTGAGCACGTGGACCACATCTGGGCATACCTGTCGCACTTAGGGCATCAACAACAACAGCATGATGGATGGAACACTTGAATTAATCTCAGCCACAGGCATTTGCTCAGGCCGCATCCCAGTCCATCATTTTTTGTCCACCATGCCACCTCAGTTTGGACGGAGCTTTATACAGCCTCTCTTGACAAGCCTTATGTAATTCGTCTCTTTCTGGATCAAACATGCAGTTTTATGGATGTTCACCTCCTTTTAAGTACAGAATGCACTGAATCAGAAATAGGTTTGACAGATCACAGTGAATTCTAGGCCCATGTGTAAACAAAGAGTCTCATTTTATAGTTGTTTGAGACCTTACACGCTGAGACCACAAGAGACTAAATCATGTGTACCAGTGTACCTCGGTCATTTCAGGTGGGTAAATGCTACCTCCTTCTGTGGCTGTCTGGCATTGGGATTCCCAATTACCCCAGTCTCAATTTCTTCATGCTGTTGAGTACATTGGTTCATATCACTACTGGGAACAGCCCCTGCAATATGTTGTGTATTAATACAAGAAAAAGTCACAGGCACTGTGTTGAGAGTGATGGCATGTGTGTTCATATTCCTATGTCTTAACCACCGAGCAGGGTATTCTTCACTAGAGTACACCCCTTGGGTGAAGGGGCCCTTTGGACATGCCAATACAGGGCTGTATGTGTGTTGTGTTAGGGTTGAGTGTTCACATTGTGTGGGCCGCTGCATGGCCACCCATGAGCCTCTGCCAAGTCACTCGCTGAACACTTTGGAGCAGGTGGATCATGGAGGGGGTGTGGTGTAGACTGCATCAGGTCACCAGCGAGGTGAGCTGGTTGAAATCGGATGGTCAGCAGTTGCTTCTGTGTCCCAAGGGGACTTTGTCAATGTCTCAGTGCTGATGGCCTAACTCCAGTTAGCTTGCTAGCATCTTGGCATACTCTAGCACAGATGAGATTCTGAGAGGAACATGCAGTTGGCAAACTCTATAATCTAACACAGCAGAGATGTCTGGGTCTGTTCTTAGTGGATGCTGGCATGACCAGTTCTTTGTGAGACACACTGCATGGTGGACTTCTAAGTTATATCTTGGTTAATAGTTGTAAACTTGAATTTTTATAACTTTTCACTTTGTTAACTGGCAGCGCTTGCCCATGGATTTGCAGTGGTTCTTCCATGGTGCACGTATTCACCTTATTAGCACCTAAAGGCGGCTTACCTAATGGTGAAAGGATGAATTTTGCATTCCAGCGAGTCCATGAGTTATTGCTACTGTGTGAACAGCTTCGACCTGTGTGAGCGTTGGTGGCTCTTCTTGGCATGGATGCCAGGATTTGAAAGACAGCTAGTGATGCAGTCTGGACAGTTGCTGTATGAAGCTGAGGGTATAGACTAGAAAAGAATGTGTGCAGTGTATCCCTGATTCTTCTGTTAGGCCTTCACCACATTGTTGTTGCTGTGAGGGGGATATTCTCAAGATTGTGTGATAACTATTGCAAAATTAGCTTAACGCAACTTTCAACATCGCAGTCTATCGCGGTAAAATTACCCCTTGTTAACTAAGTATTCACAACACTGTGGTACCATGAGATAGTCTCACAATAATGTCAAATGACCATGTTAAAACCAACGCTATGCCACAAAAAATGTGAAACACGAACGCATAAAAAGCTGCGATGAGGCCAAACGCTATACAAAACGCAGCAAAAACCAGCGACAGGCCAGCAAATCCCACGCGTCATGTGCAAAAATGCACCATAAAAGCAGAGTAAAAAATACGGTGAGATGACAACGTACGAGCACAACCCCACAGCTGTGATGTAGAACAAATTACCATTGTCCCACATCAGATAGTCATTTCCTCACAAACAGCCACACCTTAGATTGACATGCATTCAGTATGTAACCTGCGCCAATGCAGAAGCATACATGGAACACACTGTGAAACCGGATCTCCTCTTCACATTGCAGAGGGACAATCAATACCCCCTGCACACCAACTTGCCATGCCCATGATCAAACAAGAATGAAAGCATGGACTAATGTAGGGGCAGTGACACCCCCTTACATACATGTCGCCCATTTCATGGGACTTGAGTCACAGGGTGCATTCCTGCATCATGGCAGCACATATTATGCAGAGTCGGGGGGTTGGCGTCTCATTATAAGCTGGATGGGGTACCTAATATAAAAAATTACGATAAGGACTCCCTGTTACCAGTTTGATATCACTTTTTCTGCACCATTTTCTCACCCGTAACCGCACAGTTTGTGTTGTATTGTCTTCCCCTCCCCATTGCTCCACCTCCAACTTTAAGCTGACGTGGAGGTGTGTTAGCAGCCCTATGATGAAGCATGACACAGCTTGCTGTGTGTGAGGGCAGTTTTATAAATTTGGTGCATGCCCACACACTCTTTTACCTTCACGTAGTGTTGTTATCCCTCTTCTTTTTGTGAGTATAAATTACTGAGCGGGAGGTCAAAGAGGGTTCGTTATCCTCTCGCCCCTCTGTTTCTTGTGTGCACATATCAGAACCCAAAAGAAGCCCTGTTGTCACCTGCAGGCCACAAATGATAGCCAAAACGGAATAAATTGGGACACATGTGAAACGCCGAATAGTGGGATACCGTAACAACTGTGACACACAGAACTGGCAGTTCCAATACTTGACACCACAAACAGCCTCACTGCACAGAGGTGACACACCCACCACCCATCAACAAATTCCAAAATTCTAAGCACTACATATCATGCATGCAGGGAATGTGTTTCGTAATGTATTTATTTATGCATGCTGTGCCTGTGGTCGGTCATCGTACTGTCCAATTATTGCTAAGGACCATCACAATGTGACGTCAACCAGAGAAGAAATTGTCAATGATATAGTCCCTATGGGCTATTCCTGCTGCGGCTGCAATGGGATGTGGTCCGCCTGCCTCTTCTTCATCATCATCATCCGGTGTATCTGGCACCAGTATACATGGGGCTTTGCTGCGTACACATATGTTGTGCAACACACAACATGCAAAGACCATCTTGCACACGATGTCTGGGCTGTACAGGAGCATTCCACCTGTGACGTCCAGGCATCTGAAACTTGACTTCAACACACCAAATGTGTGCTCCACAATACCCCTGGTGCGTTTGTGGGCCAAATTGTACTGCCTCTAGGCCTGTGTGTTCGGGACGCAGAGGGGAGTCATCATCCAAGCGCAGAGTACATATCCTTGGTCACCTGTGACAGTGCAGAGAGACATAAGTCAAGACTACATACTGCATGATGTGTTGGCAGGCTCACAGGTTCATTGTTGTGTGATATGTGTGACTCAGTGATTCGTGTATGACATGAACTGTTTGTGGCAAATGAGCGGCATTAATGTGACTTACGTAGCCACACTGGTGCACCTCCCTCCCCCCCCAGCCTATTCACTAGTGTGCGCAGCACGGTTGCATCATTTGCACCCCTATGGCGCACCATTGTGATGCCTGTATGTGGATGGCCACAAGCCTGACTATGATACAGTGATGATGTGCGCAGAAGGTGGCTGGCCACGTGTGTGTAGGTCCATTGTAAGGACAGGGCTGACACAGATGTAGAGCACATGCCTGGCTGAAGTCGACATGCAGTTGAAGGTAGATTTTTGGCGCATGCTGCGCTAGCGACACAGACAACAGTTGGCATGGGTGATCCCTGACCCTGAGCAGGCATGCCCTCCCCCATGTACCCCTTTGGCCGAGCTTGCACACCGGGGGCATGCCACATACCAACATTGTCGATTGTGGGACGGTTGGCGCAGACACTACAACAGAGACACATGCATGAGGCACATCCTTGGCAAGGCCTACACCTAACTACACCCAGATCCACATGTGGAGGAGCCACACCCCTACACTGTACTGTCGTACGCCTGTCCACCTGTCTACGCTCACAAGGAGGCACGACACGGTTACTTGTCCCAGGTCTACACCACTGCCTGTGGTGAGATGGTTGTGCCCACTGTACACAGCACAATGTAATGTGGAATGGCCCCGATCCCTCATGCATACATAATGACCATACAGACACACTGAGTGAGTTTGCGGAACTGGATACGGGCACGTGCGCCCAGCCCCTTTCATTGCCAGGGTTACATGTCTAGTGATGCCTATGCTGTATGGGTGTTGGGTAGTGTCAACCACCCCTCATTGGTTGGTTGGTGCTGGCAACAACCACAACAGTGCACAGACAAACAAAAGTACAAGGTACGAACAGCAAGGGTCCCTGACTTGAGCTGCACAGAAATAGTGGCCCCGGATGCACTGCGGCTGGCACAGGCACACCTCTATGGGATGGTGACTTGTGCTGCACTGAAGTAGGGCCACGCGAGCTCAGCGGGTCCTCGTCGATGTCCAAGGAGAATGTCACGGAGGGTTGTGGGGAACAGTGGAAGGGGTGCTTCCAGGGCTTGATGTAGAGGACAGAAGCAAGCAGAAACAGGCAATTTGGCGGAATTGAATGCTACAGACTCCTCTTTTCCACCATGTCAGTATCAGCTACATGATGATGAAGACAACCCCCAGGCCATAGACTCAGATGCCACCAAAGTTCCTCCAGAGAGTGCCCAAGGATTTTGGAGCACATGCTTAGTGGCACCAGAGCTGAAAGGGGATGCAGTTGACGATGAGGCCTGTACAATGACATGAACTGTGCCATGGTGTAATCAAGACACAGTTCCAAATGTGTCTGCTGTGTATGCGTTGGAGTACTTCTACGAGGAAGGGGTACTGTGGTCCTGTGTCACGGAGTGCGTGATGGTCGTAGCAGGTTGCCAGGGTCACGGACCTCGGGCTTGGAGGTTGCACCAGCACGTGGTGGGCCCTGTTTGACACACGCCGGTGTCGGCAGGTGAGCAGTGATGTCTGGATGCACAGGGGCAGGCATGACAGCTTCGGGGACCAGCGGCCCAGGGTTATAGCAGGCACACAGGGTCGCAGGCAAAGGCGCTCATGGCATTGCCGTCGGTGGGATGAGAGGTGCTGCCCTGGCAGGGACGTTGACCATTCCAGAAGAGAACCACGCCCAGGGCTACATGCTTTTTATTTACACCCCTACGCTAGACTGGCGTACGCCAGGCCAGCCCACTCCACACACCCTTTCAGGAGGGTCATAACAAGCTACATTTGTGTGATCTCCCCAACCGGCTGGGGTGACATGTTTGCGTCCATTGTCCACAACACTACCACTACCAGCATTTTATGTCGACATAGATATGTCTGTGGTCTGCATATTGCAGTCTGTCCAGCACATCCACACCACAATTGGCATTGTGTACATTCTCATTCATCGGTCACATCACCTCCTTTGCACATGCCTGGTTCTCTCCTCTCCCCGCATTCTGATGTGTAGCTGAGGTGCCATGCCTTGATGGCACATGTACATGGCTCGCCCAGGTTTCCACAGTGAGTTGTGCTGTCGTGTCTGGTGGTTGGGCATGTTGTTTGGCATGTGGTATGTGACTTTGTGACAGAATTTCATGATTGTGTGTTAGAGGTGTGTGTTGTGTTCATTTGGTACTTACCAGCGAGCAGTGCATTTCCATAGGAGCCATCCTAGAAGTGCTGGTTGATGATGGACTTTCAGAAGATGTATGAATCATGCACACTGCCTGGGTAGTTGGCGACGACATTGGTGAAGAGTCCCCGGTGGTCCACTATTGCCTGCACATTGATGGAATGCGTGTGCTTTCTGTTGCGGTAATGGTGTGCAGTGTCGGCAGGGGGCACAAGTAGAACATGTGTGCAGTCAATTGCCCCAACACGTGAGGGATTCCAGCTATGGTGTAGAAGCCTTGCTTGGTCTCCAGCTGTTCCTGCCCAGTATGGGGGAATTATAGGTACTGGGGTACCAAGCTGATGATGGCATTCAAGACAGGTTTGAGGAGCTTTGATAGGGCTGGCTGTGAGACTCCTCCAACTCTGGCAGTTGTTGGTTGGTATGTACCAGAAGCCAACAGATGCAGCACAGCCAGCAGCTTTGTCTGAGGTGGGATGTTGGTTGTCCGCTGTGTTGGCACCGTCAGCCTGTGGGCTATGATGTTCAGGATGCAGAGGATGGTTGTCCTTTTTAGCCTGTAGTGGGCAATGACATACTCTGGTGTCATGTCTGTGAGGCTGGTGCATTTTCTGAAGGTCCGCGGTCTGTGCCTGCGCTGCCTCTGTGGTGGTCCGGGGTTGTGGGGTGCAGGCCTCGGGGTGGTGGCATTGGATGTTGTGGACCTGTTGGGGCTCCGAGCTGCATGATCAGTAGCTCCATGGCATCTGTTGTTCTTCAGGTGTGGCTGTGGGCTGGGCTCCCTTGTCCGGTGCAGGGTGTCGTCCGACTACACCAGGTCAGAGCAGGTCTTAATTTCCTGCTGCTAACGCGCCTTCTCGCCTGTTTTGGGTTCTTATCGCCGATCTGGATGGTCGTTGAGAATTTTGCGGAGTGGTGTTGTAGCGGCTTTTGGCACGGAACGCCTACTCTGCATCTCATTAGCGAAAGTTGTGGGGGTCATCTGTGGTGATGATTTTTGTGGCTGCTATTGCAGGTTAACTGGTAATATGGGCTGTTTGCACCAGCTTGTGAATTGGGCGATATATTTATCACCACTTTGGCTGTGAAAACGTGCTGTTAACTCGGCGATGACTCCTTGAGAATATGCCCCTATGTTGTTTACCTGCTTAATGTTGATTCATGAATTTAGTTTCAGCAATAGGTTCAAGTCCATGGTGATGGCGATGTCTATAGGCATGAGCAAACCTGAACAGATGCTGAGGCATCTTTTCCCTTCTTTTGTGAAGGAGCAGTTTTCGGGGTCACGCAATGGCAGTTTGCTTCCTTATGTTTTTCTCTATGCTAAGGCATAGCACAAACACAGACAAATGACATCTATATATGGATTAGTCTCGCCACAAGGGGGGGTGGGGCTTTCTTGAGACAGGCATCAAACCTCCTCACTATTAACAAGGCATATGTTAAGGGTTCTTGCCCTATTTTCCTTGCAAGAGACCTCTTTGAGCTTCAGAACTTCAAATGTAGTTGGGTAGCAAGGGTCGCCAGCAGGATCACCTAGCACTGGGGCGTAATGTAGCACTGGGGTAATGCTGGTTTGATGTTCGTGCGTTCAGGGGCATCCACTTTTCAGCCCCCCTCAAATATTTTCTAATCACTAGACCGGCCAAGGTCCTCAAGTCTGAAGGTGATCAGGGTGTTCACTATGTGGCGCTGGTGCTATCACCGTAGACCATGAAGAAAGTAGCAGCCCTACGGTGTGGTTCTTTAAGTGCCTTGCAGGAGGCATATAAGGTCTGATTCCTTTCTACATAGTATGTCCAGGCACCTGAGGCACTTTATGGACTGGCACATAGTTCATGCTGGGGTTTTGTGTACTCATCTCTTTTCATTTCTACCTTTTTTTAAATTTCATTGTTTGATAGACACCTCAGGATCAGTAGTGAGCCAGGCAGCAGGGTAGGTGTTTTAAATGTACCATTTTTGTTGTGGTTCCGCAATTTTTGCCTGTCTGTATTTCCTGCCTTTAGAGATCTTTGTACTTTACCATTGCTAAACAGTAGTAAAGAGCCCATGCTTTCTCTTTGTCATATACTGCGAATTGTAATTTACCTTTCCTACAAGTCCATTGTAAATGGAGCCTTAAGTGAACTTATGGCATGAAAAATTAAATGTCATATACTGACTGCAGTGTTTATTTGTACCACCCACACACATGGCACAAATATGTTCCTGCCAGTAGCACCACTGTGCTTTGGCTATGCTGCAGTTTAAATGTGCTGCAGTAAAACATGGCAGGGAAAAAAGCCTTTGCCATGTAGGAAAAGATTAAGGGGCTTATTTATGAGCCCTTGTGTCACTTTTGCGCCGCTGGTATGTCACTTTTTGTGATGCACCAGTTGCGTAAAAAATGCATCATGTTGCTTCATATTTACAAAGTGATGCATCTAGGTAGATATGTCACTTTGTAAACCCCTGCGCCACATTATACCTGTGCCAGGTATAATGTATGCAGGGTGGGCGTTCCGATGCAAGTAAGCCTCGTAGAAGTGACGCAGTGAAATCTATGAGATTTCACTGCGCCACTTCTAGGACGCAAATGCATCAATATCTTACGCCTGCCTCATAGCAGGCGTAAGACTAACGCAGGCACATTGAAGTGGGACTAGTCCATGTTAAATGACCGGTTGCTGAAGTTGCGTCACTTTTGTAACACACTGCAGCAATGTGTCAGTTTGGCACCTACAGATACGTCAGAAATACTAACGTATCTGTAACTCATTGCGACATGATGTGTCATATTGTAAATATGACGCATCCAGTAAGTCGCAATAAAAATTGACGCATCGCTGTTTTCACGCAGCGATGCGTCACTTTTCGTAAATGAGGCCCTATTTTTATAAATTCAGAAGTCATTTACAAAACTGCCCTGTAAGCTGAAAATACAGAATGCTAATGTTTTAAAACAGGACACACTACATATTGAAGTTGATGTGTCCTCACAGTGAAATAAAACCGAGAAGCGATTTCATTTTGTAGCCCTGGCATGACAGTTCTTCAAGAGACCTAGGTGGGATTAAAGTATTTATTTTCCACCACCACCTCAGAAGGGGCTAGAAAAATGCTTCAAAGGTATTATTTGTTTAGTTTTTAAATCTAATTTAATGGTGAAATAAGATTTTGATATTTTAAGCAGAGAAGTAACTTTGTAAAACTGTACTTTAGGCTTCCTGAGCTAGTACTGATTGTAAGACACTCATCAGACCTTCGGAACTGGAATACACATACTTGGCTTGAGAGTTCACATCACAGAGTCAATGGCCAAGGAAAGGCCAATAGGTCTTAAGTCCTGACCATGTAGTGGTGTTAATTATCTGGGAGTAGATAGGAAAAGGTGGCAGAACCAAAGTCAGCTTTTGAACTATATCTTTTATTTCAGAGATGCCAACGAGGACTTCTTCAATTCATCCCAATCATTCACATTATAAAGCGAAGGCAGTTCTTGCCCTGTCAGGTATGGTAGCATCCAAGAAGCTAAAGTCATGCCTGCCTGGTGGCACCTGGGTCCCACTATCTTGAAAAAATGGCAGTGGCTCCTAGGTTATTTTACAGCAAGTAAAAGAAGAAGTGCTACAAAGGAGATGAGAGGCCCTCCACCGCCACTTTCTCAATACATTCTTGGATGTGGGAGGATTCCATTCTTCTGCCATCCAGGAACTGAAACTTTTCTAAAAGGGTCAAGTGCTTCCTGTTTACCAGCTTCTGGGATATAAAAAGCAGAATGACTCTTGACTGCAAGAGGGTTGAAATGACTAACAAGTATTTACAATGCAACGGCCTCACCTTTGCAAAAGTTAGAGCTATTGGCATTGTAAACGACAACATTTTCATTTATGTGTTGGTTTTGAAAACAGAAAAATAAATGGCATTGTCATTTACAATGCCAATAGCTTTATCCCTCGCAAATGCCACACACAAACACACAGACCCACACACACACAGAGCCCCCCACACACACAGAGCCCCCCACACACACAGAGCCCCCCACACACACAGAGCCCCCCACACACAGAGACCCCCACACACACAGAGCCACACACACACACAGCCACACACATGCACAGAGCCACACACACACACAGAGCCACACACACACATAGAGCCACACACACATACTCAGAGCCACACACACACTCAGGGCCACATACACACACACTCAGAGCCGCACACACACTCAGAGCCGCACACACACACTCAGAGCTACACACACACTTAGAGCTACAAACAGAGCCACACACACACAGAGCCACACACACATAAACACACACACACACACACACTTGCCCCCAACGTTGGAGTTGCCTGCGCACTTGCAGGGCAACTCTGAAAATGGGCACCGGGGAAGGAAGACACGAGCCCCTCTGGGCCCTTTAACAATACTTAGGCCCTTCTCTGTGGCTCTTTACAAAACCTGCCCAAACGTTGGAGCGGCCCACTGAGCGCCCGGGGCCGCTCTGACTCTGTCTCTCTCTCCACCCACCCCCCCGGCTCCCTTGGAACTCACTGGCTGGGGCGGAGGACTCTGACGTTCTCCCTTGCTTCTCCCGGGGTGGGGGCAGGCACCAGCAAAGTGCCTCTCGCCCCCTCCTCCATCAGGCTGCACCAAGGGCGTCTGCGGGGCTCTCCCTTAACCAGGGGAGCCCCGCACCGGCAGCTTCTCTTCTTCTTCCGGCGGCGGGCACAAGACTTCCTCTTTGGAAATCGGAAGTCCCGCATGCCGTCCGAAAACTACGGTGCCTGACTTCCTGTGATCCCCAGCCGCGGCGGTGACTCCCTGCAGTCCCGGGCTGCGGCGGTGAAAACGGGGCAGATGAGGGGTTGAGGGGTAGGCTCCCTCCGAATCAAAAATAAACAGCGGGGTGGGCACCCGCTGAGGAAATAAAAATATAATTGCGGGCAAAGTCGCGGGGTGGGCACCCGCGCAATAAAAACAATCACTTATGCGGGGTGGCACCCGTAATTACATAGAACCAATACACGGCCAGAATGCAGGGTGGGCACCTGCTCGCAACTATTTAAAATAAGTTGGGTGGCACCCGTGACGATCATATTTAGCTGAACCTCGGACCACGCCATGAACACCACCATGTTTCTCTGAGGTCAAGCAGAAATGGATCTGAGAAAGCCAGATCATTTTCAGACTTTGTGGTGTGTTTTTCTTTCTCCCGTCTTCTCCAGTGGCTGGAATGTAAACAACATTTCAGCCAATGGAGAAGAATGAGAAAGAAACGAAAAAACACACCCCTCAATCCGAAAAAGACGGGGCTTAGCTGGCAAAAATGACATCACTAAAACCTCTTCTCCAATGGCTAGCTGCCGTTTAGGACGCCAGCCAATGGAGAAGAGGGGCGGGTTTAAGCCTCACTACTAAGAAACATAAAATCTCGCCAGCGAGACTGCGCATGTGCACAGCCTACGCTATCCGAGACCTACAAAGCACTAGACCCTGTAGCAAACTTGGCTGGAGAGAGACCTGGGACCCATATTCCTGTACCGAAGAGCTAGGGGTTGCAAGACTGACCAGATGAAGCTTTCCCAGCAGTTGGAGGCTAAGTCTGAAGATAAAACCTTGACCTGAACAATTTGCTTTATGTATTCAACCTCCGCTTCATTGTGGTTGTAGCCTGAAATTGTGTCTAGGTCTGTTTTTTGTAGGCCTTTTTTTAAACGTAAAACTTTAAAAATCCATATCTCCTCATTTCTTTTTTTCCTAAGTTTATAATTATTTTGTTTTAGAATTTTATATAGCGCGAACTAGACCTGAAGATATCCGGTATCAGAGTGCTTTACATGAGCACCAGTTTTGTTACAGAAGGACACTTTCATTTTTGTTAGGCTTGGGGAGATTACGTGATTTGCCCAGAATCACTGGATGAAGAGCGTCGATGCCGAGACTCAAACCCGGTTTCCCAGCTTCGAGGTTGACCGCTCTAGCCGTAAGGCTACACCCTCTCCCCATTGAGTTGGGAGTTGTATTGCATTGCATTCTTTACTTTAGAATTGTTGATACTGCTTGAATTTAGTACACATTTCTCAGGGGATTGCCTGCTACTTGTGCCATAGCTGTCAGGGGTCAATCAGAGATTCTCTCAGAATTGTATTTTGACTTAACCAAATGGGTTAATCGAGATGGTAGGCATGCTCCTCTGCCAAATTAATAACCCCATTTCTAACAGTAGGTGGGCTTGTATATAGCCACGGTCCTCATTGGTTTTAATTGCTTGCCCTTGCATTTGCTTCCTGAGAGTCCTACTGTGAAACACTCATGCATGCGGAAATCAGTTATTGACACTTTCGATCACATGCTAAACTGTGCTCTTCAGGTATGGAAGGAGGTTAATACTTGGTGGCAGCCTAAAGTTCTATTTTTGGGAACAGCTTGAATGTTCAAGGGCAGGCAGTTGCCCTGGCAGGGGATGAGGGTCTGAGTGTAAACACTGGTCAGAATGACTCATCCTAACTTCAGGGGCCCGCAGCAGCTGTCTTTGCTGAAGGACATGTATCTTGCTTCAGGGGGTGGTTGTCGAGCTGAACTTTTTCCATGTCTCAGTTAGCTTTTTTTTGCGGACCAGCCCTAGTCACAAGGCACAGGGTCACTCATGGTAGGTGGACACTGGGAGGACCAATAGAACAGCTGTATATGCTGGGGCTGCTCACTGCTGAGGTCACATTGGCTCCACCCTTATGAATCAAGCCCAGGTGCATGCAGTGAGGATTCTGGAGAGGTGGGGGCAGAGTACACAAGTGGCCATCTCGGGGTAACCCTGGGTAACTAGCGAGTGCCTTTAGAGCAGCATGGAAGATGTTGCCTCACTGTATCTCTTTCTCTGTTTCCTTTGGGGGTAATTGACGTGGTGTCGATGGGCCCAGTCACCTTTCAACGTACACTGGCTCTTCTTTCTCCCAGAGGCATGCAGTAGTTTGCGTCTAGCTTGGGAAGAAACCAGGGAGATGTCGGCAATGCCTCGGGTGCTCATTTCACGATTCTCTTGTTCCCAGTGGGGCTGGGTTTATACAGGCCAGCGCTTCTTCAGGAGCCACCTGTGTGCACTGCACTCACCCCACTCCCACCAGCACAGTGAAGAGTGGCAGATGCCTCACCATGGGGTGGGCAGCAGGCCATGGTACAATGGAAGTCTGTCAGCTTCATCTATTTGTAAACAAATAAGGAAAATCTGCCTTTGTTTAAAAAAAAAAGTAAGATACTTATGAAACTACAATTCAAGCTTGTTTATGACACCCGTAGGATTGTGACTCCTGGGATGCAGGCTGCGCTCTGCACTTATATTTCTACCCCATAGGGATCACACATTGGGTGTGAGGTACAGGCTGGTGAGTCACTCACCAAAGACATGATGCTGGGAGACACATTTGCACATGCTGCTACATTGGGATGGACTGGTGAGCCGTGTCTGCTTCAGGCTCGGGATCTGGTAATTGCATGATGGTTGGTGCCTTAAGCAGCGATGGGATTGGTCTGAGCGCTTTGGTTCGGCACTCAGATAGGGACTTGGAGGCTGCGCATGTTCTCCACTAAGCCTGTATAATACAGCTTGTGAAGAACATGCACTGTACGCATGACGGTTTGGCCGGCCCGAGACGGCTGGCCAAATCTTCATGCACACTTCAAGTGCAGCCATCGCTCCTCCTCTAACCTCGACTTCAGCGGAGGATGGCCAAGCCCGCCCCACCCTATCAACGGGGCTGCTCTGCAACTAATGTGATAATAACAGACGGCCGTTATTATCATTTTATTTTTACTTTGCACTGCTTTAGAGCAGTGGAGCGACGCTCCTCCGGCTTAGTGAAGGAGCCGACCCTGATTGGTGGGTTTCTTCTTCCGATGTGCAGTTCTCACTTTACTCCCCCTTCGCTTTGTATATTTTTGCTAAGGTAACTCCCCTCGGGTAGTATTTGTTGTTTGTTTGCACATTGTTGTTTCCTCCTTCTTTGTGTTGCTCCCACCCAGAATTTCTCTCATGCAGCACCTACGCAGATTCTGGAGTTTCACGTTCCTCCCCTGGTCTGAAATTGGTGAGTGCAGGCACTTTCGTGTTTTGGGGTTTCTTATTACTATGTTGTCATTCAGTTGGTGTTAAGTTAGTTTCCAAGTGCAGAATCGTCTGCATGGGAAATTATAGTATATTTACATGCCTATGCAGTGGTGAGTTAAGGGCTGGAGCTAGAAGGATAGGTTTTCAGGAGCGTGTTACTCACATAGAGAAAATCACTCCTTGCGAGAAACCACACAGCTACAGCCACCGCACTTTGCCATTCTCAGAGACTCCCAACTCACGCGTTCCCCGATTTTCTTCCAGTCACTATAGAGAGACCTTCGATTACAGTCAGCAAGACGCCTCTGAAGAAATATCTACATGAACGGATCCTGTAAGGCTTTTGGGGCAGGATCAAGAGGCAAACCCCACCCCTACAAAATACAAAAAAAAAAAAAAACTTCCCGTTTGCCATCATGAAATTCAGTCGTGTACGTGTTTTGTCATTTATATAAAGTTTTAATTCATTTAAATGTTTTTAAGCATTCAAGAAAACTTTCCATATAAGCAATCCGTTATGGTTCAGTTAAATACAGCACATGATAAAGCTTTTGATTCTGACAAACAATTGTATTCCTACATCTGTTAGTATCCAGATATTCCAGTAGAAAATATGTGTCACAACTTTCAAGAAATATATATACATATATTTCTTGAATGTTGTGATTTTTGTATATCTCCTTATTTTACAACAGTCATTGGTTCCCAGAAAGGAGTGTGGAGCAATTTCCACCTTAAAGAATACAGAAGTGTATTCAATTTGAATTCCCCACAACAGGTCTTGTTTTGTTTTTAATAAGGGACTTGAGCGTTGTGAGGAAGCAGGGTGGGCTGCCTGGCAGAAGGATGTTTGGAGGCACGGCAAGATTTTGGAGACATCTCGACACAGACAATTCCCCTTTCACATTTCTGAAAAGGCAGAGATATCAGAATGGGTCTGTTATCCTCAGATACAGAGAAGAGGAGGTTTCAGATTTTTAGGTCTAGGGCAATTTGCTATGGCTTTACAGTAAGCAAGTGTGGATATTTTTGATCAGAGAGCCACAGTCTGTGATTTTACTGCTCTGATAAAAAGCCAAGATAGTGCAGATGGTCTTGTCCAGAGCTGCAAAAGGCACTAATCACCTTTGAAAATATTTCAGTTTCCCATTTGCCTGTCGTGAAGGAGCTCTGAAGGACACTCTCGAGAATGTCACCTGCTGTGAGTTAATAACACCTTCACAGCAAATCGGATCCCAGGCCTTCAAGAATCCTCGATGCAACGGGAGAGTTTAATTTTGCCAGCTGAAATAAATGTATGAAGTTCTTTGGTTTGAAAATGTGCTTTCAGATCACGTGGTTAATTCGCCTAGTCACTCACAGAGTAAAGCTAAGAAGTCACACTGGGGGCCCTGGGGGGGGGCGGCCGACCAAAGGGAGGCCTGTCCCGCCCGGGGTAATTTTGGGGCCGGAGAGAGGGGGGGGATGGAGCTGGCGCCGGCCGGGGACGGGTTGGGCGTTTTCCGGTAGTTTTTGGGCTGGGGGCGGGTCTTGGTTGGGCTCCTTTTGGGCTGGGGGTTTGTATCCGGCTGGCCACGCGGCAGAGACACCATTTTGAGTGTGGTGTCTCGGCCGGCGGGCGGGGGATGGCGGAGGGACAATTTTTTCGGAGGAATGGGCTGATCGACACCAAGAATGAGAGGCTGGACATTTCGCTGGCACGTCGCTGGAGGTTGGTGGAGCTTGGGTGAGCAGCATGCGGCTCCACGCGGCCGAGCGGATGGGCCGGCTCTGCTTGGCGCGGGCGGTCGGCTCCCACGGGGGACTTGGTGAGTCTCCGCTGCTCCTACCCGAAGGGTCCTACGGCTGCCGGGGTGTGTTGTTTCGGGGCAGGGGAGACAAAGACTGCTGGACTCCTGGGCGCTGGGCCCCACAGCAATTAGAGGACATTGTCAATATGTGGTGGCGTGACTTGCTTGCTGCCGTTAATTACTATAACTGTTTCACATGATGGGCCGGCTCTGCTTGGTGCGGGCGGTTGGGTTCCCACGTGGGACTTGGTGAGTTTCCGCTGCTCCTACCCGAAGGGTCCCTACGGCCGCCGGGGTGTGTTGTTTCGGGGCAGGGGGTGAAAAAGACTGTTGGACTCATTGGCAATGGGCCCCACATGAATTGGAGGATATTGGCAATATGGGTTGTGTAACTTGCTTGCTTCCGTTAATTGCTGTCACTGTTCACATGTAATGTACAGAAGTATAGTCGTCCAGTATTCATTGGGTAAACAGTGCTTGCTAGCGGACACTGGTACATCAAGCGCAAGGTGGTGGGTTTCGCCTTTACAAGACGGCTGCTATTTCGCAGCTTGTATCGTTCTGGTCACGTTCAGGGCAGTATCTCTTCTCTTTCATCTACGCTGTGTGAGTCCTTCCTAGCCTGTTTCTTTCACTGCCAGGGCCCAAGTGGAAGGGTGCGTGACGGAATGGGCGTTACTGTACCTGTGACTTGCAGTTGCGATGCGTGGGTGTCATGAGTCATCGACAGGGGCTGAGGTGAATTCGGGTATTTCATTCCTCACTTTTTGTGCTTTCCTCACTACTACGCGGGGCCAGTGACGTCACAGGCCTTTCCCTGTTCACAATACAAAAAATTTTCAATTAACACCCCTACCAGCGTTCCAATATGACATTGGTTGTCAAGCGCAATGCACGGCCCTGGGCTTCAGCGGGTATAAGGCAACTTCATGGGGTATGCGTTTAGTCTTCCTCATTTGCTGGTGCAAGCCATATTACACTGTAGTTGGCCTGATAAATCAGCTCGGTGCTGGAAGGACTTCAATGGTAAGATGCGGGTACAGGAAGGCACCATCTCGCCCAGTGTCGGCACATTTTACATGGTGGAGATGTTACTGAATTTTAATTGTTAGTAAATGTGCCCTTTGCATATTTTATGGCTGTACACGGACGGCATTTGGCACTTAGTTAAGGCAGTAGTGTACACTAGGGTTCATCTAGGGGAGAGCCAGTCGGGGTACAGTACAAAAATGAATTTGGCTGGTCTCTGTTGCCAGACCCTGGAGCTATTAAATATACTTGCTTGTACATACCATGCACTTTGCGCTATGGTCTTTTACGGCTTTTAAAGATTACCTATAGGGTGACTTGACAGTCTTTTACAGGAAGGTTAATGATTGGTACAAGGATCTTTTTGCCGGGTATGAAAACCATTATACCGGCTCACTCAGGCTGCAGTGTAACCTTGGAGACATGTTTTAGACATACTATTTTGTGGGGGGCACAATGAGTACTGCAGCTCACTAGCAGCATTCCTTGGCAGGCCCTGGTTTCAGGTGGGTCTATGTACTAGGGACCTTCAACGGGAATGAAAGGTGCCAATTAAGTGAATAACAAGTTTACATTGTTTCAATGGAAAGCACAGGCATTTTGCCACGGGCAAACGAAACAGGTTCAGAAAAGGACGGCGACAATCTGGGGGGATACCACACATGAATTGGTAGTTTCCTACAAGGAATCATCAAATCTATGGGGAAGATTTCTGTGAGTTCATGGGTAGCTAGTCCTTTTGGGGGAAGAAACCTGGGTAATGATCATGCGTAGGCAACTTTAGACAGAAATAACTTTGAGGTGATTCAGGATTCGTAATGGTAATTGGAGGGCCATGTTTGCTGTGTTTGCCTTAATAGTAAAGTCCCTTGTGCGGTGCACGGTGGGTGCCGGGCTAGTAAGTCGAGGGTGCGTAGGAAAGGGAACTCAAGGCTGCAGTGTAGGAGCTGTGCAAAGTTTGCTAACTCGGCGTGTGTTCCGGACAAGTGCAACCACTTGTCAGGCCTGCCCCTCCTTCTTTCATAACACTTTGGGGGCACCCCTATGGTTGGTCCCGGGTAAGCCCTGGGCAGGGTGGAGTGTGGGTAAGGCGATTGATTGATTTGCTCAGAGGCACTGGGCCGTGGGCTGATGCTGAGACTCGACCCTGCTTCCTGAGCTCCGAAGTTAGTAGCTCTCTAGCCATTGCGCCACAACCACTCGCACAGGTGCCACGACATTTTTCCTTGGAACATACCACAAGGACATGGTGTTATGTATGCATGTAGTATATTTATCTTATCCATCCGAAAACTTTTGACAAAGCCAATAGTCGTGGCTGGTGGTAGGTAAGGTCACTTGTATGATATGAGCGGGGGCAATGACAGAAGCGGCGAAAGACCAGTTAAGCTTAGCACATATGGGGATTTATGAGGGGGAATAAGGGCAGGGGTAGATTGTACAGAGCGTCTGGGAGGGCTATGGCGTTTTGGAGGACTACACGGGGCTTGGGGCGGCCTGGGTGAAGGTCTGGGGGGGGCTGGAGTTGTAGGCAGGGACCGGGGGGCATTGATAGGGGGTCGTTCGGGCCTCTTTCGGGCTCCGGTGCACCTTGGTTGGTAACCTGGGGGTTTCTGAAAGGGGTGGAGTCTACCCGTCCCGCAGGGTCGGGGGGGTTTGCCGGAGCGTACGGGATCCTTGTCTTGCCGTCAGGGTGCACGTGGGGCGGGTTTGGTTGCTGACACATTTTGGGGTGTTGGCCTAGGTGCAGGTTTTGGGAGGCTCGAGCGGACGGTGCTGGCGTATAGGCGGGAACAGGGTAAGCGGTTTGGTTAGGCCGAGGCTCTGGGGGGTGACGCACTGTGTGGAGGACGTCTCCCTGGGCGCCAGAGGGGACGCACGGTCCCGTGTCGGTGTGGTCATTTCTCCGTGGTGAGCTCGACTCCATGGTCAGGGAACACGCCCGCCGGAGGACAGGGGGTCGCGACGTATGGCGGGGTCTGCCGCGGAACGGTGACACGGCCATGTCGGGGGCGGCGGGGTATGGTGGGTGACGGGGGGGTGGGGGGGCGATGCGGCAGGGGTTCTTTCCGGGCGGACGGGCTCCGGTGTGGGACGCACCATCCGGAGGGCTTCTCTCTGGTGTAGAGAGGGTACGGCCCGTTTTCGGTGCGGTCACATTTGGTAGAGAGCTCGATTCCGTGGACTGGAAGCACGCCCCGGGGGGTGACGTTGACTGAGGGCATGGCCCTATACAGTTGGTGATGGAGGGCATGGCCCTATACAGTTGGTGATGGAGGGCATGGCCCTATACATTGGTGATGGAGGGCATGGCCCTATGCATTGGTGACGGAGGGCATGGCCCTATACGTTGGTGACAGAGGGCATGGCCCTATAAGTTGGTGACGGAGGGCATGGCCCTATAGCTGGTGACGGGGGGCATGGCCCATACATTGGTGATGAAGGGCATGGCCCTATACAGTTGGTGATGGAGGGCATGGCCCTATACATTGGTGACGGAGGGCATGGCCCTATGCATTGGTGACGGAGGGCATGGCCCTATACGTTGGTGACAGAGGGCATGGCCCTATAAGTTGGTCACGGAGGGCATGGCCCTATAGCTGGTGACGGGGGCATGGCCCATACATTGGTGACGGAGGGCATGGCCCTATACGTTGGGGACGGAGGGCATGTTTCTATACGTGGTGACGGAGGGCATGGCCCTATACGTGGTGACGGAGGGCATGGCCCTATACGTTGGGACGGAGGGCATGGCCCTATGGTTCGGGGGGAGGACCTGCCGGCGTTACGAAGGCATAGACATGGCAGCTCGGTGTTGAGGGGGGTCCGCGGCGCGCCATATGGTTAGGGGAGTGGTCCTGCCGGCTGGGTCGGGCGGCACGTCCCGGGTTTAAGCATTGGGGAGTCCTAGGGGGGGGGGTCGAGGACCGTTAGCACGTCCCTCGAGTGGCGGTTATTCCTATTATATGGGGGAAGAGTAGAAAACCTGTTGGGATTATCGGGGGTAGGTCAAGCACAATAAAGTATTTAGCCAGGTGGAGAGGCAAATTGACGTTATGCTAATTGTTATGCTAATTACGCTATGCTATTATGTTATGCTAATTGTTACTGTTTGTGGATTGTGGGAATCAGTTAGGGGAGGGGGTGGGTGTGAGTCAGGAAATTACGTATGTATGAGGTTTAGATTGTGCGGCGCAGGCCGAGGATGGAATTGTGTAGGATGCACCTGCTTCCAATAAAGCGGCCTTTATCACACCTACATTGAGCCTCGGGTCGGTGCTTTGCTCCCCCCCCTCCCTTTCCCCAATGGGCCCCAATGGGGGCCCTGGGGGGGGCGGCCGACCAAAGGGAGGCCTGTCCCACCCGGGGTAATTTGGGGGCCGGGGAGAGGGGGGGGGATGGAGCTGGCGCCGCCCGGGGACGGGTTGGGCGTTTTCCGGTAGTTTTTGGGCTGGGGGCGGGTCTTGGTTGGGCTCCTTTTGGGCTGGGGGTTTGTATCCGGCTGGCCACGCGGCAGAGACACCATTTTGAGTGTGGTGTCTCGGCCGGCGGGCGGGGGATGGCGGAGGGACAATTTTTTCCCCTCCCTCCCTCCCTGGGACATGTTGTGGGGGGGGGCCCCATGGGCAGGCATTCCCCTTTGTCGGGGGAGTTTTCTTTTCGGGGTAGCTTGGGGGGGTTCCGTAGGATTTTGGGCGATGTTTTGTTGGAGGCTGGTGCAAGGGTGGGTTTTATGATTGGGTGGGGGGTTTCTCATGTCGCTGGAGCAGGTGTAGGGTGCATTCTGCATGTAGGGGCGGTTATTCCTATTATATGGGGGAAGAGTAGAAAACCTGTTAGGATTATCGGGGGGTAGGTCAAGCACAATAAAGTATTTAGCCAGGTGGAGAGGCAAATTGACGTTATGCTAATTGTTATGCTAATTACGCTATGCTATTATGTTATGCTAATTGTTACTGTTTGTGGATTGTGGGAATCAGTTAGGGGAGGGGGTGGGGGTGAGTCAGGAAATTACGTATGTATGAGGTTTAGATTGTGCTGCGCAGGCCGAGGATGGTATTGTGTAGGATGCACCTGCTTCCAATAAAGCGGCCTTTATCACACCTACATTGAGCCTCGGGTCGGTGCTTTGCTCCCCCCCCCGTCCCTTTCCCCAATGGGCCCCAAAGTTAAGTACCAGCCCAAAGAGACCATAAAAAACACAACCCAGTCGAGAATGCTTGAAGTAGATGTACGGCTTCCCTAGAAGGAACATATTTGCTCGTTTCTACGTACACTTCTTTCTCATAAGCATGATAAAAAGCCAGAACCCACGACAGAATCCACACTAAAAGTAATATTCTTAGGCCCCTTACGGGTTCCATGTAGTTCGTGGAGGTGCAGCCCCTGTCAACACGAGATTGTGGTTGGACTGGGCTGGACTCACCAAGCAGGTCAAGTGCTGGGCCAGATTTTCTCCAACGATATGTTGGAAGTAGGTGATCTTATTTTGAAAGTCTGGTCCGACCAATACTTGATCAAATTTGATTGTGCGGTCTTAGAAAAAGTACATCCGCAGGTAGTTGAAACCCCTTGCACCTCCAGAGCTTTTCAAAGAATTCAATGGGGGAGTTTCTTAGGTCCCTGGAGGGGAGCGGCTCCCTTCTCTCGGGTGCTGGGAAAAATGACGATTGGCTTTTGGAGAGTTAGATTCGAGTTATAGTCCATAAGCTTGCACCACTAGTTCATCATCTACTGCGCGGAGTTAAGACGTCCAACCCCTGGTACACAGGTACCTTCAGAGATGGAAAGAAACAATGTGAAATCTTAGAAAGGCAATGGAGGAAACTCTATAACTCTAATGCCGCGGCTTTATACAAAAATGTCTTAAAGAAATACCATGTGGAAGTTAAAATAGCCAATAAGGCTTCTTTTAAAGGAAGAATCGAGAGAGCAGGAAATAAATCCTAAGAAATGTTTAAAGTTGTGAGAAATGTATGTCCCCTTACCTGTTCGAGACGTCGGCAGCATTTGGCTGAGTGGTGTGAGCAGCTGGCATGTTACTTTCATAATAAGATCTCAGTTATTCAAGCCAGCCTCTGCTCCGGCTCACAGTCTGAAGAGGTTATGTTGGAAGTAATGCATCATTTTACAGCTACTACATCTATAGGGTCTCTCTCGAGGTTTGATCCCATCTCCCGAGAGGGAGTGTTAACAGTTATACTTAGCCTTAATTCTGGATCTCCAGCTGATCCTTGCCCCCTTAAGATACTAGTATTAGGGGCAAGTGTCATTAATCCCTTGGCCAACAAACTACTGAATCAATCACTGTCTACAGCAACAGTACTCTGTTCCTGGAAGAAGGCAAAAACCTTGCCCCTGTTTAAGTAGCCTCAGGCAGACCCTGGAGTGGAATCCAATTACGGACCCATATCTCTTCTACCAGCTGCGTCTAAAGTACTGGAGAAGCATGTCAAGAAGCAGCACTCCCAGTACTTGGAAAGTGATAGCTTGCTCCACCCGAGTCGGTCAGGCTTTAGATCCAATGTCAGCATGGAGACTGGGCAAGTGGAGGTTGCTGATTACATCAGAGGAACTTTAGATGCTGGGGGAAGGCAGTGCTGATCCTGTTAGATCTATCAGTGGCCTTTGATACGGTAGCTCATGCCAAACTCCTAGTGTTGCCAATCCATCAAAATAGCGGGTCAAGCCTTGGACTGGTTGGCCTCTTTTTTAGCGGGCAGAGGTCAAGTGGTCTGAATCCCTCCGTTCTTGTCGGAGACAGTGGCAGTGCCACAGGGTACAGGCTTGAGCCCTACTCTATCTAATGTGTATCACACTCCACTAGCTTAATTTGCCCATGCCTTGGGAGCAAAAGTGGATTCCTATGCTGACGAAACTCAGCTGCTGTTCTTCGGGGGCAGGGAGGCAGAGATCCTGGGCGAAACCATCAAATCCTGTCTAACCGCCGTTTTCCAGTGGTTAGCTCACCATCAGCTTAGATGCAATGCAGATAAGACCAAACTGTTATTTTTAGGTCTTAAAGCCCCTGAGACATGACAAACCTTTTGGCCAACTGACACCCCTTCCCAGGGTGTCAGTGACGTTCAGTAAACAATTTGGGTGTTGAATTCGATGACTGTCTCTCTTTCCAACCTTAGGTTAAAAGGGTGGTGGGTACCTGTTTTCTACATTTTCTCTCATTCACAGCCAGGAAACTGGTCATACAGGCACTGATAACATCAAGGCTGGATTACGGTAATGCTCTGTATTTGGGACTACCAGAGTATCTTATTAATAGATTGCAGTTGGTCCAGAACGCAATGGCCCGCAGCCTTCTGTGCCTGCCTCTGAAAACACACATGATCCCGCTCTTCACTGGCTCCCAATAAAGAAGAGAATTTGATGTAAAACACTTGTGTTGGTCCACATGGCTCTCTACCACACAGGTGCAGGCTATCTCAGGGCAAGGATTAGCTTTGACACCCCGATCAGCTAACACCCTCCTGGCCAGAATTTCCAGGATCCGCTATACCAGGGTTGGGGGAAGGTCCTTTTCTTTCTTAGGGTTGTCAGCATGGACCAAGCTTCCACTTGAGTTAGGAGCTATTGCTGCAACCTCCTTTTCAGAAAGAAACTGTCAACGTGGCTTTTTAAACAGTATTTATTGACTGAAATACACTTGGCAGTGATGGTTTGTATGCAGAGCGCCAGCACACTCCTAGGAGTAACAGTGCGCTATACAAGTTGCCTTACATTCATTCACAGAATTTAACAAAAACGCCTGGGAACAAAACACTCTGGAATCTTATCAAAATGTAGGTTACTAATAAATTAGCATTTTAAAGAAAAGTTGGATGAAGCAGTTTTCCTCTGAAAAGCGCTGCCTCCCACTGACTCCGAATTCACGCATCTGCAGGCAGAAATTGTGCGATGAGTGTTAAAAATAGCTTTTATTCTGCTACATGCCAGACCAAATATTCTCCGAGCACGGTCCTACGAAAGAATGAGGTTTATTGCCATTGACATCAATTCACCAAAATACCAGGGGTAGTGGAAATTACATCATATGCCCTTTGACCTCCACTTTCAGTCACACACTCAAACTTGCACATGCACACAAATCCACAGATATACACTCTATCACATAAATACACTCTCACCCCCAAGCAAGCATACAACATGCATTTAAAAGCGTGTTTTACTTACCTCAGCAGCCATGAAAGGGCATATTCCACCTTATTGTACTCAATTTTTATTATACTATTAGTGAATATGTATATTTTATTTGTTCACTATTAGCGTAATAAAAATTGACAGAAAATAAAGAGAGTAGAGCCCCAGCTGCCCCTGTGTCCCTGGCACTGAAGTTGCCACCTCTGAGGCCAGGGGTCGCAAAGACAGTGCTAGGGGTAGCAAAGGGAAAGCCAGGAGTCACAGCTGCGACCCCTAAATAAAGTCCATGTTTATTGCCTTCGAAAAAAGTAAAATTAGTTTAGGTGCAGCAAATCTGTGAGAAAAGCTGGCGGTTCCTGACAAACCAATCGTTCATTCCTTACGTGTGGTCGAAGTGAGGCTTGTTGTGATGTGTTCGGCATTCTAATACCAGAATACATGTTTTGCTCGTACCGGGAACCCCTGCCACATAAAAAGTTTTACCTGGGCTTTGCTTACAGTTGCACCCATGCATTTAAATGTTCTATAAAATCGCAAACTGCTCAGGCAGTTGAACTCGGTGTATGCAATGTGCGCTTCCTGACCAGCACACGTTTATTCCCAACTTTGTTGGCGCAAATATAAGTACTAAACCGCTCTTCACCAGAGCTAACTTTATATCATTTGACTCGAAGTATTAACGTTTTGGCATCTCTATTCCCCAAACGGTGTGTCAGGTGCAACGGGGGAACTGCTCACGCGACCGGAAATCAGCCAGGAGCGACTACGAGTACCCTAAATAAATGACTAAACAAGTAAACAAACATAGTGATGCAACATTCTCGGGCGTCTCTTTCCGAAGCCCAAACATTTATCTAATAGACGACTCTGGCCACGAGTACCGCTTAAAGCATGACCTGAATGAATCGCGCTGTAAAAGAAATGAAATGACAACTTTGAAATCCCCGTCTTGTCCTCCTGATGGCAGCCTGTCCTAAGATATGCACGGCATGCGATTTATGTCACATCAATTCATCAGTTTTAGCTCTCGTGTTTTTTTGGAATATATCTCTCTGCTGTTTTTTAGCTCCTATCCCGCTTGGACGTTCTGTTAAATTGATTTCCCTGAGCTCCTTCATATAAAACCATGCAGTGTGTTTCAGTTAAGGAAGGGGGCTTTTGGAAAAGAGTGACCCGCGGCGTGTACAGGTCCCGAAGATGAATCACAGACTGAACTCGCGTTCTTCCACAGAAAGCAAAGATGGCTCCTTTCGTAGCCACTCACTCTCGTGATAACGTTCAGTGGGGTCCAGTTGTGCGCGTGGCAGTCTCACAAGGTGGCAGCGGCCTTCCGCTTTTTATTTAATCCTGGTCTCATCCGCCTGAAAAAACTAAAAGCAAAAAGGGGTTTGAAGATGTTTGAGAGAGAAGAATTAACCTGAATTTTGTGTTTTATCTGCAAGCACACCTTGACATAACCAGACATAATATTCAAGAAAACATGAGACACCCACAGTCGTTGGTGTAGTGTCCTGATGGATAGGTTCTGGTGTTACACCTCTCTTTGCACCCCACACTGCACACTTAAGGACCTGTAGATCCGCCGCAATAAAATGTTTGGGAGGCTCGACAGTACAATTGGCATGCAAAGCAATAACGTTTTTGAGTCTAGCTGCAAACGAACTAGAAAAGAGAGACAGAGAATATGAATGGGCTAAGTATGCAAAGTGATAAATTGTAGTTGATCAGCTTGCAGCTCACACAAGAACTACATATCCTATAGCCTGACTCACTATTGCAAGACTGAAGGAACCAGTTGTACTCCATTTTTAAGGGGAACAAAAAGTTTTTATCATAAATTTTAACAAGAGTTCACTAATTAATCTGTATCTTTCTTATGGATTTTATGTGTTTTAGCGGTAAAGCCGCTCTTTTTTATGATTTAAACCAAATCAAAAATAAAGTACTTTTTCACTGCCCACACTGCACACACACCGACCTGGGAAATCTCCATATAAGCACTTGCACTGGGTTCTCAAGAACGTCTCCTTTTGGATAGTAGTACCACCCAGACAGAGTATGAAGCTGGGCAGAACGCATAATTTACATCGAGTACTATGTGTATGAAGAACAAATCAATTTTTACCTACTGTTTTAACCTTTTTAAGGAGCTATGAATTTTTGCAAATATGTAATTTTATCTTATCATAATTTTATTGTATTATCTGAAACTCGTATTGCAATGGTTTTAAGTAACTATGCAAATGTAATAAAATTCAATTCAAAATCACACTCCACACACACACCTATCACAGGCGTCACCGATCAGGTGACCCTACTAATAAAAGGGGCCGGGCGCACGTGCCAAGGGCCAGTTCCAGTACCCTACTCTGGTGTCTATGTGGTCATTCCACCCAGCATGTGGGCCTAGGACCCAATACACTACAATTGGGTCAAAAAATAGGCCTAGGGACTCAACAGAAAGAGGAACATTTGCAGAGCGCAACATTTTGTAAAATATTGTTTGTTTAGTACCAGGGCTAATTTTGGGGAACATTTGTGGTACATGAATCAATTTACAACTTGGAGGGTCAGCAACACTGGTCAAGCCTGGAAGCACCATTATTCCACTGCAGCTCAAGCACAGGTCCCTTGCTATTCATTTTCAGTAGATCCCAGAGTTCCCTACCTTCCAGGAGGCCCTAAAGCTTCTGCTCATTCTTGTGGATTCTCACTGTACTTGGACAACAGCTCCTCAGAGGATCATGTTTACCTATAGGTCTGGGTTCTATTTACTCCTGAGGAACTGTGTGCCCTGCTTAGTCTAAGACAGTGAGGCTCTTGCTCACCAATGGGTCCCAAACTACCCATTCTCCCTCAGGACCCTGAAACTCATTTCCACTCTTAGGCCCCCTGAGGCTTCGGCACAGACTCAAATCCCAGAGGCTCCCACTCACACTGAGACCTGAAGAGGCTACAGGCAAGTGAAGCACATCTTTACCTTGAGATTACCGGAGGCTTCGGTTTACTTTCAGCTCCCCTGTTGCTCTACACACGCTAGGGCCCTGAGATTCCCACTAACACCACCTCTCCGCAGCTACTGCTTGCCCTTATGCCCCCGGCTCCTTCTCACTCTCAGGTTCCCAGCAATGGTCCTGTTCACTTTAATTCTCCTATGCCCCAACGTACCCTCAAGTCTACATGGCTGTGGCCTCACTCTTAGACCCAAGAAGTGCTTGTTAATTATCTGGTGGCCCCCAAATCCCTGCATACATTGTTAGTCTACATGGGCTCCAGGTTTACCTTTGCTGACTTCCTGTGCCATGCCGTCAGTTCTCCCCTGTTAACTTCCCTCCCACAATTCCCTCTTGCAGCTCATGCTTAGTATCCACTTTAACGTGAAAGAAGTTACCAGTTTTCGTTTTATATATTTGGTTGAGACAAACTAATAGTGGATTCCCATGCATAAAAACACTTTAAAGCAGTAAATGTGGGCATCTCGTGTCTATAACTTGCCCGGTGAACTGAAAACTTCCCAATCTTCTCAAAAACACAATTATTTTTTCTTGTTTATGTAGGGACCGACACTAATAGCTTCAGTTTTCACAAATGTGTGACCTATTACATTGCAAATGCTTGTGATAGAATTGACTCTATGATGCTGTCTCACCTTCCTCCCCTGGTCATCGTGAGTGGGGTGGTCGCCATCTGGAGGCACTAAGGGGCTTATTTACAAGCCCTTTGCGCTGCAGGCACTTCACTTTTCCCCATATTAAAAGTGACCCACTTTAACAGGTAAGTAAACATATAAATAAATACAACAAATTTCGTTGCATGCACTGCATCGCATTTGGTGATGCAGTGCACACAACGAAATTCATTTTATTTATTTATATGTTTACTTACCTGTTAATGTCCGTAATCCATACATTACTACCTCCCACCCTGCCCCTCCCCCTCCCCACCGCCCTGCAGTTACAACTACTACTGGCCGTGGCTGGTAAATAAGCTCCTAAATTTGCTGCAGGAGGTGAAAGCAGAACCCCCTCAGGTCCTCTCACCCCTACACTGCCTCTTACTCCCTTGGCTTAGGAGTGCAAACTCGGCTGCACGAAGAAGAATCTCACATGGGGAAAGACTCCCTGTAGTGCTCTGAGGGCGGGATGGTAGGAAGCATGCCATATGGTGTGACCCCAAGTACCATTGTCATTCTATAGAAGGTGACACTGCTCTGCAATGCACACCATTGTTTGCTCCAGTACACTCCAAATCCTCCAGTGCCTGACACAGCAGAGTAAATCCTGACATCCTGATCATACAGATCAGGAGACATCCACATCATTACCCCATTGACTTATCCAAAAATCTGCACAAGGTATGCAAATCCTTCCTCATTCTGTCCGTGATCCATACTCTGTAGTGGGGTTTGGAGGCCCCCTTCATGGATGAAGCCAATCATCCACAGAAAACATTGCCCAGTGCAACCACCCTGAAGGCAAAGTTCATGCCCAAAACCTGCTGTACGTTCCTCAGTTCACCTCCAGCAGCAAGACACGCAATGTTGCTAGCTTGTTGGGTAATCTGCCGACCATGGCTACCGAGTCCAGTTGCAGCACCAGGAATGTCAGGGTCAAGGCAGATCCCTCTATTTTCATCTGCTAACGGTACCCACAACTTGCTGACCTCATGCTGAATCATTGCATTAGCCTCACACCCACTCCATTGCTCCAGGCCTTCGCTACAAACAATAAGTTGACCAACTAATGGATCACTTTCTCCAAACCTGCCTCAGATTTTACCATCCATTCCAAAAAGATACTGAATCACTCAAATTCTGCACAAGTCCACAAAAACCCTATAGACAGTGCTTTGTTGATGAAATGTTGCCCCCCAACTGAATTGCTAGTAAGAAGCCTGGTGGGTGAACTAGCAAAAGCTGAATAGGTGTCAGTCTTTCCCATCTTTGCTCCATTCCCGCACATCTACACCCTTGCCACTGCCTCAGCAAGGCCGTGTAGTTAACTGAGCACTCCTGCTTGTCAATGAAATAATTAACTGACTCCTCCACCCCTTAGGCCAGGACAAGTGGTGTATCAGCTGTATTTCCAGCGATATTCTCGCATTTCGCCGCTATCGCTGGATATTTTAGCACAATGGAGAAAAACGTTGCTAATAGCATGTTTTCTCTGCTAAAATATCCAGCGATAAAAAAAAAGTCGCTAACCATGTTTAGCGATAAATATCCCTATTTCTTGCTAATAGGCCCCTACATTCTTCTCTTCTGTTTTGCCCCACACCTGTCACCATCATGGCTGGCTGTTTCATGTTATCACTCTTGCTGCCCTCATCCAATCATGTTCCTGACAGCTCCTCTGTGTCTTCTTCCTCACTCACCACAGCCCGTTCCAACCTGCCTCACTGCCCAACCCACATTAAGAGCCCTGTTTTACCTTCTTTCTAACCTTCCCCATTCGCACCTCTGCCACTGCCTGTACAATACTCATGGCGAAACCTACAGCTGTCACTCCATTCCCAAGGTGTTCCCAAAGTTCTCTGCCAGCTTTTGTGTCACAGCGGGGGTGCCTTCTCCTCTCCCAAGCCCTTGCCTCCCACATCATTCGCGGACGTTGTGTTTCCTACTAGATGTCCCTTCAATATGGGAATTCAGGACACTTTTGTGGTGCACTCTCTCCCTGAGGTGCCCACCCATATCCTCTCCAGCTATCTATTTACCCCCATACTGGCATCCTGATCACTAATGGGGCTCCACACCATTGTTTGTGACCTCACGGTTACATTCCCTTAGGCCTCCTCATGCCATTGAAGACCGTGGTCCTCCAATATCTTCGAGGCCTTGTCTTCTCTTCTTATGGCTATCTCCTTCTAGAGGTCATGACCTGCCGGCTCTGGAGCCTGTTCTGATCACACCATTATTGTCTTGCGGTAGGTTCAAATGAACAAAATAGCTAAAGTTGGGGTACACAGCTTTTAGGACCGACTCAGTGGGGGGTAACAAGATTCCAATAATTAGTCAATGGGGTCACTGGGTTCCAGTAATGATAAAGTGGAGGTTCCACTGAAGTCAAAAGGTTAAGAACCACTGTCTAGATACTAAATAGCAGACTGTTGTTACACGATTTGGGTTTAAATCGCAGCTTACCACATTGAGCAAATTGTGTTATCCTCTACAAATCACTGTCATTCCCAGTACCTCAATTCGCTTTCCAGTGTGCACTAAACAGGAACATGCAATAATTTTGATTGTGGAAACACAATGCTCACAACTAAGCCTGACTGTAAGGGTGTTTGTCTCCCTCACAAAGACCCCCGAAGACCTTCAAAGCTGCTGAATCTACAGTATGAGCCTTCTATTAAAGCTCATTCCATGAAGATGAATTGATGGTTCATTGACAGCAGCTCCGGCTTTAGGGCCGTACGACCTGTGCCACTGCCCTGGGCGCCAAGCTCAAGCAAAGCCACTCGCATTGGAAAATCCGCTAGCACTGGTAGCATCTCCCTCAAGCCTTCGCTGTGAGTACCTTTGTCTGTTTTTCATTTCAACAGCTTCCGTCATTGTGGGAATAAAAGACGGACAACCGCACCCACGCGGTTGAGGATGGTTGGTCGATCCTGTGGCCTGACTGTGCAGACGGAGGGTCCTCCCCTAGCTGCAGCTCATTATCTGTTCAGAGGCATTGAACAGCTGCTACAACTGTGCTCGGGATCCGTCTGAAAAATTGGCACTGACACCTGCACTTACATCTGAGGTTCGCGTTGTCGGCACCTGAGACCATGTCTGCCAGGGCAGGCTCCTTATATTTGTGGAAGCCCCAGGAATAGAAGTATGGGATCTGTGACCCCGTGTGCACCTAGGCGAGTCAGTGAATGTGGGTTCAAAGACATAGCTAAAAAAATCATCCTGTAACTATTTTGGTCTTTCACCTTCAGATAAAATAATGCACACAACTTAAATAAAAAAGAAACGATGTTAAACTAATTGGTGGGAAATACACTCTCATTATGAAACTTCAGCTGGTTAGTGCAATCTCTGCAGATGTCTAGTGTTTAATCAGCAAGTCATAGACCTGAATCCTTGTTGGTACATTTGGGACTGGTAACTTGTGTATTTATAGTGGTAAGAGATCACAGCCTGTGACAGAAAGCTCTTTGGATATGTAAGTCATTAACTTCAAGTCAAAAACTTTATTCGGAAACATGTAAATCATGTCCATAAAAGTACATACATACAATACAAGTTAAAAGAAAAATACACTTAACAATCGCAATCCGCTAAAAATACAGTATGATACATATAACGAATCAAATAACACATTTTAAAAAGTTTCCAATGGATAAAATATTTAAATTGTTTTAAAAAATCATGATTTTCCTATAGCTGATGGCCCTGAGTAAATAACTAGCCGTATAAAAACAGATGTCAGGGTGATGCAAATTAAAAAGTAATTTCATTGCCGCTTTAATGGTTCTTGCTCCAAATTTAATAAATAAAGGTTTTAAAAAGAATTTACGATATTCACTATACAGGTTACATATAAGTAGAAAGTGCTCTGTGCTTTGTTCTGAAATGTTGTCGCACCGACATGGACCTGTAGGGCGCATCTTAATCTCAGGGAATGCAACCAATAGGTGGACCGTACCCATCCTCATCCTGGTAAGAACAAACCGATGTTGCCCTTTAGTTACCTGGAGGAGGTAAGGGTGTAGGCCCACAAATTCATTCAATTGGTTGTAACGTATACAGGTGGAAAGTTTAAGATCATCCGTGGCTCGTCTTTCTGCACAATGATTTAAGAAAATTAATTTCAGACTCTCTTTAGAGAGATCCGAAGCAGAACAGTGATCTAATGTAACGTTTAACCCAAACACACTAGAAAAGGATTCAATTGTGTATTTAATCCATGGGATTTTGAGAAAATAGTCTAGACGTAAACAATCCTCAATGATGGCCCTATTAAATGAGGTTTCGTCTTTCATCCAGACCGAACGCCATAACATCAGAGGTCTCAATAGTAATAGATCATTTAGATGATGTAGTCCTAATTCTTTATGGACCAAGCTATTAGCAGTGGATGTCGGGAGACACAATAATTTTTTCAGAAATGTATTCTCTTCTACCTGTAAAGGTTCTACCCTGGATACCCCCCATACCCCAGCTCCGTAGAGGGCAGCCGAGAGACACCTGGCTTCAAAGATCTTAAGCATTACTTTAGGCCTTCTACTACCTAATTTACTTGCAAAAGCAAATATTCCATTGGCACTCCTGATCATTTTGTCGCGCACCACCTTGTGCTCGACATCCCAGCGACCATTTTTGGAAAAGGTAACCCCCAGGTAGCAGAAATTTTCCACACACTGCACCACCTGGCCATCAATAAGATACCTATAGGGCTTTTTAGTTTTGACATTACTAGCTCCACACTCCATCACATATGTCTTGCTCTTGTTAATGACCAGCTTTCTTTTTTCAATAAAGGCCACAAATTTATCCATCAAAAGCTGTAGACCCCGAGGAGTCCTAGAGAGCAACACAGCGTCGTCCGCATAGAGTAACACGGGGATGGTACTTGTGTTTACTCTAGGGGCGTCCGCTGGTGCCTTCTTAAGGATCGAGTCTACCTCATTAATAAACAGAGTGAAAAGCAGGGGTGCCAAAACACACCCTTGTCTAATACCTCTCCTGACCCTGAATTTGTCTGTACATTCGCCCGAAGGCCCGTACCGAACACTCGAGCTAAGCCTCTCGTATAAATGGGCCAGAAAATATATAATTTCCCTAGGTGCTCCCATTTCTAGCAAGGTAGTCCATAGTATGGCGTGATCCACCAGGTCAAAAGCGCTGCTCAGATCAGCGAAACAGAGGTAGAGTGAACCATTTTTTGCTCGGGTGTATTTCCCTATCAAGAGTTCCAGGTTTAAGCATTGTTCAATGCAACCTCTTCCTCTCCTGAACCCGTATTGGCAGTCAGTCATTGTCTGATTAGACTCTGCCCACTCTTCTAATCGGACGAGGAGTACACGGCTCATAATCTTGACGGACGAATCCAGCAATGAAATTGGCCGGTAGTTTTTAACGTTTCCTCGGTCCCCTTTCTTATGAATCGGAACTATTATTGATTCAGACCAGGTGCACGGAATAGTATAGCGAACAGCAGCGTTAAAAACTTTGACTAGTACTGGCCCCCAAGTCTCAGGTGCGAATTTATACACATCAACTGGGACACCATCGGGTCCCTGGGCCTTTCCGCCCTTACTAGCCCTGATACTACTTAGGACCTCCTGTAAGGTGATATCTAGGCTAAGTACTGGCCAAGAGCAACTTATCGGCAGCATTACCGTGTTAGGATTAAAAATGCCAGAAAAATGCTGTACCCATGATTCCTTACCTACGTTTGAGGTTAACACGGGAAGTTTATCATCTTTTAAAAAGGGGCTGTTTACTACTGCCCAAAAAAAAAAGTAAAGTAAAAGTAAAGTCCACATTTGTAAAGCGCACAATCACCCGTAAGGGTCTCTAGGCGCTGGGGGGCCGTCGGGAAGATTATGCGAGCTATTGCCCAGAGTCACATGGTGCTGGGCTTACCTGCCGCCGGAGCCGAGGATCGAACCGTGGTCCCCAGATTCCAGCGTCAGTCGCCCTGGCCGCGGCGCCACAACTCCCCAGAGTACAATTATTCGATACAGCCGCTAGATCAAGTCGCTCCCAAGCTTCCTCACGTAGTTCAACTTTCCTTTGCTTAAGAGTTAAGTTATAGTCAGATCTAAGCTTAGCTACAGCCGTTTTGTCTCTAGGTTTGATGGATAATGCCTTTTTTAGTGTCTTCAGGGCCACAGTATATGCATTATTGAACCATCCCCTTGCTTTATTATTAAAATTTCCAGCAGACCTAGTAAACTTACCACTAATAAAAACATTGATTTTTGTAAAGTGAAAAATACAGGCCTCCATATTTGATTTCTCATCAATAATTGATGTAATGTCATTTAAGCAGCATGAGATAATGCAATTAGAAGTTACTTCAGCTTTATCCCCTGCCCACCTTATTCTGAATCCGTTCGGCCTATGTACCTCAATGTTTATGATAGGGCTACTATCTGGAATTATACAAACTTCCCAAAACCTAGTTTCAATAACAAGACAGTTATGATCACTAACCATGTGGTCTACAACCTTGACATCAGAGCTAAAATGAGCTAGTTCGGAAGACATGCAAATAAAATCAATTACAGTGTTCGCCCCTCTCCCCACAAAAGTTGGCAAGCTATCACCCTTCCCGTCCTGCTCAATCTCTAGGATCTCCATATCATAGGCGAGTAGGAAGGAGTTCAGAGTTTCTCCATATGTATTGTGTTGGAAATGTGTAGCTGGCTCTCCAACACGGTTCAAAGTGCCACACAACTTTTGGTTAGAGAGAGGGCAAACAGAAATGTTAAAATCTCCAACATATATGAACTCAAAAACTGTATTAGAAGCTTTCAACAATTGTTTGATTGCGACGTCTAATTCTAAAATAACCATGTGTCTACTGGCATCAAAAACATTATTATACATATTAATCAGCAGAATGTTTTTGTCTGCCTCATCAGCTAACCACAGCAGTTGGGAATTATTACCCACGGTGATATGCTCCTTCACCCTAATTCGCATTTTCACAGAGATCAGAATAAGCAAACCACCTTTGGCCCTCCCTGAGGTAGTTGCCACTGCTGGTAGCTCATATGCTACAAAACCATCAAGGCCCTTGAAATTTAGACACCAGGTCTCTTGTAAACATAGGATATCAAATGTTCTAATTAGTTCTAACCACCCTAATACTTCAAATTTAGAAACTAGTCCTGCTATATTCCAACTAGCAATGAGGCAAGTTGTTGATGCCCCCTCTAAGGTATTGCAAGATGTACCCACAGACTTAGGCAGTATACTACCTGTAGTATTTGGGGACTGATTTAAATCTACTCCTGCAACCACTTCGGCAAACTCGTGTCTGACCTCTTGTCAATCGCAGTTATTAAGACCAGACAGGGCATCATATCTATTGTGTAATAGCAGGCTTGGTACTAGGGGGGAAGCCCAGCGGTTATGCATATTCAAGTTGTTATCCCATCCTAGTGCTGGCGTTTTTGGTAGGGTTACATTTTGCTGTTCCCCATGGAAGAATTTTAATGTTAGGGGAACCACCGTACCTCTTCTACGCTGAGGCGGAAGAATATGTGTTAAGACATTTGGAAGTACATCGGGGTGTGCAAATGTTACCACCACACAGTCCCCTTTAAATCTTTTGGGGCGATTCCCTATCCAGGGGACACGTTTAACTGCTTTAATATCGTGCGCCAGTTGCTGTAACCCTCCAGGCACTAACCTCATATTACCTGAGAGCCAGTGGAGGGCCTTACTACTCAGAGAGCTAGATGACTCGGTAATGCCGTCATCCAAAAGGGGTACATTAGCTAACACCAGTACAACAGGTGAGGCTTCCTCAATAAACTGCAGTGGGTCTGTACCGTGAACTTGTGCTTGTGGTAAATTTACTATCAGCGGACGCCCTTCTGCTGTTGTTATATTGTGATTAACTTTCGGGGCCGGCATATGGACTGGATTAGTCAGCACACCAGATGTCCCTTCTTCAACTTGGTTAACCCCTTCGGTACTATTTCTTGTTATTAATAAAGTATTAAGACTGCCTATTTCCTCCGTCAACTTTGTTTGCACACCTCCAAGTCTTTTTACTTCAGCCTGCAATTTATCGATTTTAGAGATCAGAGGTTTTACAATTTCAATAAGTTTACCCTCTACAACCTCAAGCAGTTTACTAAACATTTCGTCATCTCCTCTGTTTCTTATAGTCCCATCCCCTACAGCCTTTTGGGGAGCTCTCGAGGAACCTGGGGATAATGTTCTTTTCCTTTTCACTCTTGGCCTTTGACCGCCCTGTTTCCGCTGATTCTTCACACAGGTGCGCACAGGCCGAGGTGTATGCTCAATTGGTGGTAAATCATCCTCCACAGGACCAGTTACAGTTTCTGGATCTGAATTTATAACATTGTCAGAGTCTACATCCAAAATAAGAGGAGATGGTAACGTGGTCAATGGCCGGCTGCCAGTCTCAATAGTAGGTGATGCATTTGGTGAGACCCTAGTTTCCACCAACACAAAGGGGCTATCCTCAGTTGACAGAGGTAAAGTAGGGCTTAACCTACGCAAATCTGGTGACTGACTTAGCCCAAGTGATTCCCTCCTTTGTTCATTTATTTTCTTTACTGTTTGCACAACATAGTTATCCATGGTGTTTGCGGGCAGAGCAGCAGGTTTCTTTTTAGACATCATCTATATATAACGCAGTTAACAGACAACACAGGGACGACAACAGAGTCTTACTTGTAAGCACGTCTCTGATGGAACAGGGGGTCGGGCCCTGCCCCTGCCTCCTCCTGCCGATGAGGGCCGTAGAGGGCCCGCCCTTTGCCCGGGCTTCGCCCCGGGCGTCCCGCGACGCGGGGGTGCTCCTCCTTTTATTCCTCTTCCTTAGCGCTCACAGGGCGCTGCCGCGTCACTCTGACGCGCCGCCGCGGTGCCTGCCGGGATTTGCAGTCTCCCGGAGCGGCGGCGCGGAGTCCGGTGTTTCTTGACTCTTGGCGGCGGTGGCGTCGGTGTGGGCAGTGTCCTCTGCCTTCCTTCCTTCCTCTGTGGGCGAGTGAGGTAAGTGCTACTGACTCTCGACGATGGCGGCGCTTTTGCTGTGGTCTCCTCTTTTGCTGCCAAAATGTTTATTAAAAACCTCTGTCCTAACATCTCATTTCGGAAAGAACGTTAGTCATTAACTTATAATTGTCTTACACACTGTATAAGCTAGCTGCCAAATGTGCAAATATTTAATGTTTAAGATAAAACAAATGATTTCAAAATATATCTACTAGTGAAAGGCAGTAAATATTTGTTATAAGCGTCCATTAGAAGGGTGCCATCCACAACCCTTTGATATGCTCTTAATTTATAATAAGGTATATCTTTAATATGTGGCAGAGAGAACCATACAACTCAACTTAAAAAAAACAGGTTGGGGTGGCGGGGCGTCAACAAAATGTGTCACCCTTAGCGCAACAAACGCTAAAGCCGGCCCTGACTGATAGCTAAGCTCAAACTTGAATTAATGTCATGCTATCCAGCTTCCTACGGGCACACCCCATAAACCTGCGAAATATCTTAGCGGTCGCAAATAAAAGGGAGTAGTTTAAAGAAAGCAGCAGACATCCGCCAGCCAGTGCATCAGACTGTCTGAAGGAACAGCCACTCCTGGCATAAAAGAGAGGAAAAAGAGAGATGGAAATGAAAGATCGGGAGAGAAAAGGAAAAAAGAGAAAGATGATAACCGCAGAGTGAGGAACAAGGGGGAGCAAGCAGGGTGGGACAAGAACGCACGAAAAAATGGGAAGGAAGAGGACTATGTTAAATAACTAAAAAGATGAGCGGGACAGGGCAGTCAGGATAATATTATGGAAAGTACAGAGTGGTATCAGGGGAATCAAGAAACTGGGTGCGTGGAAAGAATAATTTTAGAGAACATAAAGAAAGAGGGAGTGATAAAGAGAACATGAACTAAGGTAAACTTTTCCATAAAGGGAAAAGGGGTTAGGGACCAGAAGAGCAAGAGTAAGGAAGGGAATTTAGCGGATGTAATATGCAAAGGAAACTAGAGAGAGCACACTATAGGAAAATAGGAGCTTGAAGACGAAAAGAGAAGGAAGAGTAGAGAAGAGGCAAAAGCCAGTAGAATGGAAGGAAGGATCAAAAAGAGAAGTAGGGAAAGACTGAGATAAAGAAACATAGAGAGCGTTAGCTTGTAGTTACAGACTCACTGTGAGAGGGATAAACTGGTGTGTAGAAGAAAGAGACACGGATGCATGCACCACTGGGGTGTGTAATATCGCATTCATTTCCACTCCTCGCTGCAGGGGATGTTATCATTGGGTAAGAAATATTTTCTTATTCACCTATAACCCCTCAGGGTTTTATTAGACTACCCAATAGTGCACACCTTGCCGTTCGATATGACGGCTTCTTCATAAGGGACTGCATCCCTGTAGGAATTCTGAATGAAACACTTAGGGGCAGGTTTCCAAGCCTCTTGCGCCACTTTTGCGTCATTGTTCCCATGTTAAAAATGACGTAAAAGTGGCTTGTAAATCTGCCCCTTAGGGCTTATTTACAAGACCCTTGCGCTGAAGGTAGGTCACTTTTAATATGGGGAAAAGAGTGACGTACCGACGGTGCAAGGGGCTTGTAGATAAGCCCCTTAATTTCTTTTAACAGTAGCATATTAGTATCCTGACAAAATATCTGGCCAAATGCATCAAATGAAGCTTCACGCGATACGTTTTTCTGTGTCAAATTTTAATAAAAATAAAAGAAAGTTTTTTTCTTTTGAAATAAAAGTACATTTTTAAGCACAGCATTGTGATTGTTCGTGACTCACTTCAGCTGATTTTACAACGCCACTCCCCAAAAGCGTAGGACAACACTGCAGTCGCGTAGGTACCTTGTTACACCCAAAACATAAAAAATTGGGGAGTCCGTGGTTTATTTAATCGCAATACATTTTTCCTAAAACAAACGTGGTTTTACACGCTTTCCTTTCGCGTTCTATGAGACTAGCCGACCATGCCGTATTTACTAAGCTATCTCGAGGCCACCAAAATGTATTATTACAACAAATTGATTTTTACTAGAAATGTAATTTGATAATAAAACTATTACACTACCATGTACTACAGGCTCGTTGTTTAAATTTATTTTGTAATTATTTTTAATTGTGCATAGATGCTTTTACACAGTACACTATAAAGATTTTACCATTTCGGGCAGTGCTCCCTAGTCTTCCTGCATAAACGTGATTACAGAGGAGCGAGACGCAAGTGGTTCATCATTGTAATAGGTGAAGCAGTTAAGAGCAGTGTTTACTGAAAGCCCACTGAGCAGGGACTTGAAGTTGTGAACATTTGTAGATTGTTGGGCATGGGAACCGCAGCCTGCTCTTCACTGCATGTGTGTGAGGTCTGAACGATTCTTCTGTGGGAAACAAATCTTCTCAACTTTTTTCTAGAAACCCTACTTTGTGAGTGTGTTGGACATGCTGTATTAATGAGATTTGCATGGGTCCCCGGTGCAAGGGAGTCAGAACTGCACAACTCCTTCTGTCTTAAGGACTCCTCCCCTCTTCCAGCTTATGAGACCCCCTCAATGTTTAAAGCGTCCATAAAGGTGCCTTAGAGATGCATAAGCTAAAGACAAGCTGTTGGACTTGGGCCTTAGGGCAGGTTCACCCCTAATCTTTTTGCTTTTATTTGTGACCCTGTGGTAGTGATTCTTGGGTCTTGGCGCACTTTTTCCCTGTGTCCCAGAGTAAAGTGCGTGCGTGTAGTATGGCTGGCCTGCCCTCCCATAGGAATGCATGGGGAATGTGTGTGTCCATGTTAGTTCCTGATGCGTGGGGAGTGCAGGCTCGAGTTTAGTATGTGTGAACTCGTGAGAATGAATGCTGCGCGATGGTATGTGCGGCTTGTATGTGTCTAGAAGGGAAGTGCTACTTCTGGACATTGATGTATGTGTGCAGTGAGGATACTGGAGCGTGATTGGCTGGAGCTGGCTGGCATGCCAGGCTCCAGGAAGTCTGGATGGGTCTGCCCGGTGGTGAGTGTGAGATCAGCATGAGTGATGTGTGGGAGGAGTGCACCTGGGTCCTTGATGGGCTGGGGTTTTCCCCACACAATGCTGGCTCTGCCCCCCTGTGGTTTGTCTAACGACCCAAGCCTCCCCAGTGAATGAAAGGGGTGGTTGGGCCATCAAGGGTACTCCCAAGCCAGCTGCAACTGGTTTCCCCCCACCCTGCCCCCTGAAACAAAGGATTTCACAGTATAAGAAGGGGCTGTGTCCCCTTACAATTTGTTCTACTTTTGGATCCTTGCCAGAGGGGGATGTTGCTGCTGCTGGGGCCAGGAGGACCGCCACTTGGACTGTCTCCTTGCCTGGAGACCCAGTGTGCTGGCTCTGGCCCTGCCTTGCCCCCCTGCCTGCCTCCAGTCCCTGCTGGAGCTTTGCTTTCATGCCCCAAGCGCTTGGGAGCGCTTAAATTGCCTGCTAGCGCTGTGGAGCGCTTTATTTGACTTTCACGGCTGCCCACGCCGCATTTTTGCCGTGTGCTTTGCCCCCCTAAGCGCTGGGTGCGCCTTATTTTGATGATAGCGCTTTGGAGCGCTTTGCCAGGCATAGCGAGTGCCTACCTCGCTTTATATTTTAATTTGAGGCCGGTGCCCACCCGGCATTGCCCCGTTTCTATTTAATTTGAGCGGCTGCCCACGCCGCATTTGCCCGTGGAATCACCGCCGCAGCCCGGAGGAAGCAGCACCCGCCTCCAGCCCGGGCCGCGCTGGGATTGGCCCAGCCGGCCGAGCCTCCCGCCGCGTCCTCGGGGGAGGAGGAGATCGCCGGAAGGCAGGAAGCAGCCTGCGTGCATCGGCCGAGGCTCCCCAAGCGAAGGAGAGCCCCGGACCTCCGCCGGAGCCCCGAGGAGAGAGAGCGCCCGCCCAGCATCCCTGAAGCAGCCGGTGAGTGTGGGTGGGCCTCGTTGGTGCTCCTGGGCGGACCCCATTGTTTCCTTGAGCCCCGAGAGGCTCCAGGCGTCCCGGGGGTGATAGAGCGGCCCCGGTTGGCAGCGGGCCGCTCCAACGTCCATGCTGAGTCCACGAAGGACTCCCAGCGCCCTACATTTGTGATTAGGAGCCCCGAGGCTCCTGGGGGCCATTTACTGTGCTTTAGAGCCCCGAGAGGCTCAGTGTCCCATTTTGGTTTTGCAAGCTCAGAGAAGCTCGAGGGGGGCATTTGTTCTTTGAGCCGGAGAGGCTCCAGGCCCCTATCGTTTCTGTGACGAGCCCGAGAGGCTCAGGGGGTGCCAGTTGTGTGAGCCCTGAGAGAGGCTCATCGCCCCCATTTGTTCTAGAGCCCCAGAGAGGCTCCTGGGTGCCAATCATTGCTCTTGAGCCACGAGGCTCCAACGTTGGCCAGCAGTATTTACAACTGTCCAGCACTTAGTGGACAGTTGCTACGTTTAGGCTTTGTGTCTGTGCTGCCTGCGCAGCCTCCCCTGACATTGAGACTCAGGGCATTTAAGCCCCTTGCGAGGCCAGTTGGCCTGAGGGACAATTCTAGTGTTGTGCTACAAGCACCCTGCGCAATTTATGAGTTACTGCTTATGTGATTTCTGCGCAAATGTTCTACCTGCACCTCTGAATGTGTTTTAATGTTTCATGTGCAATTGTTTGTTATTACCTTTGCTAAAAGTGACCTGCTTAGGTGATTCTTTGTTTTATTCCCCTTTGCTAAAAGTGACCTGCTTAGAGGAATGTTTGTTGTTACCTTTGCTAAAAGTGACCTGCCTAGGTAATTGTTTATGTTTTATTCCCCTTTGCTAAAAGTGACCTGCTTAGAGGAATGTTTGTTTTTACCTTTGCTAAAAGTGACCTGCTTAGGTAATTGTTTATGTTTTATCCCCTTTGCTAAAAGTGACCTGCTTAGAGGATTGTTTGATATTACCTTTGCTAAAAGTGACCTGCTTAGGTAATTGTTTATGCTTTTATTTCCCTTTGCTAAAAGTGACCTGCTTAGAGGAATGTTGATGTTTTATTGCCTTTGCTAAATGTGACTTGCTTAGGTGATTATTTTAGGTTTCCTTCCCTTTGCTAAATGTGACTTGCTTAGGTGATGGTTTTCCTTCCATAGGTCCTGATGATAAGGTCCTAGTTCCCTGCGTGATTTCCCTACAGTGTTTAGGGTGGCGTAGGAGGTATTTACCCTTTACCAGTAGTTACTGGTTGTATGCTACATTTACTATTTCTGTGTTACAGTCATTATATGTTTATGTGCTAAGTGTTATACCTACAAGTGCTATTTCTAAAAAGTGCATACCCCTGACAGTGGTCCAGGTGGCCCTGTCCTGTACATAATCCCTTGTAAATCTTGCCCATGCCTGTTGGCACATTGTAAAGTGTGTGTGTTATCTAATGTGTTTTTATTATTATAATACAAAGGCTATTTTTGATATAACCTTGTGTGGAGTTTCCTTTGTGGTGGGCCTAGGGTGTTGTCGCTGGGGTGCGCGCGCAAACGCTTTACACATCGCCTCTGAGATTAGCCTTGCTGCTCGCGTCACGTTACCTAGAGGGTGAGCAGGGGTTATCTTGGTGTGTAACTCCCTTGCCCTGACCTTAGAAATGGTGATCCCTGACTGACCTTGGCGTGAGCCTTGGCCGCCCGGGGGTCCCGTTTCTAACATTGGTGGCTAGCGGTGAGGATTGGACTTGCGTTTGCGCTGTACCACAGTGGCGACAGGCCACATTACAAAACTCTGCAATTTTAGATAACCACATTTTGGGGATTATTGTTTTTTTAGGTGAAGTTTAAGTATTGCTTCTCCTGAAAGGTGTCATTTTGTAATTTCTGTCCAGTACATTTGTTCCCTGCCCTGCTTCCAGAGTTTGGTACCTGTGTCTTTGTGGTCAGGTTGAGAAAATCAGGGGTGGTAGAAACTGCCTTACCGGTCCGAGGGGAGGGTGTGTGTGAATGAGTGGTGTGTTACACTGGACAGAGGAGTGCAAGTTCTCTGAGATAGGAATCTTGCTGAATTTTGTAATTGTGTACTCCTGTGTAAGCTCAGACCTCCAGGTTCCCTGTGTCAAACTCTTCTTGAGAACGTCCGCCAAAATGGAGCTTGTTTTTGATCTCTGTTGTCTTTTTAGGTACAGTAGGTCAGAGCTGGTCAGATTCTGTGAAGAGGGCGGCATGGAGGTGAGTGAGTTGGATACTCAGTCCCAGCTTAGGGACAGCCTGATCCTATGGCAAAAGGGTCAGTGGGATCTTGAGCACAGTGAGAGAGATAGGGCCCGGGCCGCACGCCATGAGGGTGGTGAGTCTGTGGAGAGCCCTGAAGAATGTGAGTTGTATGATGATGACAGTGGATGGATATCAGCAGATAGTGAGGACCCCATAGATAGGGAGTCCCTTGCTGAGTCCAGTGTCAGTACCAGCGCCCCATCCCTTGTCCTGTCCCCAGAGGAGTGGTTGGATAGGAGGGAAGAGTGGGAGCATCAGCTAGCGATGGAACAGCTCAGGTTGGAGTGCGCCAAGCTAGAGGCTGAGAGGGCCTTGTTCAGGGAGAAGGTAACCCTAGAGGGTAGGTTATCCCCTGAGTGCAATTTTGATTTTCTGGATTCCCCAGGGAGGGTTGAATCCAGTGGTGGCAGCTATTTAAGTGTTAGTGTAGACAGTCCCACTCCCAGTTTCCCGAGTCTGGTACCTGTTCCCCCAGAGGAGGAGTGTCGGTTGAAGTTCAGGAACCTTAGGAAACTGCCTCACCAGGATTGGGAGGATTATGCCGATGATTGTCATGATGCAGTGATTGATTGGTTAAAGGTTCACGGGGAATCTGAGTTAGATGGACTGCTCAACGTAGTTATCAGGGAGCAACTGCTCAGTGTTGTGTGTCCAGAGTTGCGCCAGCACCTGCTGGAGTTGAAATGTTTTTGTCCTTGGGACCTTGCAGAGGAAGCAGATCGCTGGGACAGTGCGAGAGGTTCTTTAGCATCACTAGTGAGTGATTCCAACAATAGTGGGTCAGGTTTCCTCCAACCCAGCGTGGTGGAGGAGGGTGAGAGTAGCCCAGCTAGGTCCCAGGTTAGTGAGGAGGGTGTAGGGGCTGACTGCCTGTCTCAGTGGAGCGGGAGTGAGTGTGTGACCGAGAGTCCCCAGATGCCCGAAGCCCTGTCACAGAGCCTGGATGGTTTCTTTAGGGAACACCAGGATGGGAACCTAAGCTTGCCTGTTAGTTCACTTGAGGGAGATCTCCTAGTGTGTAGAGGACCTGGAGCATCTGTAAGCGGAGCTTCTATGGTTCTAGAGTCTGGCAGTACCGCTCCAGTAGGGAGGGTACAGGAGTCCAGCGAAAGGAGTGATTGGGGGATAGTAGGTGAGTCCCCAGAAGTCCTGGAGTGCCAGGCATTGGTTCCACCAAAGGTTCTAGACCGGAGGTTGGAAGGCCAGGTTCAGGATCCGCCTGACCTGAAGGGTGGGACTACTGTAATCAGTGTCCTGACCAGTTCTTTTTCCAGAGGTACCGCCCCGGTTGGGAGGGAGCAGGACTCTGGAAGGGGGTGCAGAGGGTGGGAGAGCCCACCTCTGACCCCGGTGCAACCTGAGGGGTTAAACCCTAGGTTGGGAGGACGGTGTTTAGAGGGTACCCCTCGCAGGAGGAGGAGGAACCCTAGAAGAAGAGGTAGGGGGAGGAGAGCCTTCCCTGAGACTCCTGGTCCGCCTGAGGTTGTAGACCCTAGGCTGGAGAACCAGTGGCAGTCTAGCCCTGTCTTGCAGACAGGAAGGGTGGAAAATGGCTATTATGTGCCAGGGGTTACTACCCCCCACTTTGTGAGTAGGCAGGATCCAGTGGTACCTGGATGGCCTAGGGCCTGGTCCTGGCCGAGGGCAGCTGGAGAGTATCAGTGGGGTACCCCAGTTAGTCCCTACAGTAGTTTTAAAAGGAACGCTAGGGGTTCACCGTGGCGTAAAACAGGAGGGTGTCCCTGCAGTTGTGGGCCCGCGTCCGTGTTTTATAGCCCCAAGCAGGGAAGCCCATCACGGTGGTGATTGGTCTGCCCTGCGTTTTGGCTGGAAGGGGGTTGTGTTGGACTTGGGCCTTAGGGCAGGTTCACCCCTAATCTTTTTGCTTTTATTTGTGACCCTGTGGTAGTGATTCTTGGGTCTTGGCGCACTTTTTCCCTGTGTCCCAGAGTAAAGTGCGTGCGTGTAGTATGGCTGGCCTGCCCTCCCATAGGAATGCATGGGTAATGTGTGTGTCCATGTTAGTTCCTGATGCGTGGGGAGTGCAGGCTCGAGTTTAGTATGTGTGAACTCGTGAGAATGAATGCTGCGCGATGGTATGTGCGGCTTGTATGTGTCTAGAAGGGAAGTGCTACGTCTGGACATTGATGTATGTGTGCAGTGAGGATACTGGAGCGTGATTGGCTGGAGCTGGCTGGCATGCCAGGCTCCAGGAAGTCTGGATGGGTCTGCCCGGTGGTGAGTGTGAGATCAGCATGAGTGATGTGTGGGAGGAGTGCACCTGGGTCCTTGATGGGCTGGGGTTTTCCCCACACAATGCTGGCTCCGCCCCCCTGTGGTTTGTCTAACGACCCAAGCCTCCCCAGTGAATGAAAGGGGTGGTTGGGCCATCAAGGGTACTCCCAAGCCAGCTGCAACTGGTTTCCCCCCACCCTGCACCCTGAAACAAAGGATTTCACGGTATAAGAAGGGGCTGTGTCCCCTTACAATTTGTTCTACTTTTGGATCCTTGCCAGAGGGGGCTGTTGCTGCTGCTGGGGCCAGGAGGATCGCCACTTGGACTGTCTCCCTGCCTGGAGACCCAGTGTGCTGGCTCTGGCCCTGCCTTGCCCCCCTGCCTGCCTCCAGTCCCTGCTGGAGCTTTGCTTTCATGCCCCTAGCGCTTGGGAGTGCTTAAATTGCCTGCTAGCGCTGTGGAGCGCTTTATTTGACTTTCACGGCTGCCCACGCCGCATTTTTGCCGTGTGCTTTGCCCCCCTAAGCGCTGGGTGCGCCTTATTTTGATGATAGCGCTTTGGAGCGCTTTGCCAGGCATAGCGAGTGCCTACCTCGCTTTATATTTTAATTTGAGGCCGGTGCCCACCCGGCATTGCCCCGTTTCTATTTAATTTGAGCGGCTGCCCACGCCGCATTTGCCCGTGGAATCACCGCCGCAGCCCGGAGGAAGCAGCACCCGCCTCCAGCCCGGGCCGCGCTGGGATTGGCCCAGCCGGCCGAGCCTCCCGCCGCGTCCTCGGGGGAGGAGGAGATCGCCGGAAGGCAGGAAGCAGCCTGCGTGCATCGGCCGAGGCTCCCCAAGCGAAGGAGAGCCCCGGACCTCCGCCGGAGCCCCGAGGAGAGAGAGCGCCCGCCCAGCGTCCCTGAAGCAGCCGGTGAGTGTGGGTGGGCCTCGTTGGTGCTCCTGGGCGGACCCCATTGTTTCCTTGAGCCCCGAGAGGCTCCAGGCGTCCCGGGGGTGATAGAGCGGCCCCGGTTGGCAGCGGGCCGCTCGGACGTCCATGCTGAGTCCACGAAGGACTCCCAGCTCCCTACATTTGTGATTAGGAGCCCCGAGGCTCCTGGGGGCCATTTCCTGTGCTTTAGAGCCCCGAGAGGCTCAGTGTCCCATTTTGGTTTTGCGAGCTCAGAGAAGCTCGAGGGGGGCATTTGTTCTTTGAGCCGGAGAGGCTCCAGGCCCCTATCGTTTCCGTGACGAGCCCGAGAGGCTCAGGGGGTGCCAGTTGTGTGAGCCCTGAGAGAGGCTCATCGCCCCCATTTGTTCTAGAGCCCCAGAGAGGCTCCTGGGTGCCAATCATTGTTCTTGAGCCACGAGGCTCCAACGTTGGCCAGCAGTATTTACAACTGTCCAGCACTTAGTGGACAGTTGCTACGTTTAGGCTTTGTGTCTGTGCTGCCTGCGCAGCCTCCCCTGACATTGAGACTCAGGGCATTTAAGCCCCTTGCGAGGCCAGTTGGCCTGAGGGACAATTCTAGTGTTGTGCTACAAGCACCCTGCGCAATTTATGAGTTACTGCTTATGTGATTTCTGCGCAAATGTTCTACCTGCACCTCTGAATGTGTTTTAATGTTTCATGTGCAACTGTTTGTTATTACCTTTGCTAAAAGTGACCTGCTTAGGTGATTCTTTGTTTTATTCCCCTTTGCTAAAAGTGACCTGCTTAGAGGAATGTTTGTTGTTACCTTTGCTAAAAGTGACCTGCTTAGGTAATTGTTTATGTTTTATTCCCCTTTGCTAAAAGTGACCTGCTTAGAGGAATGTTTGTTTTTACCTTTGCTAAAAGTGACCTGCTTAGGTAATTGTTTATGTTTTATCCCCTTTGCTAAAAGTGACCTGCTTAGAGGATTGTTTGATATTACCTTTGCTAAAAGTGACCTGCTTAGGTAATTGTTTATGCTTTTATTTCCCTTTGCTAAAAGTGACCTGCTTAGAGGAATGTTGATGTTTTGTTGCCTTTGCTAAATGTGACTTGCTTAGGTGATGGTTTTCCTTCCATAGGTCCTGATGATAAGGTCCTAGTTCCCTGCGTGATTTCCCTACAGTGTTTAGGGTGGCGTAGGAGGTATTTACCCTTTACCAGTAGTTACTGGTTGTATGCTACATTTACTATTTCTGTGTTACAGTCATTATATGTTTATGTGCTAAGTGTTATACCTACAAGTGCTATTTCTAAAAAGTGCATACCCCTGACAGTGGTCCAGGTGGCCCTGTCCTGTACATAATCCCTTGTAAATCTTGCCCGTGCCTGTTGGCACATTGTAAAGTGTGTGTGTTATCTAATGTGTTTTTATTATTATAATACAAAGGCTATTTTTGATATAACCTTGTGTGGAGTTTCCTTTGTGGTGGGCCTAGGGTGTTGTTGCTGGGGTGCGCGCGCAAACGCTTTACACATCGCCTCTGAGATTAGCCTTGCTGCTCGCGTCACGTTACCTAGAGGGTGAGCAGGGGTTATCTTGGTGTGTAACTCCCTTGCCCTGACCTTAGAAATGGTGATCCCTGACTGACCTTGGCGTGAGCCTTGGCCGCCCGGGGGTCCCGTTTCTAACACAAGCAATGAGCAAACTTGGCCCCACTTCATTCGGGTTCGTCTATGTGGCCGGAAAGTGAGACTGAAAGAACGAGCTCTAGTATAGATATAGAACAGCGCTTCTGATTGGATGGAGAAGCCAAAGATACATTTATGAACAAGAGTAATGATGTTAACCTGAGAACATCAAGACTTGTGACACCCGGATGTCCTATCAAAGGCCCCCTATGCCTCATAGATGTGTCTTAAGTAGCACACAGGACTTGAGAGAATGTGAGTGATCAAGGTGTCTGTCCCTTAAGGGTGTCTGTACAATAAGTGCAAGTGTCTGCCCGGTACAGTTGGATCATCGGGTAGTTTAGAATGACAGCATTTACTATAAAAGGCACACGAGCTACTAACACCGACGTTTCAAAGTTGCTGTAAAGTGAAAAGTTAGATGGTGGGTTTGAAGTGAAAGTGCTACTTGGTTATTGGAATATCATCACTTGTGTCGTCATCAGTAGAGACCCAAACAAAGAGGGCAGTCAAACACTGTTGTTCTATCAAACACCTCTCAGAGCTATATGCGTTGATGGGGTCAATATGAGTCTGGCGTGTACATACCATAGCTGGGGAAGAGAACAGCCAGCCTCCACCCACCCCTTGGCCGGACGTCTGACTTATCCTGTGTTTCCCCCCTCTGTAGTGGATCTTTAGGCTGATCATGGCCCCACTAACGTAGTGGGAGCCCTTCTGGTGAAAATAAATGCTGGATGGGGCACCATGTCATGGAGGCCCACCGGGCATGATTTTTTCTGTTTCAAAACCAAATCCACAAAGTGAGGGTGTGCTTCTGAAATGGAAAAAAGGAAACATACCTAACACGCAGGGAGTGATGTGGCATTCCTTACTGTCAGTCTTGATGTCTCTTTCCAAAGAGCGCGACAGAAATGGTGCAGTGGTTACTGTCTTTGTGTCTGGACGAATTATACACATAATAACATTTGTTCTCATAAAACAGTAAGAAGAGAGATGTAGTCACCTTGGCTAAGTGCTTAAAGGGGCACCACAGGAGCGACAGAACGGTCACAGTGCAATATATCTGTCTCTCTTGCTCTCCCCTGAATTTGTACATTTTCTTGCTTTCTCATATGCTGGGTATACAATAAGGTGGAAAAGATTTTTGGCATAAGTCAAGGCCCTTCATTCAGACTTTTGTTTGGCTTCCACTGCTCATTGGTTCATTTGTCTTTAGCCAACATCCTTTGTTTTCACTAATGTAAACTATTTATAATATGCTTATAAGGCTTACAGCCTGTCCACTTCTTCTATTGGTCTGCTGTGTCATTCACATTTTTCTTTCACTCACTACAGCATACAGCAGTGTGTCAGCGCACTTCAGCCAGTGGGTAACATCCTTCTGAGTGAGGGCATTCTGCTCTTTCACATGGATCACATCCACATGCAAAGTAATTCTCCTCAGTGCCAGGGACTACTATGGCAATGCGTTTTTTTAGACAAAAAAATATAATTTCTTTTAGACAAGTTTTTTTTTTTTTTTTTTAAAGACGAGGGTTTGGCAGTTCCACCATCAAAAAAGTTTTACAAAAACCAAGAGAAAATAAAACAAACATTGACAAAGCCAAAAGGCTTGCAGTCATTGCCAGACTTCGTGGCTTTGAGAATGCGTGTTGCAATCGTTCTTATGTGGGATCACAACCTGCATCTGGCTATTGCTCTGCATTCCTCCCTTTTCCATCAATTGCGTCATCAGTGCGAGTGTAATAATCTTCTTATTAACCCGGCTTCACGGTGCCCATCTGTAACCCGCTACACCGACAAGGAAGGCTGTCTTCAGACTTCTAAATAAAAATAAAATTCTGTTTCTAAAAGACCATTCCCATGACTTTGATGAAATACTAATTCTTCAAGCTTTGATGCCTTTGCATGACAGCACAATCCTATTTAGACTGAAAAAATCTATTTCCATGATCGTTAAGGTTCAAATGGGATTCTAAGCTGCGCGAGGGCATAACATGTGCCTAATAGAACCTGAGTAATGACATCATTACTGGTGCAGAGAGAGCAGGGGCTCCAAGGAATTACTGTTAGAGCAGCATTGCTGCCGCGCAGCCTTTCTAAGTCAATAGTTAGACAAAGCCAAACTATTGATATGGACGTGTTTTTTTTCCTTCAGATTCTCTGCCTTACTCATACGTTTTATTTTGTCCTTGATATTTTGTAGGCCTGGAAAGCACACATTAGTCTCGTGTAGGCAGCATATGTGTGTGAAAGTGTACTACCGTTCCTGGTGGCACTTCCGGTTTCATGTCATGCAGTTGCACACCTGGCATAATTGAAACGCACAATCACAGAGCGAGGTCCACAACTCAGCTCTATGGCCACCAATGCCAGCGCACAGGAAGACCCCAAGGGTTGCCATGCGCACCAATGATATGACCTCAGACTTTTCATACCTGTCAGGGACACACCAATACCGCCCAGTTTGGATTTAGCAAATCAATCAGTGCGAAGCTCAGTGGCATGTAAACGAATATATAAACATAATCCAAATTTCATTTAAATGCATGATCAATCGGCAAAACTCCTTTTTTTTATTGACTTTATGCAAAGTGCATAGTACCATCATGGCAACACTTCCCACCCCCAAACACATAGCATGCATGCAAATAAGTACACACCACACAGTTTTTGTATTGGGAAAAATGCTGCAGGTTTATTACATACAACGTTATGAAATATGGTGGGTTATATTACGGGCGATCCAAGGGCAGGCAGCATTCTCGCCACCTGCCTGCCTGATGAGCGGAGCAGCACTGGGGCAAACACGTCTGTGCTGCCCCTTCTGGTGATCCTTCTCCCGGATCACGTGACACCTGGTCCCTTATTACTCACGCCCCTTTCAGGGCGGAGCGTAGCAAGGCAAGCCCCTGGTTATTCAGGCCTATAACCGCCCAAAGGACTAACGGGGCACTGACACAGTTTCCAGGAACCTCTCATGAGGCTCCTGGGCTCTGGCACCCCTATGTGCCGTGCAGAGGTACCCTTCTGTACCCATTTGCTTCCAGGTCGCCCTGTAACTCTGCCACAGCTCTGGCGGCGGCCCCTGTCGCCGACAGAGCCCCCCACTAAAACAGCTCCTTTCTCACCTGCAACTTCTCATTTACAGGTCCCCTCCCAATCCACGGCAAGGAGAACCCATCTATATTTCAATAGACCTTGACGTTAGACCGCTAGTGTCTCATGAAACCAAGAGCCCTTCTGGCCTGTTAACTTGTGCCAAGAACGAATCCTCCTATGGGAAAGTTCCACTGCTTCACATGACTCTGCCCCAAGCCAGCTCTGGGCGGGGCGGGTTCAGTCACCATGGCTCACAAAGCCCCCTGAATTTGCTGATCTCACCTAGCTGCCGTCCAACTAGCACCATGTGTCTTTCCTTCCGCTAAAACGGCGATAATTTTAACGAGGTTCTTGCTAAATTGCCCCATCATTCACAACATCTTTTTCTGTTTTTTCAGAAATAAGAGGCAATCTAAAAGAATGTGTGTGACTCCTACACCACATATGCACCAAGTCAGCTTAACTTTTCTCATAAGATCTGGGGTTTTACAAACTGGGTTGATACCAATTCTTACTTTCTAATTTTATTCATGTAAGTATTTATTCCGTAGATCAGATAGACAAGGAAACAAGTCGTCTATTGCAATCCAAGGAAGAACATTTATTATCGTGGACTTGGGGGCATATTTACAAGGGCATTGTGTCACAGGAACATCACTTTTAACAATATTCCCCCGTGGCGCAATGCCCAGCTCCATATTTATAAAGTGTCGTTAAGCCACTTTTTGTGGTAAGGCACCCTTTCACGCAGATATCTGCATGAAAGGGGCGTGCAATGGGTGTTGCTGTGGGTGTTCCGCCGCAACACCCATTGCTTTTTGAAGCTGCCCCAGATTTACAAGGATATGTAAATCTGAGGCAGCATCCAAAACTAACGCCATGCAATGGCAGGCGTTAGAATGGCACAACCAGGAGAAATACTTTTACTTCTCCTCGTTTTTTGCTTTTTCTATGTGTGCTGCATTCTGCAGCCCACATAGAAAGAACAAAATGCCACAAATTATTGTTTATGTACAGGAAGGTGTCCCCACATGCACATAAATAATCATTAAATAATGACGATTTGCTACTTCTAAGTGTGCTGCAGAATCACACATAAAAGTAACCATTATTGATTGCTTAAGTGCAGGAAGGGACACAGTCTTGCACATAAACAATTATTCTCTGCAACACGTTTGCCCTAGGCAGCTAATTGTAGCGCCAGCGCTCAGGAAAACACAGGTTACTCCGTATTGTTGTAAATACTGCCCATCCTTTCATCTTGGAAATGTCAGAGCGCCTTGCAGCAAAATTTGGCGCAGCTCAACTCTTCCTTGTACACGTGCCCCTTAGTTGTCAAAAACTCTCTGTCTGTATGTTTACTGATTTGAGCTAACTTTTTTTACCTTTACTATTCTTACAGAGTTTTCAATGTGCATTATATTTACTCTTGGAGACGTGTAAGTCATAAATCTGGTGACCTGATGTGACAAGGCATAATTTTCAGTTGTTAGTTAATTCCATGTACTACCGTTTGGCTGTGTCGCAGTGAATACATAAAATGCAACTCCAAGATATGATCATACGGTCCCGGGATACAAAACCCAGTTCAAGCCTTAAGGTTTGAATCATTGTACTGATGGGGTGGGGGTATCAAAAAAGCCCCTTTAACAGCATCCCTCAATATCTGAATAATCCACATTTGGATCAAAGGCCAATAACGTAGCCTCATACACAGCTTAGGGGCATCAACAATACTCTGTTGAGTCATATCATTCCTGTTGAAACTACTCAAGTGCATTATACCCTTCTTCAATTCTGTGGATTAATCACTACGGCCCACATGCATCAATATCGGCTTTTGCGAGTTCTAAATTGCGAAAAGAAATCGTAAAAGCCTATGCATGAATATTTTTGCATTTTTTTTGCAATTCGGTAAAAATCGCTATTTTTACCGAATTGCATAAAAAATGCAAATTTTCAATTGCGAATTCACAATTCCCATTCATTCCTATGGGCCAAAATGCCCATAGGAATGAATGGGAATTGCGAATTCGCAATTTGAAATCGCAATTCATCAATGCATTTCAAGGGTGGAGAGGGGGGTCCAAATGACCCCCCCCTGCACCCATGAAATGTACTTTTCAGTATAAGTTACAGACACACATGTCCTAAGGACATGTGTGTCTGTAACTTAACAGTTTAAAAAATGTATTTTTGTGCATTTTTAAACAATTTCGCAAATTACCACGAGGTTGAACTTCGTGGTAATTTGCACTTCCTATTTGAAAAATCGCACTTTTTAAAAAAAATGATGCATAGCATTTAAGAAATCGCACAATTGCGATTTCTTATATGCTATCGCAATTTTGGAAATCGTAAAAAAGTTGCAACTTCTAAAATAACATGATGCATCCCAAACAGCACTTTTGGAATCGCAAACGGCAGATTTTAAGGAATTGCACCGTTTGCGACTCCAAAAATGCTTGATGCATGTGGGCCTACATTCATTTATCTTTATTAGAAAACCACTCCATACTCAGGGTGTCCTCCATTACCAGTTCAGTACCTATGGTTTTATAAAAATGTGGACTCTATTTTGTCTCTAAAAAAAATGATTGCATGCCAAACAGAATCAACAATCAAGAAGAACAATAAAAACTATACGTCAAATAAACTACACACCTTATTGAGCATATTATAATAAACACCCATGTTTATCAAGATGCACATAAATAAATTCCTTCCTAGGCCTTCTGTTTTCAACTACACAAAATATACTCAATGTCTTTAAATGATATTTTAAAAATTCTTTAAGGGAAGAATAAATATATTAACAGACATCAAGAAGAATGAAAAACACCCATGTACCCGTGGTCCTCACATCTCTTTCATACAGGTCATTTCAATCAATCAATCAATCATATAATTTGTACAGCGCACTACTCACCCATGAGGGTCTCAAGGCAGTGAGGTGGGGAATGCTGCTACTGCTCGAAAAGCCAGGTCTTGAGGAGTTTTCTGAAGGTCAGCAGGTCTTGGGTCTGCCGTAGGTGGATGGGGAGGGTGTTCCAGGTCTTGGCGGCGAGGTGCGAGAACGATCTGCCGCCGGAGGTCATTCTTCAGAAGCGGGGGACTGTGGCAAGGGTGAGGTCGCCGGAGCGGAGCTGGCGGGTGGGGGTGTAGAAGCGAGCCGCCTGTTGAGGTACGTTGGTCCGGTGTTGTGGAGTGCCTTGTGTGCGTGGGTGAGGAGCTTGAAGCTTATCCTCTTGTTGACCGGGAGCCAGTGCAGGTCTCTCAGGTGAGGTGTGATGTGGTTGCGGTGAGGGATGTCGAGGATCAGGCATGCAGAGTGTTGGAGCCATCTCAGGAGTTTGGCTGAGACTCCTGCATAGAGGGCGTTTCCGTAGTCCAACCTGCTGCTGACGAGGGCCTGGGTGACTGTTCTTCTCGTTTCAGTGGGGATCCATTTGTAGATCCTGCGGAGCATGCGGAGGGTGTTGAAGCAGATGGAGCTGTTTAGTCATGGAGAGGGTGGAGTCTAGGATGACCCCTAGGTTGCGTGTGTGGTCGGTTAGTGTTGGGGCAGTTCCCAGTGCGGTCGGCCACCAGGAGTTGTCCCAGGCCGAAGGGGTGGATCTGAGGATGAGGACCTCGGTCTTGTCCGAGTTCAGCTTCAGTTGGCTGTTCCTCATCCATTCAGCGACAGCCTTCATTCCTTCCTGAAGGTTGGATATGGCGGTGTGGGGGTCCTTGGTGAGGGAGAGGATCAGCTGTGTGTCATCGGCATAGGAGATGATGTTGAGGTCGTGCCGACTGGCGACGTGGGTGAGCGGTGCCACGTAGATGTTAAACAGAGTTGGGCTGATGGATGAGCCCTCGGGTATGCCGCAGATGATCTCGTTGGCTTCGGAGCGGAAGGGGGGAAGGCGGACTCTCTGTGTTCTGCCAGAGAGGAAGGAGGTGGTCCAGTCCAGGGACTTCTCTTGGATCCCGACATTGTTGAGGCGTGTTCGTAGTGTGTGGTGGCAGACCATGTCGAAGCAAGCTTACAGGTCCAGGAGGATGAGGGCCGCCGTTTCTCCGTTGTCCAGCAGGGACTTGATGTCATCGGTGGTGGCGATGAGGGCAGTCTCGGTGCTGTGGTTGCTGCGGAACCCAGACTGGGAATGGTCCAGGATGTTGTTCTCTTCGAGGTAGCGGGCCAGTTGTTCGTTGACGGTCTTCTCGATGACCTTTGCCGGGAACGGGAGCAGGGAGATGGGCCGGAGATTCTTGAGGTGCTTGGGATCCGCCTTGGGTTTCTTGAGTAAGGCGTTGATCTCGGTGTGCTTCCAGCTCTTCGGGAAGCTTGCTGTCTCGAAGTAAGTGTTGACGACTTTCTGGAGATAGGGCTGCGATAGCTGTGCTGGCTTTGTTGAAGATGTGATGTGGGCATGGGTCTGACGGAGATCCGGAGTGGATGGTGTTCATGATCTTGATGGTGTCGTCATCGTTGATGTTGGTCCAGGAGAGCAGGCAGTTGGTGCCGATGGTGTTTGTGGGGGTGGAGGTCTCAGTGGTTGTCGGAGCGGTCGTGGCATTGAAGCTGTCATGGGTGTCTGCAATCCTGCGGTGGAAAAAGGTGGCCAGTGAGTCGCACAGGTCTTGCTAGGGTGGGACGTCATTGGTGTTGGAGCTGGGGTTGGAGAGTTTCTTCACAATGTTGAAGAGCTCTTTGCTGTTGTGCGCATTGTTGTCTAGGTGGTCTTTGAAATAGGCCCTTTTGGCTGATCTGCTGAGGTAATCGTGCCTGCGGGTGGCGTTCTTGTGGGCTGCGTGGCTGTCCGGTGTTCATTCACGGAGCCAGATCTTCTCCAGCTGTCGGCAGGTTTGCTTGGTGGCCCGGAGTTCTTCAGTGAACCAGCTGGCTTTCTTGTTGGTGTGACTGTTGGAGGGTTTCTTGATCGGGGCTAGGGTGTTGGCGCAGTCGTTGATCCACTGTCTGAGGTTGCGGGCGCCGGTGTTGGGGTCGGTGGGGTCGGCCGGTGGGCCCTGGGCGAGGATGGGGGTTAGCTGGTCTTTGGTGACTTTGCTCGAGCAGCGACGAGGCATCTGTTGGGTGCGGTGGTGCGTGGTGGGTTTCTTGAAGGTGAAGTGGATGCAGCGATGGTCGGTCCAGTGGTGTGGTTGAAGGAGACATGGGGGCTTGTGGAGAAGATGGGGTCAAGCGTGTGACCGGCGGAGTGGGTGGGTTTTGTGATGAGTTGTCTGAGGACGAGGTTGGCTAGGTTGTCGATCAGGGTGGTGGAGTTGGTGTCATTCTCAAGTTGGTAGTTCAGGTCCCCGAGGAGGATGTAGTCCATGGAGGCGAGGCCATGTGTGCTGACGAAGTCGCGATGTAGGCGCTGAACTGTGGTCGGGGTCCGGGGGGTCTGTAGATGAGGGTTCCTCTGAGGGTGGAGTTGAGGTCGGTGTGGATCTGGAAGTGCAGGTGTTAGGCGGTGCTGAGGGTGTCATCGGTGTTGGTCGAGACTCTGAGAGTGTTCCTGTGGACTATGGCGATTCCTCCTCCTGCTCCATTGCTGCGGTCCCTGCGGGTGATCTTGTAGCCTTCCGGGATGGCTATGCCTATGTCGGGTGCTGAGGCGGGGTTCAGCCAGGTCTCCGTCAGGAAGGCGACGTCTGGGGAGGTTGAGTTGAGTAGGTCCCATAGTTCAACTGTGTGTTTGCGGGCGGAGCCGGTGTTGAGAAGGATGCATCTGAGGTGGTTGGGTTCTTTCCTGGTCAGCAGCATGGTGGGGTGGATGCTTGTGAAGCTGCAATTCCGGCAGGTGAAAGCTCCATGGGTGTGCTTCGGGGTGGCCAGAAAGTAGGTGTGTGATCGTCCGGTGTTGAGTGCGTGGAGGGTTCTGGCATCGAATCGGTGTCGGGCATCATGGCATACGCGGGGTCCAGGGGTCCTTGCGCTGGGCGCGGTCCAGGCACGGACGGGTGCAGACGGGTTTGCCATAGGCGTGCCTTTGTTGCGCCAGCGGCGCGCCTGCTGTGTGCGGCTGCTGCGCGGCCGCTGCATGGCCTCCGTATGAGGGGATGTGGGAGGGAGGAGCAGCTGGGAGGCGGGAGCGGGGCGGCACATGGGATTTCAGGGGGGCGGGGCTGCAGGGACGCAGCGGTGGAAAAAACAGGCAGGGGCCGCGGGAGAACTGGGCACAGGAAGGAAAAACAAGTTTAAGCAAGAAAACAAGTACAGGCACAGAGGAATAAAAACAAGTCTGGGCAAGAAAGCACGTACAGGCACAGAGTAATAAAAACAAGTCTGTGCAAGAAAACAAGTACAAATGCACGGAGGAATAAAAAGAAGTCTGGGCAAGAAAGCAACTACAGGCACAGAGGAATAAAACAAGTCTGGGCAAGAAAGCAAGTTAGGCACAGGGGAAAAATACAAGATTAGGCAAAACCAATGCAGGCAGAGCCGTGCAGCAGCGTGGGGAGCGACCTGTCTGCGAGCTGGGTCAGAGGTCGCAGATGGCCCCATGTCATACTACTCAGAAAGTGCCAACCTATGGGAAAAGATTATCATGTTCACAGATTAAGCTTTGATAAATCCTAAAGGCGACAGATTCATAACAGATTACCATCTTTTGAGCACCTGTTTTCTCTATTTAATGAAAACCAACAATGTAATAAGATGGACAGAGACCCTCCTTGAACCATCAGTACGGGTTAGCAAGGTCAGTGTTGGTTTTCTAACAAGCCTAAGGCCAAGAACCAGATTCAATTCTTCCAAAATATTACCACCATTTGACAAATTTACAACTTGTCATACATTGCTTGGGGCAAGTTTGCAAGAACAGCAGAGGTTGAGAGCACTCTGATATAAATTCAATGCAGAGACTAATGCAAAACACTCTCAGTTGAGATCATCGAAGAATAAAATCCACCTTTTCTCTTACGATAAAATGTCTTCCAATTGTAAATTTAGGTCATCGTAGCAATTAGGTCTGCACTTTTCCATCTCAAGTGACTATAATCAGGATATAAAATCAATCAAATGCACTTGGTGGTGGATAAATCATTTATTTACATTACTCTCTGTTAAAAGACAGCCTCAATGATCTCATCCTTATACAAGATAACGATATGATTAAACATATCTTCAGGATGCCTTTCTTTTGAGAATTACCTACCCCGATTTATAATTTAAGTACTAGCAATCTACTACCGTTGTATTTGATAACGGTTATCCCACCTTTAAAAAAATTGCTTTCATCTAACTCTTCCAAGCTGAAATGTAAATTTTGTCATTGTATCCCCCACATAAAGATGCATCAACAAACGTCTTCACCTTTCTAAACAGCGGGCATTCCTCTCTGGGCCTCAGGGCATGAACCACTGCAGTCAAATCTGTTTTTCTGCAATATCCCTTCTTTGTGGATAAAAGAAAACTGAAGGGATTAACACATACCCTCACTAACTCTTATCCACTCTTCTCTCACTCATTCTCACTCAGTCGCTTAGTCTTACTCTTTCCCTCATTCTCACCAATTCACACTCACTCATTTACATAACAAAATGCGATGCAGGGCACGGAACTAAATTAATTTTATTAATTTAATTGTTTACTTACCTGCAATCATCCAGATTCCGGTGTTTACCACCCCCTACCCTGTCCCTCCCCTGCCCCGCCTGCCTGCCCCACCGCAACTCCCTCCACAGGCCGCGGCTGGAAAACCCCCTCAGAAGTTCTGTAACCTGCTGGGTTTCCAGCTCTGACGCTCAGTAACTGAGGCTCAGTGAGTGCAGGGCTGCTACTCTCACCGACAGGGTGTTTGTAACTGAGCAGGCCAATGCCGCCAGTACGAGGCCTAGATTTGGGGCACAGAACCTGTGTCTCTGTCCTCATTGGGGTCTGACAGCCTGCCAGTGCAGAGCGCGTCCTCTGCACCCAGCTCTCTCTCTCACACATACAGCTCTCTTACACACACCTAGCTCTCACAAACATCGTTTCCAGCCCCACCCCTGTCGTGTGTGTCAGCCCGGGCTGAGACAGCTTCCCGTGGACAGCCACAGCCACACCCGGTACTTCACAGGTCTTTAAAAGACCATTTACATGTTATTGAGGCTTTGTTGCTTTTCGCCCCTTCTCAGAGCCCCTGCAGCTCCACTCTGCCTGTTGCTGGAAGACTTAGCCCCCCCACCCCCTGGAATATTTATTAGCGTGTTCTTGAGTTCACAGCCTCGAACCACATCCTTGACAAACAGCTTAATTTGAAGAGGTATTGGACTTTTATATTATTCACAAAACATCTTTTTGTATTCCAGGAAATCTTGAAAATTCTCATGTGTAAATGAGGCAGACATTCCTATGCACAAGTGATATTTCTTCTGATATAGGAAAATATATTTTTCTCTTCATTAATTGCTATGTAGCAAACTAAGTGAGTTTGTTTACTTCACAGGTAGGTCCTATTATTTTTATTTACATTGGTCTGTCATTCCCAAGGTAGGTTCATTTATCCTGTATAAATCTGCCCCTTCACTTCAGAAGTATGTCCCTCTTTTCTGTGTAGATTCCCCTTTTAATTCCCGGGCAGTTCTACTTATGGCTGTGTACAGTTCTCTTTAATTTCCCAGGTAGTCCCCTTATTCCTGTGGCACGTTTCTTTTAGTTCTCAGGCAGACCCCTTTATTCGAATGTACAGTTGCTATTTTTACTTCAGGGGTAAGTCCCCATATTTGTACACCCATCACTCGTTTACTGCCACAGGCAGGTCAATTTATCCTGTGTATAGCTGTTCTTTTACTTCAGAGTTATGTGCCCTGGGCAGGAACCTTACTGCAGTGTAAAGCTCTTTTTTACTTCACAAGTAGAACTCCTTACCATTTCTGCAGCTTTTTTTCTTTCCTGGTATTTCCCTTATTTCTGTGCACATCTCTTTTCCTACCCCAGAAGGTCAGCAGAATTCCATTACATACATTCAGTTGGGTGACTGCGTCATTGTTTGTGTGTAGTGCTGAGATACAGTCAAAATGTACACAGCACTTTATAAAAACACAAGTTCTTAAGCTGAAAATTTGTAAGCCGACACTTATATTGTTACAAACAAAACTACACGTTCCATAATGTGATTTGCTTTTGGCATAAAATTCAGGACTGGCTGAAGATGTCACTCGTCACCTTGTGTCCCGCTAGAGTACTGCAAACTATACAGACTCCACAATATGGTACCACAAGCATAAGCCGGTCGTGACTTCTGAATCATCAGTACTTTGTTTTGAAAGTAAATCTACAAGTCCCATAATGGTGTTCCCTAAGAAGCCAGAACTAAAAGTGCCCCAGGTGACAAAAGGCTGCAGAGTGACAAACCGACCCACAAAACAGTTGTGGCATACATCAGGAGGTTTCACAAGCAACACAAAAGTAAACCCCAGCAATAAACATACAACCATCGACCAAATAAAAGTAAATTTTCTAGCATCAATAATCTGAATTGGCTGAGCTGCCCACATCCTACATGAAGTGATTTGACACCTTTAGAAGAAAATAAAAAAATTACCAATGTTGACTGTATATTCTCAGTTAAGAGCCCTAATACCAGAATTAGAACTTTAACAAAAAGTGTAATCCTGGGACATCACGTTTGTTGTACACGTTCTAGATTGTAAATTTAGGAAATTAAAATAAGTGACAACCAATTGTACAGTGTTGACAATTATTTTTGTAATTATATCTTCCCACCCAATTCCCCATTACATCATTGCTGGTGTACTCTGGTTGAAACCAGGCCCCAAACTAACTGAAGACCTTTGTTCAAGGTACGTCTTCTGTGGATCTAAATTAGCTAAATCAAGTGGGTGACATCTTTCACACTGGCAAGAAAAAATCATTCTGCAAAGGGCCAGGAGGAAGGCAGGCCGGGTCATTCAGCTTCTTGTAAGAGACGGAGGGCGTGGTGGCTTTTTTTGCTTGTGATAATTGTTTTTTGGGATCCGCTCTGTGCGTCCAGTCGGGAAACGATTAAACTTGCATGCAAAAGTTATGTTTGTGCCTAGAGTATGAAGGCAAAGGAGCCGCTGCAGCAGTTATACTCTAGAACGTACCTGTGTATGTGTTTAATCACCTCAACACGCATGCACAGATAAACACATATATAAATGGAGAAAGACACTGAGCTATCGAGAGGAGTACCCATCCGTGCTGTTTTGACTCTGCATAGAATAAGGGAATTATTTAATTCTGCAGAATGTGTATTTGCGTTTTATAATATTTCAAACAGAATGTGAGTGGATATAAGGCCGTTGTTGTGGGGATGTTTGAAATAAGCATTGAGTTTCCCCCTTCTATTTTCCCAATATCCCTCCTCTCAGGCACTCACTTTGACACTGGATCCACCCTGGCACCCAGGACCCCTGCGCTTCCTCTGGATGCTGGACGCCTAGAACTTGAGAAACCCAGGCTGCCCTAAATAGTGACCTCCAACCCTTTTAATCAGCCCCTCACCTGTATTGCATTGTATTGTAGAACTGCTATAGAAATCTCCTGTCTCTTTTAGAGGCCTCAAGGTGCTTTCTGTTTGGTCGAGTGAGTAGCTACTCTGTTTTGTATCACTGCAGGAGGGGAAGGGTTGGTAGAGGTGCCTGCTGCAAGCAGACCCTACTGAGGTCCTACTCTACAGGGTAGGACCCCCATGCAGTAATAATATTACTGCAATCGAGAGGAGAATTGAGAATTCAGGAGCAAATAAATTTGGCAAAATATGCAGAATAGCCATCGCTAGAGCATGGCAGCCTTATTGGGCACACAAAGGACCTCTCCTTGCCTCTGCTGTGGGTGAACCCCTACCCTTGACATGTGCCCTGGTCTGATCTCAGCCATGATCTGGACACAGATTGCTGCTGTCCTTTTTTGATGGTCAATGTTGAGATGGCATTTTCACAGATAAAAGTTTACCTCGGAAGAAAGGGGCAGCGCGCATGACCAAAGACTCACTGAAGAAGTATTGTATGGTGTAGTACAAAAAGTTTGATTTGTAGAAATGTATTTGGTCCTCATATACACTGTATGTACACTGTCTATATACCATGCACTATCCGTGCAGAACCGCTCCATAAACACCGGAAAAACACTGTTTCTGTTGTTTTCAATGGTGTGAAAATGTGTAACCACTGATAACCGCTAATTCTTTAAGGTATTGAAATCACTGGAAAACACTGAAAAAACCCCACCAGAATTTACCAAAAATAGAAACTGAAAACAGGAAAGCCTAAACATAATAGTACAAATAAAAGTGATAATTGAGGCATGCATTTTTTATTTTTTTATAAATAGTTAGATTGATGTCACCATGTGACATCTGGCTGCATTTTAACTAGTAACGAAAAAGGCTTTAGAACCAAATATTTAACGGGGGCGTGGCTTGTGCGCCGCTGCGGAATGGCGGACTGCGCTTGAGCTCCGGCGAGTCGGGAGCCGTCAGGAAGGATTGCGGTTCAGCCGAGATGAGAAGTGTGGCCATAACTAGTGCAAACGCCATCGGAATATGCTGTGAACCAGCTGTGCGGCTTTCCGCTTTGTGGTTCTCTGTCCTGCTCTTCATTTGTGCCGCAGTAGCCTTTCCTCACTACGAGCCCGGCAGCGCCATTTTATATTTTAGTGGCGGCGCTCCTGTTTTTTTTGTCACCTGACAGGCAAGACATTATTTATCCTTCCCTTTACTGAAGACTTGGTGATGTTTTTGATACAGCACCTCTCTGTATCTGCTTAGGGGTTGTTTTCCTGCAATATTACCCCGTTTTTTAATTCATTTATGAGGCGATTGTTTGAGTCTCCGTACACCGTCTGTCTGCAGCAATGAGGTTATGCACTGCATACCAGAGCATACGGTGAGCTATTGACGCTATCTAGGTGTCTTTAATTAGTCAACCTGGTATTTCTACAGCACGGAGTACTTTCCTACATCTCTTGGAGACATATGGCCGCCATTTTGTGCTCTGCAGGAGTAAATGCCGTTTTCCCCCTCAGCTATTAAGTTTTATGTTTTGCTACATATTTCTGAAAATGTCTTTCTCACTATGACCCTGCCGGTCTGCCACTAAGGAGTATTTTTTGGACACTGTTATTGCATCTGTTTTACTATCTGTGCCATTTTAGCGGTGTGGCAATGGTCCTACTCTGCTTCTTTACAGCTTATACCTTATACTCAGGATAACTGCATGTTTTCTTTCCGCTATTTGGATGACTCTTAAGGCGGACGCCCTATTGATGTTGTGAGTCATTATATCCTGAATAACCTACTGCTTTTTCAGAAGTTCTGTCTCTTCTCTTTTTTACCGGATTTCATAACAGATTTTCTTGGGTGCTTATTGGTTCTTCTTGTGTTTATACCTTATGGCTGACCCCATGGGTCCTTCTCCCAATACCAATACTAAAGACTCAAAAGGTGCCCTGAAGAGGTCCAAACAAACCTCCCCTACTCCGGAGTCATCTCAAAAAGAGACTAGTTCCACATTGGATACCATTTTGTCACGTCTAAATGATGTCCATGATATTGCACAATCTACTAAGACCAATACTGACTTATTACAAGTTGAGGTAGCGGCTATCAGGAATGATTTCAAAGCACTATCTCTTCGGGTTACAAATGCGGAGACACGTATTAGTGGTGTGGAGGACACTGCGCAACAGCACTCTAAGTCTCTACAACAGATGGAACGCTCAATTGCGGCATTGCGGAGAGATCTCACGGAACAGGAAGATCGCAATCGTAGAAGCAATCTGCATATTTTTGGCCTACCGGAAGATGCAGAAAAATCAGCCTCCTCGATGATAGACTTCCTATACCAATGGCTTCCATCTACCTTACAAATTTAATTTCAGAAGGATTTTGAAATTGAACGGACTCATCGAGTACCAACTTTTAGGCCCAAGTCCTCATCCCATCCTAGGGCGGTCATTTTTAAACCGCTCCGTAATCAACATTCAGAATAAATTTTGGCTCACATGAGGAAGATCAAGGTGGTGAATTGGGAAGGTCATCGGATTGCTATATCGCAAGACTTTGCCAGAGACACTGTCATTCGAAGGAAAGTTTTTCTTAACTTGCGAAGACGTCTCCTGGACATGAACATCCCCTTTTCCTTTGCTGGTCCTTCGAAATTTTGTATCACCTTTAAGGGCAGGTCACGAATCTTTGATGAACCCTCTGATCTTTCTTAATTTCCGGTTAATCAGTCTGAATCTCAGATGGACTCTTCTCCTGCTCCTGGTCCTTCAGGATCTTGATTCCTTGTTTTTCTATGGAGTTTTACTTCCTGATGTCTAGGCGTGTAACATGTTTCAGATATACATGCGAAGATTTTTCCTTTCTAGTTTTTGAGAAGGTTTTCATTAGTTTTCTAGTTAATAGGCTGTACGCGGTTGTTGAGGTAACTGTTTTTCTGTTGTTTTCGTCTCTCCTTTTGATTTTCTTACCTCTTCCATTTTATGTTACCTGTTGTCATTACTACTTCAGGTTTACTACTTCCCTCTCTTCATGTTTTCCTTTCTCTATATTGTGGTTAATTCTTTCTTTCTTTTCATGTTTAAGGATATATGTTGCTGAGCCTCAATGTCCCTGGTGGTAGCTTCTCCTTTTTCTTTGATGTGTTGTTCTTCTTTCGGTCTCTCTGTTTATTCTTCTTATACCATTCATGTTCTTGGTGGTTGTTTTCGATGTTTTTTTTAGTTGCACAATGATTGTTCTTCTTTTTTTTGTTGTGTTGCGTTTTTTCTTACGCTGGTATTTTTCCTTCCTTTCTTTCGTGTTTAGCTGTTATGTTTTATTTTCTTTAGTTTGTTTTTATTGATTGTTTGGTAGATATATTTATGTTTCATTATATGTGCTCATTTTCTTCATTTTGTTCTTTTACATATTGATATGATTATATTATTTCATTTCAATCTATCTCTAGCTTATTTGTTATGGATTAACGCTTCTTCCTGGTTCCTGTTCACTAGTCTGATCTTTTCTTCTGGATATTAGAATGAAATTATATGATGTAGATATTTGAGACTGATGTATTTTGTTTCATGTTTATATATTTATCCTTCTTGTTTAATCAATTCTTTTTATTTATTATGAATGTTAGGTATACGGTTCATACTTATATACTACATATTTCGTTAAGTATTTTATTCTTCGTGATGAAATTGTATTTATTGATATTTCTAGTTCGTATTTATTCATGATGTTTTTATTATACTATATATTGCGATTTTATTCTTCTAGTTTTTCTCTCTCCTATGCATTATAATGTATATTGACACACTTCTTTTATCACCCTTTATGCCTTTTTTTTAATTTATATTATCATCTAAGATGGGGTTTTTGGATCTTCTACTTTGTCCTTCCTGGTGGTCCCCTTGCTTGCCCCTCCATGTCCCCCCTGGTATGATTTTGGTCCTTTATAGACCTCCCCTGGTGGGTCTTTTTCTCTTTGCTTTTCTATTCCTCTTTCTGCTTTTCTCTTTCCTCTTTCTTCTTTCTACGCTTTCTTTTCTCTCTTTCTCTTTCTTTTCCTGGATCTCCTGTTGGTGCCTCCCTTTGGTGGGGTTTATTGTAGGTCTTTGGATGGCGGTCTTGGTTTTTGTATTGTGTCCTTTGTTCTCAATGCCTTACGGATTTAATGTTTTTGTAAGATTATGCCTGGTTTGAATGTTGTCTCCATGAATGTTCGGGGGTTAAATCATCCGGTGAAAAGATCCAAAATTCTGGATTACGGTAAATCTTTATCTTCGGACTTGGTACTACTGCAGGAAACGAAAGTATCTTACAAAGAGCCTTTGTTGCTGAGGAAAGAGTGGGTCCTTGATGTTGTGTGTTCTGATGCTCTGGGCAAAAAGAATGGTGTGATAACACTCATTTCTAAGACTTCTGGTTTATCGGTGGTCTCTGCTGAACATGATTCTGAGGGCCGTTGGTTGTTGTCTAGACTTTCTGATGGTGTTGTTGATCTTTATGTTTTTAATATTTATGCTCCCAATAGTGATGATCCTTCATTTTGGCGGGTGATCACTAAAAAACTAGCTGACACACCGCATAAAGGCAATCTAATAGTTGGGGGTGATTTCAATTTACCAATGGACCCTTTGTTGGATAGGAACTCTGCTTTTTCGTTCCGTCCTCCCAGAGCTCACAAACAAATGTTAAACATGTGCTCCTCTGTTAATCTTCAGGATATCTGGCGTCTTCATAATCCTACAGGTAGTGATTTTTCTTTCTTTTCCTCTCCTCATTCTAGCTTTTCTCATATTGATTATCTTTTGGTTCACTCGTCTCTTGCGCAATCTTCATCTTCCCCGTACATCCATCCTATTCTTGTCTCAGATCACGCGGCTGTTTCCTTTTCTCTCTTAAACTTTGCTCCAAAAAAAGAACCTCGTTCTTGGAGATTAAATACAGAAATTTTGGCTTTACATGAAGAAATTGAACATTTCTTTTCTGATAATGAAGGCTCAGTTAGCTCTCCAATAGTGTTGTGGGATGCATTTAAATGTACACTTAGAGGTCAAATTATTAAAGTTATGGGGAAAAGAAATGCTGTTATTAAGAAAGAACTTAAAGATTTAGCAGTTGGTATTAAACAACAAAAGCTTCTTTTTCGAAGTTCTAAAGACAAACAACTATTACAAACCATTAAAAACTTAAAGTATTCCTATAATACTATTGTTACCAAGAGAGCTCACATTGGAGTTTAGGCCCAGAAATCCATGCGTTTACTATTGAAGAATCGTGCTGGTAAGATTTTAGCAGCGACGTTGAAATTTCAGGAATCTAATTTTAAGTCTTCTCAGATATCTTCTATTAATGATAGCTCTGGTGTTAAAAAATTTCAGACCAACGAGATTCCTGAAGTTTTTCGTGAATTTTATAGTAAACTCTATACTCCCACTAATCAATCATCCTTTGAACAATGCCAAGATTTCTTAAAGTCAATCCCTATTCAGTCTGTGTCAATGGAGGATGGTGTAAAATTGGGTGACTCGATTACGTCGGAGGAAATTATACATGCAATTAAAGCCACACGTTCGGGTAAAGCTCCCGGTCCTAATGGATTTCCCATTATGTTTTATAAAATCTTTCTTCCTTCTGTTGTTCCTCGCCTTAAGTCTGTTTTTGATGCTTTTATTCAAGGAGGTGCGGTCTCAGGTTCTGCGGCGGATGCTACTATTGTGGTGATCCCAAAAGATGGTAAAGATCACTCAGATCCCAAAAATTACCACCCTATTTCCCTTCTTAACATGAAAGCAAAGATTTTTGCCAAAATACTAGCTAAGTGTTGAGAATCCTATATTCCTAATCTTGTTCATCCATCTCAGACGGGCTTTGTCAAGGGTAGACTTGCTAGAGACAACATTCGTACCTTTTGCCATATTTTGGATACAGCTAAGCGGTCTAACCTTCCAGCAGCTGCTCTGGCCCTTGACGCCGAGAAGGCTTTTGATAAGGTTTCTAGGCCCTTTTTACATGCTGTCCTTCATGCACATAATCTTGGAGATTCTTTTGTTAATATGGTTATGTCTTTATATGCCCAACCTAGAGCAAATATAAGAGTCAATGGGGCTATGTCTGAGTTTTTTAGTCTTTGTCAGGGCACTAGACAAGGTTGTCCTTTGTCTCCGCTTTTGTTTTTATTATCTATTGATCCGCTCCTTAGATTAATTGATCTCCACCCAGATATTAAAGGGTTTACTTTCGGCTCACATTACATAAAGACAGCTTATGCGGATGACGTTCTCATTTTTTCTGATGATATTTTCTTGGCCATTCCCGCTATTACAGATACTATCACTCTTTTTTCTAGTGTTTCTGGGTATACCCTCAACAGAGATAATACGGAAATGTATCCATTGAATGCTTACTGTTTCCCAGCACATATGGGTACAGCAGGTTGTAATTGGCAATCCAAACAGCTTAAATATTTGGGGATTTGGTTCTGTAGTACTCTTTATGATACAGTGGCTTACAACGAAGCTCAAACTCTACTTAAAGTGCGTCATCTTTTGGACGCCTGGTCCCCAAGCATATTTCTTGGTGGGGTCGTCTCCAAACTTTAAAATTGATGATCACACCTATCATTAACTTCGTGTCCTCTATGCTCCTTGTAAAATTATCTTCTTCCTTTTTTCATGAGATTGACTCCCTTACTTCTAAATTCCTCTGGAATGATAAGAGAGCTAGAATTGCATATAAATGTTTAAGGAAACCTTATGATATGGGTGGTTGTAATTTTCCCGATTGGGAGAAATATCAGGTTGCTTTCTTAGCGTCTCAAGGGGCTCTATGGTTTTCCTCTATCCCGGGTCACACGCCTTCCTGGGTGTTGATTGAGCAAGCTCTTTCTTTTCCCTTGCCAACCTCTTCCTTTCTTACCTCATCCACCTTATCTATTCCGTTCTCCCGTACGATCATCCTAGATACCATTACAGCAATTGGGTCAATTGATAAGAAAGTTGCTACCCCGATTCATAAATCGAGGTGGTCTTCATTGTGGCGTAATCCTAGAATCAAAATTATTATTGATCCCACGTTGATAATTTATTGGGCTTCTAAGGGGATTACGCTGGTTCGTCATCTCTATGATTCCAATAATGATCCGTTACCCTTTTCCTCCTTAGCTCAGCAATTCTCTCTCACTAATTTAGACTTTTACACCTTTCTAAAAAATAAAAGTTGCTCTTGCTAAATTGCGTCTGGATCCTAATTCTCCTACTATTGCGTTGTTCCAGTTGTGGCTTAGATCTGGGCAGGTGGCTTCGAAAATGTATAAATTTCTGTCTCCCACTTCCTCTGCCTTGGTCATCGTTACACAACAGAAATGGTTACATCATTTTGATCAGGAACTCACTGAACATATATCTCCCGAATCCTGGCAGTTGATTGGGAAGCTTTCTCTTTGTAATAAAATTGCCCCTTCTTCAATTCAATCTAAATTCTTCTCTATCAATCTTCTTCATTGGACTCCAGTGCGCTTACACTCTCTGAATCTGAAGGACGATGATCTTTGTTGGAGTTGTGGTCTGACTGCTGGTGATTATCCCCATATGATTTTTGAATGTTCACTTTTGCAACCCTATTGGGATTTAATACATAAACATCTTGTGTTAATTTTTCAATCTCAATTCCAGCTTTCCTTTCCCATGATTATGTTGGGCCCATTGGCTTCCCGAATACCTCTGCCCTGGGACTCCTTAGAGCTACAATTACTGGATCTTTTATTGACTGTAGCTGTTAAAGTGATTCTTATGGAATGGAAGTCTTTTTCTTCCATATCATACCATACTTGGTGGGCATGGGTCTCTTTTTTAAGAAGTGCACACACTTCGGTAGATGAGGCTCATCTTTCCCCTACTATCTCTAGTGGTGTTTGGGGAGCTTTGGATACATATATGGATTTGGCTTTGAAAGGGTTGGTTGATCAGTATCCCTTTGCATCGTCTGGTTGATTGTTGTAATTGTTGTGCATATGTGGCATGGCAGGAGTTCCTTCCTTTCCTTCCCTTCACTCTTCTCTCTCCCCCCTTGTATTCTTTTCTACCTTCTCTTTTTCTTTCTCTCACTGTCTTGTTTTTCGCACTATTTCTTTTTTCCTGTTTCCTTTCTCTTTCTCCATATATTTCTTCTTATATCATGGTGATGCTTTTGATGGTTATTGAAGTTCCTTTGTATAACCCTTCTTTCTTTCATATTATCCATATGTAATATTTAAGACGACTTATTTGTGACTAGACCAAGAGATATATTATTCTTCTTGACTTTCCATCATTTGTATCACTTTTTATTGTATTTAACTATTTATATACTTCTTAAAACTAATGAACTTATTGAACAAAAAAAAAAGAACCAGATATTTAACCTCCAGATTTACTCACGGTTTAGCTGAGATGTAAAAGCCACAAACCAAACCTTAGGAGCTGGAACAATAAAAATTGAACCATGTATTTTGTGCATCATTTTGGCTGTTTCACCATCCGCACTGGGGACGTTTTAGACTCAGTGTGTGATAGAACAGCAAAGCTTTGCACCTTGAGGTGGACACAGTCGCACATGGTGAAGGCACTCACCACTTTATACTTCATCCTATCCTGTTAACATGCACTGTCCTCAGTGACTGTCAGGGCAGGGGCGAGAGAGGGATTAAGGGGGGACCAATAGATGGCATACATCACTCCATTATTCTAGGTGATTAAATTGGACACAGTCTCCGTTCCTCCTATTTTACTGGATTTGTGAGTTGTATAATTCTCGCATTTGTTGGAATTCATTAAAAACAGTGCTGTGCTAATGGCAGAAGCTGCAGCAATTCGTATGCAGTGTAGGAGCCGAAAGGCAGCATAGGGCCTGTTTTTGATGGAGTGATCTTGAAGGGGCGAAGGTAAAGCAGATATACATGCATTTGGTATTGGTATTGGTATGTATATTTATAGAGAGCAATTATCACCTGCAGGTCTCTAAGCGCTGTGGAAGGAGAGAAAAAACGGAACCTAGCCACCCAGCACAGGGACAGAAATTAATCTGACCCCCACGCCTCTTGGCAGAGAACCGTTTTCAACTTCTTCCTGAATGCAAGAAGAGCGAGCTCTTTACGCACGATCTCTGGTAGCTTGTTCCATAAAGGGGCAATGACAGTTGAAAAAGCTCTGCCCCCTTTGGTAGCCAGCCTGAAACGCTGACACTTCAGCAGGCAAGCCTCTGAGGACCGAAGCGTCCGAATGGGAGTGTACAGAGCTAGGCGATCTTTTACATACTGTGGGGCTTGGCCATGAATGGCCTTATGGGAAATGCAAAGGCCCTTAAACTTGGCTCTCTGCCTCACCGGGAGCCAGTGCAGGTGCTGCAGGAGAGGGGTGGCATGAGCTTTCCTGGGCAGTTTAAAAATCAGCCTGGCCGCATCATTCATGGTAACCTGGAGCCGACTCAGTAGTTTCTCCGGAAGGCCGATGTAAAGGGCATTACCATAGTCCAGGCGAGAAATTATCATCGCCGACACGATCAGTCTAAGAGTGGAAAAACTCAAAAGAGGGGCAAGCTTGCGGAACTGTCTCATCAGGCCCGTGCATGCTCCCACTACTGCAGACACCTGATGGGACATAGACAGATCAGCATCTATCTTAATTCCAAGGCTCTTTACGACCAAGGCTGGGACTGGGCTAGCGCCCAGCTCCTGCGGCCAAAAAAGGTTACTCCACGGATTGAGCGCGGTGGCAATGGCCAAGACCTTATACTTGTCCGGATTGATTTTCAGAATTTTTGCATTTGTCATGGGAGGGATTACAACATGATTGCAGGGAGAAACATTCTTAGAAATAATGAGTTATCTGAATTTGCAAGTGAAATACATTTTTTAGAAGAAACTTTTGAAGAGGGCATGAATCAAGAAATAAACATTCTTACCCTTTTTAAATTGAATTTCTGAAACGAAAATGTTTTCTCTCTAGATAGGTGGGCAATTGAAATGCAAAGACAATGATTCAAGAGTCATGTTTTGGTACATTTATTCAATTTAATTTGGATAGGGAATTTAATTTGATCTGAGAAATACATTATCTGGTACAAAGGTCAGGTCACGCAATACAACTCGAAAAAGGCAACATTGTTTTAATAGCATTAACGAGAAATAAAGCTTGTTTAACAGGATAGACAGGCTGGAGTTTTGTGAGAAACCACGACTCACCAGAGGTATTATGGGAACAGTAACTGAACTGAATCTGCGAAAGATACATTTTCAAACGAATGATGTACCTTTAATGCCTGCGAGGTAACCTGGGATTCTGTGATACAAAACAACTCGGGAGAAACTTTTTGGCGAGCCCTGATGCATTGAATTTGCGAGAGAACACTTTATTTACCGGATAGACAAGCTATCACCATGCATAATATCACATTTGAGAGACATTTCTGTGAACACAGCCACTCCAGGGTTTTTTATAAAGAAACAATACTTAAACGCAAAAAAAATTGGTAACTCTGAACTGATTGCATGACAGAAAAATATATTTTCTTTCTGATGAAAAGCGTTCTGTAAGTACTCAAAAGAGTAAAATTTTTAGGAACACAGACTAAATTGAATTTATACCCGAAAATAGCATTTATAAAAAACAAGACAGATCACAGTTGTAAGAGTTAGCTTAACTTGAGGGAAACATTGATTAGACTGAATTGTGCATGGTTTAGTGCGACCTGGAACCATGTCAGCTACCGACATTTCTGCACACACTTGGCCGTTGCTGCTTTTGGGACTGTTTACTAAATCCAAAATCATTGCTTCAGTGATTGCATCAAGAATTACAATGTGGACAGCTCAAAAGCCAGCACTTACAAGTTAACTACAACGTCTTGCAAGTCCATTTACGCAGTATCATCATGCAAGGTTGAGAAGTGCACAACTTCTTCAACAAGTGTTGAGATCGGCATAGATGAGAACTCACAGAAAATAAAGCACCAGCAACAACAAGAGACTTGTCATCTGATGTAGGAGCACGGGATACTCCAACCCTTCCACAGCAACTCCACAACTCCTAAGGAGATTTACCAAATAGCAAAATCTCTCCTCCAATTGCCAGAGACACCAAAGGAGCACCACAACACTCAGGCTCACTGCGACGAGCTAGCGGATTTCTTCTACCAAAAAATTGAAATTATTAATTCCTCCTTCTCGCTAAACACCCCCCTGACCGGCTGCTCTCTAGACCCAGACCCCTTGTCACCATCCCCCTCTACACTCTCACACCTCCCACCCCTGGATCTCGGTAATTTAGAGACAATCATGCAGCAGGTCAAATCAGGCTCACCCAAGGACCGGCCCCCCCGCAAGCTCTTCTCTCGGTCACCAGTCAGATCTCGCCCATTATTCTGGACCTACTCAACACCTCCCTCCACGTTGGAAACAAGCCATGGTCAAGGCCCTTTTAAAGAAACCGAGCCTGGATCAAAATAACCCCTCCAACTACAGACCCATTTCTCTGTTACCCTGGCTCAGCAAACTACTAGAAAAGCATGTTAACGCAGTCGTGACAAACTTTCTAGAATCCAATGCCATACTTGACCCCTCACAGACGGGCTTTCGGCCACTTCACGGGACAGAAACGGCTCTGGTCGCAGTGACGGAGGAGGCAAGAAGGATCTTGGACAACGGTGGGTCGACGGCCATCGTTCTCCTCAACCTTAGTGCCGCCTTCGACACTGTGAACCACAACATTCTTCTCCACCGTCTTAGCAGAATAGGCATCTCGGGAACAGCAATCACCTGGTTGAGATCTTTTCTCACAGACAGTTCGTTCCAGGTATTTGAGAAAGAATACGCCTCCCCCAGCAAACCCCTGAACTGTGGGGTGCCCCAGGGTTCTTCCCTGAGCCCCACCCTTTTTAATGTTTACCTAAGCCCACTAGCCGAGGTCGTCCGCCCTTTTGGAGTAAACATTATCACCTATGCGGACGACACGCAGCTACTGGTAGCTCTGGACCCCCCATTCAATTCTCACCATAGCCTACACAAATGCCTGGAAGCAGTCGCCGCATGGATGACTGCATCATGCTTAAAACTAAACGGGGAGAAAACAGAGATTATGCTCTTGGGAAATACCATCAATAAGCCCATTGAACTAATCTGGCCCCTCTGTCTAGGCTGTCCCCCCCTACCTAAGGAACAAATCAAAAGCCTCGGCATATGGCTGGACAGAGCACTCAACTTCAACTACCAGGCAACTAAGCTATCTGCCATCTGTTTTGGGCTCCTAAGACTACTACGCAAGATCCTCCCCCTTCACCCCTTCCACTCAAAACGGATTATGGTACAAGGGCTTATCCTATCTCGCCTGGACTGCGGGAATGCCCTATACCTTGGAGCTCCACAGTCCACACTGAATAAACTCCAAATCATCCAAAACTGCGCCGCCAGGACCCTGCTCGAGATCCCCCGACGAGTTTCAGTCAAAGCCCGCCTAAAAGACCTCCATTGGCTCCCTGTAAAATCTAGAATTGAATTCAAGGCCATGTGCATCGCCCATCGGTCTTATTGGGGAACAGGGCCCTCTATTAACCGTCCGCTTGTAAAGGCCTACCACCCCAGTAGACACCTTAGATCCGGGACCTCTCACCTTACCTTAGTGCCTCGAATCAAGAAAGCGAGATGTGGAGGCCGCTCACTCTCCTACAACCTGGCCAAGATCTGGAACACGTTCCCCCTCGCAATCAGATCAGAGCCTAAACTGCTGATATTCCGAAAACTTCTCAAAACCTGGCTTTTTAACAACCCGGTATAAGTCCCAGCAACTCTGCTTTAGACCTAAACCTCCGCAGCGCTGGGACGCCTTAGGGTTGCCATCGCGCTATATAAATTGTCTTACAATACAATACAATACATGTCACAGGCGGCCACATGGAGGGTGATTACAATGATAAGTAGGCTGTCAACACTGCCAGCCCTCCTCGACACCAGTGACACTCTATATCCAACTGTACTGCCGTGGACCAGAGATGAGAGGAAGTCAACATCACCACCAACCACAGTACCAGAAGAGTGATCCATCGTTCTGACAGGCTGATGAAATTTCATTTGAGGGAAAAGTTTTTTTTTAAGTGAGTAAATCAAAAGGTGAGTTAGGGTTTTGGTAAAAAAGTGAGTAAAGTGGGAGAGTAAGTGAGGTGTTTGAAAAAGTGAGTAAAGTGGGACGGAAATAAGGGGTTTGAAAAAACAATGGGAGTAAAGTGGAAAGGGTAATAAAGTGGGAAGAGAGCAAGGAGTTTGAAAAATAAATGGAATAAAGTAGAAGTGTGAGTAAGGAGTTTGAAAATAATGGGAGCATGGCAGGAGGGGGAAAGGGGTTTGCAAAAAAATGGAAGTAAAGCAGAAAGGGAAGTAATTGGTTTAATAAACATTAGTAAAGTGTGTGGGTGTAAGTGGTTTGTAAAAATCAGGTAAAGCTGGAGGGAGTAAAGGAGTTTGAAAAAGGGAGTAACTGGGAACAAGGGGTTTGTAAAAAAATGTAGGTAAAGAAGGAGACCTCCTTAAAAAGAATTAAAAAATGAATATAAAGCAGGAAGGGGAGTAAGCGGTATGTAAAAAACAAGGGAGTGAATTGGGAATAGTTATAAGGATATTAAAAAAGGGACAAAAGTGAGAGAGGGCGTAAGGAGTTTGAAAAAAAACGTGTGTAAAGTAGGAAGGGAAGTATAACAAGGGGCCTGGAAGAGGGTTTCAAAAAACGCGAGCTAAGTTGAAGAACCACCCCACCCCCCCGGACGAAATTTAAACAAGAAAAAAACTAACATTTCTTAAAGCATTTACCAACCGGATGAAAGCCATTCTAAAAGATAAAATCGTCAGCAATGATTGCACGAAATAAATCCGCCCTGAACCATTTTCTTCATATAGGAATTTCGGCTATATCACATACAACCACCAGACGAGGTTCAAAAGGTGTATACCGTAAACTTTTATTCATGTATACACTATATCTAGCATACAGAGTCCAAGCACTGTTACTTCCCTGTAACATATACAACAAGAGCGCAACTTGCACAAAGTGGGTAAGAAGTTTTTCTCCTGTGCAAAAGACACATGAATATTCGAGATAACCATCCAGGGGCCATACTATGTATCAGGGTGCACTTTCCCCGTTTGCGCCTGGTGCACCTTAAATCAGGTGTGCCGGGCGTAATCAGTGAAAGTGCGCCCTATTACATAGCATGCACTACCCCCAGGGCAGCCCCGAACTCGTGCTGCGCTGGAGGAAGCGCATTCAAGGGAAATATCCGTGTTTCACTGTGCAGGTGGCAACCAGGCTACACTTTGAAGGGGGATTAGATATCCTCTTGCAGGAGGGTGCAGTCTGCAAGGGGATTTCTGGTTACCCCCTGCAGAGGGCTGCTCTCAGGGTGCAGACTGACACTGCACCACCTTTTAGGTGGCACATTGTCAGTGCGCCTCCTGAGAGGTTCTTGACCTCTGTGCCCGTGTCTGTAATACAGCGCAGGTTTAGAGGCAAAGTGATTCCCTCATTTAAATGGGGCACGCCCCATGCAAATAAGGGAACACCCCCTGCAGATCGCTCTGGCGCTGTATGTGCACCAGCACTATCGCTCTTATAGAAGGGGCTGCACCAGGCCCGGACTGGCCATAGCGGGCACCGGGCAATCCCCCAGTGCGCCGCAAGGGTGGGGGCCGGTTTTGGGCCCCTGGGGGCCAATTTTGTTACAGGGCCATTTTTGCAGCATAGAAAATCGGCCCTGCAACAAAATCGGCCGGAAACCGTCCCTAGCAACGCTCTGCGGCACCTCCAACCCCCCGAGTGGGGAGGGGGGGGCCGGCCGAGCACTTTGCCAGGGCTGGTTTTGGTTCCCGGTCCGACCCTTGGCTGCACAAGCGTCTGGGGCCCCTTTTGTAAATACCGAAGTGCCCTGGGGTGTGCAAAGTGGGTGCAAACCCCTGTTGTGCCCCTGGGGCACTCGCTGTAATACGGCCAAGATCTAGTGTGTGAAGTTTGTTGGGGATCTGCTAAACGAGATGAATCGTTCAGGCAAGGGATGCAAAGGCCCAAGAAGTGTACCTCATCATTGCTGAATCGTATGAAGAGCCACGATAGGAGGCTTTCGTATCACGATGCATCAGTTCCTTGTAAATCTGCCCCTTTGAGTATGCAGCAGTGCGCCACAGTCTGACAGCTGAAGGGGAGAGTAGCTACCCACAGGGCCAATGCAAGCATTATTGCCATTGACAGTGAAGTGAAAGAAAGAAAAAACAAGTCCTCTGTCCTCTGGTTACCACTGGCCACTGAGTATTCGTGGAGGAAGAGAAGGTGTCCGAAGCTGTTAAAGCAGAACCTGCCTTACTACTGGTCACTCGGGTGAGGAAGGGGTGGGGGGATGCACCCCTTGCATCACTCCCCTGCCCTCAGCTCCTTGGGACCTGCTTCGAGGCGGAGGCAGCGGCCTGCAGACTGTGGAGAACAACCTCCTTTCTGTAAGAAGCTAAAGGACCTGTCCTCCTGTGGTTTATAAAGGTTTTACTTCCTCCTCCTTGGTGAATAATGTTGGGACCATTTTATTTTTTTTATTTTGAAAGTTTTATATAGCGCGAACAAGATCTTTGCAGATATCAGAGCGCTTTACAAAGCATGGATACCAACAGGAGAGTAGATAACAGTCCATTGGGCATAGCGTGGTTGCAGGTAATAAGTGGGGTGAGGTAGGTACATGGGGGAGCATAGTAAAACAGGTACATCAATAATGCTAATAGTACAAATAAGTGGGAGCAAAGACAGTCAGGTAAGACAATACTTGACAAAGTGATGCTGTACTGTGCCCGCAATAGAGCGCAGGTGTCATTTCGCATCTTAAGCCCGGCTCAGTGTTCTGTATTTTTCTCTGTTTCAAACACACCAAATCAGAATGAACGACTTTGACCTTCCAGTCTGGATTACAGGCGCCACGCTTTACTGATTGCTTCCGCTTTGACAGTTTCCTTTTGGGAAATAACCACAGACGGGAGCGGAAGTGACAATCAATACACCGCAAAGAATCCGACTGACTGATGGTGCGCGGTCGAGATCAAAACTCACAGGTTCTAAGAGCTTAAAACTAACAGAGCGGCGACTAACAGACACTGGTCTTTCCCCTCGGGATCCTTTCAAACCCTGAAGGGAGTTCAGCTGCCTTAAGGGGTGGAATCAATTTCCTTTTTCTCGGCAAAAAACTGTGTTCTACTCGCCAATTATTCTCGTTGGTGACGTGTCATATTATTTGTAACCGGTTTTGTATCGGCAGGGATTTTTAATGGCACTGCTTTTTCATCACTTTTATAAGATTTAGAATCAATACAAGCCTTCCAAAATCTATGCGCATAAAATAAGTCCATCCTCCATACCAGCACCATAAAAGTATGCATTTTACAAGCGCTGCAAAATCACACAGAAATAAAAGCCTCACGTTCATGAATAAATGACTACGAACGACCATATTTCATTGTACTTATTCAGGTAAATGGCATCGTAAAAAAATTCTCGAAATATGTGCGGTCTGAATTTCTCGTAATGTACTGAGAAGTGCGGAGAAAATCTGGCGCTAGTTTATGTCCAGTGAGCGTTTTTAATGCTGTAATTACAGATTATAAGAAAATACAATATAAAACAAACTCTACTACTGTTCCAAACCGGCGAAGAAAAAATTAATATTTTTCAAATATTACTTTTAAATATGTTTGTTTACCCCATGTTACATTTTTACCTAAATGTTCATTTATATTTCCTTTAGTACCTCTTATTGTGACAGTTACGTGAAACAATTTAATCAATAATTTCTCAATAAAATAGCGCCATAAAGTCGCTAACCATGGGGCATATTATCAACAACCAGCGATATTTATCGCTAAATAAGCTTAGCAACATTTTTTTTATCGCCGTGCATTGCCGGATTTTATCGCAGAGATAACGTGCTATTAGCAACGTTTATCGCCAAAGCGATAAAATAAAATATCCGGCGATAGCGGCGAAATACGCGAATATCGCTGGAAATCCAGCGATATTCAGGCATTATCGCTAATAGGGACTTAGTCTGAATATCTACCTCCCATTAGATATACAGGCTAAGAACTGGTCTGAGCAGGCGTTAGCTTTCAGCGATATTCGCGCTTAGCGCAAATTTTCTTGTCACTACGCCATAGGCGATAGCGATGTTAGCGACTGCTTTCAGTCGCTAACAGGTTGGGTACACCCACTTTGCATATCATTAGCGATGAATATCGCTGACATGCAAAGCGGGCCCCAAACCGCTCGCTATCGCTTACAATCTGTCGCGAACTGCTGTTAGCGACAGCTTGCTAATAGGGCGATAAAATTATCGCCGCTTTTGCGGCCGAAAACGGACGCAAAAGCAGCGATAATCTCATATCGGCCACCTTGATAATATGCCCCCTGGTTTCATGGCCAGAATATTTTTGGCTCAATCCTACCAATGAGAGGGTCCACTCTTTGCCTCAGCTGGAGGCTCGGGGCAGGTGGAGGTTTGTGTCTCATGAACAGGTTATAGTGGTCCAGCAGACTCTCATGCTCCAGTTGCTCCTTTGAATAATGAATCCACCTCACTGGCTTGTGTTTAAACTTGTGATCAGAAATTTGAATCCTGGCAGCTCCACTGAACCCTTATCCTTCAAAGGTCAATAAAATGTACACCATGAGTTGAAAAACAATACAAATTTACGTTTATTGTTAGGAAACTGCTCCAGCAGTGAACGTGTGCTTTAGAACCAGACTTTTATATTTCCATAAAGCTTCAAGGTTCCTTTTGTAAAAGGAGACAGAAAGAACATGGTTAAAATTCCAAGCTATAAAAAGGGCTAGGAAGAGGAAATTATTTATTAATATTATTTATTTTGCAAAGTGCTAGCATCCTTGGCTACCCATCAGTGAGGGCGTCAAGGCTCTGACACTCATTTCCAGTGCAGGATGAGTGCCTGGTTGCCTGAACAAAGGTCATCCTCACAGACACTCAATGTGCCAAGGACAGGAAACCAGGCACTATATATGCGGTAATGCTTAGGTACCTGACAACCTGAGGGCAGTGACCTCATCTGCCTGGCAAAGCCCCGATGACAAGGGGGAGCAACACTGATAGAGTCAACCCTGCAGCTTTAGGCTTCATCCCTAAAGTGCCCAGGGCCGACTGTCTATAAGTGAGGCTTCACAGCACCCTTTACTCAACTCGTCACAGAGAGGGTCGGATCAGCAAGTCTCACTGACCCAACTCCACCCAGTGACGAGTTAGGAAAAGTCATCTTCTCATTGTTTGACACTTAACAAGGCTAGCCAATGAGAGGAGGTAGGGGGATCTTCCTCTTCCTGCTGGCTACCTGCAGCCTCCAGCATCATCATGGGTCATCGTGCTTCTCCCTCCAGCAAATCTCGGTCCCTAGGTAAGTGCTCCATTGAATATTTGAGTGTGTGTGTATCTATTAATATATGTGTATTTGTATGAGTGCTGTTCTTGTATAGGGGTGGGTGATAAATTCCGCTCCGCCAGTGGAGTTCTCAGAGTTTTGCATACTCCATGTTACGCTTATGAAGCGGAGTTCCAGTAAAACTCCGCCAACCGAAGTGCGGCAGAGTTTTTTCTTGTGTGTGACACACCAGCGTTAAGTAGGCGAGTGAGAATTGGCGCCCCCAGCTCGATTTTCAGGTGTTAGGACAGCACTAAATGAGATGTGACCATTCGCGGTGAGAACGCTGCTGCTTACGAAGAAAATCTACTCGAGTGGCAGCAAAGAAGCAGTGCTCTCTGGTGCATTGCATGTTGCCATTCATGCTGATTTTGCAGTGCAGAACAAGCCCCTGGTGCAAAATTGAGAGAGAAACTCTGCAAGTTCTGTCCACCCCTATTTGTGAAAGGGTGGGAAAAGTGTGTGCATGTATATGTTTGTGAGTGGGTGTGTGAGTACGTGCATCTGGATGGGCGAAAGAGAGTATATGCAGGTTTGTTCCACAGTTTTAAAACTGCCTAAAAGATCACCTTGCAGCCTCTCCATGGCACTAAAAACACATACCCTGGCAAGCTGACTGCCATTTACACTCACATTTTCCAACAAGCAAGTCAGTCAATATACATAACACCAGCATTCTGCATCAACATCACAGTGATGTATGTAAGGCTCATACGTTGCAGTTCTCGGACCAACAGGGACCAAGACCCAGTAAAGTACATACAGTTGTATATAATTTGCCATATCAACAATACTTCATAGATCACATTTTCCGGCCCTCCATTTACGATTGAAACAAGTTACAATGGAAATGCTCTCTCATCACCATCCTAAGCATCTCATAGCTGTACGTGGTATGTTTGTAGCAGTGCTTACATGTCTTTTGGTATGGAAGTTGCCAGCTGCACGACCGAGACGAGTTTTTTTAACACATATTTTTTATAGCTTTTTTATAAGGTATCTCATATTATGCAGGGGTAATGCTTCAATAATAGGTACAGTATACATAGATTGCATATTATTAATAGCAGGACATTTCTTCATTTCACATAAAGAATAATGTAAGCTTTGATGACTCGAGGTCTGCATCATGGAGTGCGAATTGCTGTGATCATTACAATTTTTTAAATTACAAATAACTGTTCGGAGCAGAATGCTCAACTCTTCTCCAGTCCGACCCCTAAGAATAACATTCCAAATAAAGACTTGCTTGTAGGGTCTGGTCAAAACGGTCTATACAAGAGCCGACGGGGAGGGCTGCGCGTGGCACGGGGGGTTGAGGGAAAGGGGAAGGGGGCTAACGAAAGGAGGGGGTAGTAGGGGAAGGATGGAACAGAACGGAAAGCCGACAACGGTGACACAATTACTACTTTTAGCACAATGCATTCAGCAGTAGTATTAGCTATACATTTGTGGCAGTCCAGACCATATTTGCACTAATTGGCAGTGATGCTACTTTTGGAGTGTTCCAACAATTGACCCCAGTCCAGTGAGATTGGTTTCTTATGAAGCCCTCCATATTCCTCTCTTTGAAGAGCTTCTCCTTCTACCTTGGCCCATCGTATTATCTCTTCTCCCTAAGCTCCCTTCCTCGGGGCTGCATGAGTTTTCCAATGCTGTGTGAGCAGTCTTTTGAGCAGTATTAGGGAGAGATCAGTGAATCGGCGTAACAATTAGGCTTTCCGTGGTAGGGGGGATAGTCCCAACAGGCTCACCTCTATTGTGGACCAAGTGGGTCTTTCAGACAATTGTGATAAGTTGTCAGTGACCTCTCACAAATTCTCTTGTAGGGAGGCGCAGGATCATAACATATGGATGAAATCAGCTCCGGGCAGGTGGCATCGAGGGCAATTTGAGGAGGCTAATGGGTACATTGTGTGGACCTTATACGGCGTCAAGTATGCTCTATGTAACAGAGCTAGCTGTATAAATTTAAATCGAGCATTTCGGGATACACGTTTGGGATATTCAAGAACTACGGCCCATTCCTTGTCAGTAAGCACACACGCAATATCTGCTTCCCATTTCTAATGGAGGGGTGACAGTGAGATTTGCAAATGCCCTCCAAGTCCCCTATATAGCCATATGACCAAATGGCTCCCGTGACCCATTATGTGCAATGCCAGCAATAATTGGGATGTTGGGGCATCGCAATGTTCAACGTGCCAATATTTACGAACGAAATGTAGGATGCTGGCGTGAGTCGTAAATAATGTATTAGGTATCTTATAAATGTGTACCAATTCAGCATGGGGCATTCAATTTTTATCATTGCATGTGCCTTGAGACCCCCACGGGTGTGTAGTGCGCTTTATAAAAGCCTTGATTGATTGATTGATTGAATAAGGAGCCCATAGTTGTGAGTCCTCCATCCTCCCATGGTGCCATCCTGTGAGCAGTGAAAGGGCCATGTTGTGTTGGGAGACCAGATAGGGGAATGTTCGAGCAGTGGGTGTGTTGACCGAGAAAAGTTAAGCATTCACATTGCACTTGGTAATTTTTCTCAGCCACCCTATCCGTGCCAGTCCTTTCATCCAATGGATGTCTATCTCACTTCTAGCAAGCAATAACAGTATCACAGTTAAGCGTTTCACAGTTTTTGGTACATGTGCCACATATCCCAACACAACCACATCAGGTGATCTGGGCATCTCTCAGCTCACAATTTGGGACACTTTGCCTAGTATCTCCACCCAGAATTCAGCAGTAAATCGACATGTCCAGGTTAAATAAAAGGGCTAGTTTATTCGGATACACTCTTGCAGTCTAGCAATGTCAAATTTTTACTTTATTAAGTACTCTCACCTTAGCAGTGGGTTGTCTAAACTGGATGCCCAAGTGGCCACACTCAATGAGTAGGCCTCTGATTTACTCCAGGTCACTGCGGAATAGGCTTCAAATTTCGTGATTTCAGGGAGCATCGGCATGTGATTTGTCTCTGTATTTTTGATGACTAACATTGTGTCATACACATTAACTCATAAAATCAGTCTTCTTTTAGTGAAGGCCAGTCCCCTGTGTACATGTTGCTGTCGAAGGTTACATGCCAGGGATTCTATGGTTGTGGCAAATCTCTAGAGATTTGGAGCCTGATAACGAGTAATTGACTTTTTCTCAGGCAGTCGGGTTTGCGTATAATACTGTTAACATTTGGAGTAGTCGCGCCCCTGGGCTGTATAAACCTCTTCTACTTGGGAAATACTTAAAGATTCTCACACGCGCCAATCTCTTGGTGATAATATGAGCCAGTATTGTACTATCTAGTTTAAGGAGAGACAAAGGATGGTAGGATTTGGTAAGGGCGGATCTTTGGAAGACCTCAGTATTGTGATGATCATAGCCTCTCATAAGGAAGGCGGCATCCTCCATTGCCCTGGAAGGAAATATGCAGGGGCTCCCCCACCCCACCCCACATGCGGGTGTGAGCAGCAAAAACACTGGTGAGTGATCTAATAAAATGAGAGGGAGATACCGCTGCTTGGCTACCTCAATGTAGCACATGAGAAATGCTCAACCAGGAATCCATCTTTGATGAGGAGTTGTGCACAGTGGAATAACATGAATGTGCTCGCTCCTCCCACACTCCGCTCACCGCATGTCAAACATCTCCATTCCTATTTCAGTGCCTCCGGAATATCTGAGATTGCCTGTCTATTATGTCTTTTAGTAGGCCCTTACATTATATACATAATATATGCCACCCCATATTTTGCTTGCATATATATACCTAATACAATGAAATATTTCATAGGTACCAACATTAGCATCATATAAATTTGTTTTGATCATGAAATCGTAGTTCAGGGTGCCCCTTTTCATTAAATAGCTACCTCCCGGATCCCCAATTACCCACTGCTGTTTATATTCAACACACCTCCGAATTAGTATGGCCACCTCCCCTGTAATTTAGAGCTCTAGGATGAAAGATGGCAACCATCACTCCGTTTATTAGAAAATCGCCTAACATCTGTGTCATGTAAATGGTCTTGCAACGAAATGGGGATATCACGCCTGTCCATGTAGGCCTGTACCAATCTAGTTTTATGGGGTTCTTCAAATTGAAAATATTTCAAGCAATGAGGTTAATGGGTTTGTGTGTATGTGATCCTCTTACAATTTGTAAAAACATGGAAGGGTTATATCATTCCCAATGTGAACGTAGAGGATCCTATTTGTGTATACATATGGCGCAAAGGGGCAGATTTACAAGCCCCTTGCTCTACTTTTGCGTCACTTTTCCCATGTTAAAAATGACGCAAAAGAGGCGCAAGGGACTTGTAAAACCTGTATCCGAGCTTTTGGGTTACAATGCATTGCTCTGATCGCCCTGACAAAACCCTGACTGAACCCCCTTAGCTCCAGAATCCCCCATAAAAAACCCCAGGTTACTCGATCGAACGCCTTCTCGGCGTCTAGAAGGATCATGGCCATCTGGCCCCCGTTTCTGACATGATGTCAAACAATGTTATTACTCTTTGAATATGGTCAGTTGTTTGCCTCCCTGGTATGAAACCATGCTGCCACGGGGAGACCAGATGACCAGTGACCCTTCCTAACCGGGACGCCAAGACTTTAGAATAGATTTTTATATCTGTATTGATTAAGGAGATTGGTCTGTGTGACCCAGGGTTATCTAGTGGTTCCCCTTTTTTGGGAAGACAACAATTCGCGTTTACTTCCATGACTCGGGGATAATTCCGCTATATTGAATCCCTTGTGGTTCTGAAAATCTCAAACCTGTCTGCATTTTAATCTTGCCCTCACGTAGGCCAGCGCTGTGGGCCCAACGAATAAGTGGCTTTTCGTGCATATATTAATTTGGGTTTCTCTGTCTCTGAATGAACTGCAGAGAGTAACCCTTTTCACCTGGAACTGACCTTTTGTAAAACTAGTTTCGCTAGCTGATCGTTGTCTGAGTTTTTCAATTACTGATTAGGACCTTGTTAACCATTAAGTTTCCTTGCGCATGTGTTATCTTAAACAACATCTAAATGGTTTCTTTCCTTAAAGACTTTCTTTTCTGAAACTTGGGTTTTTGCTATGTGTCGTGACTGCCGTCTAGTGTTACTTTTTATGTAGGCTTCAGAAGTTAGTTTGTGAGCAAAGCAGTCTGACCTGTTGTGAATCACATATACACATTAACCAGGGATTTCTTCGTGCGCTGGAGTTAATTTTAGAAGCTGGCCTTTCACCTAGGAATTGACCCTGCCAAGCCAATTTCCCTGCAAGATCGTTATTTACTTTTTCCAATCACTATTCAAGACATTTGTTAACTTTTAAGTTTCTTTACGTCTCTGTTAATCTTGCACATTATCTGAAACTACTTTTCTTTATTGTTCCTTCATTTCATGGGTTACGCTTTAAATTAAAGGTTTGTGCGGGCCTTCCAGATTATTATTTTAGATATGCCTAAATATTAACTTATGGGTTGGGACACTGTAAAATGAGCTTTACAGTATGATGCTGTGTGATGTCATGTACTTTCTATTGGTTGAATTTTGGTGCAGGGGTGTGCATTTTAAATGTACCTTTTTGTGTATAAATAGGGATGTCTCGCCTTAGTAAAATTGAGCAGTTTCTTGAGTTGTACATCGTGCTGTATTACTGGGATTTCTGCTACTAGCTGCAGCTAATAAATTTGATCTCTGACGCCACCTAGAAGTATTCCGTGTCTCTGTATACCAAGGCAAGGGAACCTAGAGGACTCTGGGCGTGTCCCTGACGCCGCTGGGTACTTGAAAACCCGGTTCTTCAGTTGGCGCCCAACGTCGGGCCGACTTCAGTGGTACCGGTCCAAGCCCGAAGTTTGCGAGGAGCCACGTGAGGAAATTCTGGAGGAGGGCCCCCACTTCATCGACCCCTGCATGTCGGCGTGGACCAAAGGACTTTTCTGCGAGGCTTCCCGCTTTCCAACGGCTGCGAAGGACTTCTGCCCTGACTGTCGCCTTGTCTTGGACCCTCCGATTGATGTCTGTAAAGCGAGACGGTAGACGGTCTTCTGGTGGCGTGACAGATATTTAGTTAAGTATAAGTGGGTCGCTCCCACGACTTTGTTTGGTTCCTTGGTTTTGATTTGGCTGCTGCAGTATCCAAAGACGAAGGGCTTGTATATTTACAAGTATATCATTTTTTGATTCTCTTTGAAGTTTGAAACCAGACTAGTGAGCAAGATGCCTGGTTTTGGTAAAATTGGTAATTGGTTTGTTTGTGGTAGTAACAGGGATTCCCGATTGGAGGATTCATGTCCGATACCTCCGGTTGGAACTCCGACTTATGAATTGTACTCAAAACATGGAGTGGGCCCTATTACTTATAATGAAGTATGGGTCCGCTACACTAAAAAAGATGGTGTTTTATAATGGCCCCCACATGGTAGTTTTGAAACAGAGATTTTAGACGGTGCACAGACATAATATCGACTCCAAAATATCGTTTGGACAGAATATCGAGTTTTAAATATCGTTTGGACAAAATATCGACAGGACAGAATATCGACAGTCAAAATATCGTTTTTAAGGTAAGTGAAGTAATATCGACTGTAAATAATATAGAAAGTGAAAATATCCAAGTATATAATCTAGATAGTAAAAAATATAGTTTTTTAAATAATATTTAATTATTTATAGTGTTTTTATGTTATAATATGTGTGAAAAGTGTCATTTTATGTTATAATTATTTTTAATTAATGATTTTTTTAAAATTATTGTGTAATTTTATTCTGTAGCGGGTTGTGGGTTTATAGGGGAATAGGGTGGGAAGTAATTTAATTATAATTAATTAAATACGTAAATTTATTAATTGGTAGTAATAATTAATTAATTGGTAATTAAATAATATTTGTTAATTATTAAAAATTTAATTGGTAATTAATTTAATTAAATTGATTAATTGCTAATTATGTAAATTAAAATAATGTATTTCCTGTAGCGGGTTGTGGGTTTATAGGGGAATAGGGTGGGAAGTAATTTAATTATAATTAATTAAATATGTAAATGTATTAATTGGTAGTAATATTTAATTAATTGGTAATTAAATAATATTTGTTAATTATTTAAAATGTAATTGGTAATTAATTTAATTTAATTGATTAATTGCTAATTATGTTAAATTAAAGGGTATTTTTAGGGTTCAGGGTCAGTTTTTGGTTTTTGGGTAAAGGGGTATTTTTAGAGTTCAGGGTCAGTTTTTAGTTTTTGGGTAAAGGGGTATTTTTTGGGTTCAGGGTCAGTTTTTAGTTTTTGGGTAAAGGGGTATTTTTAGGGTTCAGGGTCAGTTTTTAGTTTTTGGGTAAAGGGGTATTTTTAGGGTTCAGGGTCAGTTTTTAGTTTTTGGGTAAAGGGGTATTTTTAGGGTTCAGGGTCAGTTTTTAGTTTTTGGGTTAAGGGGTATTTTTAGGGTTCAGGGTCAGTTTTGGGTTTTTGGGTAAAGGGGTATTTTTAGGGTTCAGGGTCAGTTTTTAGTTTTTGGGTAAAGGGGTATTTTTAGGGTTTAGGGTCAGTTTTGGGGTTTTGGGTAAAGGGTTTTTTTTAGGGTTCAGGGTCAGTTATGGGTTTTTGGGGTACAGGGGTACAGTGTAAAAATAAAGTAAAATTAAATTTACATTAATTTAATTTAATGAAATTAAATTATATTAAATTAATTTTAAATAATTTAAATTATAAAAATTATTATATACTTACCAATACTTGCGTTGTAATGGTAGTGCGTTGTAAAAGTTGCGTTGTAACGTCATATATCCACTGTTGCACTCCTTGGAGTGGGAATAGTAATTTTAACCCCTACGCTATCCAACGCTTTCCCTACTGTTGCACCCACTGGAGTGGGAATAGTAATTTTTACTCTATTGTATTTGTACGTTAATAATATTGGCTATTATTTAATTAAATTTTGTTACTATATATATATATGTTTTAAGAAATATGATTAAAAAAATATTATTTTTTTACTTTCATTAATTATTTAATTATTAAAAGTTATTTTAAGTATTGTTAAGTATATTTTAGTAATTAATTTTTTATATTAATGTAATTAAACATTGTTTTTATTAAAGTCGATATTTTTTACAACTATATTTTTGTAAACGATATTTTTAACTCGATATTTTTGTACTTACCTGTTTGTAGATAGAAACTCGATATTTTGTCTCTCGATATTTTGTCAACGATATTTTTGTTGGTCGATATTCTGTCCCTCGATATTATTTCAGTGATCCATTTTAGACAATCTAGAAATTAAGCTATTTAAGAAGAAAGCCTGGCCGGCAATGTTTGACTCTTTCCGCCTTTGGCGTAAGGAAGCCAAACAGAGAGAAATTAAGCAAGCAAAGAGAGATAGGAAAGATAAAAATATGTCAGTACTACAAGCTGCTAGACAGTTTAAGGAAGATGGAGAAGAGCGTGCGAGTGAAGTCTTAGATAGACAGCGTTGCATGGCCATAGATAAATGTTATCCGGCCTTGCCGTCTTCTCCTCCGAAAGTGATGGAAGACCCTGAAAAAGATCCTTTGATCTCTCATTTACTAAGATTGCCTCCTCCCTATGTGCAGGGTGCTACTGCGCCTCTATTACCCCCGGTTGTTCCACCCTTTGTTGTTCAACCTCCTGCTGTTGTTCAGCCACCCGGTGCTCCACAGATGGTTTTGCCTTCTCCTGCGCAACCCATTTTAGGGTCGCCAGCCTTGCTATCAGCTTTGCCTCAAACTCCTTTGCCTTCTGCTTCTTCGATTTCTACTGTTCTTGTCCCTACACCTTCCTTGCCTCAGAATACTTATTCTCCTGTTCTTATGTCTACTTCTTCTCCTTCTGTTCGAAAACGAATGACAGAAACTGTTTCTAATTTATTGTCACCATTGTTTGGGTCACTGAATATGACCCCTGTTTCGGAACGTAAGCAGAGTCGTAGTCAGCTTCCTAGTTCTGAAGAACGGACAGTGTTGGATTTGTTGGCTCGTAGGTGGATTTTAAATGCTTCGAGGTATAATTGGCCAGCAGTTATGGATGTTTTTTTTTCAGTGGAAACCGCCTAAGTAAAGGTATGTGTTTGATGTAATGTGTACTTTTCTGCGTCAGGAATGGGAAGATAATGAGTTGGGTCCGATTCCGCAGGATGTGCTCGATGTTCAGTCAGATTTTGCCAAAGGGATGATAGTGGAATCTGATGTTACAGATGCCGTAGAGACAATACTTGCTTTCAGATCTAGACTTCCACCTCAGACATTGTATGAACCTGATTCCTCTGTTAGGAGGAAAGTGAAACAGTACCCTATAAGAGAAGTTCCTCCAGTATGGAAAGAAGCAGTTCAGGCTAATGTAAATTTGGGTATTCAGGCCGCTCCGGCTCATTTTCAGCGAGTATGGGTACATGTCCCTTGGAAGAGAGCAGAGGTCTTGGCTCTTAAGCAGACCTTACCTGACCCTCGTAAGAATCCTGCTGGTTATTACAAGGAGTTGTCCCAGACAGTTGAAGCGTGTATTAGGAATTTAGCTGACATCGATATGTTGATGGGTAATGTAGTCCCTCAACCCTTGTGGGCAAAGATTCGTCATGAGAATCATGCTGCTGAATTAGGTGATACCTGGGCGAATATTGTTGCTGCAGATGGTAGACAGGAGGGAGGTGCTAAACCTGAACCTCTAGTTTCAGAATTACCAGGTAGAATTATTAATCTGATGAAAACGATGATGCCCGCTTTACGAGTGAATTGGGATAAGTTAGCAGCATGTAAGCAGAAGAAAGACGAGAGTGTATCTGATTTCTTCACTAGGTTTGAAGAGACGTTTATTGATCATAGTGGTCAGCATATGAGTACGGAGGGTGGTCAAAGGTTGTTTGTGGATAAATTTGTCTTTAATTTGCTTCCTGAACTTTCTAATAAGTTAAAGGACTCTGAGAGTTCATGGGCTGTCTCTTCGTCGGCCCAGATATTGGCTACTGCACAATATTACGAGAATAGGGATAAAGATGAGAAGGATAAATTGGAGAAAAAAACTAAAGAGTTAAAGACGAAAGTTCTTTTGCAGCAAGCTTATCCGCCTCGTCAGAATCAGCTTCAGTTTCAGCAACCTCCACAATTTGTTACAGAAGCCCGAGCCTTATGTACAGCGATTCTTTCCTGGCCCTAATCAGTGTGCCTATTGCAGAGAGGAAGGTCATTACAAGAATAGTTGCCCGGCTTTGTTACAGCGTGCGAATGGTGTATCTGGTCAAAGAGGTCGTGGTAGTTTTCAGCAAGCTCCTAGGGGTAGGGGACGTGGTGTGATCCCTCAGAATGAGCGTTCCTCTTCCCTACAGAATTCTGCGAATTATTTTGACAGACAGAATGTTCCGAGTGATCAGTCTGCCCAGTATTATGTTGAGGATTACTATGTCGAAGGTGAGAGTTCTGGTTATAATGATAACTAGGACAGCCAAGGACAAAGTGAGGGAGTAGTGTCAGTTCCAGTAGACCGGAGTGGACCTTATGTTGAAGTGAATACATCAGGTGTGGTAGAACCTTTTCTTTTGGATACTGGTGCTGGCTTGACCAATGTTTGTCTGGCTTGACCAATGTTTCAGTAGGATTTTCAGGCGCCCCAGTTCGTAATCCGGTTTCTAGTCCTTTGTCCCTTTCGATTGGCCCTTGTGAATTGGAAGCTCCACTTATTTTAACGACTGGTTGTGGTGAGAATCTGTTGGGTTTGGACTTGCTGAAAAAATTGTATGCGACATTACATTGTTCTCCTTCAGGAGTACAACTTACCCTTGGTAGGAAAGTGATTTCTCCAATGTATTTGTCTAAGGATTGTTTGCCACTGGAATTACGTTCGCTTCCTGATACACTTTGGGCTACAGGTCCAAATGATGTTGGTCTTTTGCAGATTCCACCTTATGTTGTCACACTTAAATCGAATGCTAGGCTACCTCGTATTCCCCAATACAAGATCTCGAGTGATGGTGGGAGAGCTCCTTTAGCGATTGTTTATGATCTGGTTGAGAAGGGTGCAGTTGAGGAAACGAGAGGTAATGTTTGTAACAGTCCTGTTTTGCCTATCCTTAAATGTACTGATGCTTCTCAGCCACCTGTGTACCGGTTTGTGATTGACCTTCGAGAGGTAAACAAGATAGTCGTGCCACAGTTTCCTGTGGTACCTGATATCACTGCTTTGTTGACTTTGATTCCTGCTTCGGCAGCTTGGTTTTCTGTCATCGATTTGAAGAATGCTTTCTTCAGTATTCCTATTGCTGAGGAGAGTAGGGATATTTTTGGCTTCTCATTAGGAGGCCGAAGCTTCCGGTTTAAGAGAGCTCCCCAAGGTTATTGTGAAAGTCCTTCCATCTATAGTCAGGCGTTGAAAACTCAGCTTGACGGTTTTGTGTTCCCTGTTGGTGCTACTCTTATTCAGTACGTTGATGACTTGTTGATTACTGCTGATGATGAACAGATTTGTAAAGAGACTACTCTTTCTTTGTTGCGGTATTTGTCTGACCTTCATCATAAAGTGTCACCTTCAAAGTTACAGTATTGTCGCCAAGAAGTGACCTACTTAGGTCATCTCTTGTCGAAGGAGGGAAGGAGATTGACCCCAGAACGAATTCAAGCAATTGTGCAAATGAATGTACCATCCACACAGAGAGAAGTGCGTGCCTTTTTAGGTATACATCGTATTGTAGACAGTGGATCCCCAATTTTTCACTGTTGGCGAAACCTTTGTTAGCATTGACTCTGAAAGATACTCCGCATCCTCTTCCTTGGTCTGACGAATGTCAGAAAAGTTTTTCTGAACTACGTGATGCTTTGTGTTCGGCTCCTGTGTTGGGTACTCCAGACTATAGTAAGCCTTTCACGTTGTACGTGCACGAGAGAGAAGGTTGTGCGTTGTCAGTGTTGACACAGACGTTTGGGGACAAGCAACGTCCATGCGCGTATTTCTCCTCTATGTTAGACCCAGTTGCTAAGGCGTTGCCGAGTTGTCTGAGAGCTACAGCTGCAGCGGCTGTTTCTATCTGACAGTCTGCTGGTTTGGTATTGGACAGTACGTTGATTGTAATGGTCCCACATGCAGTGGATACCTTATTAAACAGGACTAAGACACAGCACCGTACTAGTGCACGTCTGTCAGGTTACGAGTTGACATTATTGGCTAGTCATGTGCACATTAAAAGATGTAATGTGCTGAATCCAGCTACGTTGTTACCGATCTCTACAGAGACGGATCCTCAAGAACAGCATGATTGTTTTCTTCGTACAGAGGAAGAAACGAAAGATAGAGTTGACCTAAGGGATACTCCCCTTACGAATGTTGATGGTACCCTATGGGTAGATGGTTCGTGTTTTAAGCTTCCGAATGGTGAAACGACTGCAGCGTATGCTATTACAACTTTACATACAGTTGTTGAGACAGCACGCATACCACAGAATTCTGCGCAAGTGGAATGTGTGAAGACACAATAGAAAGTGTGAAAATGATTCAGGCTGAAGCGACTGAGAACGAAGTGAGTGTTTGGAGAGAAACTACGGGTATGTTGGATTCAACAGGTTGTTGGGTTGAGTTGTCAGAACACCAGCGATGGCTGTTGCCAGATGCGTATGTGCTCCCAGTGGTTACAATGGCTCATGGAATGGCTCACATAAGTTCGAAGGGAATATGCAAGTTGTTGGCTCCAGTTTGGCAGAATGCTGGAATCCCGAAATGTGCAGAGAACGTGGTGAAACATTGTATGATTTGTTTGAAGTATAATCCTGGTAAGGGAACTCCAACTCCAGCTGGTCATTTTGCTCCTCCTACATATCCGTTTGAGGTGATACAGCTAGATTATATACATATGGAGAGATGCAACAATTTGAAGTATGTCCTTGTGGTTGTTTGTGCCTTTTCCAGGTGGATAGAGGCCTACCCCCTAAAGGATAATACTGCATTGTCTACAGCCAAGGTTTTGCTGAGAGAGTACTTCCCTAGGTATGGTTTGCCGAGAATTGTATGGTCGGACAATGGGAGTGAATTTGTGGGTCAAATCATGAAGAAAGTGTGTGCTGGATTAGGAATAAATCAGAAGTTCCATGCAGCGAATCACCCCCAGTCTGCTGGACTTGTTGAATGTTACAATGGTACCTTGAAGCTGAAATTAGCTAAGGTACAAGCAAGCACTGGCCTTACATGTCCGGATGCCTTGCCGTTGGCTCTTTTATCAACAAGGACGACTGTGCATTCTCGAGTGGGACTTAGTCCGTATGAAATTGTGTTTGGTCGTCCTGCGAATGTTTGGGGTGTGCCTCGTCCTAAAGAATACAGCAGTATTGAGTACCCTATGTTGGTGGATTACTTACATGACTTGACTGCTAAATTACGTGTTCTCCACCAACAGGTCTATGACAGTCTACCGACAGCAACTGCGGATCCAGGACACACAATTCAACCCGGCGACTACATTCTTACGAAGAATTTTCAACGAACAAAGAATTTGGAGCCGAGGTGGACTGGACAGCATTTAGTTTTGTTCGTGACTCGAACTGCTGTTAGAGTAGCTGGCAAGAAAAACTGGGTGCATGCCACCCATACAAAAAAAGTTCCATTGCCCTTACCATATGACAAGTGGGTGAGGGAAGGTATAGCCGATTCTGAATGTGAAAAAACTACTAGATTTGTTCCATTTAGTGATGCTCATTTGACATGGACACGGTCAGAACGCGAGGATGATAATGTTCTGCAAGCTGCTGTGCCTCCTCATCTAAAGATTGACACCACCAATCCAGAATTTCTTTTTTACGGACCAAAGTGTGCCGACTAAATAAAATAAATAAAGGGACTTTGAACATTACATTTATTTTTATTTTTCCCACACTGAAGACCAAAAAGAGACAATTTCTTCAAGTATTTTGCATTTGACTTTTGTTTTTCTTTTTCTCTTGCTTTTTCTGAAATTGTATTATGGTTTTCTGGTAAATTTTTGATTGGTTACCATTTGCCAGTTGCAGGGTCACGTAGGAGTACCAACGGTTCAGTTTGTGACCTGAGTAGTGGCAGTAGGTCTGCAGGACTTGCAGTGTCCCTACGACCTGCTAATAATCACAGCTGAAGTACTCTATCAAGATTGCGTGAGCGACATTAGAAAATGGAGATTGTATTGAGGAATGACGATAAAAAGCAAGAGATGAAAAATCGATATTACAGAATGTTGTTCTCTAAGTGTGGTATAGCTTTATCTATTTTAATACTTTTATGTATTCTATTAGCTACTATATTCTGGTTTGTCTCTCCTACACAATTGACGTCTGCACCAACTTCTCAACCTACTCTTTCTTTTTCTACTGTTTCTTCACATGAGTTTCATACGTTACCTGAACATGAACAGACACGAAGATCAGAATTTGTGAACAATTCGTTTATACAGATGTTGCATCAGCATCAGCTAGTCATAAATACCACGAATTGTTGGGTGTGTGGTCTTATGCCACATACTACAGATAAGGGAATGCCATATTTGGTTTTGCCTTTTTCGCCTAACGGGTCAGTTTGGGCACTCCAATCAATGTTTATCTATGCGAATGAAGCCTCTCCTGTACGTTCCGTCAAAGACAATGCAAGTAATAATGCCTTGATACGGGGAATAGTTGATATGATTAGAGATATAGATGCGTATAACGCTATCCCTAGAGATGAGGTACGAGCATATGTTGGTTGGAATAAGACGACATATAGTGTTAGCTTGACGGAGAAAGAAAGACAGCGAAGGTCCCCTCCTATTTGGATTGTACCCCACCGAGGTCATCTTTGTTTGCAAGGTAATGGTCAGAATCCGAGAGCTCAGCTTGGTAAGAGTGTGTGTGTTCACACATACATTTATACGTCCCAGAAATCCCCTCCGTTCGTGCCAGCTAAAGGCACGTATTTTGTTTGTCATGATAGAGCATACACATGGTTGCCATCTGATTTTTCTGGCACATGTTATGTGGCATTTTTGCTTCCCCCTACATACACTGCTGTTTTCGACTACCATAAGACAAGATATGGTAGAGGTGTAATCGATGCGAAAGATACTGTCGCACAAGAAGCTGGAGACTTCTTTAAGGGTTTCCTACCCTTTTGGGGTCCTATGGCTAATAGTAGGAATATTCGTCAGCTTACGAGAGTGGTTGAGGCCACTATAAATGAGACTGCAGGTGCCCTTAGCAATATTACAGCTGAGCTTCAAGCTGATCGCCTTATGACATTACAGAACCGTTTTGTTTTAGATATTATACTTGCAGATAGAGGTGGGATATGCAAATTGATTAGATCTAGTTGCTGCGTTTTCATACCAGATAATGCCCCGACAGTGTACCAAGCCATCTCTAGACTACATAAGATCTCTGAGTCTATTCATGTGGACGAAGGAGACTGGTCATTGATGGGATGGTTATGGGAGTCGTTGTCCAAATGGGGATGGAAGATTCTGACGTTTCTTGGTATGGCGTTAGCTATCCTTTTCTCGTGTTGTTTATGCATCCAGTGTGGTCCCGCCATTTGTAGTCTTTGTGCTATGATCTGTGTGAGAAGACCAGTTCCGAGAGAAGTGAAGGATAATAAGATGATATTACAGCAACACCTTGATGACCTGATGAGAATAGATATAGACCTATATTCAGATTGACATGAGTTTAGGTTATTGCCTACGTAATGGCAAAAGGAGGGTCTGTGGTTCTGAAAATCTCAAACCTGTCTGCATTTTAATCTTGCCCTCACGTAGGCCAGCGCTGTGGGCCCAACGAACAAGTGGCTTTTCGTGCATATATTAATTTGGGTTTCTCTGTCTCTGAATGAACTGCAGAGAGTAACCCTTTTCACCTGGAACTGACCTTTTGTAAAACTAGTTTTGCTAGCTGATCGTTGTCTGAGTTTTTCAATTACTGATTAGGACCTTGTTAACCATTAAGTTTCCTTGCGCATGTGTTATCTTAAACAACATCTAAATGGTTTCTTTCCTTAAAGACTTTCTTTTCTGAAACTTGGGTTTTTGCTATGTGTCGTGACTGCCATCTAGTGTTACTTTTTATGTAGGCTTCAGAAGTTAGTTTGTGAGCAAAGCAGTCTGACCTGTTGTGAATCACATATACACATTAACCAGGGATTTCTTCGTGCGCTGGAGTTAATTTTAGAAGCTGGCCTTTCACCTAGGAATTGACCCTGCCAAGCCAATTTCCCTGCAAGATCGTTATTTACTTTTTCCAATCACTATTCAAGACATTTGTTAACTTTTAAGTTTCTTTACGTCTCTGTTAATCTTGCACATTATCTGAAACTACTTTTCTTTATTGTTCCTTCATTTCATGGGTTACGCTTTAAATTAAAGGTTTGTGCGGGCCTTCCAGATTATTATTTTAGATATGCCTAAATATTAACTTATGGGTTGGGACACTGTAAAATGAGCTTTACAGTATGATGCTGTGTGATGTCATGTACTTTCTATTGGTTGAATTTTGGTGCAGGGGTGTGCATTTTAAATGTACCTTTTTGTGTATAAATAGGGATGTCTCGCCTTAGTAAAATTGAGCAGTTTCTTGAGTTGTACATCGTGCTGTATTACTGGGATTTCTGCTACTAGCTGCAGCGAATAAATTTGATCTCTGACACCACTTAGAAGTATTCCGTGTCTCTGTATACCAAGGCAAGGGAACCTAGAGGACTCTGGGCGTGTCCCTGACGCCGCTGGGTACTTGAAAACCCGGTTCTTCACCCTTTAAATAGATCTAACAAGAATGGTAGTATTGTCCCGCCCAATGCTTTATACAACTCAAGGGGTATTTGATCAGGGCCTGTAGCCTTCCCTGTAGCCAGATTCTGTAATGCTATTTCAGTTTCTTCTTGTGTTATCTCTAATTCCAATTCCTCTTTTAGATCTTCATTTAACAGCTGCCCTAGGTCATCTTTTGTCAGCAATTGTCTGATATCGTCTAACATGCTATTTGCCTCCCTCCCAGCTTCTTTCTTATATAATATTTGATAATAATCTTGAAAAGCTTTAACTATGCCTTCTGGGTCTGTATATTCCACGCCCCCCATATTGATAGCTAGGATTTGGTTCTGTACTAATTTTTGCCTAGTGCGAAGGGCGAGTCTCTTCCCCACTAATTCTCCACTATCATATGAACTATTGCGATGAGATTGAAACTCTTCCGCCGCCTTCTGTGCAAGCCATCCATTAATCTCTGCCTTAAGCGTCTGAATCAGTGTCTGACTCTGCATCGTCTCCCTCCCCTGCCTAATTAAAGATGAGTGTTCATCTTCAGCTAACTTCAATCTTTGCATTACTTCCTGGCTTTTCCGCTTATGTATAGCTCGGGATTTAGCCACATAGCTGATGGTTTCTCCCCTCAGCCCTGCTTTAAACGCATCCCACACTATTATTCTTGAAGCACTATACCTGTTAATATCAAAAAAATTGTTTACCCGTTTTTTTATGTGCTCTACATATTCCCTGTTGACTAGTAATTTCTTATCAAAGGTCCATTTCCCCCTGTTCTTCCTACCATCCGAAACTTCAATCCCTAAAACGAACGGATTATGATCTGATATGACCTTCGGTAATATTGTTATTTTGGCCTTCTCAAGTATCTCAGCTGAACATAAAAAATAACCTATCCTGACATATTTCCTGTGTGGAAACGAATAATAAGTGCTGCCACCACTCTGAGATGTCTTTTTAGCCTGCCAGACATCCACTAATCCGTGACTATTTATAAGTGATGAGAGTGCCCTATATACCCTTGGTTTCCGCCCTTGATACCTTCCTCGGTTATCGCCATCAGATAGTAAATCCAGCGCAATATTCATGTCCCCACATAAAACAAGTGGTAAAGACCATGCTGCCAATTCCATCTCTACCTCCTAAAAAATTTGGGGATCGTCATAGTTTGAGCCATAGATTGAGCATATTGAAAGACCCCCATCCTAACTCCACTAGGGCCCACCTGCCAAGCTTATCTGCTGCCTTTCGTTTGACTGGACCCAGAGATGTTTTTGCCAATATGGCTACCCCTCTGATATTGGAGGTTTGCAAGGGGTGGCAGCCAGCAAGTTATACCCATGTAGGACTATGAGATGTCTTTTACCCCAGGGAAGGTGGGTTTCTTGAATACAGATTACGTCAAATGTATTTAATTTAATCAGCTCTACCAGTTTGCCCCTTTTAACTGCATCATTAAGTCCTGCCACGTTTATTGAACATATACTTATTCTCCCCATCTTAAAATTGTTTTTATTACTTCCAACCGTCTCTGCGAGTCTTACTTTTCCTCTTTCCTTACTATACTTCAGTAGCCTTTTCACATATTCGCTATTTTGATGAAATACATTTCTGGCTCTCAATTCTAAACCTACACCACCACCTTCTTCTCTGTGTGTGTTTTTCTCCATTTTTGCCCCCTTTCCCCCCTCCCCCCACTACCTAGCAACTCCCAGCCCCCCACCCCCTACTCCCCTCCGAGTGACACTCATTGTCTCCATGTGATGAGTGCATCGCGCCTGCCCGATTACCCGCAAATAAAAAAAACCACTTTTTTAATTTCAGTTGTGCTATGTAGCCATATTACGTAACCGACTCCTTCCCTACCTTACACTGTCTATGCTCTTATAGATAGAAAAAAAGGAAACAAAGGAGAAGGGGGAGGGGAACATCTTGAGAAAATAACAACAGGGGAGCGAAAAAAAAAAAGAAAGACAAAGAGGAAAAGGCGTCCTGTCAAAGAGCCAAAGTACACAGTGCGGCATGTTGCAGCATCTACTTATATTTTAGGTCATTCCTGACCTCGTCAGGCTGTTAGGTTGTTAGGCTGTCTAGATATTCCTTAGCTTTTATCTCGGACAGGAAAAAACGAGATTGCCCGTTCCAGATAACTTTTAATTTTGCAGGGTTATTTAAAAAAGCTTGGGCATTCTTGTCTTGGAATGGTTTGATCATCTGCCTCAACCTCCACTGTCTTTCGACGGCGGTGTGGCAGAAATCAGGACGAACAAAGTATGAAACCCCATTCCTAGTGCATTTTGCCTCAGGCCTTGCTTTTTCGAATACTGCTTGTCTTAGCAGAAAGCTACAGAAATATACCAAAATAGCTCGTGGGAGTGACCCTTCTCTTACTGGTTGCTTCTGCACAAAAGGTACCCTATGTGCCAGCTGAATTTCTAGTGCCCAATTCCAGTCTGTGAGTTCGGGGAGAGATTCACCAAGTAGCTCGATGACATATCTGCAGGCATCCCCCCCTTCAACCCCCTCTGGGACACCGAGAATTTGCAGGTTGTTCCGCCTCTGGCGGTTCTCATGTTCCTCCAGCTTCCATCGGATATCAGTTATCTGTGCTTCCTGCGATTTTGCCTTTGCCAGGGTGGTTGCCAAGTCTGACTCTGTAGCACACATCCGTGTTTCCAGGTTGGTCACCCGCTCCCCAAAAGTACCACATGTTTTTGATAGCTTCCGCACTACGCCTTGTAGCTTTCTCATTGCGGCCTGGGCCTTACGACCATCCTGTCGAGTCTCCTTGCGATGAGCGGCTATCGCTTGTAGAATAGTCTCTAATGATGTTACTGTCGGAGTAATCTCCCCTCCCTTTACTCCTGCCTCCGGAGTACCTGTTAACTGGACCGAGGAGGTGTAATCCCGCGAGAGGTCCCTTTCTCGCACTTTCTTTCTCCTCTGGACAGTCCCTGGTTTTTCCTTATCTCGAAGATCTAATTCCAGATCACTACCGCTTGCCTCAGGGTTACTACTGTCTGTAACTTCATCAGACCACTCTCCCCCATCCGAGAGAGAGTAGAAATCCAGCTCCTTCTCAGAGTCTTTCTCTGGCTTTCCCCCTGCGCAAGCCTCTCTTTCCTCTAACACAATCTCTGACGCCGACCCAGCATACAATATCACAGCTTGTGAGGCCTCCATACCAGTACCATTGTCAATACCGTCAAGAGTCCCTTCTGCGTCTACACCCTCTAAACCATTGGGGGTTCTCGCATTGGTTTCATTTATGGCAGCAGTGAGGGAGTGTATGCTAGTCTCATCCTCTCTCAATAGTACTTCGGTATCGCCCCCCCACAACACTTCTAGCATTAGACACATGCTCCTTTGTATGCTCATTATGTGTGTCAGAGTGAGAGACCCCTGGAGGTGCAGGTGTCAGTGTTAGTGCCTCAGGTACCTGTACATGCGTCCGCTTGGGATTCTTTTCCTCACCGGACCCTTTGGCTTCTGCCGCTCTGCATATCGCAGGTGCTACTGCTTTGCCGCTGACTCTTTTGTCTTACTGCCATTGCCTCTGAGAAGGTCCACCACGGTGGGACCCGCTGGCTTAACTACTGCTCCCCTCCTTTTTTCAGAGAGGGGTCTAGCCTCTATTCTTTGTGCCCGCGTCGGTGTTTCTTCTGTAGTAGGTACTGGTGGAAAAACTGCCACCAGAGGGGCCTTTGAAGCCAGCCTTGTTTTGGCTTTTACTGCTGCCGCTATTTTTGGGGCCATCTCCTCACTTGGAGAAGCTACAGCCAGAGCAAGCTCCGCTTCAGTAGTGTCAATATCGGCTTCGGCCGCTAAACAGTTAATCTCCTCCACCGGCAGGAGCTCTACCGAATTCTTCGCCCGCCGCACCTGGTCTGCCTTTCTCTGCCGCGCTGGGGCCGTCCGCGTTGACTCCGCTGACCCTGCCGCCTCGTTGCTGCTGCCTTCACCGCCACCAAGAGGGCAATCCTGAGGCACCAGGTAGCGGTACAACACCAAAAGCACCCCTCGAGAACTGCTGGAGCTCAAAACAGCCAGCCCCACACAAGCTGCCACCTGGAGAATCCGCCCCTGTTTCTGCAGAGTCCGCGGAGTTAGAATGCCGCAGGTAGGATCCAATCGCATTGTTTATCCACCATGCTGCCACACACTCTGCCTTTTGCCTTTTCCTCGCCGCTCCCTCGTTTTCCTTAATACAATCTTGTTATGCGTTCCATCATTCACTCTATCCGCTATTACCAACTAGCGTATCGCACTAATTCCTCAGCATAACTTCACTGCAATCTGCCGTCGGGCTCCTGGGCAGCGCGAACTACGGTCTCAGTTGACCGCCATCTTGCCTCTCACAGGTTGCATGATTCAGGATTTCTTGGTGCATAGTTCATGCAGCCTGCACCGCCTTCTCTTTGCATCTCTGAGGTCTGGTCTGCAACGACACAAAGCTCCCTTTTGACTGCCTCAAAAAAAGATTGCAGATGTTGCTGACCCACCCAGGAGAAGTCTAGGAAAAGTATCTTTATACGTAGGATGAACTGGCCCATACATTCTAGCAGCTTCAAAGACAGTGCTCCTATCTCTACGATTGAGATGCACAGCAAACCTTGGGTGTACCCTGCTGCAGTACTAGTTAATGAGGCCCTCAGACTGGATTCCTAGGATGATGTTTGAATAGATATATGTCTGAAATCTCACTAGGGGCATGTAGTCTATTGTTGTGACAGTAGCATATCTTATAGTTCTGTCAATGACACTAACATAACAAACAGAATGGCAAAGATATTAGATTTCTTACATCAATGTAAGAGGCCTTAATTGCTATGTAAAAATGTAACAGGCGCCAGGTAATACAGAAGCATTCCTCAAGGAGACACATGTGGCGGATACTGAAGCGGTTATGATCCAGACAAAATATCGAGGCCGGCTGTATTCTTTCACATATTTCTTCTTAGCAAGAGGTGTTTCAATTTGGATAGCACCAGTGCTCCCCTTCTTACACCGCTATAGGTAGAGGGTAGATAGGCATTGATCTATGGTCTCAATATATACGCACCAAATGTGGATGATTTAGGTAAAACTTGACTTGGACCCCCTATAGTATGGGCCGGGGACCTATATTGTATGTTGGACTGAGAGATGGTTAGATATCTACCTAGGCTGTGTACAAACGCGGCCATGACAGAGGTACTGTCAGAAGCGATGAGCAGAATAGACTACATAGACATATGGCAAAACTTGCACCCCATCAATAAGGAATAAACTTCTTGTTCACCTACCTGTGACACATATAGTAGGCTTGATCGCAGATTGATAACTTGAGCCCTTGTACCAAAGATACAAGTGACTCATTATCTAAAATGATTCCTTTCTCACCACTTGTGTTCCAATATAAAAGAACACTGACCCGGTCATGTTTACTCACATCTTACATCTGAATCTGGAGGCCCTACAGCATACAGCCTCCACATCATCCATTGAAGAGGTCATACCGACATGCCTACAGAATACCTGTGGGCCTGCAACTAGAGCGAATGAGTGGAAAGCCTTAAAAGGGGTGATACGAGGTGATGACATGAGTAAAACGTATGGTAAAGGACAATAACTTCATCTGAATTTGACCCAGCAGGAAGAAAGAGAATCTCAATTATAGAAATGAGATGCGCGGGACTCAGTCATTAGGGGTGATCTCTTGGAGGCCAAACTAGACTTGGGTATTACATGGAGTGCTCTAAATAAACATACTTTCAATTAATGTACATAGAAACTGCCAAAGGAAGCAGATACATTGGGTAATGTTCATGCATGGATATTGAAAGGGGAGAGGCCGATGGAGAACAACGGTTACTCAGGTAGCATTAATAATTCCCATCACAATTATACAAGTGCCCCATTGAGCACTAGGAGGTGTTGTCAAGTGATGCTTTGGAGATGATACAGTTCTATGTCAGGACTGGAGGCGGGGATTATGCCTTCTTTCTCCAATTCATTCTCACAGCAGCGTAGAAACAAACAAACTACATTTCCCATGGAACATCTGAAAAAGGTAACAAAGATCAGGGGCTAGAGAGCTCAACATAGTCCTCTGTCACTGTCTCCTTTTCCTTCGCTGCTCAACAGATAGAGATAAGTGCCTCTCAGTTTTCTGTGTAGTACTGTGATTGCTTAATGATTCCATGCTTTTGTATGCTGTTGTATTAGAATTATCATTAATGGTTCCATGCGCTTAGCGTTATTGTCACCAATTGCGCTTACCTTTCAGGCGTGTTTATTGGGCTCCGCCTGCTGTCTATTTTCTGTCTGGCGTTGGAGCTAGATTGTGGATCGAGTTCGCGGTGCGTTTGTTTGTTGAGCGCTTTCGGCGCTTCTCTCTTGTGACGCCGCGGGTACAGGGTTTTCCGTACCTACGGGGCATCTGCTGGCTCGCTCTGCGGACCTCCCGCCAACAGGTGGCGCAGGAGGCCAGCTTCGGGGCGATGCGGTGTTTATTCTCCTTAGGAGTTCAAACACTGCGCGCACGCTTCAGAAACGGAGCTCTGGCCCGAGGTGAATGCCCGTTTCAAGGGTCTATAGACGGGGTCGGTGTTCCAATTACCGCAACACCGATTTGCATATTTCTGCGCTTTGTTCCCACAGCTCATTCAGTGCTTAATTTGTAAAATATGAAGTGCAGGTGCTGAAATCTTTGTCGGATGCCACAACTATTTTTATCTGGCTGGAAATGCCAGCATGATTGTCGGAAAATCTGCTTGCAGCAGTGCTGCCATAGATGGGCTGCGGTACTCCACTGCTGACTATTCACCCAGGAGTATGGTAATGTTAGTTGCATTCAAAGCTGCTGTAAGACGTCAGTGCCTTCACTCCATTGCTGACCATCACTCCATTTCCTATATGAATGCTCTGGAGGGGTTGCTGCTTCCCATTGCTGGGTGGGTCTCCAGGTCTAGGGTAACGTTTCTTAGTAGCACAGAGGAGCTGGTGCGTCAATCTCACTGCTGACTACCCCAGGGCTGTGGTGATGCTCGGTGCCTGCCTCTGTCTGCTCCCATGGACATGCTGCTGACTTTGCCCCAGGGCTGTGGTCATGCTCAGTTCTTGACTGTAGCTGCTACCAAAGACATGCTGCTATATCGACCCCACTGCTGACTGTACCCAGGGCCATGGTGATGCTTTGTGCCTGTCTGTGGTTGCTGCTGCATCTATCTCTTTGCTGACTACCCCAGGGCTGTGGTGATGCTCTGTGCCTGTCTGTGGTTGCTACCACAGACAGGCACTGCTGCATCTATCTCACTGCTGACTACCCCAGGGCTGTGGTCGTGCTTGCAACCCGCAGCGGCTACTAGCACAGCTGAGTTGCTAAACCGGCTTCCTGCCAGCGATACGCAGAGGCCTCTCAGCAGGAACAGTGTTGAGAAATGTGGAGAAAGCCGCGTTTTCAAGACTAGTAGTTACCTGGTGAACACTATTCTGATGCTACAATTCAAATGTCTTTTGAAGATGTATGTGCTTATTGTTCTCTTCGCTAACACACCTAGATGTCTGCATGACTGTCCTTATGAGTTTCTTTTCCCACTGTACAGCACTCTGCTATCTTTTGTAGCTAGGTTGACACTCGACAAATGCATCCCATAAAATAAATAAAAATTGAACAGAGCTCCCAGGACTCTAGGTATACAGCAGTCTGAAATGTGGTGGACCTGGTTTCCCATAACTTGTCATGTGTTTTTTTGTGGTAACACAAGTTATGTGGGCATACAAAGAATTACAAAAGAGGGGACTGAAATTGTCACAGATCTTTGTGACATGAGCTACAGTGCCTGTTCAGACCATTAACATTGTTGCATAAACTATTTGGAGAGAAAATGTAGACTTTTTTTGAGAAATTCAGGAGAGAAAAGAGACTCATGAAAAAATGCCATGACAAATAAGGCAAGAGGAAGTTAAAAGTTAACTGGTTCACTGGTGCTATGTAAAGCGCTCTGATAGCCGATTCGGGTCAAGTTCGCGCTATATAAAACTCTATAAAAAATAAATAAATAATGGCGGAGGGGGTAGAGGCCCGGTGGAAGGAGTAGAGTTTATAAAGAGAAAGTACTGCGAGCATCCTCTGAAGCCAGAACACTAGAAACATCCCGGGGTCAAGGCTGCTGTCTCTCAGCCTGGTATAAAATAGATATTCTTTCTTCCACAGTTTGCGAGACCATTGAGAACCCAGTATGTTTATATAACATATCTTACCTCTGGAAGGGTGGGGGCGGGGCACATCCATGCACTCACTGGTGTGTGGGGCAGCAGTGGGAGGGCCCTTCCTGTGCTCGGTCCGGACACCCCCAGGAAATCAAATGATGGGGCTTTCGTCCATAGAGGTAGAGGAGCGATTCATCCAGGAAATTATAAACAGGTTTGTTTTGGTAGGGGTTTTTAAAGCTGCCCTGCAAATGTGCGGTATTTGTCTTCGAAAATATAAAAATGCCAGTGTCCAGGGCTCAGTGACTCTTCGTACCCTTCACGTCTCAAGCGAATGTGAATTATGGGGCTTTTGGCGGGGGTGGGTCGTGGATGTCAACAGAACGGAAATAGTTTTTCGAGAGTGACGAAGAGTTGCAGAGCTGGTGAGCCCATCAGATTACGTAGGAAGTATTGATCATGTTGGGAGGGTGGATATCATTTCAAGGCCTGTGACACCTTCAAAAGAGGATTAGTAAATAAAGGTTTAACTTCTTACCGCCGTTAGGCGTGGTGAGCCGGCCGGCGGGCTGGCAGAGACACACACTGGCCGCACTGCCTTTTCTCAGTGAATTGTGCGATTAGGCGCCCTGATGCTGCTTGCTACCAGACAGTAGTGCACTGTACTACTGGCTGAACAATGCCTGCACAGGCGGCCCTTCTCTCAACGTGATCGATCGGGGGTCCCCTTCAACGACGATGATGACTCGCGGTGAGCAGTTAGCTGCGGTGGTTATGTTGGGGGCGGGCGTGACCATGTGAAAAAAATCTGCGCGCGCTGCGCACACAGCTCCTACCCCCCATCAGAACCAAAATCCAGCCCGCCCAAATAAATCAGTGTGTGTCCCCCGCGGCCCGCCCACCGGAAGGTGGCAACACTGCAACAGTCAACCCTGCTCTGTGAACTAAGGGCTGCGGAGCGCGGCCGCAATGATCAACATATATATAATTTATGAATCTGACTTAGACTGCCCCAAGTCTAAGTCAGATTCATGAATTATATATATGTTGATCATGGCGGCCGCGCGCCGCAGCCCCCTAGTTCACAGTGCAGTGTTTCTTGGGCTCAGGGCAGGTGAAGTGATTAAGAAGTGTCAACAACAGCCGTGACCAGTCACTGTTAACCACCGTGACTCACAGCAAACACGCTAAGTACAGACTTACAGTAAATTTTTAAAAACATCTATGTGTGACATGCACAGCAGATGCATAGACCCGGCCCTGATTATTAAGTGCCGGTGCTAAGCACCGGAAAGCACCTGCACAAATTAAGCACTGAGCTCATTACACTGAGGGAATCGGAGTCAGTATCGGTACAGTAAAAAAATTGGCGATTCGTCAGAGTTCCTGTATTGCCCTGTGAAGGCCTTCAGAGGGGACATGTCCCAGGCCAGTGTTACCCTTTTGGGTTTGCAGTCTCTTTTGATTATCTTGTGATTTGGCCAGCATTTGTCCCCAGGGCTAGAAATCCATTTAATTTGCGGATTTACCGCCCCCAAAGTGGGCTGCCACCCAGCCTGTAAGAAAAAAGCTTGTGCCTTGGTTGCCTCTGTAAGTTTCCACCCCCCAGTGTTTGTACCATGGAGTACTATGACGATTTTCCAGAGGAGGAAGACCCTCTTGCGGACATGCCCTGGGATGAGGCGGTGGACTCATCTATTTACCAAGCGGTGGATCAAGCTATTACCCCCTTGGAAGATAGGCGCTCTAGCCAAATTAATCAGGCGTTTTCATGCCTGGAGCAGCGGATTGTTGCTGACCCTGCCACCTCTGGTCCTTCGGTACCCGCTCCCACTGGTTCACCACCGGCCAAACGCCCCTGGGAGCCTGGGGTAGATTTGGACGCTTTTGAGCATCTGCGACAAGCGTTTGTAAATAGCCAAAAGGTGCCACTGACAGGGACTCCCCCTTCTTCCACCCTGGCTCTCCAGTCTACTGACACAGACCTGTCTGGTGACCCCGATTCTCCAGGTCCTTCAAGGCCCTGACTTCCTCCACGTCCTCTAGCTCCCCCACAAATCACTTCTGATATGTTGGACCCCAATGACATCGTCCACTCCCGCTCCTCGGAGTGGATCCTAGCAGAGAAGGTCGCTGCATTAGCAGAACACATTTGCCGCCCGTTAGAAAAGGAGGCCGGCAATTGCCTCCGGGCAGAATGCCCATGCCCATCTTTGGAAGGGAAGGTGGCTCTGACCCCAGAGATTGACCTCCGCATATCCACCTTCCTTCAAAAGTTTATTCTTGACCCTAAGAAAGGGATTGATAGATCCTGAAGGGCTTGCCAGGACAAGCTCCTGGTTGCCCTCGGTTCAACCACAAAAATACTAGTTATGGCCGAGGAGACCAAAGAGTCTGGCTCAATTATCTCTCCGGAGGCCCTTTCAAGCTGGGCGCAGAGGGTAATGATTTTTTGGGGCAGTGGAAACTGTGCCCTCTCCATTGAGCGCCGCCGGTCTCTCCTCATAAAGATAGACCCAAAGTTAGGAGACCTGGAGGATTCTGAGGCCGGCGCTATCGCTCAAGGTGGCTTGTTCGGTGAGCCTTTTGTAAAAGAACTTGTAATACGTTCACATTGCTGGACAGAGTTCAGATAACAATAAAGAAAGTATTTCCCCGTGTTTTTCGCGGGCCGAGTGGAGGCAACGGCCATTCGGCTGGTCGTCAGCACCCCCAGGTTAACTGGTCAGTACCAGGACCAGTCCTGTTTCGGGAACTTTCATCCCACCAGAGGACGACATGGGAAAGGAAAAGGATTCCGGGGAGGATCCTCCGCCTCTAATTCTGGTGAGTGTTCACCCTTCTTCCCTGTTGAACATAGGGGGGTGACTGGCAAGTTGTTACCAGGCTTGTCTCTAACGCACGATGCAAGCGTTCTTCAAATGGTACATGGGTCTCACATAGAGTTCATAGGACATCCAGTTCAAAGAACCAGACCCTGGCCCATCCAGTTCTCCGTGCAAGACTCAGCCTTAAAGGACGAGAAAGTAGCTTCCCTCCACCGCAAAGGCACCATCTCCCTTACCTCTCTGCACCCCAGGGGCTTTTTAACAATCTTTTCTTGGTGGACAAAACAGACGGAGGCAAAAGACCTATTATAAATCTGAGCGAATTCAACGAATGGCTAGTCTATCTCCATTTCAAAACGGAAGGAATACAGCTCCTTCGGGACCTTCTTCGCCCTCAGGACTGGAAGGACGCCTATTTGGTGATTCAGATTTTTCCCCCTCACAGGTGATTTCTTCAATTTGCTTGGTGCCACCTCATCTACGAATTCACAGCTTTCCCCTTCAGCCTTTCCTCGTCCCCCTGGTGTTTCACCAAGGTCCTCAAACCGGCGGTGGAGTTTTTGAGAGCTTGAGGGATCAGAATTATCGTGTATCTAGTCGACCTGTTTTTGATGGCTTCTTGTCCTCGTCAGCTGACTTCTCAGCTTCAGGTGACCGTCTCCCTCCTCCAGGATCTGGGTTTCATGATCAATGATAGCAAATCTCTGTTACATTCTGCCCAGTCTCTTACCTTCTTGGGGTTCGTGATCCACTCCACAACCTCTACTCTCAATCTTCCCTCCAGGAAGGTAGCCAAAATTTAGCTCGAGCTATGTCAAGTCCTGTCCAAACAACAGGTTTCTCTTTGCCAGCTGGCCGGGTAGTGGGGCTTCTGTCGGTTTCAATTCCAGCCATCTTTCCGGGCACGCTATTACAGGGCCCTTCAACGCCTCAAAGCAAAAGCTGAAATCCAATGGTGGTTGGACCACATGGAGGCCTGAAATGGCGGGGCGATCTTCGGCTCAGCCCCCGACCTGGTAATTGAATCAGACGCCAGCAGACAGGGCTGGGGTGCCAGGTGCGGCAATTTGTCTACAGGCGGCTTGTGGTCACCTGAAGAAAAAAAGTTACATATCAACTGTCTGGAGCTTCTGGTGGGCTCCTTTGCAGTGCTTTGCCGGATGAGAGACTCGGTACAGTCCTGCATTCTTCTGAAAATGGACAATGTCTTCGCATTCCGCTATGTGAATCACCTGGAAGGTACCAGATCAAAGGCTCTCTCAGACCTAGTGGCCCCTTCTGGGACTCCAGCCTGTCCAGTCCATTTTTGCGACGCTGGAGGATCACTGGGTCCCTTTTCAGTGGATCTGCTCACGTCCAGGTTGGACCATCAGATTCCGCGATTCTTCAGCTGGAGGACGGATCCCTTGGTGGTGGCCACAGATGCCTTCCTTCAAGACTGGAGTCTGGTGCAAGGTTCGCGTTCCCTCCCTTCACGATGATCACATGAACCTCAGCTCAAGTCCTCAGGCATCTGGTACTGATTACCCCTCTCTGGAGGTCAAATGTCTGGTTTCCGGTTCTTCTGGAACTTTCTTGGGATTTTCCAATCCTACTCCACCACTTTCCGACTCTTCTCACGAATCCAGACGGGATGCCTCATCCACTGGTCATGACGGGATCGCTATTTCTCATGGCGTGTCGGATTTCAGGGGCAGACGGGAGTCCCAGGACTTTTGCAAGAAGCTGAGAGCCTCATCTCCAAGGCTTGGGCGGACAGTACGGTCAAAAGGTACAAGTCTGTGTGGGGCAGATGGACCAGTTGGTGTTTGCGACAGGGTTTTGATCCCCTGGTCGCTAACGTCGTTCACGTCGTGAACTTCCTGGCACACCTCGCTTCCAACGGTTTGGCATATCGTTCCATTAACACTTTTTGGCCAGCCATTTCTTCGGGTCATGTGCCGGTCCAGGGGGCCCCTGTCGGCGAGCATCCCTTAGTTTGCAGACTTCTGAGGGGTATTCGTCTTTTCTTACCTCCGGAGTCACGCTATTATGCTCTTTGGGATGTTAATCAGGTTCTCAACCTGTTCCTGTCTTGGCAACCTAACAGGTTTCTTTCCAGGAAAGAACTCTCGGCAAAGGTGGCCATGCTCCTCTGTCTCATGTCTTGCAGGCAGGTCTCGGATATCCGGGCCCTGGACATTTCTGGAAGGATGTTCACCCCTGAGGGAGTGACCTTCACATTGTTTCGTGGTACCAAATGCCATCGCAGGGTTATCTGGAGTTCCCTGATTCCCCAAAACTGTGTGTGGTTAGATGCCTTAAAGCCTTCGAGGAAATGACGGTAGAGTTCCGCCAACCAGGAGAGCATCAGCTCCTTATTGCACTCCGGAAACCCTTTAAGGCAGCTTCATCTCTCACCATTGCTAGGTGGGTTCGTTGGGTGATGCAAGATGCGGGCATTAGCCTTTGGCACTTTGTAGCGCATTCCACGCTGGGAGCTATGGCCTCTAAGGCGTCTCACCTGGCTGCCTGGTTGGAGGATATCCTCAACGCGGCAGATTGGTCTTCGGACTCTACCTTTAAGAGGTTTTACTTTATACCAGTGCATAATATGGCTCAACTGGTTGTGGGCTAGCTTTGAACAAGCATAATCCTCGCTTCCAGTCCTTACATAGAATGAAAAATGTCCTAGCTAACTTAACAGAGAGTTTCAATTCTATTAAGGACTCGGAGGCGAGGCTTATCCTGCCCTACGCTCCAGGAGGAGACCCCTCCCCGTATTGCAGTAAGTACTTGTTTTTTAGATAAGTGTGATGGTTTCTACTGTATTTTAAGTGACTGCTACATGTTTCTATGTAGGTGTCAGTAGTAGTTTCTTTAGGTAATTTGTTCCCTGTTGTTTCAGGTTCTGATTCCCAGAAACAAGATGCCTGACGTGCCCAGGATGGCTGTCTTCGTGCTCAGAAAGAGGAAAAGGGGACACTGACAGAGGACTATGTTGGGCTCTCTAGCCCCTGATTGGACATTGGTGCTCCTTCCTGATTGGTTGTTGCCATGTTGTTTTTCTTACTACCTTTTCCCGATGTTCCATGGCAAATGTAGTTTGTCTGTTTCTACGCTGCTTCGAGAATAAAGTGGAGAAAGAAGGCATAATCCTCGCCTCCGAGTCCATAAGAGAATTGAAACTTTCCGTTACGTTAGCTAGGACTGACGTAGTATAAAAATAACATAAGGAGCTATACCTACCAATAGCCCCAATATCGTTTTACCAAAATAATCAGTCATTTGGCAGTGAAGAAAAATCAATCATTTATTAACACAAAATACTCTATAGAGGAGCCTCTCTGTCATCACCCAGCCGGTGCACAGAGAAGACTGCCGGTTCATAGTCAGTACATGGCATATATACCTTTATCATGATGCATGAGATCACCGTACATGGAAAGATACTAATTGGCACTGAAGCTAGAAGGAAAGACCATATAGGGCACACAAGGCTAGTTTGAAAGTCTGCTTCTACTATTATTGGGGAGGGTCAGGAGGGGTGACTCCCTTGTGTCTCGGTGCCTGGGAGCACAGGCACGGCGCCTTCAGGAATGCGCTCATCACCTCTGAAGCCAGATGCGACCTTGGGTCTCAAGACGAGAAAGAATAGTGTACATTCAGCTGCTTCTTATAACTCAACTAGCAGGGGCCTACTGACTACTTGGAGGACAGCACGTGACCGCTGCCGAAACTAATGTGTGTACAAACAAAATGACGTCTGTCTGGTTTTCGGTTCGTGTTTAAGGAATACAGAAAAACAACGGGTAAAGGAATTCCCTATCAACTTAACTAGGTAGATAAAAGCTATTGCGAATAATGGAGATTGCACATACAAATACATACATCATGCTAACAAAAGATTACTGTGATTACAGGAAAATCGATTCTATCCCTCAGAACCACCCTTTTAGCATGATGTAGCTAACTAAAGAAATCAGTCCTCAAAAATACCTTCCTCAATTTGCATCATATCTCGTATTTCTTGCTGAACCATTTGGGCTTTTACTACAGCAGGGGAAGACTTCGTCACAGAGGAAGTCATTTTTGATGCACAATAAGAGCAACAGGCAGGCCCACAATGTATACAAAGACAGCAGGTAAAGATATCCCCTACTATGCCAGCTAAGATCATTAGAATCTTCCAACCCCATGTGGACAACAGATCCCAAAACAATCCGGATAGGGACCAGGTACCTGTATCTGCATGTACTTCAGAAGCCAGACGGTGTAACCTTTGAATGGCCAAATGAACAGATGGGGCAGAGTCAGGAATATATACACAGCAGGAACTGCCAAACACGCGGCAAGCTCCTCCTCGATCAGCTAAGATAACGTCTAAAACCATCCGATTTTGAAGCGAGACAAGTCTCGTAGCCTGAAGCTCTACAGTCAAATTAGTTAGTATACCTGCTGTGGCATTTATTACTCTTTCAACTACCCTAGACAGACGCCTTATTTCCTTGCTAGTGATGATGAAGCCCCAAATAGGAAATACTCCTTTTACAATGTCAATAAAATGCAGTTCAGGAGTATCAGTTTGGTCTATTTCGGTGGTATCAATCTCCCTTTTATCCCGCACTACAGGCAGACCTTGGTCATCTAATCGATGATCCTTATGATAATTGGAGGGTGCTATATACACTGGTGGATACAAAAAGGACAAATAACAGCGACCTGCCCACCCTCGGGGAAGCCAAGAATAAGCGTTTTCACTGCATACAAAATAAACATTTGGAGGTGTCAGCAAAGGTGGGCTACTAAAGGTGCGCAGCCGATAGGTATAGTTACAATGACTGTCTCCTACTGAAATATGCCCAGCACCTTGTACACAAAATGCAGAGGCACTATTCAATATAGGTACTGGGATGGCTTTGTCATCAGTTACATTTTGATCTTGAAACTGCTGGAAATTCCGCAAAGTCTAATATCTCACTCTGCAGCCATGTAATGTTTTCATATTCAGTGTACAGATTCATACAAGCATTTGGATCAAGCGAACCCTCCCCATTGTTTCCCTGTGGGTCGAAACTCTGATGTACTTCAATATAGGCCAGAATCATCTCGTAGTCCTTTTCGGAATAACGAGATGCGTCTACCGTGTAATGCATATACATCGTGGACAACAACTTAAAGCAAGCTTCACAGCTACCCAGATAAGATAAAGGTAACGAAATTAAGAGATCATGTCTATGCATTACTGACGGTAGAAGGCCACAAACCCAACAATTTGTCGTATTGGTAGCACTGTGAGTTTGATGCAACATTTCAACAAATGCATTCTTAGTATAGGTCTGACGATGCCTTTCTTTATGTGGGGACAAAGTGAAAAAGAAATGCTTGGGTGGTGGGGTAGTAGTTCCTAATACAGTGTGCATGGGATGACGAAATTCTAAGTATACAAATACACTCATTACTATGATCAAGAACACTGCAATAGTAATTATGAAAGCCACTTTTACACGTGTAGACCAAGAAGAAAACATAGTATATAAGTAGGCATACATCGAGGAGTGAGGGGTTGTTCCTCCTCGGGAATAATAGGACCAAAGGGATACATCCTAACTAAAAGTCCAAACTATACTAAGGGACCGCAGTCCAACCTGCCAGAGGGTGCCTCTTTCCTGTGTCCGTCTAGAGCCTCACAGGCAGGCTCCTATCGTTCATCAAAAAGAGAAACAGATCCTTGCGTCGAGGGTTTTTCCACAAACAATTCAGAGAGAATATCACAATCTGGGCCCCTTTTTCGGCATGTAGCTCGGTCTTTCTTTCTGAACAGAGCAATGTAACGTTCCCGGCTCTCAACATGTTCAGTCCAGTGTCTCGCTCAGCACCCCAGAACAATTCAAGCAAAACCTATTACTCAAGTCTCTCCCTGTCTCCTACCGTCTTCATTTGGGGTACCGTGTTGTTTTCTGGGCCGCAGGTTGTATCGAGCATGACCAGGTACTTCCTGATCAGTGAATAAAACAGATGAGGATACATTCATGGCACTTGACTTACCATGAACTCCTCGTGTATCAATGGGGACAACAGATTCCGGGGCTATTTCTAATGCAGATTATAAGGCCCCTTTCATGCCCAATGCTCCTTGTTCTTGCCCTTTCTCAATTTCCCTGGCGTCAGAAAAAGGAACCAAACGAGGAGCTCGCTCACTCTCCTGGGTCAAAACTCCTTCCGGATTTGGTTGATCAAAAGGAAGCGGGAGAGGTATCCTCTTCAGATGGGATATATGAATCCAATGTTTCTGACCATTCACCTTCACCGCTGTCTGCGTAGCCAGTAGAATTTGGAAAGGTTCAGCCACCTAGGCTCCAGACTGGATTTCCGCTGATAATTCCTCACCAACACCCATTGACCGGGTTCCAAACGATGTCCAGGACCCTCCGGCAGGGGCTGTAATACGGCTGACACCTGTTGATGAATAGAACGGAGGTCTTTAGTCAAAGCATACAAATAGTCTGTCATGATAGGGTAATCAATCTCTCGAAAGTTTCTAGGTCGTGGAACGCTCCAAATATTTGCAGGTCGCCCAAAAATGACCTCATATGGTGACAATCCTGATCGAGAATGTGGGGTAATGCGTAAGGACATTAAGGCTAAGGGCAAATTCGTCAGGCCATTTCAGCCCAGTGCTTTCTTGAATTTTTGCTAATTTCAACTTCAAACTTCCATTATATTTTCCCACCAACCCTGCTGACTGCGGATGTACCAGAGTTTTTAGGTCCTTCGTTTTCTTGTCAGATTTGTCTTTACTCTCATTTTCTCTATGTTCATAATATTGAGCCCTACTCAGGATAACAGAAGGAGTAGAGGTAGTCCAGGTACTCTCCGCTGCTTGTAGTCGTGCAGAGATTTCAGGTAACAAGTTGGTAACAAAGCGATTAACAAACAATCTTATGCCACCTTCTACTGACAGATCTTTCCCACTAAAATCAATAAACACCCCCTCAAATCGAGTAAAGAAATCAGAAACACTCTCATCCTTCTTTTGTTTGCAGGCGGTTAACTTATCCCAATCTACCTTTCGGGGAGGAATTAAGGAATGCATATACGTGATGATCTGACCCGGTAATGCCAAGATTTCTGGTCTTGGTTTATCACCGGGTTTCCGATCCCTGTCCCATTCCTTAAACTGTCCCAAGTTCCTCCCAACTCGGTGGCATGATTGGGATCATGTACCTTTCACCACACATCAACGGGGACCAGTAAACCGAAAAACAATTCTATATCAGCTAATGTCAATAAGGCAGATGAAGCAGCCTCAGTGAGTTCTTTGTAATAAGCAGTGGGATTCTTCCGAGGGTCAGGTAGTTGCGACTTCAGAGAAAGGACTTCACTCCTTTTCCAAGGAGTATATACCCACTGCTCCTGAAATCGTGCCTCTACACGAGGTCTGGTCACTTGATCATTGGTATCTCTGAGCTCCGGGAGCTCAGGATGATAAATAGGATGGACTTCCCGCATAGGGTGCTGAGAGTCCCAGTTTGGGCATTTCGAGAATAACCGTCCTCGATATTTTGTTATAGTCTCGACATTTCTGCACATATCTTCTAATCCTAACTCAAACTTATGAGCCCGATCCACAATGTCATATAGAACCTGAGGGGCTCTCCCATCTGCAAAACATTGCTCTCATAGGGAGAGTAAACGATTGGCCATGACTTCCAGAGCATATTGCTGCATAACCGGCTCGTAGTCCCTAAGGGTCCTCCATATATCTATAAGGGTATAAATGGGATTCCGTACCCACTGAGATGCTTGATTTAATACCAACTGCTTCTTCTCATACCCCACCGTAGATCGGGTATACAACCGCCGTGCACCAAGTGTACCGGGGACATGGGAGGGGGTTGAATCAGTCATAACAGTGGTCGAGCTGGCAGACAATGATGGCCAAGCCGGGTCCGGCGAAGTCAGCACTACTGGAGACATAATGGGGGGCGACAAAATGCCAGTCAATAAAGTAGCCGTAGCCGGCGCTGAGAAAGTAGGAGCATGAGCTAGTCCCGTAGGAGCGGGGGCCGTAGATGCAACAGGCGCCGTAGCTAGCGGGGCTGTCGGGGCTGGGGCCGTAGCAAGAGGTACCGCAGGGTATACTCGCTGCTGGGCATAAGGGGGCGGTAGACGCGTATTCAATAAGTCCTCTATTTCATCTTCCGGCTCGGTTCGAGCTTTTATCTACCTGCAACCTAAACTGTCTATCCGTACAATCAATACTTTTCTCAGTTTGTTCTTTGTCGTATGCTATAGCCTTCTGGGTTATAGTCTGACCTCCCTTTATTTTAAGCAACTTTTCCTCCCTTATGCATCGCCTCTTTTTGCCATAATTTTAAAGAATCGAACATCGCTTGCCGGCTTCTCTTAGCGAACAATCGATCCTGTAAATACTGTATTTTTTTCTAATCAAATGACCCCGTTAAAGGCCATTGCAATTCCACGTTATCCTTAGTATATTTATGCCATAAATTATTAAACAAAATAGGTGAAATACCATGTTTAACATACATATCAAAACTCGGACTGCCCTCTGGCGGGGCAGGCTGGCTTTCATCCAATCGTCCGCTCCTACGGCGGCAACAACACCCAAAGCACAACTTACTAAAACACGACATCCTTATTCACTAGCAATACACTCACTTACAAGAAAACAGTCTTTCAAACATGGCCATGTTCATACATTTTCAATCTTTCTTCAAAACATTACACACAAAACGGACAAACAAAAACATACAATATTCAAAATGACATATCTTTTCCAAAACCAAAACCAAGGAACGGAGCCCGTCGACTCCCGTTCGTGGAGAACTCGTTGATTCAAAACACCAGACCGACAGATACCAAAGTCAGGCAGTCCGAAGACTACCAAGAGGCCATCAGACAGGAATTAACCACAGACTGGCCTACAGCCCATCCCGCGATCTTCCTGGTTCACCTTCAGGACTATTCTGACTGAGCCGCTGCCTTAGTGCCGCTTCAGATGTGTCCAAAAGGCTACCCAGGTGCAACCGCGGGCCTTTCCAAGAACAGTCCCGCCGGGTGCGCACCACACGTGCCACACCAAGGCGTCCGATCGAAACCTCTTTTATTCACCAAAGAAGTCCATGGAGCATCTGCCCGTGCAGCCACAACGCCGCCCCGTCAGACCTCCAAAGTTCCCCGCGGTACACTGACCACCAAATCCAATACAGTTAACTGTTTCCAAAACGCCGTTCAACAGCGTAATCCAAGAACACCAAAATCCATACACTCACCTGGTGCACACAGGTACAATTGCATGTTCTCCACTGCCCACTCCTAACGACCAACACGGTCAGCTCCTGGGTTATGCCCGTAGGACTCCGGCTTGGGGTCACTAGCAGCTGGGGCTCTCTGATCGCTAGAGCGAAGTTCAGCCAGAATCGTTAATCAGTCCAGCCCCTCGACCAGAGAAACCCTTTCTTTGTCCTTCTTGCCCCGTCTACGAGAGGACTACCCCAAACGCGGAGTCCCACCAGAGTCGCCAACTGACGTACTATAAAAATAACATAAGGAGCTATACCTACCAATAGCCCCAATATCGTTTTACCAAAATAATCAGTCAGTTGGCAGTGAAGAAAAATCAATAGTTTATTAACACAAAATACTCTATAGAGGAGCCTCTCTGTCGTCACCCAGCCGGTGTGCAGAGAAGACTGCTGGTTCATAGTCAATACATGGCATATATACCTTTATCATCATGCATGAGATCACCGTACTTGGAAAGATACTAATTCGCACTGAAGCTAGAAGGAAAGACCATATATGGCACACAAGGCTAGTTTGAAAGTCTGCTTCTACTATTATTGGGGAGGGTCAGGAGGGGTGACTCCCTTTCGTCTCAGTGCCTGGGAGCACAGGCACGGCGCCTTCAGGAATGTGCTTATCACCTCTGAAGCCAGATGCAACCTTGGGTCTCAAGACGAGAAAGAATAGTGTGCATTCAGCTGCTTCTTATAACTCAACCAGCAGGGGCCTACTGACTTCTTGGAGGACAGCACGTGACCACTGTCGAATCTAATGTGTGTACAAACAAAATGGTGTTGGTCCGGTTTTCGGTTCGTGGTTAAGGAATACAGAAATACAATGGGTAAAGGAATTCCCTATCAACTTAACTAGGTAGATAAAAGCTATAGCGAATAAAGGAGATTACACATACAGATAGATACATCATGCTAACAAAAGATTACTGTGATTACAGGAAAATCGATTCTATCCCTCAGGACATTTTTCATTCCTGAGGTTGACGGATAACCAGTGAGCTGCACTGAAGCTAGACCTCCAATGGGAGTAAGTACTGAAAGCGATAGCACGCCGAAGGGGATGGACTGGGGTTGGAAACTTTTCTCCAGAATTCTACATATTGTATTCTATGATACTATCTGAAAAACTATCTGAGAGATATTATGAGACTAAATAGAAGGCTACACTCCCAAACACCATGACAAAAGCGATCATAGTAGTGGTGGGTAATCCTGATAGAGAACTGAAGCATTTAAGATCATACAGGCCTCTGTTGATGATTAACATCGATGCTAAAATACTAGCGAACATCTTAGCTAGTAGGTTGCTGTGAGCCATTAGTTCAATAGTACATGAGGACCAGCGCAGCTTCAGTCCAGGCCATAGCACACTTCTGAATCTTAGGGGTGTAACCCATTTTTTGCATGCAATGGAGCAGCCATAAGCTAATGATCCCTTAGTTGTGTTGACATTAAAAAAAGCATTCAATACCCTGAATTGGGAATATATGTTGTTTGTTTTCCAAAAACTGAGGTTTGGACTGGGGTGGGTCAAACTCCTAAATGCGGAAATAATAGCTAGGGTAAAGTCTGTTGCCATTATATCTGATAAGTGGCTGATAGAGGCGGGCACCAGAGAGGGATGTCCCTACTCTCGCTTATCGTTTGTCCTGGCTTAAGAACAACAATACATGACTGGGAAAAATAGATCAGTGGTATGACCACAAGGTGTTGATGTTCACCAATGATACTCTGTTGCATCTAAGTTGACTGCATATATCCGTGCCCATATTAACGCAAGTGTTGGAAAAGTTTGGTAACATCCCTGGTTTAAAAATCATTCTAGGAAAAATGTACTCTTTCCTTTGGGTAGGTTAGCAAAGTTGGCATGCAAGGAACTCTCGATGCGAGCTTGCAATGAGAAACAGGCATGTTTCTGAGGTTAAAAAGTGATAAAATAGATATACAGTTTGATGACATGTCAATGCTCAGTTGTACTCTAATTGGACACATTTACAGTTTATTTTATGTCCTGTTAACTCCATAATATGATGTATATGTACAAAGCACAAGACACATTTTTATCCAGAGTGGATAGACATTTTTAACTATGTATCTACTTCCTATAATATCTACTAAGATCAAGTCTGTAATGTGCAAAGCAATATATAGAAAGAACCTGGGTTAAAAATCCCCCCATCAAGGTATACTCCTTTTATTAGTCAAATAAGATACCCTTGCCAGTGGCCATAATAAATAGGCATCTGTGATTTTATATATAGGCATTAGACCATTTTAAGATTTGCTTCTTCTTAGCTCCAGTGCCCGATTAGTCATCTCAATTTAGCATTTTTTGAGAACCATGAGATGTCCTATAATGAATCTATGTGGTAAACAATGTGAATGTTGGGACAGAAAAGTCCCTCACATGATGACAGACGTGTGCCCCTGCCCTGAATGTCCCAGCTGCAAAGATATCTGGATCCCTGATGCTGATTTATGTAGTCATGGGCGAACATGCATGAGGCCATGAAGCAGGCATGTCTCACAGCTTGTGGTCTCCTTGGACCGGGAGGGGCACCCAAAGCTCCATCCTCTGGATACTTAAATAGAATGATCATGGTGCTGGCCTCCTACCATGTAGTGATCAGTAGGATTGAACAGACATTTTTACCTGTGTCACTGGAGTGAGGTCTAAAGGTCCTCTCATGTAAAGTTCCGCTGCTATGTGTTAAACTCACCCCTGGCCTACATCAAGTTACAATGTAGAGCTGCACGTGTATGGTTTCATGCATGTGATGAAAGTAAGTGTGCCTGTGAGAGGTACAATACATGGAAGGCACTGGGTTCCATTTTGAGAGACCCAAGGTTGCCTAGAGGAGCATGAGGAGGTAGAGGATTCCCCCAGACAGATCTGTCAATCGCTGCATTCCTGAGGGCTGGGTGTGATACACACTGGAGGAAGTAAGTGCCAGGCTCTTCAGTACTCTTCAAAGCGTGCACTTTGATTCGGAGAGAGGTCACTGGGAAGGGGCCTGGTCACATCTTAGAGAGGAAATGGGGCTTATAAGAGAATCATAAAGAGTAGGGCTGGGGCCCTTGAATAACCCTTTGAATCACATGTCACTGTGGCTGACATTCAGCTGTGAACCTCTTGTCACTCCCATAGCCTGGGTTGTGGGACTACCAGATTTGGAGTGGCTCCTGCTGTAACAGACTAAAGGACAGGATAAAGGAGTGGACACTTTAAAAGGGAGTAGACCCTCAGCACAAACTTCAAAGACTAAGACACTAAGTCACATTTGGGACTGTAAATGGATTATAAGAAGGGGAGCTTGAGATCCCCAACAATATCAAGTGCCAAGCAGCCAGTCTGGCTGTATGTTGAGGAGGAGAAGCTCTGCAAGACTTCTACCTGTGACCAGGATTGTGGACTAAGGTCTGCCAGTTGAGCTCATTCAGGGAAAATGCAAGACCGCTTGTACTGGCACCAGCACCTGCCTGCTTGCCAAGACCGGTGTGCCCCTTGAGGAAGAGGAGAGCACTTGGAGGGAGTTAGGTCCAGTAGAGGTTTCTGATGAGTAGAACCCTGTAGCGAGGTCTGAGGATTCGGGCCATTGCCCGTGTACAAATACAAGTTGGTGAATCCATATACCACAGGGGGCCACTGTGTAGCTAGCCGTTGCTGCTCTGCTCAGGCCGTCGTCTGTGTGCAAGAAAAAGCTGGCAACCCCATATGCCAGAGGGGGCTGTTTTGAAAATGGCATTATTTCCGTGCCGATCAGAACGTAGCACATGTGCAAAGTAAAGCCTACGATCCCATATGCCAGAGGGGGCTGCAGTGAAGACTGCATTACTGCTGTGCTGATAGGGATGTAGCCTGTGTGCGGAAAAAGTTTGTAACCTTGTATGCTAGAGGGGGCCTTGTATAGGGCCCCCTCTAGCATATGTACCTTCCTGTACAAAAAAAATCATTATTGGCATTTTCCTCATTATATATATAGAAAGAGGAAAAATGTGGAGAAATAAAAGTATTTCTCCTCGTTGCTCCATTCTTACACCTCCCCTGGGGAGGCATAGGATTCTGATGCATTCCAAGTTTTACAAAGGGTTGTAAATCTGGGAATGCGTCTCGTTCCATGAATGTTGCGTGGGAACACCCACAGCAACACCCATGGAACACCCCATTCACTCAGACTAATGTGTAAAAGGGGTCCATATTTACAAGGCTATGAAAAGTCACGCAGGGTGACACTACATGGCCTTGTAAATATGGGCAAGCCGATTGCAACACCGGTGCATCAATAAAAGTGACGCTCAACAGTTGTGTATCTCGTATTTTACTTTGAGTTTGTATATAAATACCCCGTTTTTCATATAAGCGACTATTTGACTGGGCAATCATTTATTGCTGCTATTGAATCTTTTTTCAATCAATCAATCAGGGGATTGTAAGCGCGCTACTCACCCGTGAGGGTCTCAAGGCGCTGATGGGGGGATCCGCCGGTTTGTTTACGCAAAGAGCCAGGTCTTGAGGGTCTTTCTGAAGCTGAAGGAGGGGGCACGTCCGATGTCTGCCGGTAGCTCGTTACATGTCTTGGTTGTGATGTGAGAGAAGGATCTTCCACCTGCTCAGGCTCTGTGGATGCGCAGGGTTTCGGCCAGTGCGAGGTTGGTGGATCAGATGTTTCTTCTGGGTAAGTGGAAGTTTATTCTGCCATTGAAGTATTTGGGTCTGATGTTGTGTAGGTATTTGTAGGTGTGAGTGAGGGTTTTAAAGGTGATTCTTTTCTCCATAGGGAGCCAGTGGAGACTTGGTAGGTGTTGGCTGGTGTGTTCGTGCCAAGGTTGTGAATCTTTGTTCACCCAGATCCTGAGAAACTTTGGCCTGTTGACCCACGCTACTAGTAGGAGTCAAGTGCTGACAGTTGTTCAGCACCCATAGTAAATCAGGCACCAAGACAGTGGGACTGGGACCGAAACTACGGGATAACCCCACAGTTGGGCCCACTAGCTCCTACTTGTCTGATTGTGATTGTTTGAATGCATGAATGGATGACTTGGTACAGTTTGTCTTTAAAGGATATTATCTTACTATTCACAAAATTCACAAAAAAATTCACGAAATAAGGGACACAATTGACTCCTTATAAGGATGAATGGGATGTGTGGTATACTATATTAAACTATGAACACACACGGATCAAGCACTAGATAAGGGTTGGCTTGAAGCACACAACGGTGTGGGAGAGGGTCCTAAAGATTTACCTTTTCTTTTGCTCTCGTTATATGTCACACAGGAATGGGGTTTCTGGTGGTTATTTGGGTATAGTTAAGTTGTTTAATTGTTTTCAGTGATCCATGAAAGTGTCTATATTTTGTACTGTTTAGATATCACATGCCTTTGTTGCAGCCAGTGAATTACGTTTTTTAAACATCATTTGGTCCTGAGGGTGGTGGTACTAGAGAGTAAATAACCCACTGAAACGTGCGTTGACTGCTTTTTTTTATGGATCGCTGTTCTTGACCCAATGCTTCGGAAAAGATAAATGAGGTATTGTGTCCCTGAGTAGGTGGGGAATGTGCTTTTTGAACATTCTGGTTTTTAAGTTTTGATGAAATGTATGATTTGTGATTGGCTGGGATGTATTAAAGTATTGAAGTGTGGGGCTTTAGTATAAGGAATAATGTAAAGAAAATATATATTTCTATAATTAATAATATATATTAATATAATTAATTGTAAACATGTGTCAATATTTACACATGAGCAATGTAAAAAACATTATGTAAGACATTTTCTTTTTGTAATTTGGTGTCTTAGAGTATGGATAATTGGTTGATTACGTCACCAGAGAAGGAATATGGGTTGAGGGGGAGCTTATATGATATCTCAAGGGATTCCTACGCCTTGCAGTTTTTTAAAAACAACTTCAAGACACGAGGACTAAGTCGCTGTGTCCTGTAATCATGGCTGCAGCATTTCTCTTCAAGTTGAAGCCATCAGATTGCTTGGTACCTGAAAAGACCGATGAGAAATACAGCTCACTCAGTCAATCCAAAACCCTTTTCTTTTATTTAATATGTATTACCAGGGGACTCCTACGTGACTCCTGCATAACCAACCATCCAGATATCACTATAATTGTAATCCTTTCATAACCAACCCAAGCACCACATTAAATTAAAATTTCTTGAAAAAGGCTGAAAGGATTTAGACGAAATAACAAAACACACACTTTGTAAGTAAAGCTCTCATTATATGCCAAATTTGGTGCAATTCTGTTCAGACGTTTTTTCTGTATCTCTTTGCAAAATGCCCTATGGGAATTTAACGGGGGAAACAGCATTTTGAGACACACCCCCTTGATTTCATCCGTGCTTGACAGATCACCACAAAACTTTGCCGGTTGGAGCTTAGGTGGATGAATTGTTCTTTAGAAAAGTTCTGTAAAGATTCATCAAACTGTTTAAAATAGACTTGTAGTATTTATAGGTAGAAGTGCGCCTCAAGCAATATTAACATGAAGGAAAGAAGGTCCCAATTTGAACCACAAAGTGTTGTCAATTTTTCATTTTGTTTTCTTTAAGTGTATCAAACATTACATCAAAGATAGCCAATGTGTTTCATCCAGGACAATGGACTTCTTTAGGGCTTTAATGCACTAGATATGAACAACACATAAATACAAACACAGTACCACCGTACATGCTATTACACACACATTAAGTTCATATATAACCAATACAAAAGAACAAATAAATTACAAATAATTATCCTTGACTAGACAACAAGGATGCAAATGACACAATTTTCCAAGGATGAAACCCCCCTACCAACAATAAATAGTGAATGGAATTTAGACAAACATTGCATACATCATATGTTAAAAATCAAGTAAGATCTAAAAATGCGGCTAAGCTTCATCTTAACCTAATATATGACCAGTGGCCTTATGAACATAGAGAGACTTCAGAAACACATTACACAAACATTAACAATCACCAAATATTTCCTGTCTCCTAGTATATTGTGCGTTATTCCTTCTAATTTGAGTGATGTTAAATGTGAGCTAATTTGCAGTGCATGGTGAGAGATCAAGTTATATTTACTGTGGCCAAGACCTGCTCCCAATCCCTACCTGCGTTCAGCAAAACAAAACATTAAACATGTCTTTGAGGCTTTTTCTAACAGTTTTCAGGCCACAAAGTGCCGCCAGTGAAGAAACCATAAGGGGTCCCTGCGCTCCAGCTGAAGAGTAAGCAGTTTCAACTCAGAGTTATAATACATATGGTAAGCTCTACTGGGGTCAAGGATTCAATGACCCAAGAGACTTAGGGGCCCATTACGATGTCGGGCGGATTGCCTCCGCCAGGCTGGCGGTAGCCACCGCCGACCTGGCAGAGGCAATCCGCCCGACATCCATTCCCGAATTCCCCCCCCGCCATATTAGTATGGCGGGGGGACCGTGGCGGACGGAAAGACCGTCCACCGCTTTTCCACCCCGGCCGCCTTGCAGCCGGGGCGGAAAAGGAATAATATGGTGGCGGTGTCTATCAGACACCGCCAGCCATATTATAATGGGGTGAAACAGATGCCTTTCTGTGGTGGCGATGCCGCCACGGAAAGGCATGAGGTCTTCACTTTGGGGGCCCCCTGTGGGCCCCCAAAGTGAAGGAGTGGTGGGGGGTGCACACGGGGGGTACCTGTGGTACCACCCTGCATTTGCATATACAATGCGGTAGGCACCGCATTATGGGGTGCTCCTAGCCCAGAGTAGTGAATAATTTATAAGAGGCTTCTGTTGTTCACTTATTATTCTTTTTATCGTTCAGAAATAAAAAATGGGTGTCTCGGCCTCAGCCAGGACACTTGCACTTTTTTAAGTTGTGGGCCACGGCAGAGCCCCAATTTCTCCTCTGCCCCTGCCGGCTACCCAATTAGCACTAATTGTGGGTGCTGACGAGAGCCGGATATTTAACGTGTTCTGTGGGTGCCCACCTACGGCACCCACATTTCTTTTAAATAACATTTCTTTTACGGTTATGGGTGCTGGGGTGAGCCCCAAGACCAAGAGGTCCCTGCTGGCTCCCCAGCCAGCACCCATAGTGGGTGCCAGTCATTATTTTCATGTGGATGCCATGGTGCCCACCTGGGACATCCACAATAGAGAAATCACTATGGCTGCAGTGGGAGCCCCAAGGTCCCTGCAGGCCCTGCCTACGTTCCAGCCAGAGTGCTGACTGGAGCCAGCTCTATTCCTTTGCTCCATCCTAGAGAGAGCAGCTATTTTCTCTGCTCCTGCTGGATGGGAGCAACGTTTTTCCCTGCTTGGGAGCTTAAGGGCATGGAATTACATTTGCATTCCCTGCCCACACTCTTCTGGGCAGGGAACACAGCAGTGTCCCAGGGGATTGGGTTTCTGGGACACTGCACCATCAGGCCCCAGGAGATGTGATGCTTGGGTCCATACAATGGCCCAGGAAGGGAACTCCATAGCATTAAAAATGCTGTTCCCTGGGGGATGGAGTCTGGGACCTTTCAATGGCCAGGGAGAGGGCCCCATGCCACTTCCCATTTATAAAGGTTCTTTGGTCCTGGGAGATGGGGGTCCCTGTGCCTAGAAATGGCTTGGGGAGGGGACCAGCATGCCCCCTCTCCCTAATAAAGGAAATCAGCGCCGGGGGACTGGGGTTCCTGGAGCCTAAAATGACCAAGGAAGGAAGGCCATGTGCACCCGTTCCCATTAAAAATAAGGCGGCCCTGTGGATGGGGTCCTTGGGGCCTAAAAATGCCCCATGGAGGAAGATCATGTGCCCCTATCCATTAAAATGAAAATGGCGCTGGAGGATGGGGTTCTGGATAAAGCTTGGAGAGGGGACTGAATAACCGTCATCTAAAAATTACCATTGCGCCAACCTCCTGGACCCTGGCCTCTCTCGGGGGCTAACATTTTAATAGCATAGGACCCAGCTTTTTTTTTGTTCTTGTTGTTAATAGGACATGTTTTTGTCACGGGCTCCCCACCAGGCCAAGGGGGGCAGGGTATCCTACCATGCCCTCTATATTTTTTTTAATCTTGTCACAGGACAGAGGACTGAGTCCACAAATTGTTGCTGCAACATTTTAGTTCATGTGGTGGAAGCCAATCAGATGTTATTATATGAACTGTTGCATCCGTGGATTTTCAACAGCATGATATATACATAAATAATTAACCTTAAGTTCTCAAAAACTATGAATCTATTTGCACCAAATCACAAAAAGCACACTTTCTGGGCCAAGATTCCAGCTTCCTGCCAAATTTGTTGTAATTCCGTTCAGTCATTTTGACAATAGATGTGTCTAATTTTCCTATGAGAAATTGCAGGGAAAATACATTTGGGACCTTCCCCTTTTTCTCGGCCCCCGCTTGACAAATCACCCCGAACCTTTCCAAGGAGGAGCTAAGGTCGATGAACTTTTTTGGGGGAAAAGTTTTTTGAGGATTAGTCAAACGGCGCATAGGTCATAAGTGAAAACAAACCTTTTCTATGGAAATGTGGTGCTAACTATAACTTATACATGCACATCCACACACACACTCACACAAGCACCCACATGGGTATACATTGCAAGTAAGGACTGCCAATACCACAGTGCTTTGCGGCATACTGAGGCGGGACATACGCCGACTTGGGCGCGATAAATAAATCAAGTGCGCAGAATACTTACCAGTTTGTTTGCCTTCTTCCTATGTGTGAGGCTCTTGACAAAGGACATGAGTCTGAAATGTGCTGTTTCTCCGTGCAGTCCACAGCGACATGAGAGAAACTTTCCGGGAGGCTTCCCCACAGAGGCTGCTCTTTTTGTTGCATGTATTTTGGCCTTTGCCGGTCGAAGGGAAGAACCGCCGCTGTGCTTGCGAGTCCCGAGCGGCTGGAAATCTAGCTGTTTAGCTGGGAGAGGAAGGCTCAGGCTGTGGGACATCGTATTGCAACAGTAGCAGCGTTTGTTTCTGTCATCAACCCACTGGGGTCGAATTATGCATCACATTGGGAAAAAGACAAGCACCCACATGGGTATACGTTGCAAGTAAGGACTGCCGATACCACAGTGCTTTGCGGCATACTCCCACTGAGGCGGGACACATGCCGACTTGGGCACGATAAATAATTCAAGTGCGCAGAATACTTACCTGTTTGTTTGCCTTCTTCCTATGTGTGAGGCTCTTGACAAAGGACGTAAGTCTGAAATGTGTTGAGCCATGGAATGAGATGTAGGGTCAAAGCTGTTTCTTCGTGCAGTCCACAGCGACATGAAAGAAAGTTTCCGGGAGGGCTTCCCCATAGAGACTGCTCTTTTTGTTGGATATATATATACAGTCATTGGAGGGAGTGAAAAAATATCATATTTATTTCCCCCCTAGTTTTTCCCCCCTTTTTTTACACATCCGTCTCTAGCATGCCAAACATATGCCAGAAGGAGTGAATTAATTGGCGGTAGTTAATTTTTCATCTGTGGTAGATTGTTTTATCCGCGGATTTTTACTTGTATTTATCTTGTAAATATCATGGAATGATTTTTCAAATTGCAATTTTTATATTTAAATTGTCGATTATGTAAGTCAATTCGGATACATTTCACTAGGCATGCTATTTATTGGAATGATGTGTTGGTCTATTGGGATTATCCCAATATGTGCCATGACAAGTATGTCTTTTATTTTGTTTTCTTTTTCACGCTGTTGCCCAATCAAATGTCTTAAAACTTTAGAACTTGCACTTTAAATTTTGCCCACGCTCTCCATGGCGTCATGTGACCAAGGCCTCTGTGCAGGCCGAAACGTTATGCTGGCGAAGGTGCTATTAAATTAACAAACTCACCTGAATTCTGGGTCTTCGTGTTCTTTGCTGTGTTGGTGTTCCGGTGATTGCGGACCTGGCCGATAGTTTGGAACTTTGAACATTTGTTAGCCGGTTGAGTGCTTCTCCGGTGTTACAAGACCCCTCCTCCACAAGAGGCTGAACAGCAGGAAGCTATGACCCCTGGTGACCTGGAGGTTGTTTACTGCTCCCGTTGGGGTGAGACCGTTCAAGCCCCTGGACGCCTTGCAATACTCCGGCATCTGAAATCGGGCTAGGCGCGGTGGGACGGCTGTCTCAGACCGTGCCCGACACCCGTTGCAGCTCTGCGTGGGAAGGAAAGTCTGGTGGAGGAGTTTTTCCGTGTTCGGCGGTTCTTTACATTTGGTGCTCAATTCCGTCGGACAGTGAGTACGCAAGATTGCGTTAGTAAATATCGTTGAAGCACGATGTCAGCAGGCGCTCGGAGAGGGAGGGAAGTGGCAGCCCTCGATGTGTTTGACGACTCCCCGGGGCTGGGGGGTCGGGTGTGACAGCTGCCATGGAACCGGTCTTAAGTGCAGGCTCCTGTGCCCGTGATAAATTTAAACAGTTGGAAAAACTCACGAAACGTGAGCAGTCTAAGTGGTGGGAGCATCGCTCCCTGAGCCGATACCTGGAAGTTGATCGCATTCCTCGAGGGCTGAGGATCATGCTGGCCCCCCGCTATGAACAACCTGACCCCGAGATGCTCAGAGAATGGGCTGAATGTAATTTGGATTCCTCTCGGAGGTTAGTGGAGATCCTAATTCGATATGCTGAATCTGACCGCAGAAAAATTCAAGTTCAAATTGAAGCTGATCAATGAAATAGATAAATTGGGTGCAGATATGATTTCAGAATGCACTAAACTAAGAGAGGAGATGTTGGTGCGGGTACAAAAGGAGGAAGATACACTCATTAAGAGAAAACAATGCAAGTTCCAAAGGGATAAGAATGATTACCTGGAGGGGCGCATATTTACCTTTGCGCGTAAATACGACGCCATTAAAGCAGCAAAACCCAGTATATCCCAATTGGTCCCCAGTGTACAAACCGCACCACTAACAAGATCATCACAAAGTTCCTCTAATGCGGAGCTGAGCTCCAACATGGATAGCGGTTCAGAATCAGATGTAGGTAGAAGCGGAATACGGTTGGGGTTTACCCGGCTTACCCTGGCACAGGAACTGGACTGTGTACGGCAGGACAGGCGAGAGACTCTACGTCCCAGGATAAAGCCGCAGCCAAAAGCAAAAGCCACAACATCAGGCGGAGAGAGCGGAGACAAGCCAATGCAAGGCGCGAAACGAAAGTGCAAAAATCAAAACAGGCAATGGAACAAAAAGTAACTGGTTGGTCAACAGCTTATAATTTTGGTCTCTCAGTAATAAATCTTACCCCGACGAAGCTATCGGATTTGGAATTGCATATTTTGTCGATGGGCTTGTCTTTTAGCTCACCGTGTGACTTCAATTACGCTGGAACGTGAATAGATTTATTTAAATTCACGCGCAAATTGTAGTTAAGAAAACATTTTACCAATAGCAAGTCACGTAGGGGGTCTGAGAGAATTGAGAACACAACAACCAGGTTGGGATTGGCAGCAAATGATGTGCCACTAATGCAGGACATGGATGCATTGAGATTAGAACAATCAGTCTCACAGAGCGAACAGAATATACCAATCACCAATCTAAGCAGCCAAACAAATTTCAAACCACGTTCCACCTTTACACCACTTATGATATATGATAACATCGACATTTTTCATGAGGCAGCTACTAAAGAGATAAAGGACCTGTATGTAAAGACGCTTAAAATCAAAAAACATAAATACAGGCAAAACCAGAAATATACTGATCTCGTTAACAAAATCCAAAAAGATGGCAACATGATTGTACGTCAATCGGACAAAGGCGGCAACGTCATATTGTGGCCAAGAAGTCTGTATATGGAGGAAGCACTCCGTCAGCTAAATGATACTAACTGCTACAAACATTGTGACGTAGGGGTGGTCAGAAAGGCTCAATTTGACTTTTATTCCTTGCTGATGGGATGGCGTTCATCAGGTCTTATCAGCATGGATGAACTAAAGTTTCTGAAGAATGATCACCCCATTACCCCAGTCCTATACCTCATCCCTAAAGTCCACAAGGACGTCACAAGGCCTCCACAGAGACCTATTATCTCAGCATGTGGGGGGCTTTTAGAAAAGACTACAATCTATGTGGACTCGTTTTTACAAGAGTACGTCTGTGGACTTTCCATCTTATATCCAGGATTCCAGCGACTTTCTAAGAAATTGAGTGGAATCCGGAATACTGGTTGATAACTTTAGACGTCACATCATTGTATACCAGTATAGTACATGCGGATGGGGTACGTGCGATCCAGTTTTATCTGGGATAGAGACCGATTGAACTGTTAGAACATAACAGAATGTTGATTACTATGATAAGTTTCTGCCTACACAACAACTATTTTATGTTCCACAATCAACACTACCAGCAGATTAGAGGTGTCGCCATGGGGGCCTGTTTTTCTCCCAGTTATGCCTGTATGCATATGGGCTACTGGGAGAGACAGGTCCTCTTCGGCGAACACTATGACATCTGTAAGAAGCACATCATACGGTGGTACAGATACATCGATGATGTGTTTTTAATCTGGCAGAGGACACAGGCAGAAGCTATCCAGTTCATTGAGAGGTTGAATTGTAACAATTATAACCTGGCTTTTACCTCAGATATCAGTCAGAGCCAAGCTCATTTTTTGGATGTTACCATCGAGATCAGTGAGGGTCACCTAGAAACAACTTTGTATAGGAAGCCTACGGCTGGTAATACGGTGCTTCACGCTATGAGCCACCATCCGCCACACCTGATCAGGAGTATCCCCTACGGGGAGATGCTTAGGATCAGGCGAGTGTGCAGCACAGAAGTTCAGTGCAAACTAGCTCAGGAAGCCAGTAAACAAAGGTTCCTAGCTGGAGGGTATAGGGAGAGCATATTAGATGCGGCAATGGCGAAAGCAAATGCCCTGTCCCGAGAGACCGCCATGGTACACAAAAAGATGCTGAAACCCACTGTAAATGAGAACAAGCAACCAACCAGATTAATCTGGACTTTTAACAGGCAGCATGGGGCATTGAGAAAAATCGTGAACAAACACTGGGATCTAGTCAGATTTGATCCAGTTATTGGCGAGCAGATGCCAAAGAAGCCTGCGATCACATTCAGAAAAGCATACTTTATGCAGGATGCATTAGTGAAATCAAGTCCTGAAGTGATCGTGCCAAAGAACTGGCTAGCAGGGAGCAAAGGTTTCAGATAGCAGGGAGCAAAGGTTTCAGAAAGTGCTCTAGCTGTAAGGCCTGTTTACATGGAGTTAGTAAGACCGAACATATCACTCCATTCTCTCCTATGCCCCGTAAAATCACCAAACAGCTGAGCTGCAAGAGTGAGTATGTGGTGTATGTGCTGGAGTGCCCTTGTGGCCTGCGATATGTTGGGAGTACCAAATTGCAGGTCCACAAGAGGGTGCTCCAGCACATAAGAGCCATCAACACAAGTGACGCCACGTACCCAGTTGCTAGGCATTTCAGAGAGTGTCATGGTAATAACAGTGCACTTCTCAGATATTACGCGATTGATACAGTGGGTCCGTTGAGGAGAGGCGGCGATAGGGAGGGTATCCCTAGAGCTCTGGAGACAAAGTATATATTAGAGCTGAATAGTAAGACCCCTTGGGGTCTGAACTCCACGGAAGATCTTCATACTTGTGTATAAAAATCCCCCCTACGCAGTCTACCAGGCCCATGACACATAGCGCACCGTTATTTTACCATACAATACCATCAATTTATGTAAGGGCTCCTAAGATAGTGTTTTAACGCATGTACCAACCAAAAAAGTATCTTCAGCAGGTTGAGTCGTAGTTTGTCTTTTTCAGTCCGGTTCCAGGTACTATACTATGTCACCAACATCAAATGTGTAGGTTGGGAGCAGCCTACAATAAGATCATAAATCATTTGAATGTTTTTAAAATTTTTGAATTTTCATTTATTCACTGATCACACATGGAATTGGACACAGTAAGCGTGTATATTAGATTATTCAGAAAACTTAGGCACAACGGGTAAAAGGCAAATATAGTGTTTGTATTTACACAGTCAATGGAGGGAGTGAAAAAATATCATATTTATTTCCCCCCTAGTTTACCCCCCTTTTTTTACACATCTGTCTCTAGCATGCCAAACATATGCCAGAAGGATTGAATTAATTGGTGGCAGTTAATTGTTCATCTGTGGTAGATTGTTTTATCCGCGGATTTTTACTTGTATTTATCTTGTAAATATCATGGAATGATTTTTCAAATTGCAATTTTTATATTTAAATTGTCGATTATGTAAGTCAATTCGGATACATTTCACTAGGCATGCTATTTATTGGAATGATGTGTTCGTCTATTGGGATTATCCCAATATGTGCCATGACAAGTATGTCTTTTATTTTGTTTTCTTTTTCACGCTGTTGCCCAATCAAATGTCCTAAAACTTTAGCACTTGCACTTTAAATTTTGCCCACGCTCTCCATGGCGTTATGTGACCAAGGCCTCTGTGCAGGCCGAAACGTTATGCTGGCGAAGGTGCTATTAAATTAACAAACTCACCTGAATTCTGGGTCTTCGTGTTCTTTGCTGTGTTGGTGTTCCGGTGATTGCGGACCTGGCCGATAGTTTGGAACTTTGAACATTTGTTAGCCGGTTGAGTGCTTCTCCGGCGTTACGAGAGCCCTCCTCCACAAGCGGCTGAACGGCAGGAAGCTGTGACCCCTGGTGACCCGGAGGTCGTTTACTGCTCCCGTTGGGGAGAGACCGTTCAAGCCCCTGGACGCCTTGCAATACTCCGGTATCTGAAATCGGGCTAGGCGCGGTGGGACGGCTGTCTCAGACCGTGCCCGACGCCCGTTGCAGCTCTGCATGGGAAGGAAAGTCTGGTGGAGTTTTTCCGTGTTTGGCGGTTCTTTACATTTGGTGCTGGATTCCGTCGGACAGTGAGTACCCAAGATTGCGTTAGTAAATATCGTTGAAACACGATGTCAGCAGGCGCTCGGAGAGGGAGGGAAGTGGCAGCCCTCGATGTGTTTGACGACTCCCCGGCTGGGGGGTCGGGTGTGACAGCTGCCATGGAACCGGTCTTAAGTGCAGGCTCCTGTGCCCGTGATAAATTTAAACAGTTGGAAAAACTCACGAAACGTGAGCAGTCTAAGTGGTGGGAGCATCGCTCCCTGAGCCGATACCTGGAAGTTAATCGCATTCCTCGGGGGCTGAGGATCCTGCTGGCCCCCAGCTATGAACAACCTGACCGACCCCGAGATGCTCAGAGAATGGGCTGATTGTAATTTGGATTCCTCTCGGAGGTTGGTGGAGATCCTAATTTGATATGCTGAATCTGACCGCAGAAAAATTCAAGTTCAAATTGAAGAGCTGAACAATGAAATAGATACATTGGGTGCAGATATGATTTCAGAATGCACTAAACTAAGAGAGGAGATGTTGGTGCGGGTACAAAATGAGGAAGATACCATCATTAAGAGAAAACAATGCAAGTTCCAAAGGGATAAGAATGATTACCTGGAGGGGCGCATATTTACCTTTGCGCGTAAATACGACGCCATTAAAGCAGCAAAACCCAGTATATCCCAATTGGTCCCCAGTGTACAAAACGCACCACTAACAAGATCATCACAAAGTTCCTCTAATGCGGAGCTGAGCTCCAACATGGACAGCGGTTCAGACTCAGATGTAGGTAGAGGCGGAATATGTTTGGGGTTTACCCGGCTTACCCTGGCACAGGAACTGGACTATGTACGGCAGGACAGGCGAGACACTCTACGTCCCAGGATAAAGCCGCAGCCAAAAGCAAAAGCCACAACATCAGGCGGAGAGAGCGGAGACAAGCCAATGCAAGGCGCGAAACGAAAGTGGAATAATCAAAACAGGCAATGGAACAAAAAGTAACTGGTTGGTCAACAGCTTATAATTTTGGTCTCTCAGTAATAAATCTTACCCCAACGAAGCTATCGGATTTGGAATTGCATATTTTGTCGATGGGCTTGTCTTTTAGCCCACCGTGTGACTTCAATTACGCTGGAACGCGAATAGATTTATTTAAATTCACACGCAAATTGAAGTTAAGAATACATTTTACCAATAGCAAGTCACGTAGGGGGTCTGAGATAATTGAGAACACAACAACAAGGTTGGGATTGGCAGCAAATGATGTGCCACTAATGCAGGACATGGATGCATTGAGATTAGAACAATCAGTCTCACAGAGCGAACAGGATATACCAATCACCAATCTAAGCAGCCAAACAAATTTCAAACCACGTTCCACCTTTACACCACTTATGATATATGATAACATCAACATTTTTCATGAGGCATCTACTAAGGAGATAAAGGTCCTGTGTGGCCTGCGATATGTTGGGAGTACCAAATTGCAGGTCCACAAGAGGGTGCTCCAGCACATAAGAGCCACGTACCCAGTTGCTAGGCATTTCAGAGAGTGTCATGGTAATAACAGTGCACTTCTCAGATATTACGCGATTGATACAGTGGGTCCGTTGAGGAGAGGTGGCGATAGGGAGGGTATCCTTAGAGCTCTGGAGACAAAGTATATATTAGAGCTGAATAGTAAGACCCCTTGGGGTCTGAACTCCACGGAAGATCTTCATACTTGTCTATAAAAATCCCCCCTACGCAGTCTACCAGGCCCATGACACATAGCGCACTGTTATTTTACCATACAATACCATCAATTTATGTAAGGGCTCCTAAGATAGTGTTTTAACGCACGTACCAACCAAAAAAGTATCTTCAGCAGGTTGAGTCGTAGTTTGTCTTTTTCAGTCCGGTTCCAGGTACTATACTATGTCACCAACATCAAATGTGTAGGTTGGGAGCAGCTTACAATAAGATCATAAATCATTTGAATGTTTTTAAAATTTTTGAATTTTCATTTATTCACTGATCACACATGGAATTGAACACAGTAAGCGTGTATATTAGATTATTCAGAAAACTTAGGCACATCAGGTAAAAGGCAAATATAGTGTTTGTATTTATACAGTCATTGGAGGAAGTGAAAAAATATCATATTTATTTCCCCCCTAGTTTACCCCCCTTTTTTACACATCTGTCTCTAGCATGCCAAACATATGCCAGAAGGATTGAATTAATTGGTGGCAGTTAATTGTTCATCTGTGGTAGATTGTTTTACCCGCGGATTTTTACTTGTATTTATCTTGTAAATATCATGGAATGATTTTTCAAATTGCAATTTTTATATTTAAATTGTCGATTATGTAAGTCAATTCGGATACATTTCACTAGGCATGCTATTTATTGGAATGATGTGTTCGTCTATTGGAATTATCCCAATATGTGCCATGACAAGTATGTCTTTTATTTTGTTTTCTTTTTCACGCTGTTGCCCAATCAAATGTCTCAAAACTTTAGCACTTGCACTTTAAATTTTGCCCACGCTCTCCATGGCGTCATGTGACCAAGGCCTCTGTGCAGGCCGAAACGTTATGCTGGCGAAGGTGCTATTAAATTAACAAACTCACCTGAATTCTGGGTCTTCGTGTTCTTTGCTGTGTTGGTGTTCCGGTGATTGCGGACCTGGCCGATAGTTTGGGACTTTGAACACATATATATATATATATATATATATATATTGAAGCTCAAAAAGCACCAAAGCGTCGCACTCACAGGCGGGTGCTCCCGTTGCGAGGGTGCACTCGCAAACCCAGTACCGCTCTGCCTCCCAACGCGGCAATCACCCGCAGGATAAAGGAAGCACTCGCAGGGGTGTCTCAATTCAAAAAGTTTATTTACACACAGCACACTGACGCGTTTCGGTCGGAACCTTCCTCGAAGTTTACCGAACCGACAGAGGCGTCCACCATATATTCCCATATTCGGGTCAAAACCATAAACATAGGACTAGCCTATGGGGCGGGGAGGGAAACACAGTAAAGGTAAGCGCCATCTTGGAATGTCTCAAATCAATATACATAGAGACATAAATGCAAACTAAAATAAAGCCCTGGATGGGCATGGTTAGCAGTACACAAATATAAGAAAATGAATAAAAGTAAATGAATAAACAGTATTCTCTAAAGGAAGAGAAAAATATTATCAGTACATCTGCTATATAAACCCCTTCCCCCCGCACAATCTCAAATACGTGATCCTATGCACCAAATCAAGCCCTAGATGGGCAATTAATGCATTAAAGATCCAGGAGGACCCACACTCCTAACATTCATCTTGAAGGCAAAGACAAGTATGAAGGACACAATCAAAATACTCAAAAAAAATATACTCAAAAAACTGGTAGAACCCAGGAAATACATGCGGTCTACCACAGAAGAGTATCAAAAAATGGTAAGTAAACACACTCATGGAACCAAGTTAAAAAGATTCATAACCTTACTCACGATCATGTACCATGCAGACAACCTAAAAAAGGTATTAATTCAACAGATCAACAAATCACAGTGTAAATAATGCATTCTCAATAATTACAAAGAAAGTTCATAGAATTCAACCTAAAATATTGAAGTCCAAAATGCAAAATCAGAGAGAGAGACACAACGGTGTCTCCCTGCTATATACACCGGACCCTTATTCTCCCAGATGTGATGATAATTCCTCATGTATATTCATCCCTAGGGGCATTTTTGTTTGAAGGTCGATTATGTACCGTGACTCCAGTCTGCGGAGTCGGACAAGCCTGTCCCCTCCTCTTGGGTTCACTGGTACATGGTCAAGGCCGAAGAAGCTCAAAAGATCCCTATTGCGCTTGTGTACTTTATCGAAGTGGCGTGCCACCGGGTACGCCTCATCGAAATTTGCAATGGCGCGCATATGCTCTAAAACGCGCATCTTAAGGGGATTGACGGTACTGCCTATATATCTCAGTCCGCAAGGACAGGTGAGGCAGTAAACACAGTATGGTGTAGAACAAGTTATAAACTTGCTGATCCTGCGTTGAATCCCAGTATGAGGGATAGTGTAAGATCTGACTCTTCTGCTGAATTTGCACGCCTTACACTTCCCACATGGGGAAAAACCACAAATTTCACCAAAGGCAGTAACTTTAGGGGACTCGACCAAATGACTCTGCACTAAATCGTTCTTGATAGAGCGTGCCTTGCGGTAGGTTATCTGGGGATTAGTGGGAAGATCATCTTTAAGGAGTTGATCAGTCTGCAGAATATGCCAACTTTTCTTAATAGTTTTTTTAAGAAAGGCGGCATCTTGCGAAAAGGTGGTAATAAGCCTGAATTTACCATCACTATTGGTAGGCTTTTTACTCTTGAACAAATCGTTCCTGTGAGTGGAACTGGCTCTCTTGTACGCATCATTGAGGATTTGGTCACCATACCCCCTCCTCTTAAAACGGGCAATACACTGTGTGGCTGCTAGTTGGAATTCTTGATCTTCAGTGCAGTTTCGTTTTATCCTGAGTAATTCCCCATAGGGGATACTCTTAACCAGACTATCAGGGTGACTACTGGTCGCTCTCAAAACACTGTTACCCGCAGTTGGTTTTCGGAAGAGTTTACTCTTGAGTGTCCCACCCTCAACGTAAACAGTCATGTCTAGGTAGTTCACAGAGATTTTGCTCACTTCTCCTGAAAATTCAAGGTGAACACTGTTGTCATTCAATCTCCCCATATACTGCTTAGCACTCTCGATTGTACCGTCCCAGACGATGAACAGATCGTCAATGAAACGATACCAACTGATTAGGTTTTGAGACCAGAGTGCGTTATCTGCCCCCCAGGCTACCTGCTCCTCCCACCAGCCCACGAACAAGTTCGCGTAGCTGGGGGCGAAGCAGGTACCCATCGCTGTCCCAGACAGCTGACGAAACAATTCTGTCTGAAAAAGAAAAATGTTATTCGTCAGGCAAAATTGAACAAATTCCAATAGCATTTGACTGTGCTTCCTGAATTTCAATGGTCTCTGGTCTAGATAATACTTAATGGCCACCAGGCCATCCACATGATCAATAGAGGTGTATAGGCTCGTTATGTCTAACACCATTAAGGTGTAGCCCTCTTTCCACTCAATGGCGGTCGCCAGTAGGTATATATAGTTAGGATTTTTTCTCTATGGGTTTTTTGAAAATTCTATGTCTAATAACTTTGGCGTTTGTGGACGGAATTGGCTGAAATTTTCAGGAAAATGGCATATTTTGTTTCTGAGCAGCCCCTGAAAATTGGGGGGGGGTTCGTCCAGGGGGGGTCGAGAAAAAAGGGGGGTCCCAAAACGTGTTTTTAACATTGAGTTTTCCATAGGGCGGTTGGCCTCACTTTTAGCCCGAACGGCTGAATGGATTTGCACGAAACTTGGCAAAATTGTAGAGACTGGTAGCCCGATGTGCCTTTTGTAGGTCTCAATATATGTGCTCCAGTGGATTTTGAGAAATTAACGTTTAAAAAAAGATATATATCTGTAACAGCGGACCGGGCAGCGCTCCAGTTCGCGTACTTTTCGCGCAACGGAGCTTTGTGAAGCGAAGCTGATTGGTTCTCCGGCGTCTGTAAACATTCCAAACAGTCCGTAGCGGCCGCCATCTTGTCTCTCGGTAGGATCGAGAGACAAGCGGAGGCCAAACCGAAGGGGCAAATGACCATAAGGGGGCATAGTAGATCCTCCCTGACCGTTTAGGTTTGATGTGGAGGTTTTAAAAGGGCCCCGCGGGGCAAAAAAAAAAAAAATAATAATAATCGAACAGCTGAATAGATTTGCACGAAACTTGGCAAAATTGTAGGGACTGGTAGCCCGATGTGCCTTTGCTAGATCTCAATATATGTGCTCCAGTGGATTTTGAGAAATTAACGTTCAAAAAAAGATATATATCTGTAACAGCGCACCGCTTCGCGTACTTTTCGCGTTACGGAGCTTTGCGAAGCGAAGCTGATTGGCTCTCCGGTGTCTGTAAACATTCCAAACAGTCCGTAGCGGCCGCCATCTTGTCTCTCGGTAGGATCGAGAGACAAGAGGAGGCCAAAGCGAAGGGGCAAATGACCATAAGGGGGCATAGTAGATCCTCGCTGACCCCCTAGGTTTGATGTGGAGGTTTTAAAAGGGCCCCGCGGGGCAAAAAAAAATAATAATAATAATAATCGAACGGCTGAATGGATTTGCACGAAACTTGGTAAAATATTAGGGACTGGTAGCCCGATGTGCCTTTGCTAGGTCTCAATATATGTGCTTCAGTGCATTTTGAGAAATTAACGTTCAAAAACAAGATATATATCTGTAACAGCGCTCTGCTTCGCGGAGATAAAATTATATCTGTATTACCTAGCTGTTGCTAACACCAGTTGGCGACGGTTAGTAGGAGATAGCGACCATCTTGGGCCCCACTTTGCATGTGAGTGATATTTATCACTAATGACATGCAAAGTGGGCATGCAAAGATGTTAGCGACTGGAAACAGTCGCTAACATCGCTATCTCCTATTATCAACTTTTGGAAATATTCGAGATAAGCGCGAATATCTCCAAAAGCTAGCACCTGCCCTGAGCAGTTCTTAGCCATGTTATCCAATGGGAGGTGGATAACATGGCTAAGAGCATTAGCTCGGTAATGCATGAATATCGCTGAGTTTTCAGCGATATTAATGCAATGCGGTCGTTTTTTATCGTATTTGCGATAAACCTTGATAATAGCAAGGTTTATCTGCGATAATTTCTGACGGTAAAAAAATCGTTGCTAAGCATCGTTAGGGATAAATATCGCTTAACTTTGGTAATATGCCCCAACGTCTGTTAACGTTCGATTCGAAGGAAATCAGGAAGTGTTGAAAAACATTGTCTGCGCCATCTTGTCTTTTTTCAAATGCCACACTTTTGTCGTGCACGGCAGCCATTTTAGATGCCTTGACCAGACCCACTCTGTGCACGCTGTCGATCCTTAGCATGGCTCCCCGCCCTCGCAGGCATCTCCCCCAGGCAGTGGTCACCCCCGCTCTCTGTCTTATGCATGGGTAATAAACCTCCCCCCATCTGCGCTGCTCTTCCCTGAGAATCACACCCTGTGCCCGCCCGACACCTCCCTTTCGCCCTATACACTACCGCACCCTCTGACACTCCTTTTCCTCTGTGTCCGATTGTCCAGGCTGGTCCTAGGGTATCAGCTAGCCCTGCAGATGTAGTTTATGGCCACAGCTGTAAAGAATCACCCCTCTTCAAAGGAGTTATAGTAGATCAAGGCCCACACTCGATGAGATCCGTCACAGCAGAAGCGTTGCTATTATCTGAAAACCATCCTGTATTGTGATTGCGGAGGGGACCGAGCCTGAAGCGGAAGATTCCAGGGATGACTCTTTGTACATCAAAGTTTTTACAATTATGTGTCACATTAAAAATATATAGCACTCCGACAAAGTAGTAAGATTATAAAACTTTAATAATTTATAAATATATACAAGAAAACAAAAATAGTAATAACATATAAACATTTTTAGGGAAAAACAACGAAGTAGCGGTCGGCTGTGCGAATAGTCCCAACGCAGCACAACGTCCAGATTTCCGGCGTGGGGCGTCGCGGGGGGTGGGTCATCAGTAGCAAACTGTTGTGCGAATAGTTCCAAGGCAGCAGAACGCGCTGAAATCTAGATGACACGAAAGTGATGTCTAGTAAGTTGCCACCCAGCAAATAACGGCGTGGGGCGTCGCGGGGGGTGGGTCATCAGTAGCAAACTGTTGTGCGAATAGTTCCAAGGCAGCAGAACGATGGCACCAAGGTGATGTCCAGTAAGTTGCCGCACTGGTTTTGGTATCCTACAATGCTGCTCCGAATAACGGCGTGGGGCGCCCCGGGGGAGGCGGCGTGAACGGGCCTCTCCAGGTGGAGTGTCATCTGTTGTAGTGGGGCGCCCCTTTACCGTTTTAGTTGCCATTCCGTCCGTTTTTGGTCCACTGTGTCAAAAGCCGCAATTCAGCTGAGTTGCGCCCACTCTTGCGGTGCAGCGATAGGCGGCTGTCACAGGACTCTCAAAATGGCGGCAGGCTCTTTCCTTTTTGGGCCTGGTCCACTGAAATGGCCCTGGGACACCTTGGAAATCGGACGCTTGTCTGCTAGGTCTTGGACCCCATTCTCGAAAGCGTCCCCTCCGCCTTGAGAATTCATCAAAAGTTTTGGGGGCCCCGACTCCTGCAGGCTTCTGGTGGGGAGCGGCTGCCATGATTGCTCGCGGAATGACCACGACGGAGCTACGAGATGGTGGTGCTCTCATGCTGACGCCAGCTTCAGTCTGAAACATCCAGAAACAAGGTGGGGCTTTCATCGTTTGGGAAAAAAAAAAAGTTTTCATCCAATGAAAAGTGTTGTTTTTAGGTCATATGATCAAGCCTTCCATCATTAGGAAACCAAAAGTAAAATGAACCAATGAAAAGTTTTATAAACAAGTCACATGACCTGTTATGCGGCATAGGGTATAAAATGCGGAGAAAATACGTTGGCACGTGAGGCGGCGTCAGTAGCGGACCGATGTGCGAATAGGCCGAAGGCAATACAACGCGCCAAGATCCGGATGGCACCGAGGTGGTGTCCAGCAAGTTGCAGCACTGGTGTGGCCATCCTACAATGCTGAAAGTCGGCATGGGGCGCCCCGTTGGCCTGTGAGTTTGCGTCAGTAGCGGACCGATGAGCGAATAGGCCGAAGGCAGCACAACGCGCCAAGATCCGGATGGCACCAAGGTGGTGTCTAGTAAGTTGCCGCACTGGTGTGGCCATCCAACAATGCTGAAAGTCGGCGTGGGGCGCCCCGTTGGCCTGTGAGTTTGCGTCAGTAGCGGACCGATGTGCAAATAGGCCGAAGGCAGCACAACGCGCCAAGATCCGGATGGCACCGAGGTGGTGTCTAGTAAGTTGCCGCACTGGTGTGGCCATCCTACAATGCTGAAAGTCGGCGTGGGGCACCCCGTTGGCCTGTGAGATGGCGTCAGTTGCGGACCGATGTGTGAATGGGGCCGAAGGCAGCGCAACAATATTTTCGGAATAGAAGACACCACTAGGCGCTGAGATGCCAAGATCCGGATGGCACCGAGGTGGTGTGTAGCAAGTTGCCGCACTGGTGTGGCCATCCTACAATGCTGAAAGTCGGCGTGGGGTGCCCCGTTGGCCTGTGAGTTTGCGTCAGTAGCGGACCGATGTGCGAATGGGGCCAAAGGCAGCGCAACAATATTTTCTGATTTGAAGACACCACAAGGCGCTGAGATGCCAAGATCCGGATGGCACCGAGGTGGTGTCTAGCAAGTTGTGGCACTGGTGTGGCCATCGTACAATGGTAAAAGTCGGCGTGGGGCGCCCTGTTGGCCTGTGAGATGGTGTCAGTAGCGGACTGATGTGCGAATGGGGCCAAAGGCAGCGCAACAATATTTTCTGACTGACACCACAAGGCGCTGAGATGCCAAGATCCGGATGGCACCGAGGTGATGTCTAAGTTGCGGACTGATGTGCGAATGGGGCCAAAGGCAGCGTAACAATATTTTCTGTATGGAAGATACCACTAGGCGTTGAGATGCCAAGATTCGGATGGCACCGAGGTGATGTCTAGCAAGTTGCTGTACTGGTGTGGTCATCCTACAATGCTGAAACTCGGCGTGGGTCGCCCCATTAGCCTGTGAGATGGCGTCAGTAGCGGACCGATGTGCGAATAGGCCGAAGGCAGCACAACGCGCCAAGATCCGGATGTCACCGTGGTGGTTTCATAGTTGAGAGGCACTTCATCTGCAGTGGGGCGCCGAGATCCGGATGGCACCGAGGTGATGTCTAGCAAGTTGCTGTACTGGTGTGGTCATCCTACAATGCTGAAAGTCGGCGTGGGGCGCCCCATTAGCCTGTGAGATGGCGTCAGTAGCGGACTGATGTGCGAATGGGGCCAAAGGCAGCGCAACAATATTTTCTGAAGAGAAGACACCAAAAGGCGCTGACATTCTAAGATCCGGATGGCACCGAGGTGGTGTCTAGCAAGCTATGCAGTTGAGTTGTGTGCGCACTTGCGGCGAATAGGTCGAAGGCAGCATAACAATGTTTTCTGAATAGAAGACACCACAAGGCGTTGAGATTCGGTTACCACCGAGGTGATGTCTAGCAAGTTGCCGCACTGGTGTGGCCATCCTACAATACTGCTCCGAATAACGGCGTGGGGTGCCCGAAGGGGGGGGGGGGGAGGCGGCGTGAATGGGCCTTCCTAGGTGGAGGCTCGTCTGCTGTAGTGGGGCGCCCCTTTACCGTTTCAGTTGCCATTCAGCTGAGTTTCGGCTGCTCTTGATGCTACAGCGACAGGCGGCTGCAAGAGGACTCTCAAAATGGCGGCCTGTTCTTTGGATTTGGGCCTGGTCCACTAAAATGGCCCTGGGACACCTTAGAACTCGGACGCTCGATTTTTTTTTCCTTTCCTGTACATGCAAAAAAAGGTAAATGCCCGGTACGTTACACGCTTCATCTGCCACGATGAACTCTCCAGAGGAACCGAAAAAAAATATAGTTGTGGTAACTATACCATGCATCGTCATATGGAGAGGTGGCACCAATTAATTATAGTGCTGCATAAAAGAGAGATTTGGAGGAGAACCCCTGACCTGCTAGTACATTCATCAAAGAAGTGGCACTGAGAGCTTCAGAGGCAAGGGAAACGGTCCCAAATATTTAGAAGAACTTTGGAAAGATTAAAATGACATGTTTAGATTGTGGCAAATTAATTTCATGTGGACAGATGAGTGTTACTCTAATAAATACAGCATATGAACATCATCATAGTCGATGGTTGGTAGAGACATTTTGACTATATCCTGGACCTGCCCGTCCTCGCCCAAAATGGCGCCGGAATAAATGGGACTCGTAACTCCTTGTTGTGTACTGGTTGCAGAACCTTGAAATCACGAGATACGTATGCAGTTTTGAAGCACATGGCGGGCGGGGACGAGAATTGATTGAATATTTCGACATCCCTATTGATATTAAGTTCTGATGTGTTATTGATTACTGTACTGTTGAAAGTTCGAATTAACGTCACCCATGGTACTTGTCCGCAAATGTATATCTAGATAATTTTATTGTAACTGGCCCTGTCGTATTTTAATTATAAAATGTACGTCCACCGATTCCGTAACTGTTAGACACCTTAGTTCTTGCAACCTAATGGCCCGCCCGTTACGTTCCTCTACAGTGTAAATGTCTATTCATCATATACGATTACAGTTTGCTCCGTGGCAGGCCCACGTTGTTATAGGCTCGTATTTGTATAATGAAATTTTCACAATAAAGGTTTTTAAAAGAAAACATGGTAGTAGTATATACATTGGTAAAGTTTTTAATAATAGTCACTGTTTTAGAATCATTAAAAGGCAAGTGAAATAAAGCAGACCAATTACATGAAGGGTAAAAGGTATAATACGAAGGAACGCAGTAAAGATAAATGGTCAAGGGCTGTTGTGTTTTCTATTCCTGCAACATAAAGTGATCGATAAGAATCTCATATTCAGGCGTATCGGCGACTAAGACAGCAGGTCGACCCTCTTTTGCTCAACGGCTCCGTCATGGGACGAAGAAACGCTCTTTTTCTCGAAAAAAGAATATATTTTACTTGCAGGACAGTTGTAAAATTTCCGGGAAAGTACATTAGCCTGGAACATTATAACATATATTTAAGAAAAAATAATGTTCGGAAGTAATGAAAAGCGTAATTTTTAGGTCATATGACCAAGCCTTTCATCATTACAATAAGAAAAGTAAAATGAACCAATGAAAAGTTTTATTAACAAGTCACATGACTTGTTATGCTTACGTTACGCGCTGCGCGCCCCGGATGACTTCCGGATGCGCTAACGCGGCGCGTCATATGACGCATTACGCGACAACGCAGGTCCAGAATATAGTCAAAATGTCTCCACCAACCAGCGGTCGGAACACAACCCCTTTCAGCAGGCTAAATAGTTCTGTTAAATGACAACAGAAGGGACAGGCAACAAGAACCATCAGTCAAAGAGGGGAGGGCTAGTTCTTCTCTACCGGGTTACATTGGGGCGCTACCGGAACTGATCGAATTGGTAGTCTACAGTGTTTCTGGATGTTTCAGACTGAAGCTGGGGTTAGCATGAGAGCAGTACCATTTCGTAGCTCCGTCGTGGCCATTCCACAACCAATCATGGCAGCCGCTCTTTATCGTTATTTTGGGCGGGGTGGGTGGCGGAGCCGAGCTGTTTTGCAGCCATCATTGTGTGGAGTTCAGTTCATCTCACTAGTTTTGTATTTGTCATGAGGGGTTGTTCCTAATGTTTCTATTTTAGCGAGGTCAAAAAGAGATCCCATTAGTGGCCTACTGATTTTGCTCGATTCCTTTTCTTTTTTTTAACACGATTTTTCGTTATCTGCAAAGACTAAACAGAGTATTGCGACTCTGTGTTTGTTTGTAAATAGAGAATGAACCAAAGAGAACTAATTCTAAAACAGTAAATACTTGGATAACAATCAATCAAATGGAGAGAGAAGCAGGCACGATGGATTACAACGGGGGCAAAGGCCTGCGTTAACTACCTTTCACTATCTGCAAAGAGAGAGTACTCCTAAGAGAAATGAGGGGGGGGGGCACCATTCAAAGCAGATCAGTGTGCATAAACACGAAAATGTTTTCACTTACCACGTACTTGACATTCAACAGCTTATGATATTTGCTATTAAAAAACCATTGAAATTCACTGAAAAAACCATAGGTTATAGACCATATATAGTTAGGAATTAGCATTTACAAAACCTTGAAAATTCACTGAAAAAACCATAGGTTATAGACCATATATAGTTAGGAATTAGCATTTAAAAAACCTTATTTTACTCACACAAAACCATTGAAATTCCATATATAGTTAGTTGCACTAACTATATATCGCGCACCCGCAATCCACTGCTGATCATGTCACATATTACATCATTCATGACATGGTCAGTGACATCACTGATGACATCACTGATGACATCTCAAATGACATCACTGATGACATCACTGATGACATCTCAAATGACATCACTGATGACATCACTGATGACATCTCAAATGACATCACTGATGACATCACTGATGACATCTCATTTGACATTACTGATCACATCACTGATGACATCATTCATGTGATAATACGATGAACCTCTTCAGACTCTAATATAACCTTAGATACACTCAGTGTAAACAGACACTCATAGACTGTCACTCATCCATGGAGTTACTCAGACACTTAGTCAGTCATGCAAAGAATCAATCACACCTCCATTTCCTCAACTATACAGTTATACACACCTTACTTATTCAAACATATACTAAAACATATTTACTCACTTATACAATCCTGGATACAAGTTCACAATGATCCATACAGCCACTCACACATTCACTGGCTCTTATGCACAGTTATTTATATATGTCAACTCTCACATGTACTGTGTTTTACATATGTACTTACTTTGACATGTAGCACTGAGATATCCATTCACTCACCAATACACTCATGCACACAGTCAACCGCCCATACAGCTGTTTCCACATGCACTTTTGAACCCATACATCTAGTCAATCAACTGCTCACACATCTATGCAGAGAGTCATACACCTCCCAGCCACCCACACACACACTCAGTCTCCCATACAAATGCTTGGGCAACCAATCAATAACCCATACAGTTAATCATATAGCTAATGATCAACACATGCAGCAGTTTACAGAACAACAGACATAATGATGCACAAATTAAGACAGTTTAGTCACTAACCCATGCACTCAGTGAGACACATTTAATCAGTCACTCATACAGTCAGCCATGCCCCTACTAAATCCTTCATCAAGACACTTATACATCCACTCATTCTTCAATATGTAAGACATATTTTAACTTTACAGAATTATACAGTCACTGGATGTAGTCATCAGTGATGTCATTTGAGATGTCATCAGTGATGTCATCAGTGATGTCATTTGAGATGTCATCAGTGATGTCATCAGTGATGTCATTTGAGATGTCATCAGTGATGTCATCAGTGATGTCACTGACCATGTCATGAATGATGTAATATGTGACATGATCAGCAGTGGATTGCAGGGGCGCGATATATAGTTAGTGCAACTAACTATATATGGAATTTCAATGGTTTTGTGTGAGTAAAATAAGGTTTTTTAAATGCTAATTCCTAACTATATATGGTCTATAACCTATGGTTTTTTCAGTGAATATATATATATATATATATATATATATATATATATATATATATATATATATATATATATATATATATATATATATATATATATGTACAACAACAGGATGCAGAATAGGAATAACAGGTACAAAATGAAATAGATAGAATGCTATTATGCCATAGATGAGGTTCTGATATGTGCAAGGCTTAAGACTGATATTTAAAGTTTGAAAAGAAACAATCAAGTACCACCCTCTCTCTTCTGTGAAATACGATGGGCTTTAACAGAGAAATCTGTACCTGAGCACTTATGAATAACACGCGATTCTATCAGTTAAAAGTGAGTACAAAAACGTTTGTAGGAAGAAGTCTGAAAGGACAATTTTATAGCGTTTTCGTGCAAGATGAAAAACAGCTAGATTTCCATTATTGCTAACCTGATTTTGCAAATGCATTCATATGCCTTGTGAGATGAGCTGTAATAATTTAACCTTATTATATTTGCAGTATCTCCTCCGTTTACACGATGTAAATGAATGCATTCAAGAACCGGAACATTTTTCACTATTGCAAACATTTCTTTGCTTATCACCAGTTGAAAGCCGCCTTCGATTAAAAGAAGCGAGAACTGCTCCATTTCAAAGCACTCACCCATGACTTTGTGACATAAATAATGTAGGCCAAAATGGAGCTGCATGGTCTCGTACGCATCTCTTGAGAACTAAGGAACATATTTACAAGGAAATGTAGGTGCACAGAGCTGAGCCAAATTTTGCAGCTCAATGCTACGACACAGGGTTGTGCCGTATTTACAACAATAAGGTACACCCCTATGTTTTCCCTAGTGCTTGCGCTAGAATTAGCTGCCTAACACCAAAGCAAAACACACAAGATGATAGACAGAATGTTGCACATTGGCAAAACATTCACCCCCAGTCACAGATCTGGGTTTAATCCATCGTAATTTTGCTCACCACGCCACCCCAGTTCAGACGTGGCCATATGCAAATCAGCCTTGACCCTGTGCCTCATGGAACAGTCCAACCCAAACTGCCAAGCCATGTCTTCCCTGGACCAGAATCAAGCATTGTAGGACTGGTTTCTGGCTATCAGCCGTCATCAGCCAGGATAGCTTGACTCCAGTGGCGTAGTGAGCACGGGACCCACGTCTGGGCATACCCTTCCCACATAGGGCGAACAGCAAAACACACAAGATGATGGACGGAATGTTGCACATTGGAAAATCATTCACCCCCAGTCACAGATCTAGGTTTAATCCATCGTTATTTTGCTTATCACCAGTTGAAAGCCGCCTTCGATTAAAAGAAGCGAGAACTGTTCCATTTCAAAGCACTCACCCTTTGCTTTGTGACATGAATAATGTAGGCCAAAATGGAGCTGCATGGTCTCGTACTCATCTCTTGTGAACTAAGGAACATATTTACAAGGAAATGTCGGAGCGCAGAGCTACGCCAAATTTCACAGCTCTGCACTACGACACAGGGTTGTGCCGTATTTACAACAATAAGGTATGCCCCTATGTTTTCCCTAGTGCTTGCGCTAGAATTAGCTGCCTAACACCAACGCAGGCACCCTTGCCCCATAGTGCAAGGGTGCCTGCATTGCTGTGAATGATTGTTTATGTGCCGGAGGGTGTCTCTTCCTGCACATAAAGAATCAATAATGGCGATTTGTTACTTCTATGTGTGCTGCATTTTGCAGCACACATAGAGGTAGCAAATTATCATTAATAATGATTTTTTATGTGCAGGAAGGCACTTCTGGCACATAAAAAATGATTAATGGCGTTTTGCTCTTTCTATGTGTGCAGCAGAATGAAGCACACATAGATAAAGCAAAAACGAGATTACATTGAAGTCTTTTTCCTCATTGCGCCATTTTAACGCCTGTTATTGTATGGCGTTAGCTTTTGATGCTGCCTCAGATTTGCACACCCTTGTAATTCTTGGGCAGTGTCAAAATACAATGGTTGTTGCGGTGGAATGCCCACAGCAACACCCATTGCATGCCCCTTTCACGCAAAGTGATATGTGTAAAGGGGCAGTATTTACAAGGCGGGTTTAAGACACTCAAAGTAGCTTAGCTCCGCTTTATAAATATGGAGAAGGGCATAACGCCACCAGAAGGCCGCTAAAAGTGATGTTCTGGTGGCGCTTTCCCCTTGTAAATATACCCTTAAATCGTTCAGTGATGAGGGCAGCAGCACACTTGTGTATCTAACGTTCAGATTCCTGGTGTAGACTTTTTTTTAAATCAGTTTTTGGCCTTATTCTGCAGTCAGTTTAAACTTGGCTGCAAACTGAAATCGCTTTTTATGAGTAAATTGAGCTTCTCCCCCCAGTTTTTGCGCCGCAAATTCTTTCAGATAATATCTGTTCAAAGCAGTGCGTTAAATGTAATAGCATACAGTAAAGCACTTCAGCGAGTCTTTGGGGTTATGTTCTTCTTCATTAGAAAAAGAACATGGGTGTTTATGTGCCTGGTTTTACCTCCCCATCATGCTTCCGGTTTGAGGAGGTGCAGGATTTGCAATGTCTTGTACTACAAATCACAACTAGCGGTATTGGATGGGAAATTGGTATTGCTTTTTTTTATTCCCAACACACATGACATACTCCTTGTATGCTGAGAACTCGGCCCTAAATTGAGTACAAGACCTAGGGCCTGGATTTGAGGTCAGTAGGGGTACCAAAAGCGTACTCTATAGCGGACACTATACTACTGTCTGTGAAATTGCAACATGTATGTTGAGCGGTATAAGCAGCACATGATTTTCAAACCATAGTATTAAACTAGCCTTTTAACCTGTTATTAGTGAGAGTGTGTTGCTTACCTGCTTGTGTAAAGTTCTGTTTATATGTTATACCACGATCCTGTGCTGGAATCCATGCATATATGTAGAGTACGTATGTACATATGATGAATAGCAGAAGAAGTCCATGTTGCTTGTAAGTGTGTAAATGCTGAAGCCTGTGCGATCTAATTGGATTACTCCTAGTGTCAAGGCCGGCTTTAACACTGGTGGCGCCCTGTGCGACAACGCTTGTTGGCGCCCCCCACCCCAATGACCACCTCTGTCATGGATTCCCTCACTAGCACCCTTTAACAGTGCCCCTCAAGTCTCCATAACCACTGTCTCTCAGATTCATATAGTTTGATAGCACCACTCATACCAGTGTAAGGTGTTAGAGCACTTTACATCACACACACATTGCACAGAGACAGTCATTTGTGTGAAAATCAGTGTATAGGAAATGTTGCATCAGGCAGGACTACAAGGTGTAATGTAGGAGTGACATGTCATCAATACTGGTAGGCCATATAGTTTAAGAGTCCTTATTCTTTAAAGCACAACTTCAGAATGTAAACCTAATACCATTGTTAGGAGCTCTCCTTAATAATAAGAATTGTTTTCTCCCCCAAATAAAGCCTTTTGGCAAGAAATTAGGATAATGAAAGACTGGGCAAAAAAACATATAGCTCTAACATATACCTTGCAGGTTGCATGCAGCTCTTTGATGACAGTAAATTGCTCAATTATCTATACTAGGATTTTGACAGATAAATGGCAAGTAACAAAAGGAGCTCTCTTACAGAAGCAGTAACCCACTGACCTATTTACATTATATGCAGTTTGTTAGCTGCCTGGTACACTTCTTAGAAGCAGGCATTTTAACCCTCTGCGCTACCTTAGGATTAGTCCAAACTTCCACTAAACAAACCTCTGGTCTCTTCTTGACATTTTAATTTATCCCTGAAAATTGCTGGAGGCCAGGAGCGCAGCAGCAGGTGCTCTTAAAAAGATAATATACTTGTAGAAATGCTGTTCCCATTCCAAGTAAGCGCCCGGTGCTGTGGCACCGATCACACCGCCCTAGAGCCAGCCCTGCCTAGTGTTACATGGTACAAGATGGAGGTTGAAGTACAGGCTCCCAAGATATTGGATTTGTACTGCCTGCATTCCTTAGCAGGAGCGTGTAGCCTTGGACACTGAATTGTAGAGGAATAGACACAATTCTACCTTTAGAAAACCTATGGTAACCTTTTTAGCCTTAGATTGCTGATTTGTCCTCCGAGCACTGCCCTTGGTTACAGATTCAGTTGTTAGAGGAAGAGAGGTTTATGGACAAGGCCAGGTCCTTTTGTTTTCCTCTTGTGCTGCCCATCCAGAAAGGGTGATGACAGACAGATGTAGAGATTTACACGTATTCTGCTCATGCTATAGGCAGTCCTACTTGGAGACAGTCTCATGCATAGTATTGGGAGAGCCATTGCACATATACTGTGTCTACGCTCCAACCAGATAATGAAATCTGAAAAGGAACAGCACCAAACTGGTTCATGGACTTTAAACAGTGGATCTTCATCTCCTATCTGGAAACTGTATAGGGGAGTCAAATTGCTTCACTCAGTTCCAGTTTCACACTTCTTCACTGTCCAAGGGCAGGGGTACTCAGAGCACTGCTATGATCCAGGGCTGATATCGCGGACAGCAAGTCACTTAGAAGTGAGCGGTTCTCAAGTATGTACCTCAAATATGCCCATCATTCTGGAGAGCTCTGAGTCTGTTGAGACCTGGGCATCCACCTGCTCGCTGAGATGGAAGAAGCAACTTCTTGTTCCAAAAGAGTTGCCTGTCTGAAGAGGGGAAGCCAACTGCTGTGTCTGGAGAGGGGAGCAACCCAGGAGAAGTGGGTATGAATGGAGTTGCACCAAGTGTGTCTGACGTTATTCTGACCTCCCTGTATCCACAAGATAGGCCAATATGGACCTGCAACTCCCCAGTGTCCTCACCACAGACGAAGGACCTGTGCTGACTGCCTTTAATGCACCTTAAGGGTGGCAGTGCTGCATCATTGATGTGAGGGTGAAAACCCCCGAGTGCCGGACCTGTCTATTTGGAGTGCTGTCACCAACGCTTTTATACCTCCATCAGCCTAATGCCGAAAGATTGAGGTGGGGTAGCCCAAATAAACCCTGTGACTTCAAGCACAATTACTTACACAGTGTTAGAAATTACCCTTTCTAGGGTGCTTTTCTCCTTTCTAGTTTCCACTGGTCTGGATGCTAGCCTTAGGACATGAGCGCGTTTGCCACTGCTGTGCTCGTCATATACATACTGTGGATTTAGTGTATATATATATATGATTCGCTGATTTGAGTTAGATGTAAGATCCATGTCATGGGTAGACCTATATTAGGGGCAGTTATTTTAAATAGCTTTGTATTGGTATCAGGTATATATTTATTGTGCAGTTAATTTAAACCATTACAAAAAAGAAATATGAGCATCGTTTATAAGCAATAAAACATTAGTTTAAAATAAGCTTATGGCCTTAATTAAAAAGCGCACATTAAGATCACGGAGCGGATCCCCTCCCCCAACCTTGATGACCCGTAGTGTTGTTTCTTCATTTTTATCGGTTGAGGTAAACAGCAGTTCGTGAGGCCGTGATCAGTGCATGTTTGTAGTGCATAGTCCCGTCTCAACATTCATTGATTTATACAAGGGTAAATAACCTTTTGATATTTTTCTTTGGACCTTGTATGTGCAAAAAAAAATGCTTAAAAATTATATGCTTAAAAACAAAGTGACAGATGTGAGCGCAAAGGTCGTCGCCATCTCTGTTCCAGTACAGCTTCATTGATGATCCGATGATAGCTGTTTTAATCGAAGATCTGCTGCAGTTAAAAAATTTTACCAAGTAGCAGCTTAATTGAATGTCATCGCCTAAGAAGCTTGCAAGCACTGCTTGTCGGCACGTCCGTATTTGGTTTTTGATAAAAATGGGTCTAAGAAGTGACCGGCGTTTCCGCATCAGCTCAGGGCAGATGGTAATGATATGGACTATGTCCTCCTCTCCTTCCCTGCACAGACGGCACGTTGCTGGCTTAGGCGGGCGCAGCCAAGGTGGCAGATGGTATGCTGTTGGTAATACTCCTAACCTAAATTTCAAAAACTTCTCTTTGGTGGCTTTAGAGAAGTTGGCGAGTAGATAAGCTTGAGGAGTCGCTTTACTGTAAGATTGAATAGTGAGCCAGCCATGTGAACGCTCCGCCAAAGCTGATTTGTCTTGTAAAATGGACTCTTTTTTAACGATGTTTTTCACAATTTTTTTGAAGCTTGCCATAGTCTCCGACATTGCGCAGAGTTGCCGTAACCCCAGCTGATCAAGTGCAGTGTCCAGAAAATGTCAGGCTGGGCAGGTTTCCGTGGTTTCTACTTCTCTCCACAAGTAGAAGTTTAATGTTTCTGGCTGCCCCTTTTTGATCTTGAACCAGGTTTTAACAAAAGCTCCTTTTCTGGCTAGCTCCTGTCTTTGTATCCCAAATTTGAGCCGCATTTGCGCAGTAGATGTGTATCCAGGCAACCCATATATTATTCTCAGCGCTCTCGCGATGATGCCAGTCAATGTTTCCGCGTCCCTCCCTCTTACTTTAAATAGACCTCCATGGGCCTGCTGCATTGATGGTGCCATCCACAGAGATAGCTTATCCATTGCTAAACAGGTTTGCTCTGTTAGGGCCCGTGTGCATGGGTTACTGTTACTCGACTTGGCATTTACAAAGCTGCATTCCAAGGTTCTGCATGTCTCTTGCTGTATCTGAGTTCTCTCTGGTGACAGGGTGTGGTGTTGGTAAGAGGTTAGGCATGTGTGTATATGTGTTACCTGCAAGAGTAGTAATTGACACCTGATGGTGTGTTCGATATGATGGGGCCTACTTCTCGATTTGGATTATCATGAGGGGGTTTAGGGAAAGGTTGTTGAGCATTATTTCCTATGGGCAGAATAGTAAATGTATAGTGTTTGGTATCGATTAATTCATCATAGCGAATCCTCTCAGGTAGTGGGAGAGAGTTCAAAATTATGGTGCTGTAAATGTCACTTTGGGAAAGTGGGCATTTTGATACTTGGGGCTCTCCGTGCCTGGCCGCCTGTCTCCTAATTCACAACTGGGTGCTATGGGGACAGCCACATCTGGGCATTCCTGATAGAAGCTCATAAATGACGGGTTCACGGGAAACTGCGGCCCTCTGACTCCAACTGACCTTTCTGGGATTGTTACGTAGGGGTGAAATTGGCACCTGCATTCCTATGGGCAGGGTCTTGGCCCTACTATAGATTGTGACCAAACCTCCCGGGGTAGGGTGGCAGACAGGACAAAATTTAGAGAGGGCCTGTGAATTAAAAATGTGGCCTTTTGATCTGATCATATCTTCAAAGGCAATGGTGGGTATAACTACTGGACTTGGGGCTCCAAAAGTAGGCACACTTTTGGATTTGGAACCATACTACCCTGGTTTTATACTGGGACACTGACACGGGGAATTATTAGGCCAGGAGGGACTACAACTGGACTATCCACAGACGTGTGGGGCTTGGAGCTTGTCGTGCTCCAAGAAGGGGACTATCACTTGGTGGATTTTACCTGGATGATGCTGGCCTGCTACTAAGTGCCAACTGTTATAGCCTGGGTCTCGAAGTACTCCTCAAGGGCCTGTGAGCTGGCTTCCTGTTCACGAGATCCTTGGGACACAAAGGATCGCACGGTCTGCACTAGATAGTAAGGGCTGCACAGGGTGCGGCGGAGACAGTTGGAAGTGATTATGGTTGGGACAAGAACCGTCCTGACATACACCATCATCTTGCTGTGCAACAGGAGTGTGTGTGCAAGATGAGCAGCCATCTGAGGTGCCAGGACTTGAGGAGTTTGAGAAGTACGGGGGAAGCTTGCAGAGTCTGTGGGACCTGTACTTGCAACCAGGGAACTGTGCTTGCTTGAGCTGCAGATCGTGTGGTGTCCGATGGGTTTTGGGAGAACCTGACCCAGGAGCTGAGACTGTCTTCAGCCTCCAGATTGGGAGGACGACAGTGCCTGAAATCGTGTCCTCTGTCCAAGGCTGTTGGTTCTCTCACTCCGGACTTACGCCACACGGTGCTTTACTTGAGGAAAACATTGTGAAGAGACCCAAGGGAAATGTGTGCCTTGTAGGCATCTGCAGCTGACCATTGGGGTCGATGGCAGGTCACAACTGCTTGAAGGGAAACATTTCTCCAGATGGGGAAGTGCACCAGCTTCCTGTGTCACGCCCTTTGTCTACAGGCGGATAGCAATTCCACGCTTGTGTAGGAGCCGTCTGGTGCCTGCAGGTCTAATCCAGATGAGCACAAATAAGTAACTTTCTTTCTGTGTTTGGTGGTTCTAACAGTGTAGTCAATAGGGTGCCTAATGGGACAACGTATGTCATTGGATGGTGGAGTTGAAGGAATGAGGGGCTTGATTTCATTATCTGGTTGCAGCATAGACACAGTTTTTGTGTAAATCAATGGCTCTCCCAAAACGATGTTTGAGGTGGAGTCAGAGACTGGTGACTGTTTGACCTTTCTCCAATGGGAAAGTCTGACAATTGCATATAACTGTAGAGTGTATATACAATGTGTATCTCACTTTGATTTCAGTGTGTGTGTGTAGAATACAAAGGCAAGCGTTTTCATACATAGGATGTGGAGTCTTTATGTCGAGTGCCCAGTGTATTGAGAGGAGGGTGTTGTGCCAATACTTTACACTTAAGCCTTGAGGATAAGCCTGACTGCTCGGTGCCAGGCTACCAGAGGGTGACCAAAGGTTTTCAGACAAGTGTAAGCAGTAATCAACATAACATTAATAGAAAACCTTCTCTGCAGTGCTGCATTTTCCTTTTGTATAGTATTGAGATGTGTTGGAATTTAAATGCTTCTCTTTTTATCAAAAGAAAAGTACTGGGCTGGAGATTCACTTATTGTGTGTATTGTTTGACTGCTTAAGTTCTGAGAATGAAGTGGGAGAGGGGTGTACTTGGCCCAGTCTGGATTTGCAAAGTAGGACGACCCCAGGACACCAGATGCAAAATACCCCAACTCCCTTGGCTGTGGCCCGCTAGCCCTGCCTGTATCGGGCCCCCTGAGTTATGTCTTAACAACTGGTTCCGAGGTAGTCTGCTTATGTCATGCTGATAGGTTTAATGCACCCAGGACCGGCTCTAGGGCGGTGTGATCGGTGCCAGGGCACCGGGCGCTTACTTGAGTTGGGAGCGGCATTTCTGCAAGTATATCATCTTTTTAAGAGCACCTGCTGCTGCGCTCCTGGCCTCCAGAAATTTTCAGGGATAAATAAAAATGTCAAGATAACTCCAGTGATTAATTGTCTTGGTGGAAAGAGACCAGAAGTTTGTTTAGTGGAAGATTTGACAAATCCTAAGGTAGAGCAGAGGGTTAAAATGCCTGCTGCTAAGAACGTTTACCAGGCAGCTAACAAACTGCATATAATGTAAATAGGTCAGTGGGGTACTGTGTCTGTAAGAGAGCTCCTTTTGTTACTTGTCTTTATAAGTCAAAATACTAGTATAGACAATTTAGCAATTTACTGTCATCAAAGAGCTGCATGCAACCTGCAAAGTATATGTTAGAGCTATATGTTTTTTTTGCCCAGTCTTTCATTATCCTAATTTCTTGCCAAAAGGCTTTATTTGGGTAGAAAACAATTCCTATTATTAAAGAGAACTCCTAACAATGGTATTATGTTTTAAATTCTGAAGTTGTGCTTTAAAGAATAAGGATGCTTAAACTATATGGCCTAACATAATCGATGACATGTCACTCCTACATTACACCTTGTAGTCCTGCCTGATGCAACATTTCCTATACACTGATTTTCACACAAATTATTGTCTCTGTGCAATGTGTGTGTGATGTAAAGTGCTCTAACACCTTATACTGGTATGAGTGGTGCTATATGAATCTGAGAGACAGTGGTTATGGAGGGGAAACATCCTTTACGACGCAACTTTTACCACGCAGTGCCTTTACAACGCAGGTTTTTCAACGCAAGTCATTACAAAGAATTGCGCTGGGGGGGCGCTCTAGGATAGGTAATAGATTAATTTACTATCTAACACCTTCCCTACTATCCACGGGGACCGGAGTTGGAATAGTAAATTAAACTATTCACTATCCAGCACCCTCCAACGCAAGTCGTTGTAACGACTTGCGTTGAAAAACCTGCGTTGTAAAAGCATGCGTTGTAAAAGCATACGTTGTAACAACGTACAACCGGTATGGAGACTTGAGGGGCACTGTTAAAGGGTGCTAGTGAGGGAATCCATGGCAGAGGTAGTCATTGGGGTGGGGGCGCCAAAAAGCATTGTCGCACAGGGCGGCACCCGTGTTAAAGCTGGCCTTGAATGAGCCGGACCGCCCGATGCCAGGCAGTATGCAGCCCATAACGTTTTGCACTGAAAAACAGGGTCCTTCCTGGTTCTATCCTATACTCCTGAATGCTATTATGGCATTAATGGCAGCCAGTGAAGGTATCCGAACTCTGATCAAATGCCTCCCTTCTCGAAATTGCTTAATGGGCAATTTGTCCATAAGATTTGGGGGATTATTGTATTTCTTTTGCAGGATCTCTCAATTTGAATTTGCAACGTCTCCTGGGGAATGGATTACCACACTAACTGGTTTTGCAATTGTCAAAATAGGGTGCATTTTCAAAGTTTGCCTGTAATTATGGTTACTGAAGTTCACACAGAGTTAACTTGGTCCTCTGAAGAGAGTGAGGATGGTGCCTTCAGGGCTAGAGTTCTTTGTTTACAGTGCCTTGTGAGGATATACTGGAAGCATAGCTGAGGGCAAAGATCTTGTTGCATCTCAAACTTTAACTTTCAGACCGCAACATTTATTGAGAGAGGATAATAACATCACGAGGTCAGCGGCTCTTTGGTCTCTCAGACAGATTGAAGATGACAGATACACTTGTAATCTTTTGGGAACATCTTGTCAGCGCAGCCAGACGAGGAGCATTTCTGTCTGCCAAGTCTAATAGCTTCTAGTCTGAAATAATTCATTTGTTTTGCTTTCTTCATGAAATTCATGTCTTTGCTCATTACCGTTCTGTGTCCAAAATTCCTCTGAATGATGTACTTCAGATAATTCTTCTAGGGCTGTTTAAGACTGGTCGTGTATTTACAAGGTGCACATAGGGTGCTTGGTGAGGGGGCTCAAAGATTTAGGCTTTCGCTCCACTCTGGTGCACGGTCTGATCTGAGGCAAGGCTATTTTCTTGTGACTTCAATCTTTTTCCATAATGTTCCTATGAACACAGTGGTTTATGTATGTGTGTATTGTTATTTATACAGTGCAGACTTAACTAAGAAGTACTCATCAAGTGGGATTACAAAAATGCATTTCATACAATAATTTTTGAGGCATGATAGAGATTAAGATCCTATGCAATCAGATAGCGACTGGTCCCTGAGGAAGGAGTCAAGGGGACCATACATAAACCTACGGATGTTGCTATCAGGCGCGCAACACCCATTGGGCTCACGGGGCTTCAGCCCCCCCCGTTGTGTGATTTAGCCCGGGCAGAGACAGCTTTGCGGACTGACGAGCAGCCGCACCCGAGTACTTAAAAGGTATTTAAATCCCATTTACGTGTAAATGAGGCTTTTGTTGTGTGTGCACCCCTTCTTACAGCCACTCTGTCTGTGGTTGGGAGAATTAGCCCCCCCCGAAATATTTTTCAGCCCCCCCCGAAATTTGGCTCTAGTTGCCCGCCTGGTTGCTATACCATTTATTAACATCATCAATGCTGCAGCAATTTCCCCTGAGCGCTGGCACTCATTTATTCCCATTGTTCATGACGAGCTCAGCTCAGCTCGTCCTGAGCACACGAGCAGTGTACTGCATGACGAGCTGAGCTCGTCATGAGCATGGAAGGGATTAAAGGAGATTCTGCACGTGATGTGTAGTTTGTACCCTGCCCCAATTTGTAATGCTAGCTCATGAATCTGCAGAGGTTACTCATTTTTGAGGAATTTTACTCCAGCGCCCAAATGCAGCGCTGGAGTAAAACCAGCGATCGTCTCCTCCAGGAACCGATTCTAGATTTCATGAGGTTGTAAAGCAAAGGTCTTAGGTGTCTGGCCAGAAAGTGTAATACTCTGGTGAAGTCTGCTTTGCAGGGGCACATGATTGGCCTTGTGTGCAAAGAGGCTGGATGGGGTAGGGCGTGTTGCTCAAGGGGGATCAGGGGTTTAGTATAATAGTGACACACCTTGTCCTTCTCGCTTCTCGCACCCGAATAATCAAATACCAGTTGTGCGTTCATGTGTATCAGCTGATGACACACACACGCCAGGTACGTGTGGGGGTTCACAATTTCTGAGAAGCACGTGTCTTTTCAGCAAATCTGACAATTGGGTAAAGAAAGGGGTAGTGAGTGTTGGTGTTTCAGTGAGAAGTACTGCATTTCTAGTAATTAAAATAACTGGATTGAAGCTGCCTTGAGAAAAAGAAGAAGATATGAGTTACCACATCTCTCCTGATGGAAAAAATTGGGACAAAAAAATATTGCGAGAGCATTGCTGTGAGACCAACCATGAATTCAAGCTCTCACTGCAGTAATGGCCATCTCTCCGCAAAGGTTTAGGCATCTATCACTTTCTGCTGTACAGATGCAGATTGAGGTCGTAACATGAGCAAGTGGAAACTTTCCAACGCCGTGTATCTGTCATTTCAGATTTTGCAGTTTTACCTACGAGTGCTGTAAGTTTCGTACTTACTGTCTGAATTGATTTGAGTCTAAGCAACAGTATTCATGGGAAAGTGCCATCATCTTTTTGGCCTTTACACTCTTAGTGGGCATATTCACAAGCCCCTATCGCCACCACAACCTCACTGACAGTGACGTTGTGGTGACGTTAGGGGCCGCCTCGCCTTATTCACATGGCAGCATTGTGAATAGGCCCCCTTTCACGCTGTGTTTTACGTGAAAGGGGCATGCAGTGGGTGTTGTGGTGGGCGTTCCACCCCAACACCCATTGATATTTACGCTGCCCCCTATTCACAAGGGCAGAGTAAATAGGAGCTAACGCCAAACTTAAGACCAGGAAAACCCTGGTCTTGAGTTGGCGATACGAGGAGAAATGCTTTATTTCTCCTGGTTTTTGCATTTTACATGTGTGCTGCATTGTGCAGCACACATGGAAATACAAAATGACATGCAAAATGCAAAATGACATGGTTTGTTTATGTACAGGAAGGTGTCCCTTCCTGTACATAAACAAACCTTTTTTTTAAAATGCCATTTTGTAACTTACATGTGTGCTGCATGAAGCACAGTGGTCGAAGTGGGGGAAAAAGTAGGGGAACTGTGGGTGGAGACTCTAATGGCGGAGCTAACCCAAGGATTCGATCAGTGGGCGGAGTCAGAGGTGTGGCCAGAATGTGCCAAACATCCCAATTTTTTGTATTTGTTTGTCATTTCACCGACCAGTTACAGCTTATTGTGTTATTTCATTCAACCAATGGATTCACCTTATTATTTAAGGTTTAATAGGAGTTATTGGCATTTAAATACATTCACAAAGTGGGATATAGGTCCAATCACACAATGTACCAAATACATTAGCTATTAAATTCATCAATCTCCCCAAAGATAGTGGAGGACTTGCCCTTCCAAATTTTAAACATTATTGGTGGGTGACTATTTTTAATTATAGCAGAGCACTCTTAACCCCAAGCTCGCTGTCAGAAGAATTGAGTGGGGTCCCAACTCCACAGGAACTTATTCTAGGTGTAGAGACGCGAAATCATCTTTGGCGTTTGATATATGATTGCCACTTTAAAAAGGTTCGGTTTAAAACCCTAAAGGGTATCTATATTGCATGGGGTAATATACGTAAAATTCTCGGGATTGGTAGATTTTCGCATTATACAACCATATATCGAAATCATAACCTCCCTGAGATTTTTTCCGATGCATGCATGGAACGGTGGGTCAGGCTTGGTATCACGACACTTGGTTCATTTTACAACTCTATCGGGTTTTGTACTTTCGATCTGTTAAAAAAGAGATTTGGTCTGGATCATCGTGATTTTTTTAAATACCTACAAATTAGAGATTTTATTTTAAAAAAGGGTGGTGGTAACTCCGCATTTCAAAAAATACAATTAATGGAAATGATTATATAAAATAATACAATTTAAATTGGGGAAATTGATACTAATCTGATTACCATGCTGCCTGATGATTTGGATAAACATATCCAAATTTGGCAGGATCAATTAGGGATTCCCGAATCCGCTATTCAGATGGGTTTCGATCAGTGTCAATCAATTTTAGTCTCAAACAAACTACAGGCACAATACTACAAGACCTTTTTTCAACTCTATTATACGCCTAAAAAAATAGCTAAGTGGAGTACAGGCAAGGGGACTCAATGTCCGCGATGCTCATCACTAGAAGCGGATTTAATACACATGTTAGCAACTTGCTGGGAACTTTTTATTATAAAACAGGAGATATCCACTTTTCTTTCTAAAATCTTTCAAGATAAGATAGAGATAACGAACGCCGAAATCGTAATTGGGGCAAGTGTTGACACACGGCCACCGCATATAAGGGGCCTGATATATGTGGCAATGGCTGTATTTAGAATTTGTCTTGCATCAGCTTGGCTTGATGCATATCCGCCTACATTCCAATGTGGCAAACACGCTTACTGGCGACTTATAGCTTGGAAACTGCAATATATGAACGTAAGGGTCGAAACAAGAAGAAGTTAGGACTTGAAATTTTGAACCCCTTAGCACAATGGATTGAACATACGGGTTAAATAGGTATGTATAGGATGTGACTACTTTCTTCTTAGATCTATACAAACCATATTTTCGTTTAAATTGTGTTCTCATTCTGACCTATGCTTATAATTATGTTTATGTTTCTATATTTATTTAATGTTCATGCCTGTGCTAGGGAGGGGTGGGGGTGGGTGGATGGGTTGCTGGATTAATTGAAAACAACAATAAAGACTGTATAAAAAATAAAAATGAAAGTGGAATCACAAGCCATTTGTCTCCAAGCCATGCAGTTTCTCTCATTAGCACTTCTCCTTCCTTCTTCCACAAGAGCAGTATAAATATGAATGCAAAATATCCTAGTTTGCAAATGTTTTCTATATAATTATGGCTCTGTCATATTTGCCACAAAATACAGGGCGACCTCGGGCAGAGACACATCACAAAGCCAGGTTCAGGTCTCTGCCTCCTGTGGAGAATCCCGGATCACAGGTCCGAGTCCGCCCTAGATTTACGCAGGCACACGTCCGAGACCAAGGGCTCATCTGTGGTGGCCGCAGTGGAGGGCCCCGCCGCCGGGGGAGACCCACGGTCCGGGGGGGGGGGGTGGAGGAGGCGATCGCTGCACAGTCCCTTCAGGCGATCTAGAGGCATCTTGACATCGGCGGCCCCGTCTGCGGGACCCGGTCCGGCGCCACCGCAGCTTGGGCCCCTCAAGGGCGGGGTGGGCGCCGGATCCTCGGGAGGGGGAAGGCATCCGCCCCAGCAGAAGGTTACGTTCCTCCATGAGCCATGTCCAGGCGGCCTGCGGGGTATCGAAGAAGTCGGATTTGTCCTGGAAGAGGACCTTGAGCCGTGCGGGGAACAGGAGGCCGTATCGCAGACCCATCGCCCTGAGCTTTTGTTTGACTGCAACGTAGGATTTCCTTTGGGACTGGACTTCCCTCGAATAGTCCAGGAAGACCATAATCGTGGACTTCTGGAACCTCAGGGGACCTAGGTCTCTGGCCGCACCCAGGATGGCGTCCCGGAAGTTAAAGATGGGGAGGATGAAGGCTTGGGTGCCAAGGAGCGAGGTCGCGTTCTATGGCGAACCAGGGGGAAAGTTTCTCCACCGGCATCCAGGAGCGGAACCAGACCTCCAAGAAGTCAGCTACCGAGCCCTTCTCCACCCCCTCCGGAAAGCCTAGGAGGCGTAGGTTGTTCCGTCGGGCTCGGTTTTCCGCGTCCTCCGCCCTATGATGGAGATCAGACGTCAGGGTTTGAAGGCGGGCCACTTGGGTCTTGAGAGTGGCCAGGTCATCCTCCGTCGTGGATATGCGGGACTCGGCTTCAGTGATGTGCGCCGTGGCATTTTTGAGGTCCTGCCGGATTAGGGCGACGTCAACCCGTACCTCCCCAATCTTGGTCTCCACCGATGTTTGGGAGGCGCTAACAGCCTGGAGGATGGTCGACAAGTTCCCCCCCTCCGCCCCCGAGGGCGGAGAGGTCCGGTACCGGGGCCATGGTCCGTCCTGACGAATTGGTCCATACGTTGTTGGGAGGAGGGGACCGCGGGCTGTGTGTTATTTCCCCTGACCATGACTCCTCCAAGTGGCCCGGGGTCGAGGGGGGGACACCGCAGTGACAGGTGCTCAGTCCAGTGGGCGTTGCCGCACGGTCTCGCGGAGGGCCCAGTTATCCGGTTCTCGGGGCGGCACAAGCAGAGCCGGATGTCCACGGCAGTGCTTCAGGGACCTCTCTCAGCGTGGGTGGAGGAAACACAGAGGGTCAAGGTGCAGAGAAAGAGATCAGGGGGGGATCCGCAGTGTTCCAGGTGGAGGGAATCAATCCAGGGGGGGCATCCCAGTCGCAGTGCCCCAGGGTGTTGGGCCCAGTCCAGGCGCAGGAGGGTAGAGCGGAGTCCCGTCAGCGCAGCCCCGGGGCCCAGGGGCAGCCAGACGGTCCTCGCTGGAGGCAGCAGCAGAGTCCAGGGAGGCGGATCAGGGCTGCCGCGATGCGCCGCCGGGTCTCCCTCCGCCGCAGAGCTCCGGGAAGTTGGTCCACGGTGGCAGCAGAGGAGTAAGGTGCTTTAGACCTCCAGGTCCGCTAGGGGTGGCGGGGTAGCCCGGCGTGAGGCGCGACATCACCGCAGTGAGGCACAGCAAGCAGAGCAACCCACAGGCCCCAACGGCGCTGCAGGGCCCTACAGCGCCCCAGTCCCAGGACAGCCAGCGCGGTCACAAGGCACAGTCCTCCAGGGCCGCAGGTCGGGGGCTCAGCGGGCGGACACCTGTCCAGATCACAGTCCCAGGCCTTCAGGTGCAAGCAGGTGTCACAGCAGGGCAGAGCAAGGGGCCTGGACCAGGTGCAGGGCGAGTGGGGGGACCGGTTCGCAGTAGGGCAAGGGGGGGCTGTTGCTGCCCGTGTGGCACCCGGGCTTCAGTGTGGCGGCCCACCGGGCAGCCTGCAGGCAGGAGCGAAGAAAGGCCCCCCCGCCCAGGTCCCTTCCCACCCGCCCAAGCCGCTCCTCACCTGCTCGGGCTCAAGGCCAGGTCTCTCCGGGCAGCACTGCCAATCCAGACGCCGGGGCAGCCTCACCAGCTCAGCTCCACCACCAGGGCCGTGGAGTAGGCCCCAGCCTCCAGTCGTGTCCCCGGGTCCCCAGGCCGCAGCCCCATGCGGCAAGCATCAGGTTCCAGGGGGGGGACACGGTGTAAGGAAGCAGCTCACCCCCGTGCAGCAAGATCTCGGCGGCCGCATGCGTCAGCGGGCCGCCGGCGGGAGTCGAGGCCCCCCCCGAAGTGCTCCGCAGTCTTGAGCACCCGGGCGGGTCACACTCCAGAGCCCGCCACACTTCATCAGGCACCGGAGGGACAGGGAAGAGCCGCCACCGTTGTCTTCCCGGGTCACAGGAGGCAGAATGTGGCCGGGAGAGCAAGGCGCGGGCAGCGCCAGTTCGCGGGAGGGGGCCACCGCGCCTATCCCCTGGGGGCCGCCATTTTGTCAGGCACGTGGCCGGCAGGCCCGAGGGCGGCAGAGGCGGCAGGAGACCTTCCCGAGGAGGTGCAGCAGCACCGGGAGATGCAGCTCGGTCAGGCAAGTAATGGGGGCCCAACGTTAACCCTCAATGATGACTGCTAGCTGTGGATGGAGGACGGATGACGGATGGGGGGTCGTGAGCACACTTAAAGTTTGACCGCCATCTTGACGTCCTTGGCCACGCCCCCCAGCAGTTAAGTTTAATAGCTCACTGTTCTATGTTAGGATTTTAACTTATAAACTCCAAGTAACAAAAGGATCTCTCTGACAAAAGCAGTAACCTACTAACCTAGTTAACATTATGTGCACTTTGTAATCTGCATGGTACATGTTCTTTGCAGCAGGCACATTAACCCTCTGTGCTACCTTTCCAGGAGTCAACCCTTCCACTAGACAAAACTCCATCTCTCGCTAGGAAGAACATTAATCACCGAAATTATCATGACATTTTTATTGTTGCTGAAAATTGCTGGAGGCCAGGAAGGAGGCTGCAAGTTTTTTAAAAAAAAAACATAATATACTTGCAACACTATGCACCCACCCAAAATAGGTACCCAGTGCGGTCACACCGTTCGCACCGCCCTAACCTGCTCAAAGTTCATGTGACCTCAGTGACAGAGTCACAGTGACTGGATCACTGTTGCTCTAAGGTGTGCTGCTTCGTAGGAATGCCCGCAAGACTGGAGATGATCTTCAGTATGGATTGTGCTGGACAGGCCTTCAAGGTTAACCCACAATTGACACCACTAGGGTACACCTGCTTGTGCTAAGACATCAGGTCTTCTAAGGTCTAGTGGTTCCTTCTAAGGTCTAGCTTGGGAATATGCTCCCTCAGGAGAGTGGTCCGGTGGACTGGTCATGAAGGCTGAACCCGGTTCCCTAGTTCCAAATTCAACAGCTCTGGCCATAGTGCCACATCCTCTCCCCCACTGAACACCATACTGCCCCACTGAGAGAAACTCACACTGTCTTCAGCTACAACTTAATTGTGCCCGCTATAAACACTTGGATGTGGCTCAATTCAAATTATGCACTTGATAAGAGTAATATGTTGCCTAAAAAAAAAAAAGTGAAAGCAACCTCTCGTAGCGAATTTCACATGCTTTAAATTAAGTAAAGCATGTGAAATGTAAGCAAAAACAACATGGTTACCTTAACGATCTCTCACTCACTGTTCAGAAATCAGCGAGTCGTTTTACCTGAAAAGTTAAGGACATGACTACAGGGCCCTGAAGGGAACCGTTTCAATGTCCATTGCTTATATCCTTACAAAACGTAAGCAGTATGGTTTAAAATGACCAAATCCATAAACACAGAGCCATGGTACATATTTTGTTTTCCTATCCACCCATCAAACAGGTACTGCAATACATCCTGGAATGGTGCACTTCCCCACCTGGGGACAACACTGCTGTTTAAAGAAAGATGAGCAAACAAAATTAGCGCTTCACTGCAAAGTCTGTAAAGTGAGGCTGATGTGTTTGGATGTGAATAAACCAATCTGGCCACTTTCAGTGGCGGCTGGTGACATTTGAAATTAGTGAGGCGTAAAACAATTGTTGTACTTCATTGCGGCGAGCGAGAGTAGCGAGCGAGCCTGAACCACCTACGGAGGGCTCGGGGGTGTTTCACGGTGGTAAAATAGGGGGCAAATGGTGCATTTTCAAGCAAATTTGAGAAAGCAGGAAGGTGTCAACCACTCTGAGGTCTGATGACAAGGCACCAGACAGAGCCAGACAGCAGGCAAAGTACTGCAAGCTCAACAAACAGAACGTGTCTTTGAACGAACCGACTTAAACGGGCAGCTTGAACATGATGTCACCCAGTTTGTAGCACAGTACTGCATCACTGCTAGAGAGACTCAGCAAGAGATGCCGTGGGGAAAGTACCTGCAAAGGCCAGAAATAGACAACTGACCACCCAGCACAGCAACAACAGCACAGTCCTGTGGAGCGCTCATCCTTACACACAGCTAAAACAAAAAAGTTTATTTGGGACGAACTTCTCTTAATTTGACATTAACAATAATGATCCATTAGCACTGTTGACAAATTGCCCAGTTCCGAGTGCAAATGTGTTCACTCATTGTTACAATGCATTCAATCCTGCACCAAAAGTTATACGACTTTTCTGTCACTTTGGAAGCAGCAATCCATTATATCCAATCAGCAATGCACAAACAACCATTCAATAAACAAATGCCTTATTTCATGTAACTGCATGTAAATACCTTGGATTTCAGAAGGGCAGTGAACAGACATCATTTGACTTTCTGTTGGTAGTTTATAGCAGATTATAGACCTATATGGGGGGTTAGATTGCAGGTTATGCGTATAGAATTGTATCTGGTGGTATGTAGAGAGCGCAAGCTGTTTGTGTGCTGGGGTGGAGTGGCAATTTATATAGTCTTAGCTTTGTTATTGTACAGCAAGAACTCACTGCCCAAGGGAAGCTAAAAGGCCTGGAGAAGAAGCAGAGAGCAAGTAATGCCACGCAAACAATCCACTCGTCCAGCTAAAAAGAAAGTCTGCCTAATGCATCCATGCAGGAATGATCGTGCATGCACACTTTATACCGCTGGGTCTTGTGCAGCAAAAGTGAGCCTCGCCTCACTCTTTCGAGAGACGCAACAAATATGTGTAGAACCAATCAAAACATTGAAGTCACCAGCCGCACATTTTTGGTAAAATGAGGAGCGGTGACATAACAAAGTAAATGTCTCTTGTTAATTGGCCCTGCTGAAAGCTAATCCAACATTGAACCTAAATATAAAATATTAGCAGCACCATACATGTCAAATAAATATATAACTACTAGTTAAATTAACCACAGTAAACTTCCTCCAGCAACAACTTGCCTTGTCAAGCGCTCCCTCGTCTAAAGTGAGTGACTCCCGTAGTTAAGCGTCCTGCTGTGCCGCTGAATGGTGACACTCTGCGCTTTATAAAAATACTAAATGAAAAAAATGATTATGCACTTATGTAAACGCAGGAGAAACTCAATTTGCGTCAATGGTTCCTGCCCTCGATAGGGTATTTTCCTCCATCCGGGCCTCGAGACTTTACCGAATGTTGACAAGCGGGGCCCACAATGAGAGGGGTTTTGCTCTGGGCTTGGGTTGCTGAAAAAGAAATAGCTGTTCTAATGCAGTCGGTGCTTAAAATTAAGGCCCGTATTTATCATGTTTCCCCACAGCAATGACTGGGTTCAACGAGTGCTCTGCTGCCAGGCTGAGGCCTGTGGTGCACCAATCTAATCCCACTTACAACATTTACCATAAATCAAAAAAACTTTGCAATGTCGCAAACCTGCAAATGTAAATGTACAGGAATTTATATAGCGCAAATCACCAAGCGGTTTCTAAGCGCTTGCTTAGGGAACCCGTCCTGGTATTCCCCTGTGAGATAACCCCGGCAGGGTATCCGCAAGGTGAAAGCCAGGCATCCCGCCGCGAGGGGCCGTTGTGGAGATTAAGCAAGCTATTGCCCAGAGTCGCAGAGTGTGAACCCGTGAATCGAGTAGGCACCGGAGCGAGAATTGTCGAGTCCATGGACATTTTAGGACTCAAGACCCCGCCGAGCCGGGAATTGAACCCTGGTCCCCGGCTGACCTCTGCTTCCAGGTCTGCCTCCTCTAACCAGTGAGCCACACTTCTCCGCAAAGTTTGCCACCCTCACCATATGTCTTTAAAAAGTAGTTGTTTTTTTCGAGAAACAGAATCACTTTTGCAGTATTTTTCACCTTCTAGTTTGTATTTCGCACAGCTTGCACAGGTGATGAAATTTCAAAATTGTTAGTTCTGAAAATCCCACTAATGAGTGTCAGACATTCCCACCCCTAGTAGTCATACAAACATGCAACAGATTTGTACTGCTTTTTCAAACCGCTGCTGTTCTAAAACCCGTGTAGACTCTACCCCGTCATCAGAGTCATCCACATAAACAGTTATTCATTACTTTTATTAAACAGACCAGTCAGATGTCTTGGAATGCACTCTCGTGATAGGCTCTCTCATGACTTATGCAGACTGTCTACTCACCATTCTGTCCTCGTGCAACTGTAAGGGATTCATTGCCCAGTGTGTAGGTAACTTACAGGCCTGGCACTGGCAACCAGCAGCAGGAGGTGTTGAGGTCCGTTCTGGTGGCGCCGATCTGCAGAGGTGCGCACTGCACTCGCACGGATTATTTGCCGCAATTAATTGCCCTAGGCCCTGGGCCTACCCTACTAGGACAATTATTTTAAACTTAATTAAGGGCCCACGCCGCCGCCGACTCAGTGACTTCTACTACTTCTTCGTACTTACTTTTTAACCCTCGTCGAACGATGATCCATCTCATATGATGAGTGTGATGATGATCCGAACTAAAGTACCATGAAGCGAACCAGGCAAGTACGTCACACTGCCTCAGTCACCACACACACCACGACCAGGCACTAGTAGTAGACACTGACTGGGCTGCTGGGCAGTAGGGAGGACACCAGCACGCCACAGGTCTCTCTGGCGCAGTGATGTCTGCAGTGTTGCAACGTCACACGAGCGAGGCACGTCCCAAACAAAATGGCCAATCACTGTCTGCTTGGCTTCACATAAGCCACAGTGATTGGCCATAACAGTTTTTAACCAACGGTGGTAGTGACCCCACCTACGCACGGACCCGCCACCCAATACTTTTCATGCCGGCTCTCAGGCTCAAGGCTGCGCGGTGTTTCACCCAATCCAGGCACTGCATTAGCAGCGCCAGGATTGGCTAGAGTAGGTCTGCTCTCTGCCCCCCCACAGGCTGCTCGTCGAGTCCCTGGCTCAGTGGCTCTCCTAAGGGTAGTAGTAGGCTGACTGTGCGCGCATGTTTGAGCTAGGACCAAAAAGGATTAGCCCTAACTTGAGCATGCGTACTACTGCTGCTGCTGCTCTTAGAGCTGTCAGTGACACAATCTGTCACTCAAACCCTCTGCTGGCGCGGCCCCACCCCCTTCAGCTCCGATTGCCTCGGGCGTGTCCCGGTGCAATTTAGCGTGAGCAGATGACAAACATTACAGTTGCAGGAATTGGCGTGTCACTGCGTGAATGGGGGCATGTAGCATTAGTGGGGCAACGCCCCAGCGCCCCCAATGGACGAACCGCCACTGGCCACTTTGCAACCACTATGTCTTGCTTTATTCAGTTATGTATTTATTTTTCATATTTAAAACCTTTTATTTCTCTCCATCCCGAGGCTGCACTTTGGATTAGAAAAATGTCAGAAAAAGGGCATTTCCCGCAAGAGTGTTTTTCTTTTTTGGATCCATTTCACAGGGAAGCAACTAAATGAAAGAAGGAAAGAGAGGTTGTGAACTGTTTCTTCAAGTCATAGTTTTCAGTAAGTGTGGAGCAAGACAGAAAGAGATGGAATAATAGGAAGGGGGGCAGCTGCCAGCACAGAAAAGAAGAGGACATTGTCCGTGTCGTCGCTGGGCAATAAGGAAGAGACAGAGTCCTTTTCCTTCCCTGCCCGTCCCCGAACGTCCACGAAAGCAAGCCAAGGCTTATCTGAATACCTTTGCTATTTCTGCCATCCTGGGACACAGTTTTAAAAATAAAAAGTAGAGGAACGGAATCGTTTTAATAAAAGAAGTAGGGGCACGCCGTCCCCTTCCGAGCCCGACCACTTAAACCAGTGATGAAGCAGCACACATGTAAGCTCCAAACTGGCATTTTAGGATTGTTTATGAGCAGGAAGGGACACATTCCTGTACGTAAACAAACCTCCCTGCTTGCAGACATCCTTGCACTCTGGTGCAAAAGTGCCTGCATTGGCGCTAAGTTGTGAAAGTTAGCGCCATCTCAGGGGAAAACGCAAGGCTGCACCATATCCTTGTGAATATAGTTCAGCCTTGCTTTTCCGAAGTGGCAGAGAGAGGCGTTAAGCCGAGAAGGCTAACGCCTCTCTACGCCACTTCCTTGTAAATATTCTCCTTAGATGTCATTGAGCTGCAGGGTCCTTTACATGCAGAGGTAAATTGCATTTGGCTGCTTAGAATAGCAGACCCCAAAAAGCTCCCACATGGCCCGCAGCATTAGTAAGACAGGTTCCTCCCAGACACCCTTGGCAGTGCCTCAACCAGCTCGGAAGTTGTCACACCAGTAGACAAAAGGATACTGATGACGTCATGCTCATCCATTGTTTGATATGTGCTGACATTGTCAATGGGAAGCCCATTCAGTGCTTCCACTCATTTCACATGCCTCACAGAGTAAGTCACCTGGTCTTACTAGTGGCTAGACTGCAAATTGCCTACACCTGAAAAGGGAGATGTATAAGGTCATCTAGTCCTTCACAAACAAGATCAATAAATAGGGTCTCCCATTCCCTTGTTGCCCCGCTAGCTCCTCGGATCTCCTCAAAATGTGCTCACGGATGTAGTACGCATGCATCCCGCCAGCCGCCCTCCTTCATCATCCTCTCAATTGGGATGTAAGGCTTCGTTGACTTTGCTCAACCCTCTGTTTTTTAATTACAAAGTTTCTTTTATTCCCATTTATTGCTGACACGAGCAGTCGTTGGAATTTATCACTGCCTCTTATTGGGAGAATCATCTTCATTACAGTGCCAGTTCAGCTCAAGCGCTTGCATATTTCACCATGTCTCCCGTCCGCGCCTGGATATTTTATTTAAAGGAATTAGATGAAGCGATTTTGAAATGCGCCGTGGCTGGCAAGAGGAGTTATGGCGATATTAAAGCATTATGTCAAGCCTGGTGCAAGGCAGGCCTCATTCTCTGCGGTTTTTATTTATACTTTGCTCAGCAGCCATCGAATTACAGTTTCTGGTTGAATGGTTTAGGAAGAGTAATGATTCCTCCCTTGTAAAAACTGAACAAAAGGAGGAGGGTGACTTATGTATGACACTCCTCTGAGAAGTGTTACTGGAAGAGGAGATGTTCTGGGAAGTTGCAGCTTTAGCAACCTGGGAGCTGGGGCAGTGATACAGGGTAAGGTGCCCTCAAGATGGTGCATCAGAGAAGGACCACGAGCTGTCAAACAAGGAGGTGCTGAAACAGTTTTGGGTGTGGCTGATCTAAGCGAGGCAAGTAGGTAGCCACACACACTCAGGCTTAAGTCAGGTGTGGTCAGTGCAAGGCAACTTCCGAACAGACCATTGGGCCTAACTCATGGAACCCTTACCACGAATACCCAGATTCTAAATCCAGTTGTTCAAGGTTGCTAGGTGACAGCAGAAGTTGTTTTCCACTGCTTTGATTACACCAAGTGATGTGGTCAATTCTCTGGTGTTACCAGACCTTGCTGGGGTCTCAAAAGATCCCAAATGGGGTATGGGGATTTTTATGTGACCGTGTTTGTCTCACCTCTCTTGTCAGTCTTCTTCTGCCTCTTTTGGATCATCGTGGCCCTGAGGGAGGCAGTAGAATGTGCACCAAGTAACAGGATGGTGAAGCTGCTGCCACCATCCTTCATCTTCCCTGTCAGCCACAGCTTTATCCCCATATTTTTGAGTGTGAAGGGTAAATGGATGGTAATGCACAGAGGATGATGTGGGAGGGTGGCACGAGACAGTTTTTTTTACAACTAGCGGAGGTTAGCTGCACAGGTTGGTGGGGGCTGTGGAAGGACGCCAAGTGCCCGAGGTTATTTGTTTTCGGTATGTGGTGGGGAGATTTTTTGAGGGGCTGTTGGAAGGCGGCAGGATGACAGATATTTTTTTTAATTATTAGTGGGATGTGGTATGGGCTTTGAGGGTGGTGTGGGATGGGGGCATGCTATCAGGTATATTTTGTGCATCAGGGTTTCACTGACTGGGATGGGTTGCAGTCAAAATTTGGGAGTTTTCCACCTCAGGATTTTAAGCGATATCATAAAATCTTGAGCTTTGCTTTTGCCGTCTATTCAAGTACCTAGGAGCCCCTTGGTGAGAAAATCTACTTTTGACAACTACCCATCTATAATTATGTATGTATTTTACATGTTCTGCTACAGCAATTAGGGTTGGGCTTATCAACACGATGAACCATTAGACTCTAGTGACTTGGTGTGACTTGTATTGTCTCAGAAACAAGAATGGTCTATAGAGCAGGTGTGTGTGTGAATGGATGAGACAAGTGTCCTGCTGTGGATTGTTACCTGTGCTTGCTCAGAGGATGTGAGGATGCTTGGAATGTTGGAAGTGTGTGTCTGCTGAGGGAATCCCGGTAGCTGATTTTAATTTGGAAGGCTCCTGATAGGAGCTATGAAGATGTGGTTGTGGCTAAGACCTAACATAGACTGAGGAACCAGCAGATTCACCTATATGAGGACCCAAATATAGCAAAGAGAGAGAGAGAGAGAAAGAGAGAGAGAGTGCTTTGTTCTGTCCTTTGTGCAAACAGAACTGCCCGTATACAAGTCTAAGACTATAATATACTAATTCCTTCCTTTATGTGCTGTGCACCCATCACTTACACTGAACATGATTTAGCACAAGCCACGCTGATTTGCAAGAATCAAATTACAGCGCTCCACTTCATACATAAGGGATGTGTTGACATTTGGCAATGCCACGCTAACATCCACTCTCTATTCAGGTCATTAATATTCATCAGGCAGGAGGTTTCGCAACCTCCAACGAATGCCGGGGCATATTACCAACCAATAGAGATAATTTTTGTCTCTAACTTATTTAGAGACAAACATTATCGCCGCAAATCGGCGATTTTTATCGCAGATAAACCTTGCTATTAGCAAGGTTTATCGCAAATGCGGTAAAAAACGGCCGCAATGCATGAATATCGCTGAAAAGTCAGCGATATTCATGCATTATCGAGCAAATGCTCTTAGCCATGTTATCCACCTCCCATTGGATAACATGGCTAAGAACTGCTCCTGGGCAAGTGTTAGCTTTTGGAGATATTCGCGCTTAGCGCGAATATCTCCAAAAGTTGGTAATAGGAGATAGCGATGTTAGCGACTGTTTTCAGTCGCTAACATCTTGGCACGCCCACTTTGCATGTCATTAGTGATAAATATCACTGACATGCAAAGCGGGGCCCAAGATGGTCACTATCTCCTATTAGCTGTCGCTAACTGGTGTTAGCGACAGCTTGGTAATAGGGAGATCATTTTATCTCCGCTTTCTTGGCTTTTAAAGCCAAAAAAGCGGAGATAAAGCCCCTTGATAATATGCCCCGCCATTTTTTGATGCGACTGAATAGTTCATCCGTTTCATTGCAATATGGCTGTGCAGGTCACAATATATGGTGTGCAATGTGCATATAGTGCTTGACAACCTGTCAATGACACATCAGGCCCGATATGTGAGTGTAGCTTTGCACACAGAGAGAGAGAAAGAGGGAGATAGTGTTTGTGTCTGTGTGTGTGTGAGGGGGAGAGGGGGAGCGAGAGAGAGAGTGTGTGTGTGAGAGAGGGAGAAAGAGAGAGAGAATGGTGCTGCCGTGCGCATTCCCAGATCTTTGCAGTGTTCCTACGTGAAACGCTGTTGTTTTTTTTAGAGGCAGTGATATTTGCATGCATATGCGTGGGGTTGCTGAGTAAATTCCCCTGCACTCCACAATATGCGTATGTATGCCTGCGTTTTCTTCATCGCTACTCATACACTGTTTGTTTGTTTGACGTTCGTTGTGATTGAAAATGGGGGACGTGTGTGTGTGGCTAGCGCTCTTGTTCATGTGTGCTGAGAACATTGCCAGACCGTATAAGAACGAACCAGTTAAAAGTAATTTTAAAAACTATTTTAAATGAGCCGGTTTCGGTGCCCTTTAATAGTTCCTTCCTGAAATGCCTGCCGCTATCATTCATAAATACTTACCCTTTGAAAAAGTCACCAGTTCATTCCTCCCTGCTTCTATCCGGGAGATATTTCAATACCTGGACAGTTCCTATCACCGAGAAAACGCTGGATTTAAGATATTCAAAAGGCAAGGGGATATTTCATTTCAAAGGATTAGCGAAATAAGAAGTAAAAAACGAAAACACATGAAAACTAAACTGACTGCTTTAGGAATAAATTCAGCCAGAGACCAAGGCCTGGAATGATCTAATCTGTTGAGCTCTGATCCCTGCTCTCTGATTGGGCGGTTAAAGGCCCCCTCGCTGTGGGATGACTGTGGGATAAGCACAAATGGGTGCCGAATAATACACACAGCTCGTCTCACGCACACATCCCCCTGCATGCCAGACGTCTAGCTTTTCTCCTGAAATCAACACAGTGGAGCTGTTATCGGCAAAGAACCGTGGCTGTAAAACAGCTCATAGAGGCCCCAACGCTCGGTGTCGACTTTGATATAGTGCCACTAGTGGCAACTTCTCCCACCACCCCTAGTCAGAGCATGCAAGAATGAATAAATAAACAAGACAACTTTGTTATGGGAAAATATTGCTGCAGGTTTATTCCATATATGAGTATGCAATATGTGTGTTATTTTACGGGCGATCCAATGGCTATGCTGCCCCCAACCACCTGGTGAGCCAGGTGAGCCAGCACTGGGGGAACACCTGTCCGTGCTACCTTGCTGATCCTCTTCTGGATCACGTGACACGTTGGTCTCTTCTACTCATGCCCTTTTTAGGGCGGAGCGTAGGAGGGCAAACCCCCGGTTGGTCAGGCCCCCAACCACCCGAAGGACTAACGGGGCGCCGTCGCGGTTTTCCACGAACCTGCCCTGAGGCTCCTGGTCTTTGGCTCTGGCACCGCTATTGTGCCGCGTACAGGTAACCTTACTGTACTACTCTGCTGCAGAGGTACCCTTACTGTACCCGTCTGCTTCCAGATCGCCCAGTAACTCCGCCTACAACACAAAAGGAACCTTAAAACATTCAACGTACCCTGCCCACCAGCCTCTCCGATGGGTAAGAGGTGGGGTGGGAGACAGCGAGGCTGGAAAACAGAGGCCGCCAGGAGGGGTGGGGGAGGTATATAGGCCCTCCCCCCAACTGGCGCACCGGAAGGGTGCTGGGCTCCTGCAGGAAGCCCTACCACAACTAGAGCGGTGGTGGACGGTGCCGTAATGGCACTAAAGGGCCGCCCTGCTGGATTGGCCCCCTGTGGGGGCCACGGACAGCCGCATAGTGCCACTACCGGCAACTTCTGCCACCACCCCTAGTCAGAGCATGCAAGAATGAATAAATACAGAAGACAACTTTGTTATGGGAAAATATTGCTGCAGGTTTATTCCATACATGAGTATGCAATATGTGGGTTATCTTACGGGTGATCCAAGGGTGGGCAGCTGTGTCAACCTATGCTGCCCCCAACCGCCTGGTGAGCCACCACTGGGGGTACACCCCGTCCGTGCTACCTTGCTGCTCCTCTTCCGGATCACGTGACACGTTTATCTCTTCTACTCATGCACTTTTTAGCGTGGAGCGTAGCAGGCAAACTCCCGGTTGGTCAGGCCCCCAACCACCCGAAGGACTAACGGGGCGCTGTCGCAGTTTTCTAGGGACCGCAAAGAGACTCCTGGACTTTGGCTCAGACACCACTATTGTGCCGCACAGAGGTACTGTTGTAATGTAATTTGCTTATCTCTTTTGGTTTGTGCAGTGACATACTGTAATTCTATTCTACTTGTACATTCCTTCTGCTCCTCATGATTCCATGCCTCAGAAGAGTCTTGGAACCTGTTGGAGTTGGCACAGTATGGAAACAGCTGTTGGTGATGTATTGGATTAAAGCCTTTTAATAGACTATACTGGCATGGCTATATCATTTTAACATTGGCGACGATTAACAGCTTGGAATGGACAAGCTACATCACCACCTAACCCTGAACCCACCCTTCACTTGGATTTACTGGCTTTGAACTGGATTAAAATTTACTCTGGATTTGTGGATTTATGAATTTGACATTCATCTGCCTCAAAAAGGCCCCAATTTTTTTTTGGCCTCCTGAATTCTACTACTGGATTTCATTGGACTTGGTTTTGGACTGATTTGAACTGAGCTAAACTGATCACTCTCGACGAAACCTCTTGGATATTCATCTCTCATTTTGCCACAGACTGCATTATTCACAACAGGTAACGCTTTTGGTTTTATACTTTCTACCGTTTCTGCCTCCTTTCTTGCAATTTCTCTCGACGCTGGGGCAGAAACCAAGTTGTTTACCTTTGAGTCATAACGGCCTTACCTGCCGTTTTGTGCACGCTCCACCTCGCTCTCCCTCCTCGCTCTGCTTCAACTTCGAACGCGCTGGATCGCGCTGCTTGCCTGCACGTCCTACCATTGCACCGTTCTCTCGCTCCTCTTCCTGCTTCCCGACCGGCTTTGTGTGTGACGCTTGGACGTAGTGACGTCATACGCATGCGTGCCGCCATCTTTGTTTCTTCAGTTGCCTAGCTACAGCCTGGTGCACGGACTTGACAAAAATACTCGCATGATTTACTTCGTTTTCAACCGATTTGAAGAATTTGTACTGCTTATTGGATTTCTAACGTTTTCACCCGGAGTGGTGAGATTTAATTTACATTTTGGATTGCTGACTTCACTTTTCTGCCATCATTTTGGCCTCGTGTTGCATGGATTCAGACAGTGTATCATTTTTCATTCTTCAGTGATACACACACTCAGACTGTATATTTATTCAAATTCTTCAGGGATACACACACTTTATCTGTTTTAATTCATTGGATGTTCAACTCAATTTTTATATTCGCTTAATTTATTTGACAATGAGTTCTTCTTCTTCCATGACTCAACCTCCTGCTTTTCTATGTGAGAAAGGTGAACCTATTCTCCCATGGAAACGATGGAGAAATCTTTTTGACTCTTATTTACTAGCTATAGGTGGAGAAAAGTTTTCTGCTGTAAGGAAACAAGCAATTTTACTCCACAATTTAGGTGTTGAAGGTCGCAATATATATGACAGTATTGATGAAATACCTTTAAATGATGGTTCTGGTGACTCTCCCTCTGATGTATTTCATATGTCTTTAAAAATTGTTAGAAGACTATTTTGGTCCCAGGATTAATGTTGTTTTAGAACGACATAAGTTCTTTATGAGAGTACAAGAATCTAAAGAAAAAGTTGGAAATTATGTAGCTTCCTTGAAAACCCTTGCACGTACTTGTGAATTTGGGGAACTTACAGATTCTTTAATTCGTGATCAATTAGTCAGATGCACTAATAGCTCTAGAGTACAGGAGAAACTCTTATCGAAAAATCCTTCCCTGAGGGAAGCCTTGGCCATTGTTGAAGGTATAGAAAATAATTCGGGTTGGGCTAAAGAGATGAAAGAACACAACATTTCTCCTGATGGTTCTTCCACCTCCAGCAGTATTCATGAGGTTACTCAAGCCATGTCCCCTACTCAACTTCCTTCCTCTGATGACAATATTTGTAAGGTCATGCAAAACCCTAAGACGAAGATCCCTTTTGATCGTAGTAAAATCAAGTGCTATAGATGTGGTAGTTCTAATCATTCCTCTTCTTTTCCCAACTGTTATGCCAAATCTTCCACATGTCTTAAATGTGGTATAAAAGGACACTATGCCAGGGTTTGCAAATCCTCTACTAAAGTACATTCTATTGAATGTCCAGTTTCTCCCCAAGATGCTCCCAGATTAGTAATTTCAAGTGTCACAAGTGATGGCAGCATTGATGCTGATCCTATTTTCATGCCTGAATGTAATGTAATAATTGGAGGGGAAAATTTCATAGTTCTGGCAGACTCTGGCTCACCCTTCACTCTAATTGGCAATGAAAACTGGAACAAAACCTTTCCCAAAGTTGACTTATTTAAACCTGATATTAATGCTGTTAGTTACAATGGTTCCCGTATAGAAGTGTCAGGTTATACTGTTATGAGAATCCATTTCAAAGGTCGTGAAACTGTTGGTAAGATCTATGTTGCTTACAGAGGTGACAACCTTTTAGGTTGGAGACATCAGAAGGACTTAGGCATTATCCTCTATCCTAATACCCTTAAACCCTCTGATCAAGTAATGCTTATTGATCAGATTTTTTCTTCCAACATGTTTTTTGATGAATTCCCCAATGTTTTCTCGGACAAATTAGGTTTACTGAAAGGTTTTGAGCATCGCATTATTTGAGAAAAAAAATGCAATTCCATGTGTGTATAAGGTTAGGAAAGTCCCACTTAAGCAGGAACTTTCTAGACTTATGGAGTTAAATATTATTGAAGAGATTGAGTCATCAGAATGGTTGGCCCCAGTGGTTTTGGCCCCCAAGGATGGTGGAAAGGGCATTCGCATGTGTGTGGATCTCAGAGGGTTAAACAAATGCATATGGGTGGATAGACAACCCCTACCCAACATTCCTGAATCTATCACTATGCTGTCAGGGGCTAAAATATTTTCTGTATTGGATTTGTCCTCAGCTTACCACCAGGTTCCGCTTCATCATGATTCTAAACACCTCACCTCCTTTGTTACACCTCTTGGAGTGTTTCGTTTTGTCAGGATGCCTTTTGGGTTAGCATCCGCAGCGGCTTGTTTTCAAAGAATTATGAAATTGGTGGTGGGCGATGTTTCTAATGTCATTTTTTTCCAAGATGACATTTTAGTTTTTGGCAGGGACAATATTGAACATGATAGAATGTTGAGGACAGTTTTATCTAGATTAGCTGACAAAGGTTTAACTGTAAACAAAGCCAAATGTAAGATTGGTGTAACTTCAGTGACCTACCTTGGCCATGTAATTTCTGGGGAAGGTATACAGCCTAAGTTGGAATTAGCTAAGAGTATTGCAGAAGCTCCCACTCCTTGTGATAAAGATCAGGTCAGGTCTTTTCTTGGTCTAGCCGAATTTTATGCAAAGTTTATAAAAAATGTTGCTTCTGTTGTTGAGCCTATTAGAAATCTTCTTAAGAAAGGTGTCCATTTTGAGTGGAATGCTGGTTGCATTAAAGCATTTCAAATTGTGAAAAAATCTATCAGTCAATTGCCTAGTTTGGGTCATTTTGATACAACAAAAAAAACGTTCCTCACCACTGATGCTAGCCTGTCTGGTTTGGGTGCGGTTCTTTCTCAGTTGGATAATGGTGAAGAAAGAGTTGTGGCATTTGCTTCCAGGGCATTGAAGAAAGCTGAAAGACAATACTCTTGGATTGAAAGGGAAGCTCTTGCTATTGTCTGGGCTATCAAACACTTCAAGTTTTATTTGTGGGGTATTCCTTTTGTTGTTAAATCTGATCATAAACCTTTGATTCAAGTGTTTTCATGCATGGAAAGTGAGAGACTAACCCCCAGACTTAAACAATGGAGTGAGGGATTAGAAGAATTTAATTTCATTGTGCAGTATTTTCCTGGTTCCTTGAATAGGGCTGCAGATTGTCTCTCACGTTTACCCTTACAAGATGAGACAGAACTTCTTGATTTAGGCAGTATTAAAGTATCCTGGGTGAGTGAAAGTACTATATCCTTAGAAGATTGGGTTGGTGCTCAGTCTAATGATCAAGTTTTTCCTTTAGTAAAGGATTTAGTGATTAAGGGTTGGCCTATTAACAGTAGAGATATTTGCAAGGAGCTTTTGCCTTTTTGGTCAGTCCGTAATGAACTCACTATTGTTGATGATGTTGTGATGAGAGGTGAAAGATTGATCCCTCCCTCTTCAGTGAGATCAAAGTTAATCAATCTTGCCCATGATGGACACATGGGTAGGAGTCTTACCAAGGCACGTTTGAGAGAAAGATAATGGTGGCCCAATATGGATAGCGAGGTTGAACTTGTGGTTAAAGATTGTTATCAATGTGCTATTAATGACAAATCTAAAGTTGTAAGTAAGGCTCCATTGTCACCTGTAACCATTCCTGACCAACCTTGGTCCAAACTGGGTTTGGATATCAAGGGTCCTTTTGATTTACTGCTGCCATCTGAAAAATTTGTGATTCTTCTTGTCGATTATACATCCAAGTGGGTGTCCACTAAGTGTGTAGCCTCAGTCACCTCCAAAGTAGTCATTGATTTTTTACGAGATGAATTTGTGTCTGAAGGAATTCCCAAATGCATCATTACTGATAATGGTGTGCAGTTTATTTCAACAGATATGGAAACCTTTTTGAAAGATCATGGCATAACCCATCTCAAAACTGCGCTTTATGCACCTCAGGCCAATGGTCTTGCGGAGCGAATGAATCGTGTTGTCAAAGGGTGCGTACAGAGAACTATTGACATGAAAAGTTCTCTTAAAGATGAATTGCGTGACACCTGGTGGGCCCATTGCACCACTGTCAATTACATTTCGAAATCCTCTCCATTTTTTTTGCTACGTGGCAGACAAGCTTGTTCTAAATTAAATCCTTCTTGGCTTCCTGTTCAGTCTCTTCTCCCTTTAGATAGGGGGAATGTAGAGGATAGAGTTCTCTGTTATCAGCAAAAATACAAAGAACGTTATGATGTAAAAAACTCAACTAAACCTGTGTTGTGGAGTGTAGGTGAATGGGTTTTGGTTACAAAACCAAGGTTTTCAAAGAAAGGTGTTTCTGAGTTCATGGATCCTTTTATGATTACTAATATTTTTAAGAATGTTGTTACTATGCAAAATGGTTGTAAAAGGAGTATGTCCAGACTTGTTAAGTTCTCTCATGTGGTTCCTCCAGCTTCTTCCAGCTTGGACCGTTCTACCTCTACACCTCCTTCTTCTGCTGGCCAAAGTGCAGTGTCATCTAGGAGGTTTCCACAGAGAACCCATCAAGCTCCTGTTCATTACAGAGACTACGTTTAAGCTTATTTTCATGATCTTGTTTTGCTGTTTACTCTACCACCGCTAGCACATGCTATGTTATTATGCTCATGCTTTTATTTCCTTTCTGTTTATTTTCTCTTTTCTTTAGTATAGGGGATGTGTTGTAATGTAATTTGCTTATCTCTTTTGGTTTGTGCAGTGACATACTGTAATTCTATTCTACTTGTACATTCCTTCTGCTCCTCATGATTCCATGCCTCAGAAGAGTCTTGGAGCCTGTTGGAGTTGGCAGAGTATGGAAACAGCTGTTGGTGATGTATTGGATTAAAGCCTTTTAATAGACTATACTGGCATGGCTATATCATTTTAACAGGTACCCTTACTGTACCGGTCTGCTGCAGAGGTACCCTTATTGTACCCGTCTGCTACCAGATATCCCTGTAACTCTGCCACAGCTCTGAAGGAGGCTACCGTCGATGACAGAGCCCCCCACAACGAGATACACTGTCACCTACAACCTGCTGTCTCCAGTGCCTCCTGCAAGTCAAGTAGGAACAGGTCCATCCCCACCGGGGATAGGTGGACCCCGTCCCTCTCAAAGTACCCCTCGACTCTGGACTGGATCAGTCCGTGCCTGATGAAACCCAGGCCCCTCTGGCCTGTGAACCTGCTCGTGGCCTCATTAACTCTCTTTCGTGCATGTTCCACCGCCTCACTGGACCTGGCCCCGTGCCAAAGTCTGTGAGGGATGATTTCTGACCACCAAAGTTCGCTTTGTCCCAGGCGTTTGCTGGTTTCCCCCAGGTCAGACTTCATGGCTTGTACAAGTGCCCTCCTCCCCATGGGAATGAGGTCGTTGCCCCCCAAATGGATCACCAAGATGCTGGGCAGGGCGCATCCTAGAGCCAAACGTTGCTCCAGTCTGTTCCTGATGCTGCTCCATCTCATCCTCTGAAAGCCCATCCAGACAAACTGCGTTTGTGTGAAACCCCGCATCCAATTTCTGCATGCAGCCCACTAATCCATCCTGTGAACGTGTGAATGGCTGATCACCCACACTTGGGAACCTGGTGAATAAACGGACCCCATCTTTTACCAACTTGTTTAATATCTATTTTAATCACACTTCTTAAAACACTACAAACCATGGCACTCATGTTATATTTACATGCTGAGCCTTCAAGGGCAGATATAACGCTCAAAACATTGCGATTGACAGCGCACAACACTCTTTATGCCTTCTGGCCTCATGCCCCCCTTAAATGCCGCTGTGGCTGCCCCAATTCTGAATGAGTGGCTGGAATACTTCTTATCTGGACAGGCTGGGCCCGTGCCGCTCAGGCAGGCGGTGACTGTTCACTGTGGCCTCTAACGAAAAGGGTGGCGTTTAAGAAGCAGGGCATGAAACCGGTTTGTACAAATAAGCAGGAGTGGCCCCTGCAGGTAAGAGCGGTAGGGCCAGGATGGGGGATTTGATGGTAGACCAAGAGGGAACATTAAATAAATAATTATTTTTCCCTCATCGTCTGCCAAAATCCCTCCCACCCGGCCCCACCACCCCACCACTCTTACCTGCATGGGCTGCTGCTGCAAAGCAGTTAAAAAACTAAAACGAATGCACAGCATAACATGGGCAGATCAAGGGAAGCTCCCTGAAATGATGGCTGCAAGCTACTAAGAGGTTGCTACCCAAGAACCTTAATGATTCAAATGGATCAGAAGCTTTCAAACTTTTGAATGCCGAGACCCCCCTGTAAAAATTTGCAGGCGTAAGAACCTCTTCCTGACCAAAATTTCTAAACCTATAGGCAAGGCGATTGAAATTATGAGGCGGAGGAGGACCAAATTATGCGTCAGGGTTGACTAAATTGTGTGGTAAGGAAATGGAAATAATGCTATGTGATGCGGCATATTTTGAGATAGTAATGCTTTATTGTTTTGACATTTTTTTACACACGGTAACACTGGAGAAAGATTTCACCTCATCAGTACCAGTTTATAACCAAAATACAGCAATAAAACAAAAGAAAGATGTCTAGGGAACCTTTGCGAAGGGCCTCCACTCCACAGGAATACAAGTTGCCACATTAGAAGCTTACTTGGCCCTGGCTGGGAGCAGCAGGGGTCTCTTAAAAATCTGGTGGTCTTGTGCAGAGTTAAGCAGTTCACTCAAGCCTCTTTCCTCTCACCCCCTCCCTTCCATCCCTCTCACCTCTCCCAACGACGGATCCCTCTCTCCCTTTGCCAGCCATTTTCTTTCACCCCTTTTTACAACTTCTGAACTCTCTCCATTAAACCTATCACTTCACCTTTAATCACCTCTCACTGTTCTGTGTTTTCTCTCCCCTCATCTCTAATAGTCTCTTGCATTTATATTATGGCCTCTCTCACCCTGTCACTAGTCTCACCCCTCAACACTTCTCATTCACGACAAGTCTCTCTCCCTTCAAATTTCTGTTTTATATATTTGTATCTTACACCTCTCCAGTCCTCCCATTCATCTTTCACATCTCCTCTTTGTTTTCCCACAGCTTCTTGACCCAACGTCCCTCTCACCTATCACCGCAGCACCCACCCCAGTACTCCCTCTCTTAACCTATCGCTGCTCTCCCTCACCCATGTTGCATCAAGTTTTTTTTTACCTCACAGATTACCACTCAGTTATCTTCTTTCACCATTTAACAGTAGCCCTCCTCGCTGCCCTCACCTTTCTCGCACACTCAACTCTCCTCTTGCGTTTCCACACTTCCTTCACCACCTCATATTTCTCCTCATCCCTGACCTCTCAAATTGAATTCTCTCAGTCCCTTGCTTTCCACCTTGTCTCTTTCGGCAGTCCCCACTCATTCTGTCTCCTCTCACCCTCTCATCTCTCCTCACCGAGCATATCGGTCAGTTTATGATATAAACGGATTTGTATGCTCCGCTCGGCCTTCCTCTCCTGTGTGTTTCTCATTTGCCATCAGGCAGCAGATGGTTATTAGCCCCGGGACACTTTTGGTTAAGTAGCGCACTACAAATTGAAATAATAATAATAAGCAGAAGTGCTGCCGGGAATGCTTAACTATCTTTCTATGACTCCACGGCCACCCTGCGGGTCATGTGGCACAGTTTGAAGACCCCTGAAATAGATGCATTGAGGTGGCCAGTTCTCTGCTCTAGCACCCCCTCAGAATTAGATTTACATTACAATATCCACAAAGGCTAAATCAGAGTAGAGGCTTTCGAGACACGTATGGACAACTGCCCAGCACACTCCCAGCAGCATGCCTGCATGAACCTGATAAGTACTCAGAGCTTGGGTATTAGCAATGGTTATGGAAGAAGGACAGAAGGGAAGACATGTTTGCATTAATGCTTCAATTTAAAATGTATGCCCACACAAACATGCTAATAGAGAAAACATTGCCTAGAATGCTACATTGTTAAAAATATTTGAATGTTAGCGCTCTCACTTTGAACTGTCCACATGATATGGTACAAAAGAAGCTCCCAAAATTCAATAATTCTTAAATGAGTCTTTTGGTGAAATCATTTGGTAAAGGCCAGGAAAAGTAAAATTGCAGACTATTGTCTGAGGCTAAGAATACCAAATAGTGTTGGTGATTTTATCCGGGCATGAGCCATTTTGTGAGGCGAAGAAAGGTGTATAAGTTGCACTAAAGTGTGTCTCAGTTAGGCCATGGGACCACATTCATTTCCTGTTTTGTCTACATTGCGAACAGAGACATTATGAAAAGTTGGGAAAATCCTTCCTTTCTGTGACAGCATGTCCAAGCACAGAGGATCTTTCAAAGGAATAGTATCACCAATTGTGTACTTCAGATAGGTTAAAATGAAACACTTATAATGTCCAGACGTCTATATTAAAAAATAGGAATACTTAATCAAAGGTCAAATACATGAGGAAAGAGGGGAGGATTATTTTACTTAGCCATGCATTAAGTCTGTATGGATAGTCCTGACAGGGCTGTTAACAATAAATTCACCATGCCTGTAAGAAATTGGATTACAGGTTGAGAGGGGGTGGGGTGAACCCCCTATCAAGCAACAACCAAAATCCTTTCGCAGGGTGAAGTCACAAGCAATCCCTAAATTAACCTGTACTCAGCTCTCGGGTAGCTTCGCACAGAGCAGTCAGGCTTAACTCAGAGGCAATGTGTAAAGTATTTGTGTAATACTTCGAACAATAACATAGTGAAAATACACCACAAAAGGAGCATACATCAGGATTAAAAAAGAATGCAGGGGCATATTACCAACAACATTATCGCTAAGTTGCAGGGCCGGACTGGCTACCGGGCAGTTTGGAATGCTGCTGAGCTGGGGGCTGAGTTCGTTGATGGGGACCTGCATGTACTAAACGAAATCCGTTTTGCTTTCATCATTTCAAAGCACATGCAGGTCTCCATGAACGAAATCAGCGCGCACTGCAATGAAATCAGCCCCCAGATCGGCAGCATTCCGAACTGCCCGGTAGTCAGTCCGGCCCTGCTAAGTTAGCTTAGCGGGAATACTTCTATTGCCGCCCTTCACCTGTTTTTATCGCTGAGATACCTTGCTATTAGCAAGGTTTATCTCAGGAGCGATAAAAAACAGGCGAAATGCGTGAATATCGCTGTCAATACAGCGATATTCAGGCATTACCGTGACAATGCTCTTAGCCATGTTATCCACCTCTCATTGGATAACATGGCTAAGAACTAGTCAGGGCAGGCGTTAGCTTTTGGAGATATTCGCGCTTAGCGCGAATATTTCCAAAACTACGCCTGTGTTGATCATAGGCGATAGCGATTGCAGCGACTGTTTTCAGTCACTGACATTTTGGCACGCCCACTTTGCATGTCATTAGCGATAATTATCGCTGACATGCAAAGTCGGCCCCTAAATGCCCGCTATCGCCTACAAGCTGTCGCTAACTGGTGTTAGCGACAGCTTGGTAATAGGGAGATAAAATTATCGCCGCATTAGCGGGAAAAAGTCCCGATAAAGCGGCGATAATGGCCCTTGGTAATATGTAAATGTAAATGTCATGGTATTTATAGAGCGCACTGTCACCAGACGGTCACCTTGCGGTGTCGCCTATTCGGCTTCCTGGCGCTGATACTCTTACCGCTGTGGAACCCCTCCTGGCTTTCCCTGTGAAGTGTCCACTCCTGGGCAACCCCAGGGTGAAGCCAAGCATCCTTAGCACTGTTGGGGCCGGTGTGGAGGCTAAGCAAGCTATTGCCCAGAGTTGCAGCGTGGGGCCCGTGATTAGAATAGGCACCGAGGCGAAAATTAACAGGTCCGAGGAAATTGAGCCCGAGACCCCGCTGAGGGGGGAATCGAACCCTGGTCCCCTGGCCAGAACTCTGCATCAGGGTCTGCCACTCTAACCATTATAGGAAGTCAAGAGGTACCCCTTGAGGAACCAAGGGAAATGGGGTTATACAACCAAAAGAAGAGAAGTTTCCCTTGAGACAATGCTAAGTGAAGGTTACGATACCAAGCCTCTCAATGTCATAAGTACATACAATAGAAACATATAGGTAGTTAAAAATTCATTTATTTTGAATAACTTAAAAACACAGGAGTAAATTTCACTAATCTAGATCCCTAGTCTTAAAACACGGTTAAAACAATACACACAATTGCGACCTGCACAATTGAGAAGAAAAGACAGAACAGGTACAACATGCAATTGTTGAATACAGTTTGTATATTCTGGCTCCGTAGTGATAACACCAATATTGTATTGCTATGACATCAGCATATCAACTCTGGTGTTGGAGACTTGAATTATACCACTCTGTGCGTCGACACGTTTCGGTGGGTTCTCCTTATAGTTACCACCTTTATCAAGACCAATGGTAAGCTGTCACAGTCAGGGGGTATATGTAATTGCCCTGTAATGAATTATATACAGACAATTAACTTCAACACTATGCACAAGCATTTGTTACTTTTCAGTACATCCTGAAATATATGCTATCCAAGGTAACCAAAGACTCATTTATAAATGTTTGAGCACCAATCCTGTCATTCAGAATACACATGAAAAACATATCTGTCTTATCTATTTCTTTTGTCATTAATATCAAGTCAATGAGCTATAATTAAAAAGATGTCCATATCAATTACTTGTTTCAATCCAGTTGCTCCCCCTTTGAGATCAGGATCTGGTTGCTGTTGCCCTGCTTAAGTCTGTCCCATAAAGTTTTCCATTCAAATTTGCAACTAGATGGAATTTTACGTGAGTGGAACTAATACCTCAATTGTACAATGAGACCCCTAGGTACAATGTTGGCGGTTATTCTCTTGTGGAGGTACCTCGTGTTTGAACATAACGAATGGGAAGATAGTAATATGTGGGACTTGGGAAGAACGGCTAACATGCCTATCTAGTTTCTAATTTCAATGGAACACCCAAAACTCATCAAAGTACACCAGTTCTATGGGATTAAGGGATTACTCGCTTACCCTGGATTCTTGATTAGGATCACTTCTTATAATGAGTACTCTTTTTGTGATCCGAACGATGGTTTCTAGTCGAGATATGGGTAGTATGTTGCTGCCAGTTGTCTAGCCTGCAGTATCAGGATGAATAGATTAATACGCTTATAGTGTACGCCCTTACAGTTACGTTCTATAGAGAGAAGGTCAATGCCTACCTGTTTAAACTTATACGACTTATTATATTATCCCACTTTAGATGCGTGATCCACTTCAATTTGGAAAAAACCCTTATTATTGATCTGTTTCTAGGCCACACATGTCTAGGGAGAGGGAAGGAAAGGTACCCGAGACTGGTAAATATGATCCTATTTTAAGAGCTAGTTAGTCATGTTTTCAGTGAATACTTAATATTTTCAAGAAAGGATATACCGTGAGTGATTGCCTTGCGGTCCCTGTTTCTTACGATAGTCTAGGACGTATGTTGGTTTAAAAACAGTGCCTCTTCTTCAGCCCTTTCTATGTAAAATCAGGAGGAAGGATATCCTACAGTGAATGAAACCAAGAATCAATAAGTATCCCGTGCATTCCCTTTTTTTTTTACTCAATTAAAGATCCAAGTTACTAGCTCACCTGAAGGGTAGTACGTAGTTCCACTGTCAACAGTACTTCTTTAATGACCTGTTGCGAAGACTACCTTAATTAAAAACATTTTTAAAGAAATTACAGGCGTCATGATAAAAATCAAGAGAGTTCTATGGGCTTGTTTACAAAAGGGACAGGGGAAGTGCTCCAATGCGGTCTGGGTTAGGCCGTGTGGTTTTCTCACCTGATGAAAGTTGCATCAATCCGCTGTCTCTGGGGTTCTGCGTCGTATGTCAGAACACTCCATATACTTCGTGGTTAAATACTGGTAGATCGCTCGTGGTTGGTCAATGAGGGATATTTTACACCAATCACGAACGCTCCTACGTAATCCAGATATGCTAAATAGCATCTTGAAAACTTGAATGCTCATTGGGTAAAACTATCCAATCGCATGCAATTGTCCTGCAGACTGTGGAAGCCAGTTCTCTCTCTGGTCCGCCACAGAATTGCTGCCTCAAGGAAACCAGACTTGAAAACTTGAACGCTCATTGGGTAAAATTATCCAATCCCATGCAATTGTCCTGGAGTGTGTTAAAGCCAGTTCTCTATCTGGTCCGCCACAGAATTGCCGCCTCAAGTCAACCAGACAGGCGGCTGGATGATAACTTCAGGAATAATACACCTGGTTGTCCGATTAAACTAAACACTCCCTCATGAAGTAATTTGTGTTGGGCAAATGAGAATAAAGTCCCCGATAACGCAAGTATCAACTTTTTTGATAATCCCACTCCATAAAGCCACGGCTCCTCGCTGTATGGCGCACCTAGGTGAATGCAGTACCCAGCTATTCGGCTATGGACCATCACGGCGGAGTATCTAAATCGGAATAGTGCCTCTTGTCAGGCCATGCCCCGTATGATTCTGCCTATTGTCTATGTCCAAAAGCTATTCTAGCTGCGTTGGTCCTGATTTTTGATATAGATTGGTAATTTAAAACAACCATGAGGGGTGTGTGTTAATTACCGCTAAAGAAGTTAATGAAATTAATATCACACCTAGGTGATCTCGTGGATTCTTATAAGCATTTTGACCAGTCTTCCCTCGTATTTAATCCTTGATGTATGGTATTAAGCTGGCAGAAGTACCACTGTTCTCTTGTCTTTCTATTTTTGTCTATGTCACCCCTCTCCTGTCAATTCTAATTTTCTCTAAGATGAACCATCTTATGTCTTCACATGTATGATTGAGCGCTTGGTAGTGTTCAGTCAGTGGGGCATTGCTTTTATTTGTCCGTATTGCTGATTTATGTTCCAGCAAGCGGATACGTAACTCCCTACTTGTTTCTCCAACATACCCCAGATTGCAGGGGCATAGGAGCAGGTATACGACATTTTGACTTCTGCAGTTGTTAAAGCTGGTAGGCGTTAGTTTTTTGCCATTATATTCCAAGTTTTTACCAGTAATGCATAGGGGACATATAGAACATGTACCACACTTGTAGTTACCGGATGCTACAGTCCCTGTGAGAGTTAGTTGAGTGTCTTTGGTGGACTTATAGGTGTGAACTAGGCTATTTCTAATGGCCCTTGGTAATATGTAAATGTAAATGTCATGGTATTTTTAGAGCGCACTGTCACCAGACGGTCACCTTGCGGTGTCGCCTATTTGGCTTCCTGGCGCTGATACTCATACCGCTGTGGAACCCCTCCTGGCTTTCCCTGTGAAGTGTCCACTCCTGGGCAACCCCAGGGTGAAGCCAGGCATCCTTAGCGCTGTTGGGGCCGGTGTGGAGGCTAAGCAAGCTATTGCCCAGAGTTGCAGCGTGGGGCCCGTGATTAGAATAGGCACCGAGGCGAAAATTAACAGGTTCGAGGAAATTGAGCCCGAGACCACGCTGAGGCGGGAATCGAACCCTGGTCCCCTGGCCAGAACGCTGCATCAGGGTCTGCCACTCTAACCATTGAGCCACACTCCTCCACACACTATGCCCCGCAATTTTAAATAAATAGGACAAGACCAAAACAACAAAAATCCAATTAACAGAGCCGGATATATTCAATTGTAAAGATTTGAGTAAATATAGTGCCAAAAGCATTAAAGCACCAATTGCGGATATATGGTCACGCCAGACCGGGACAAAGTCACAAGTTCCAATCGACCGCAATGGAGCGTGTCTTGGCTACAGGGACTCAGTTAGGCCAACTGATCAGAGTACCCTAAATCCTGGTTTGCGGAGTTATGCGAGGATCTGTGTTGGAGATGAGTCATGCAGCTGAAGCAATGTGTTGGTTTCGAGATGCGGTGGATCTGCAGTGTGAAATCGTGCTGCATTGTCGTCAAAGATCCCATCACCACAGGCTTGCATTGCGAAGTCCGGTGTTGGGGATGTGTTGTGAGGTCATGGCAATGCATCGATTCAGAGGAACTGCGAGGTGGAAATCCAGATTCTGGCATCGTCGACAAGAGATGCGCAAGCCTGCTCTGAGGATGCATTGTGCCGTGGCAGTTCTGATGCGGTGACGGGTGCGATTAAGGTCTTTACAGCAGTTCCTATTAACATTGCGGTGGCATAGCTTTGATCTGCTCGTGGTTGCACCTCACCGCAGAGGAGATGCGTGAGTTCTGCTGGATCCACAGAGGATGACAGAGCACATTAGGCACACCTCCAATTGTCCAGTACAGGGCTGGTACCACTTGACAGGATAGACTCACAGATGGTAGAGTCCATGTGCAGGAGCAAGTTTATGAGAGCCTTATGTCCCTGTGGCTCACGTCAAGAGGCAAGCCAACTAGCCAATGGAGTCACTCTGGTGTTCTGGGTTCAAGAGATGCAGGTCCAGTCCTCCTCACCTAGGCAGGAGGGCAGCAGGCCAGCACAGCAAGGCAAGAACACAGAAAGGCATTAGTTCAGCAGGGCAGCAGTCTGGCAGAGTGGCAGTCCTTCAGCAGCCCAGCAGTCCTTCTTCCTGGCAGATCCACAAGTCCAGCAATGCATTGAAGTGGTGGTGTCAGATATCCAGTAGTTATAGCCAGATGTGCCTTTTAAAAGGAGGGGACGCTTCTAGAGGTTTCTCTTTGAAGTCCCCAGACATACTGCTCTCCCTGCCCAATCTCGAGACTAACTAACAGGGGGTATTTAGTCATTTGTGTTGAAGCAGGACACAGACTATTTAGGCGTAAGTGGGGCTGTGTCCAGCTCCTGCCACCCATCCTGCAAGTGATGGCCCATCCAGGCACCCAAGCTCCCTACCATGTATGGCTGCCTAAGAGCAATACACAAACCTTAACTGTCAGCTACACGCAGTTATGTGATCAGAGACAGGGTATAGGCACCAAATGACTGAGGCAGGAAAATGCCAATTTCCTTTGTTCTTTTTGAAAACATCCTAAAATTGGCATTTTCAAAACTGTAATTTAAAATCTGATTCCACCATAAGGTAGGATTTTAAATTAGGATTCCAGAGACACCAAACATGAACGCGTTACCTAGTCCCATTTTGTCATTACACTTATAAAATGTAATATGTTCACCTCATTGCTATCCTAGGATAGAGGTAGGCCTTGCAGTAGCGAGAAACGAATTTCAGAGTTTTTCTCTACCATGAAATGTAAAACTTAAAAGCAAATTTCCTACCTTTTAAATACAAAACACGCTTCCCTCTGGGCTGTCTAGGACCTTAACAAGGGGTGAGTTATGTGTATTAACAAGCATTGGCATAGCCAATAGGTCTCACCTTTGGGACCTTATTAGTGTTTAGCTATGCAACAGTTGATGTTGTTGCACCAAGGATATTGTGCTGCATAACTAAATACTTATAAGGTCCTAAGGCAAGACCTATTGGCTATGCCAATGCTTGTTTCTTTTTCTGGTCTCCTCTTTATTCCCATATGTCACCCAGTGTCCCCTATGCTCTGGTAGCAGTAGATAGACGACCACAGAAGCTTATTCTTTGTGAGCCAAGCAAGCTTCATGCCTTCCTCTGGCCAGATGGCTGGCTCTGACCCATCCCTGGTCCAAAGTAGAGCCAGGCTCAGCATCATAGGTCCCTTCCCCTTTCCTTCCCTTTTAAATGACAAAACCTGTTAAGCACATAACAGCTTTGTCCATGAAATCTAAAAAAGTGATTTTTATCTTTGCAACCAATGTACAAATCAGCATCGCATTGACAACCTGTAATCTCTGTCAACGTTTATTGGGTGTCCAAATCCTCTTTGTTTTGCTAATCTTCTTCACTACGCTCATTGTTATTGCCTAGGCTCCTAATCCGAGGTGCTTTGCACAGGACCTTTTAGATTCTTTTAAAGTTTTCATGTTGTATGGATTATTTTAAGTTGCACGACCGCAAATTTATTGAATGTCAGTGTATTTGGATCCTTGCCAGACGAGAAGATGTAGGGGAGAGAGAGTGAGGAGTGACAGACAGGAGGAGACAGGAGGAGAGAAAGCGACAGACGAGAGGATGTAGGGGAGAGAGAGTGAGGGTTGACAGACAGGAGGAGAGAAAGCGACAGACGAGAGGGTGTAGGGGAGAGAGTGTGAGGGATGAAAGACAGGAGGAGAGAAAGTGACAGACGAGAGGGTGAAGGGAAGAGAGTGTGAGGGTTGACAGACAGGAGGAGAGAAAGCGACAGACGAGAGGGTGTAGGGGAGAGAGTGTGAGGGATGAAAGACAGGAGGAGAGAAAGCGACAGACGAGAGGATGTAGGGGAGAGAGAGAGGGAGGGATGACAGACAGGAGGAGAGAAAGCGACAGACGAGAGGGTGAAGGGAAGAGAGTGTGAGGGATGACAGACAGGAGGAGAGAAAGCGACAGACGAGAGGGTGTAGGGGAGAGAGTGTGAGGGATGACAGACAGGAGGAGAGAAAGCGACAGACGAGAGGATGTAGGGGAGAGAGTGTGAGGGATGACAGACAGGAGGAGAGAAAGAGACAGACGAGAGGATGTAGAGGAGAGAGAGAGGGAGGGATAACAGACAGGAGGAGAGAAAGCGACAGACAAGAGGATGTAGGGGAGAGAGAGGAAGGGATGACAGACAGGAGGAGAGAAAGCAACAGACGAGAGGGTGTAGGGGAGAGAGTGTGAGGAATGACAGACAGGAAGAGAGAAAGCGACAGACGAGAGGGTGAAGGGAAGAGAGTGTGAGGGATGACAGACAGGAGGAGAGAAAGCGACAGACAAGAGAGTGAAGGGAAGAGAGAGAGGGAGGGGCGACAAACAGGAGGAGAGAAAGTGACAGACGAGAGGATGTAGGGGAGAGAGAGAGGGAAGAGGGACAGACAGGAGGAGAGAAAGCAACAGACGAGAGGGTGTTAGGGAGAGAGTGTGAGGACCAACAGCATCGGGGTGTCCAGTTAATAATAAAACTGCTTGTGTCCAGAACTCCATGAGAAAGGTTGCAGTGTGCATTTGTGTGCCGCCTAAACTGAAAAAGTGAAATCTGTCATTTCGTGGACGATCAGGTCGAAATTTAAGGTAATTCTACAAATTTTACAAGCCTTACACCCAGCATCAGAGGCCCAGTATCCATTTGCATAATAGGGAAAAAAAGCTGCAAATATATTTTCAGATAACTTTAATGGCTGGTTAAGGACATCACTGCCCCGTGTCATGTGTGACACCATCAGCCACTCCTTGCTTTGTTAGAACATTCCATTCCAGCACGTGTTCTCTTGTCAAAAGCAAAACTACACAGTTCCCTTCGAGTAAAATGTTGTTTAAAAGGCCACTACTGGCTGAATCTGTCACGCGTGATACGGGGCCAGTTGTCAGATACGTAAGGGAAGCGAAATCGGTCCAGAATTTAAAAAAGCCCGATGCTAAAGTAATAATCATGGTGTAAAATCTAAGACCGAGTTGGAGACTAAAGGCAAATGGGCAGTCTAGAGTTCGGCCTTTATGAACCTGACAGCCATTATATGTGTATCTGAGCCTTTAACTACTCCCCAGCAAATATACCCTGAATGGATGCAACTGTTCACGCAAAAAGGCTACCACAAATGTCCAATGGCCTCCCAGGGCGGCAACTACTGGCAGACCATGAGAATTCCCAACTGTAGTATCTCCCTCGCCCGGGAAGCCCCCCTGTGTCCCTGCTGTGAAATGCAGACACAACCGGCACACAGCCCACCTCTGTGTGCACAAAAGCAACTTTATTGGCGGGGTGAGAAGGGTATATGTCAACAAAACACTGACCAAGTTCACAGAGATATGACGTTCGGTAAAGAGGGGTGAATAGTTTCGAATGAAAATCGAGTATGTGATTGAAACTGCAACCCCGAACAATATTGACTCGGACAGAGAACTCTTTCCTGCGTCTTCGTTGTTAAAAATGTACGGGCAGCGCTTTGCGGCAGCCACGCGCCGGAATAAACACGACTATGCAAATACAACAATAACAAACAAGTAAAGCGCTCGCGCAGCAGCAGCGGGGAGGGATTCACTTGCGGGAGCGATAATTGCGACCAGATGGGCCGCGTGCTCCCGCGAGTGGATCTCCTGACGTGCATGCGTTGCCATTGAAGGCAATGGCAACATGTGCACGTGCTTGGCTGAAAAGCCTTAGCGTAGGAAAAGGTTGTTTTCATTTGCAGAGCATGCGCTGCGACGGCTCGACCTAAAAAGGAAGGTCTGGGACAGGCAAAAGGGTTACTTTGTCAGGTCGAAAAATGCAGTTTAACACTGCACACACACAGGCTGCAATGGTAAGCCTTAGACATGTTTAGAGGGCTGCCTAAGTGGGTGGCACAATCAGGGCTGCAAGCCCACTAATAGCGTTTAATCTACAGGCCCTGGTACCTGTAGTACCACTTTACTAGGGAGTTATACGTAAAATAAATATGCCAGTTGGGGATGAGCCAATGTTACCATATTTTAAGGAGGGAGCACAAGCACTTTAGCACTAACTAGCAATGGTAAAGTGTGCAAAGTCCTAAGGTAGCAAGGTGAAAAGTTTGAAGTAAGACTACCCTAAGGTGACAGGTCTAACGTGTCCCACTCAGCTGAATGTGGGGAGAACTACCCTACTGCTGGCGAGTTCTCCTCACTAAGGCCGAAGAACCTGGATAGACCATCAGCACGGTCTGACCCAGAATGGTGTTCCTCCGTAAAGGCCATTTGCTGTAGCCAGATGGGACACCTCAACAATTTGGGATTTTCATCCTCATTTACATGAGCCATCTGAGGGGCCTGTGGTCTGTTTGAACATGGAAGTGAGTTCCAAACAGGTATGGTTTCAGCTTCTTCAGCACCCAGACCACAGCAAAACCCTTCCTTTCAATCACACTCCACCTCCGTTCCAGTGGGTGGAACCTCTTGCTATTTAATGTTACTGTTACCAGTTGATCTAGGACCTTCTCATTTAACTGTGCTAAGACAGCTCTATGCCATGCTTTAAAGTGTGTGTGTCTACACTATGAACTCCTTAGAGAAGCCAGGAGCCTTGAGTAAGTGTGCTGTATGCATGGCCTACTTGAGGGTATCAAAGGCTTTCTGGCAGGCCTCTGTCCTGATTACTTTTCTGGGCTGCTTCTTTGAAGTCTGCTCTGTTAAGGGGGCAACAATGGAGCCATATCCCTTAGCAAACATCCTATAGTATTCTGTGAGGCCCAGGAAGGCGATCACCTTAGTCTGTGTTTTAGGGGGTTGCTAGGCCAGGTTAGTCTCAATCTTGGCCTGGAGTGGCTGCAACTTGCCTCCACTGACCATGTGACCATATACACCCCTGATCGTTGCCCTATCTGGTACTTACTGGTCTTGATAGTCAGGCCCGCCTGCTTAAGGGCCTGCAGTACTTTCTGGAGGTGATACTGCTGTTCCTCCCAGCTGGAGCTGGACACAGCTATGCCAGCCAGATAGTCAACCCAGAATGCCTTCTTCTCAGCCAGGGCCCTGTTGACCAACGTTTGAAAGGTGGCAGGGGCATTTTTTAAGCCAAAGAGCATCACCCTATATTTAAAGTTGCTCTTTGGGCTCGAGAATACAGATCTCTCCTTTGCCTCCTCAGTCAGAGTATTCTGTCAATGGACTGATGTACGGTCAAAGGTACTCAGGATTTTGGCAGATCCTAGCCTATCAATGAGCTCATCAGCTCAGGGGATGGGGTGTACATCAGTCTTCATTGCCAAAATGAGTCCCCTGTAGTTCACACAGAACCTAAGTTTTGGAGTGCTACCCGATAGGACAGTCTTGGGTACCAGCACCAAAGGGCTGTACCAGGGACTGTTGGAGGGCTCAATCACCCTTCACACCAGCATCTTGGAGACCACCTCATTGACCCTGGCCCTCATCTTGTCTAACAACCTGTATATCTTATTTTTAACAGGTGGCCTGTCTCCAGTGTCAATGTCATGGATGCACAGCTGTGTGAGTCCATAGGTGATAGAGAAGAGCGGTGAGAACAGCCCCAGCAACTGGCGACAGTCACTCTGCTGTTCTGGGGTCAGAGGAAGGGAAAGGTTGACACCCTTCACTGACCCATCATGATCTTGGGTAAATATGAGGTCAGATAGAGGATTGTTCTCCTGTTTAATCCCTTTACCTGTCACCAAGAGCATGCTTACTTCAGACCTCTCAATGATTGGTTTGAGGCAGCTCACATGGAGCACCCTAAAGGCAGGGCATGAGTCAGGGGTACACGCGGGTCGACGGCGTCCACCCACTTTTTACACAGGGTGAACGCCATCCACCCTGCCAAGAATTTGTGCCCCACTGATTAATGTGCTGAACTCGTCCCAGTGTAATTTCCAAACACCGGGACACTTTCAGCAGCGCCTGCACGTAGTCTGCTTTCCATCTGCAAAAAGCATCAACGTGCAGGCGGGACGGGATGGGGCTTTCTTATTTAAGATTCCTGCTGGGCCCGTAACAAAGGCAGAATTTGAGGGGTCATCAGGCCTCCTTTTGTTTGAGTCTCTTGGCTGGGAGCAGTCAGGAGCCTCACACCTGATGCATATGAAGCGGATGGGAAACAAAGGCTCACACCTTGTTAGCACTTCACACATACTTAAGAGAGGCAGCTTTTCGAGGGGGGCATGGCTAACCGCCGAACATGGCGGCCGCGAATTGACGAAGCTCCGATGTGGGACCCGTTAATCTCATTGCTTCCGCTGGGCGCCATCTGTCCTTATTCTTTCCCCTTACTCTCAAACAACCATAACAGCAACACGCTAGGAAAAGGGCGACCCTGTGGAGGCATGATTTATGGCGTGGCCTGGCATCAACGCTACACTGCGTGCTCACCCCGAAGCTGATTTGAGCGGCGGGACCTAACGCTGCCACTGACTCTGGCGTAGACCTACTCTGGAGCCTACCGGGCTCTACCGCTGAGGAGCCCCCGAGCCTGATGTGGGTCCTTCTGGCGACACCGTGCAATGGGTGCTGCTGACGGCAGTTGCAGTGGCTGGGCCTGCGGTGGATCGGCGCCCCCGCACTGCCTGCAATGCGGTGCGGATTGAACAGTGCTAGCTTTGGCCAGATGTTGCGACCGGAGGTCCACTAAGGGACTGCCAAAGCCCTGACCGGGATGCCCTGGAACATAGCGGCCCCCTGCGCATTGAACTCTGTGAAACATCGGCAACAGCCTCAGTCCTGCTGAATACCTGCTACGATCTCGGCGAAGCTAGGGAAACCTATGCGCAACAGCCCGTCCCGAGAGACCTGGTGAGGCAAAGATCCCACATACAACGCTGGGAAGGAAGGCTTCAGCCCCTGGGCCCTCTCTGGCTTTGGGCCTGCGACTACCTGCACGATTGTGGGGCTGCTGGGCCGCTGTGGACTACCCAGACATTGCCTTGCTTTACATTGGGCTGGATACCCTGATGCGACGTGGGCATGTAGTACTAGCCAAATAAATACATGATTGAGCGCGCTATTGCTGGAGTTGGGCACTCACATCCTGTGGCCCTTCCTGCTGCGCTTCGCTCATCGAGCTGAGCTTCAATGTGTTGGTTCCGCGGATGGACTGGGCGGTACACTAGCGGGGATCTGGGGCCTACAAGCGTATTTGCTGTGACCAGAGTGAAGCTGAGAGAGGCCGCACACAGAAACACTCCGGTGGTAGCCAGGTCTTGTCAATAATTTCTCCTCTCCTGTGCTGCGGAGCAGTACACTGACAACTGGGCTCTAGCAGACTTGGGCCAGCACCTTCCTAGAGCTGTAAGATAATAGTTAGTTCTGCAGACTGTCTGTTGATCTGACCCCATAAGCACATATAAGGTAATAGGCCTCTGATGTGCAAAGTCCAAGCCGAAAAGATTTTAAAAGCCACAAGATCCTGCATTACAACACTAAAACCCGGCTTTTGGGACCCATGATCCCTCCTTATGTGCCTTACCTACTGGCCTACTCTGCTATACTACCAGCTTGTTGACTTGGGTCCCCCAGCACACATTTATACTACGAATAAACATGTTGAACTATATCACATGATCAAGACACAAGAGAACCAAATAGCAGGCCGAGATCAAAACAGGAATTGTTTCTTTATGCCACTGGTGGTTCCCTAGGCCTTTCTCCTTCCGCTCTCTCCCCCTGTAGCCAGGCAACATAAAGAACAGCACAGTAGTGCCGCCTTGCTGGCAGTACTAGAGTAGTTGAATACCTGCTGACCACAACACCATGGGGCTCACGAAAGGTAAAACTCCAGAAATGCTGCCCGCCAACTTGCCGACCCAGGAGTAATCGGACATGGCTTCCCAAGCACCCTTGTTAAGCTGCATCCCACCGACTAATGTGGACCCTACCCCAGACAAATTAGACTTAACCTTACAGGAAATACAAGACTCAAGGAAGTCTATAGAGAAACAAATAGGTACCCTCACCATGGGCTTTACCCTCTTGAAGGCTGACCATGAAAAATTATCAGCCACAGTTAAAAATAACAAACAGACTCTGATGGAGTTGCTGCCACCACATAATGAACACACAGAACACATATCCCAAATGCAACGACAGTCTCCTTGACAGGGTGGAGGACGCAGAAGGCAGAGCACAATGCAACAACGTCGGCGTAAAAGGCTTGCCAGAAAGCTCAGAAGGCCCTAACACGACCCAGTTCATGGAGCAGTGGTTGCAGGACCAAATAGCCCAGGGGGTACTATCGAACTTCTTCTGTGTGGAGAGAGCACACCGGATCCTAACGGGCAGACCAAAAGCGGGGGCGTCATCGAGACCGATGATACCCCATATTTTAAACTACAAGGACTGCGATATCCTGCTACAAAAGGCCAGGGAGCAAACATCCATACAATACGAGAACCATCGGATCTCTTTATATCCGGATTACACAGTTCTGGTTCAAGGACAATGAGCCTCCTATCAGCCTTTGAAGAAAAAATTCCCAGCCTTAAATCTTAAATATGCCCTATTGTTCCCTGCCCGTTTGAAAATGATCTAGGACCAAAAGTCCAACTACTTTGACAGTCCGGAGGAAGCAAATGACTGGCTGGAAGCTACCCTCTCCTCTCAAGCACTGGAGAGTATCGATCAGAGGCCCCGCCGGGATTCAAAATGAGCATCAGGACGGGGAGTGCTCTGGAACTGTTTGAGTCGCAGACTAACTGCAAAAAACCCTTCACTGAAACAGGCCCTCCAAGGGCAGGAGTCGGCAGTTGCAGCTGCTGCTGCCTTACGGGAGGCCAATCCCCCGTCATCGTAGGAACAGTCGGATGACAACCCTATGCACTCTGACTCTGAAAGTAACAACCCCTTGATCTCTCCGTAAATAGTGCAGGACCTATTTGGTTAAGAACACACACATCCCGAGAGGGATGCCTTGAGAACATTGTCTGTGGCCATGATGAAGGAAAGTAAGACATTCCTAATATAAATGCATAATTTCTCTCGCTCTCCTGTTCCCTCTAATCTTCATTCATCTCAAGGGTCCTGTCATGTGTGTAGCTCCGTATTGGGTTAATGTACTCTCTGCTGTAAATGCATACAGTAAACAAATGGAAGCTCAGACTGTTTTATATATTGTTTGGACCAGCAAAGTTCTTGCGCTAGTCCTAGTATTGGGAGTTTTAGTTAAAATGGTTCTTTTGGGTTCCTGGCTCACCCCACACTACATTACACATGCCACCCATTGCACAAACTCGGGCCACATAGCGACTACATGAAATTTTATATGGCTACATTGGGTAAATATAAGGCAATCACCTAGAATATTAGAGGGATAGGCTCAGTGCACAAGCACCATAGGATCCATGAACAACTAAACAGATGGAAAGCACAGATCGCCCTAATCCAAGAAACCCATCTTACCGACTCCCAAGCAGTTAAACTATGCAAAAATGGAGGGGCCAAATATTCACCACCTCATATTACGCATTTGTGAGAGGGACACTTATATGGATTGTACATGGGGTTTTGTTTGTGATTACTGAGCAGTGCACACTCAAGGGAGATACATGCTGATACACGGTATGCTAGATGGCATACATATTGGTATCGGCAGTATATATGCCCCAAATTACGACAAAGACAAATTTCTCACTAATCTGAACACAGTGTTGGCGGACTGGGTAGAGTTTCCATGGGTACTTGGTGGAGATTACAATTCCATTCTAGATGTCCATCTGGACCGTTCCCACCCCCCTATTCGGGGAGCTGCTACAATTAAGCATGCAGAATGTTTGCGGACTTGGGCTGATAGCTGGGCGATAAAGGACGTTTGTCATCTTCGAAACCCTACCAACCGAGAATACTCCTTCTATTCCCCACCGCACCAACTACACACTAAATTAGATAGAATATTCTGCTCCCTGGCCATCACACCACAAATCTCCCAGACTAAGGATCTCAGGAAAACTCTATTTGATCATAATTCACTTGAGATCACCTTAGAATGGGGGAAAATACCTACCCCTGTCCCTACTTGCAGACTGGCTGCAGATGTTAGAAGACGCGGTTTTCTGTGACAAACTAGGCTCGACCATCACAAATTATTTTAAAGAAAATGCTAACTCCGCCTCTTCTCGCCTCATAGAATGGGATGCATTTAAATCAGTGATCCGAGGCACGGCTATAGGGATGACGGCGGGGGCCTGTCAGGAGGTACATAAAAACCTAACAACACTAGAGGCTTCTCTAAATGCACTTGAACAAGAAGCGAGTAAAGACTCCTACAAACAAACAACCTTACAAGAAGAGCGAATCCAACACACAGAACTCCTTGAGCAACTCCGATCGATTGACTACCGGGCATACACCCAACAGAAACATGCAGAAGCGGATAAATCAGGTACCCTGCTTCCGCGATTGCTGCAAGAAACACATCCCCCTGTCCCTATACATGAAGTGGCATTACCGGACGGCACCAAGGTACACACTCAGGCAGAAATCAATCTCACCTTCAGTAACTATTATGAGACGCTGTATAGTGCCCCCACAGCTGCAATACCAGAGCATTCCTAGATGGTTTGACCTAACTAAAATTAACTGTGGCATCCCAGAAGGAATAAGACACTCCCATCACAAAGGTTGAAATCAATGAGGCTATCCATGAGCTCCCACGTAATAAGACCCTGGGACTGGATGGTCTGCCGGCAGAATCTTATTCTACCTTTGCAGATAAATTAACTCAACACCTCGAATGCTTGTGCAGATCTGGTTGCGAAGCCCATTCCCTTCCACTTACTACTATGCAAGCATTAGTTACCTCCCTCCCTAAGCCGAACAGAGATTCAAGGGACATGTTGGGGTACCGCCCGCTCTCCCTGTTGCCCACTAAATACAAAACACTTAGCAAAACCCTGGCTCGCCGTCTTCTTCCTTATCTGCTGTTAGAAAGGCGAACCCGGGGGAGGCAGAAGGTGTCTGACTGACCACCCCTAGGTCTACCCCTCCTTCAGAGAAGGGACCGAGCGATGTCGAGAGGCCTCCGACGGGAGGGCCCTCTCCTAGAATCGTACAGCAGAGTAACCACACCACTACAAATATACACCACACGTAGATAGAGTTTTCAATCTTTATCGGGCAATAAGTATCGTTTCAATATATACAGCAGATCCCGAGATCTGGAAAGTCTCGTGGCAAGGGGCAAGGTAGCGGGACAGTCTTATAGATGGTCGGTTGCAAGGAGACTCTACGCACAGCTCTCAATCCTCGAGCTGGGGGGTTCCCGAAGGTTGGGCCGCGGCAGCGCCAGCAGGCTCCAAGATGGTTCAACGAGTGTGGACCGCGGCAGCGCCGGCAGGTCCCAAGATCGTTCAGCGAGTGTGGACCGCGGCAGCGCCAGCAGGTTCCAAGATGATTCAGCGAGTGTGGACCGCGGCAGCGCCAGCAGGCTCCAAGATGGTTACAGCAAAGATGGACCGCGGCAGCGCCAGCAGGCTCCAAGGTGGTTACAGCGAAGATGGACCGCGGCAGCGCCAGCAGGTTCCAGGTAGAGCAGCAAGGGGAGTTCGTCTCAGGGTCAGCCGCGACAGCGTCAGCAGGGCTTCTCGACTCCGGGATACAACTGCCGTCCTACTCCGGGGCTCGCCCAGATATAGGTCTGGAGTCCTTTGATGTCCGGACCCTCTCGCCTGGGGGTCAGAGGGGCCGGGATGATGGTGTCCAGACACCCAGCAGGGGGTGGGGCCAGCGCTCAGGGAGGCCGGAGGTCGATCGAAACCAGGCATCCGGGGACGGTTGGAGAGCCATCGAAACTCCCCTCTCCTTGTCTCTGGTTGAGTGGCCACTCTACCCCCCGGAGGGTTCTTGGCGCCTCGATGGCGGGCTCGCTGGGGCCGTGGCCGTGGCTGGTCCGGAACCACGTGTCTGTGACGTGATGGGCCCAAGATGGCGTCGGGCCTGGAATGAGGGTCCGGGGTGGGCACCGGACCGGTAATGCTGGGGCGGCCCGAGTGTGCCGTGTCAGTGGTTGTGGGCCGCCGGGTGGCGGATCTGGTGGTTTGGAGGGCAAGCAGAGGTGTGCCCGAGGCCGACCCGGGCTGGATGGAAGGCCGATGTCGTCCGGGGCCCGCCATGCGGGAGGGGTAGGACCACGCCACGAGGCCGAGTCCAACACACGTCCCCTCCAGCTGAAGGCAGGGGAGAGTCACCCATCTTCTTGGGGATTCTCCTCGCCAAGGCGGAAGAATCTGGAGAGGCCGTCAGCGTTGGCGTGGTCATTGCCAGGGTGATGCTCCACGGTGAAGTTCATCCCTTGGAGGGAGATGGACCAACGTAGCAACTTCGGGTTCTCGCCCCGCATCTGCATCAACCACCGCAGGGGCCGGTGGTCGGTCTGTACTCGGAAGTGGGTGCCGAAGAGGTAGGGCCGGAGCTTCTTTAGGGCCCATACGACGGCGAATGCTTCCCTCTCGATGGTGCTCCATCGTTGTTCTCGGGCCAGCAGGCGCCGGCTGATGAAGGCCACAGGAAGGTCAACTCCGTCAGAGTTCATTTGGGACAGTACGGCCCCAATGCCGTGTTCCAAGGCGTCAGTTTGGACGATGAACTCTCGGCTGTAGTCGGGGGCCTGGAGCACCGGGGCGGTGCACATGGCAGTCTTTAGTGTCTCAAAGGCTACTTGGCACTCGGGGGTCCAGTGCACCTTCGGGGGTAGTCTCTTGGAGGTTAGTTCTGTGAGGGGCCCCACAATGCTCCCATAGTCCTTTATGAACCGCCGATAGTATCCAGTGAGCCCCAGGAAGGCTCGTACGGCGGTCTGGGTGACGGGGGGCTCCCTGGACTGGATGGCGTCGATCTTGGGTTGAAGGGGAGCCACTTGGCCGCTCCCCACTTGGTGTCCCAGATAGGTCACGGACCCTTGACCGATCTGGCACTTGCTGGCTTTTATTGTTAGTCCGGCCCGTTGGAGGGCCGTCAGGACCTTCCAGAGGTGGGTCAGGTGCTCGTCCCAACAGAGGCTGTACACCGCAATATCGTCCAGATAGGCGGCACTGAACTCTTCCAGCCCTGCCAGCACCCGATTTACTAGTCTCTGGAAGGTGGCCGGAGCATTCTTCATGCCGAAGGGCATCACGTTGAAGTGGAAGTGGCCATCGGAGGTCGGGAAAGCGGATCGTTCTTGTGCCCCTGGCGTGAGGCCGATTTGCCAGTATCCGGCCGTGAGGTCGAAGGTGCTGAGGTACCTGGCGGCTCCCAGGCGATCGATCAGTTCATCCGCTCGGGGAATGGGATGGGCGTCGGTCCTGGTGACGGCATTCAGTCCCCGGTAGTCGACACAGAACCGCAGCTCCGGGGGCACCCCGGGGGCGGCGGCCTTAGGGACCAGGACGACGGGACTGGCCCATGGACTGTCTGAGGGCTCGACTACCCCTAGGGCTAGCATCTTGGAGACTTCGGCTTGGATGCAGGCCCGGACTCAGTCAGGGACTCGGTAGGCTCGGTGCTGCACGGGCGGACTGTCCCCGGTGTTGACGTCGTGAACACACCACTGGGTGACTCCGGGGGTGAGGGAAAATAAGTTTGCAAATTGACCCAGCAGTTTCTGGCAGTCCTGGCGCTGTTTGGGTGTCAGCGCGGGAGAGAGGGAGACTCCCTCGACGGAGCCATCTTTCTCGGAGGTGCTCAGGAGGTCTGGTAGAGGCTCGGAGTCGTCCTCTGCTCCGTCATCGGTAGCCAACAACAGGCTCAGTTCGGTGCGGACAAAGTGGGGCTTGAGCCGATTGGCGTGTAGGACCCGGAGTGGGTTCCGGGGGGACTCCATGTCCACTAGGTAGGTGACGGGGCTCTTGCGCTCCACCACGTTGAAGGGCCCCGTCCATTTGTCCTGGAGGGTGCCGGGGTCGACCGGGGACATGACCCAGACCTGCTGGCCCGGCTCGAATTCAATGGACGAGGCATTTTCATCATACCAGCGCTTCATCTCCTCTTGACTGGCCTTCAGGTTGGTTTCGGCCAGTTCCCGGAACTTCCGAGTCTGGTTGCGGAGAGTCAAGAGGTATCGGAAAACATCGGGCGGAGTATCGGAGGCGGCCAGCTCCCAGCCTTCCTTGACCAGGCTGAGGGGGCCTCGCACCGGGTGTCCATATAATAGTTCAAAGGGGCTGAACCCCAGGGACTTCTGGGGTACCTCCCGGTAGGCGAACAGGAGGCATGGCAGCAGAACGTCCCATTTGCGCCGGAGGGGCTCTTCTAGGCCCTTGATCATTCCTTTCAGGGTCCTATTAAATCGCTCCACTAGTCCATTCCCTTGAGGGTGATACGGGGTGGTGAACTTATACGCGACCCCGCACTGTTGCCACAGGGACTGCATATATTTCGATATAAAGTTTGTGCCCCGATCACTGACGACCTCTCGGGGGAAGCTGACTCTGGAGAAGATCCCCATTAGCGCCCGACCCACTACGGGGGCTGTGATAGTCCGGAGGGGGATAGCTTCTGGGTAGCGGGTGGCATGGTCCACCAGGACGAGGATGAAGCGGTGCCCCTGAGAGGTTGGAGGATCCAGGGGCCCCACGATGTCGATCCCTACTCGCTCGAAGGGAGTGGTCACCACGGGAAACGGTTGGAGTGGGGCCTTGATTTTCCCCCCACTCTTTCCGCTGGCTTGGCAGGTCGGACAGGTTCGGCAGTGGTTGTACACATCGCGGCGCATCTTCGGCCAATAAAAGTGGGTCACCAGGCGGCTGTAGGTTTTGTCCTGCCCCAGGTGCCCGGCGAGGGGCACATCATGTGCCAGGTTTAAGAGAAAGTCTCTGAAGTGGAGGGGGACGACTAGCACTCGGCCGGCCCCCAGCTCGGCGATCTTTTGTTCACTGTACAGGAGGTCCTGGTCCCAATAGATTCAGTGGGACCCCGAGGAGTCTCCTGTGGCTTGCGTGGCGGCTTGTTGTCGGAGTCCCTCAAGGGAAGGACATGTCTCTTGTTCCTGACGGAACTGCTCGCGGGTGGGGCCCCCTTCTTGGCGCCACTGGGCTAGTTCGGGAAGGGGCCCGAGCTCGGGAAGTTCTTCATGGCTGGGGCCCTGCGGCCCCAGTTCGGGTTCGGCCGTGGCAGTGGCGGGTGGCGGAGGTGCCGGCCATTCAGGTTCTTCGGGCAGATTGTCTTCGGTTGGGACGGCGTCCCAGGTGGACATGGATCGGGTCGTTACGCAAACCCATTCAGGAAGGCCTAGCATCCCCAGATGCTCTCTTCGCTCGATCTGTGCCCAGGGGGAACTTTCCAGGTCGTTCCCTAGGAGGCAGTCCACCGGGGCATCGTCTCGGACGGTGACTTTCAGCATGCCGGACACTCCTCCCCACTCGAAGGGGATGCGAGCCATCTGGCACAGGCTCTCGGAATTGTCCGCTGACCGGACAGGGCACAGAACGTGGGGCAAGATTTGTTCTGGGGTCACCAGATGGCAGCGGACGGCGGTTATGCTGGCCCCCTTTTCACGGAGAGCCTCGGCCCGGCGTCCGTTGATGGTGACCCACTGGCGGTACTTCTGGATGTTGATCGGAATCTGGTCTCGGGGGATCATGTCTTTGTCGCCCAGGGAGGCGAGGCACATGGCCGCGGACTCCCATTCTTCTGGTTCCATAGGGACCTCTTCTTCTTCGTCCTTTTCTTCGCTCAGAGCAGCTGCAGTGATTTGTCGACCGGGGGGCCCGGTGGTGCCGGGCCGCTGGTTCATGGGGCAGAGAGGATCATTGGCATAGTGACCCAGCCGCTGGCATCTGTGGCACGTAACGTTAGGAGGTGGCCCCGGTCCGGCTGGATGGGCCCCCCTCGGGCTGGAGGCTGGTGTAGAGGAGGCGGGCGAAGACCCCGGCGGGAGGTCTCGGCCTCGGCTGATGCCAGACCCGCCGCCTCGCGGCCGGTGGTTCCCCGGGGACCCTCGTCCGTATTCTCCTGTGGTGTTCCGGTGGACGCGGTTGCTCGCCCACCGATCTGCTTTGACCGCTAGCTTTCGCGGCTCGGTCAACTTGCTGTCGAGGAGGTGCTGTCGTAGTTCAATGAAGCAGTTGTTGGAGAGGTGCTCCCATAACATCAGGTCGACCAACTGCTGGTAGGTAGTGACCTGACTGCCTTTGACCCACCCCTCGAAGGCTCTGCTAAAAAAGTTCACATATTCTACCCAAGTGGTACCGGGGATTTTTTTACAGTCTCGGAACCTCTGCCAGTACATTTCGGGGGTGAGTCCGTAGCGCGTGAGTAGGGCCGTTTTCATGTGTTCATAGGAGGTCATTTCGGTGTCAGGGAGTTCCAGCAGGGCGTCCCTCCCTTCGTTGACGAACTTTCCCCACAGGCCGGCGCCCCAATCCTTCAGGGGCACCCGATGGGCGGTCATGGCCACCTCGTAGGCTTTGAACCATTGTTGGATATCATCGTTCTTGTAGTATTCTTTGACTACATCTTTCGGTAGGTGAACCTTGGTGTCCACTGGAGGGGCCGAGGTCTGGGCCCCGGCCGCGCGATCTTCGTTGATCTTGGCCTTGATTTCTAGTTCTCTCAGGCCTCGTTCATGTTCATATGCTAGTCGTTTTTCTTCGAGGTCACGTTGTCTCCGTTTCTCTTCTAGATCCCCCTCCAGCCGTAGTTGCTCGAGGGCTATCTTTTTCTCCGCTAGCTGGAGTTCTCCGTCTAGCCGGAGTCGTGCAAGCTCCACTTCGTGTAGCCGGTTGCGCTCTCGTTCTCGAGCGCCTTCATAGATGAGGTTCGCGTTTAGTGTTGCGGTTCTTTCCCCCGTCGGGGGTGCGCTGGTTTCCTGTTGCCCGTTCGGGCCATTCTCCTCTTGGGGTGGTCTGTCTCGGGTTTCCACCCAGGCTTGTAGGGCCGATTTGAAGTCCTCTTTTGTGCTCAGGCCAGTGGTAGCGATACCCATGTCTTTACAGAATTGTTTTAGTTCTTTGTGGCTGTATTCTTCTATCTTCTCTTTCTGGAATTCGGCAGGTAGGTTGGTTCCTTGGGTCGTCATGGTCTCTGTGTGTTTTTCCGTCGTAGCGGGTAGATCACTCTCTGTACGATTTTGCGTTGGCTCGGATCGCAGCGCCTGCCACCAATGTTAGAAAGGCGAACCCGGGGGAGGCAGAAGGTGTCTGACTGACCACCCCTAGGTCTACCCCTCCTTCAGAGAAGGGACCGAGCGATGTCGAGAGGCCTCTGACGGGAGGGCCCTCTCCTAGAATCGTACAGCAGAGTAACCACACCACTACAAATATACACCACACGTAGATAGAGTTTTCAATCTTTATCGGGCAATAAGTATCGTTTCAATATATACAGCAGATCTCGAGATCTGGAAAGTCTCGTGACAAGGGGCAAGGTAGCGGGACAGTCTTATAGATGGTCGGTTGCAAGGAGACTCTACGCACAGCTCTCAATCCTCGAGCTGAGGGGTTCCGGAAGGGTGGGCCGCGGCAGCGCCAGCAGGCTCCAAGATGGTTCAACGAGTGTGGACCGCGGCAGCGCCGGCAGGTCCCAAGATGGTTCAGCGAGTGTGGACCGCGGCAGCGCCAGCAGGTTCCAAGATGATTCAGCGAGTGTGGACCGCGGCAGCGCCAGCAGGCTCCAAGATGGTTTAGCGAGTGTGGAGCGCGGCAGCGCCAGCATGTTCCAAGATGATTCAGCGAGTGTGGACCGCGGCAGCGCCAGCAGGTTCCAAGATGGTTCAGCGAGTGTGGACCGCGGCAGCGCCAGCAGGCTCCAAGATGGTTACAGCAAAGATGGACCGCGGCAGCGCCAGCAGGCTCCAAGGTGGTTACAGCGAAGATGGACCGCGGCAGCGCCAGCAGGTTGAAGGTAGAGCAGCAAAGGGGAGTTCGTCTCAGGGTCAGCCGCGACAGCGTCAGCAGGGCTTCTCGACTCCGGGATACAACTGCCGTCCTACTCCGGGGCTGGCCCAGATATAGGTCTGGAGTCCTTTGATGTCCGGATCCTCTCGCCTGGGGGTCAGAGGGGCCGGGATGATGGTGTCCAGACACCCAGCAGGGGGTGGGGCCAGCGCTCAGGGAGGCCGAAGGTCAATCGAAACCAGGCATCCGGGGACAGTTGGAGAGCCATCGAAACTCCCCTCTCCTTGTCTCTGGTTGAGTGGCCACTCTACCACCCGGAGGGTTCTTGGCGCCTCGATGGCGGGCTCGCTGGGGCCGTGGCCGCGGCTGGTCTGGGACCACGTGTCTGTGACGTGATGGGCCCAAGATGGCCTCGGGCCTGGAATGAGGGTCCGGGGTGGGCACCGGACCGGTAATGCTGGGGCGGCCCGAGTGTGCCGTGTCAGTGGTTGTGGGCCGCCGGGTGGCGGATCTGGTGGTTTGGAGGGCGTGCAGAGGTGTGCCCGAGGCCGACCCGGGCTGGATGGAGGGCCGATGTTGTCCGGGGACCGGCATGCGGGAGGAGTAGGACCACGCCACGAGGCCGGGTCCAACATCTGCCAAAACAAATTCACATTGATCAGTGCGGATGTGACCCTTAACATCAGGCATCTGCACTATGTCATGGAGGCTGTCTCAGACATTTCCAGCAAGACTGGATGTATCTCCCTAGATTTACGGCAGGCATTCGACAATTTAAATTGGGAATACATTGTAGCAACCATGGAAAGATTTGGTATTCCACTGGGCTATATGGAGAGAGTCAAGCTATTATACATGGCACCTACGGCCTGGGTCTGTACTGGCTCCCACATATCCCACCCTTATCCAGTGGCAAGGGGTACATGACAAGGCTGCCCCCTGTCGCCACTGCTATTTGTGTTAGCTCTAGAACCCCTTATCATTAAACTTCAGGGGGAAACAGAAACCAAAGGGATCTGACTTGGAGAAACAATACATATAGTGTCGGCATATGCTGATGACCTCATATTATGTATAAACCACCTAACAGATGACCTAGTACCTGTCCCACGCATATTCAAGCAATTCGAATGTATATCAGGGCTGGCAATCAATGAAAAGAAATCACACGCATTCTTTATGCAGTATAGAGAAGACTTTAGAGCCCATCACATTTGGACAACTCACTCTATCAATTGCCCCACCAACTTTCAAATACCTGGGCATACAGAGTTACGGGACCCCTCACGACCTTGTAGAAGGGAACCTGATGAAAGCAATTAGATCGTTACGGACCCAAGTCTCTTTTTGGGCATCATTACCCCTCTCGGTGATGGGTAGAATAGCCATCGCTAAGATGGTGGTGCTCCCACGATTATTGTTTTTTTTTTGCTAATCCCTCCTTTCAGATCTTATCTGGGGAAAAGGACGTAAAAGGGTAAGCCTGGCTAAAATGCAATTGAGGCAGACTGAAGGAGGATTAGGGGCTCCTGACTTTCGTGCATACTGTATGGCTAGTCAGCTGCAATGGCTGTCATACTGTTTTGCTGGACGCAATTTATATGAAATCGGCTACACACCACAAGCGTTAAATCAGGGCACGCTGCATACACTACTGCTGCTTGGGACTGGAAAGCCCCCCAGCATACCCCCTCTACTTAGAACAGCTCTACAATACTGGAGGAGGGCATTGCAATATACCAGGCGGACTCCCCCATATTCACCTAACACCCGTTACTTGGAATCCCCACTGCAACAGGACTAATTAATAGATGCAATATCTCCCAATGGGCACAAGAAGGGGTAACAACTGTAGGGGCACTGTTTATAGATGGTATATTAGCATATTATGAAAACTTTGCCCACACACATGGAGTCCCCCAAACACTGTTCATACTACACACCACCATCACTCACTACATTAAACAATGTTGGTCCATGGACGGGAATGAGCTTTCTACCCATGGATTAATTTATGCTGTACACCTGATGCGAGAAGGCTGCCATCTAATCAGATGGCTGTACAGGGGCACTAGGGCTCACGTGGGGGCCTCTCTTACTCGTCTACGTGAAAACTGGATGAGAGATCTTGGCAGAGATCTAACTGATAAGGAGTGGACCTCCCTGCCAGAATTTCCCAAAAAAGTGTCCCTTAACGTTAAATTTAAATTCATACAATACATGGTCCTACACGGGGCATACCCTAACCCACATCATCTTAATTGTATATATTCTGACGCACAAGTCTGCTGTCCTAGGTGCCACTTATGCCTCATGGGCTCAGGTATGCCCATTATCATGCCCATTAGGGTCTTGTTGTATCTCTCCACAAGACTGTTTGTGGGTGATAACGTGTTGAGAACTCATAAGTTACCTTACACTTTTCCCACTTAGACTTCATGTACGCTGACATGAAGTTAGTGCCTCTGTCAGACACTACCTCTATGGGGAACTTCACACTGGTAAAAATCCCCATCTGGACCCTGACTATGACAGGTGCCATCACCGACCTCAGAGGGATGGCCTTGGGTAGTGAGTGGCAGGGGCCCCCCAAGACAAGGGTGAACCTGTTGTCTAAGGATGTTTTGGGGACCAAGGGCCCCACTATGTCCATGCTTACCTTCTCAGAGGGAGTCCCAACAACAGGTAGTGAGGTCAGGTGGGCCGTGACCTTTTCCATGACTTCCCACTGGCCTAGCAGGGGGGACAACACCTACAGAATGTACCTGAGTCCGTCTTCATTCAAGACCAATAGAAGTTGGCAACAAGCCTTGCAAAGATTGTGTCTTGCCCCAGTTGTCCTGCCAAGAAAATGTCATGATCCAAACCCAGTAAGAACTACTATAACACTGATGGGACAACCAGCACACAGGCTGCACCAGATCCAGGAACCCTAGGCTCGCTGTGTTAGAAATGTGGGTCTCTAGTTGGCAGTGGAAAGCATATGTCCAAATAGGGACCCTTCCTTCTAGTCAGAGTAAGGGGATTACACAGCTAAGATAACCCGTGTCCACCCCTTCATAGCTTGGCACAAGTAGTCATCTCAGAGGCAATGTGTAAAGCATTTGTGCACACATACGGTAACACTTTGAAAACACTGCAAAAGGACTCCACACCAGCTTAGAAAAATAGCCAATATTTATCTAATCAAAACAAGACCAAAACAACATAAATCCAACATACATAAGTATAGATGTCATTTATTTCAAGCAGGATGCTTTCATTGTACTTGGATTTACATAAACACTGCCCTCGACCTTACTCTGTATTGTAAATGTATTATCTGTAACATTGCTTGAAATGTATTTCCACTATGAGCTGTTAGAATTTTATGATCAACATTTGCGAATTAAATGCTTGATTATGAATATATAATAATATACAACGAATCAAGAGTAGTTCACTGTTATTTCATGAAAAAGTTCTTCCTGTGGTAATTATCACATTAATCAAAAGCACATACACCATTGATATCAGAATAATAGAACAAGTAAGCTGTGCAGAATAAAAGCAATTTACCTCTGCACATACAAACAAACCTGATGCAAACCTTTGTTCACAAAAATAAAAAAAAATTGTCTCAAAAAGCACACATTACCATAGTGCTCCTTGGCACTGAAGAGAACTACTTTGTTTGCTATGTGCTCCCTGTGAAAGGGTAGCATGCTGTAACTCATAGAGAAGTCAGCCAATTGTTGAAGTGGGCTGACTCATTGCCCCTTGATGTGTTCTCAAGTGGGTGGAAGGAAAAAGTGAATGACATGACTACAGACAAATGGATGACGTGTAGGTGAAAACTCTAATAAGTTACTATTTTATGCATAACATTTTAGTAAAATCAAATGTTCTTGGCTAACATAGACCTAAAATCACCAATCGTTCTGCCAGCCGAAAGAAAGAAAGAAAGAAAGAAAGAAAGAAAGAAAGAAAGAAAGACGGCACCAGAGAAAGAAAGCAAGAAAGAAGGAAAGGCAGAAAGAGAGTACAAAAGGAAAGGAAGAACTAAAAAAAAGACTAGTGAGAAAAAAAGCAAGGAAAAAGGAAAGAAAAAGCAGGAAGGAAGGAGAAAGAAAGAAAGAAAGAAAGAAAGACAGAAAGTTACAGGTGCTGCAAATTCAACACCTTAAAGGCTGTTTTTATTCTTGGCCAGAGTTTAATAAAGAACCAGTGCTGAAACTGAGCCCAGAATACACGTCATCTGAAGAACTGTCCCCATGTGCATTCACATGGTATAATATTAAAGCTTTCAGTTTGTGAACTGTATGCATAGTAAAAAAAATGTTATAACTCCTTCGACGCTGATGACGGAACTGCTCCGTCATCAGCCGCGGTGGCGCTGTGCTGATGACGGAGCGGTTCCGTCATGGCCCGCCCGATGCGCCTGCGCGGCGCTGATTTCACGCCTTCGCGGCGCGTTCTATTGAGCGGGCGGGCCAATACGGAACCGCTCCGTCATCAGCACAGCTCACCCGAGGCTGGTGACGGAGCGGTTCCGTCACCAGCGTGTGAGCGCCGTGCGGCCCCCTCGCCCCCTGAGCGCTGTGGCGGAATAGCCGCCGCAGCAAAGGAGTTAAAAGGGATAACTCAATACAGAGCAGTTGCAATTAGAGGCATTTGTTATTCTGTGAAATAGTAACCGTCAGATAAGTAAAGGACACTCCAAAATACATTTACAGCACCACTGGCAGGAGACAGGAACTGATAATGTTGGAATATGCCCTGTGTTCACACCTGGTAGAGTGTGTCCTGTTATCACTTCAGGCTCTAAACACAAAGGCAGCACTAAAGTATGTATAAAGTAACAAAGACCTCAAGACCTGGGTCTTACAGTGACCCCAGCACTTAGAGGATCTGCCCCCCTACCTGCCCCTTGAGACGGTCACGTGTGAGTAGTTGCGCTTGATTGGTTGGGGCTCCCCTCACAGAGGGCCGGCTGCCTCCATGAAGCTCCCAAGACACATGTTCAGCTGTTCTTTGTTTTAGCTCCTGTGTGTCAGTGCACCGTGTAGGCGCACAAGCATACCCTGCTCTCTCTGGAACACTCACACTGCTGAGTCTCTCTCACTCTGCTGTCACTCTCACTTTGCTGTCTCTCTCACTCTGCTGTCACTCTCACTCTGCTGTCTCTCTCACTCTGCTGTCTCTCTCACTCTGCTTTCACTCTCACTCACTCTCACTCTGCTGTCTCTCTCACTCTGCTGTCACTCTCACTCTGCTGTCACTCTCACTCTGCTGTCTCTCTCACTCTGCTGTCACTCTCACTCTGCTATCTCTCACTCTGCTGTCTCTCTCACTCTGCTGTCACTCTCACTCTGCCTCCACTCTCACTCTGCTGCCACTCTCACTCTGCTGTCTCTCACTCTGCTGTCACTCTCTCTCTGCTGTCACTCTCACTCTGCTGTCTCTCACTCTGCTGTCACTCTCACTCTGCTGTCACTCTCACTCTGCTGTTGATGGAGCGAGTTTCAGAAATGCATTCATTTCAGCTCGTGAAGTTACACTTCCATAAATAATTAATAATATTAATAATGATGTGTGTTGTGTGTTTATTAATTCAACCTAGATTAAAGTTACATACACGAACACACAGGATTAACATTATGTGCTTTATGTTGCAGCAAGTACGTTTTTGAAAAATAATTAACTGACCTTATTTGTTTGTCTATTTGTCTTATTAATTGTGGCTATTTAATTAATGGCATGTGCCTATTTTATATATGCTTTTGTCTACGTGGTGTCTCTTATTTTATACAGGTATGCGGAGAATCCTGCTGGACTAAATGAAGAATGGTAGATACAAATGCTGCTTTATTTGTTTGCTTCTGCTAGGTAATATAGACTAAATGGATTAATCATTAGCAATGAGGGGTGGGTAACAGAACGAATTTCATTTCTTGCATTAATTATTCTTTTATGTTTGTTTATATACTAGTTAACGTGAAAGCGTTTTTGAGGCCTAGTGCATTCGTGATTGAGAAAAATTCTGCTCGGAGAAAAGCAAGAGTCCAAACGTGGTCGAATCTCCTGCCAAAGTTATTGACGTGATGAAAAATGAAACGTGATGAGCTGACTGTTCTTTAGTCAAGCAAGGCCAAGGCCAGGAACCGGCAGAGGAGTATGACAAACTGAGGAAGCCATGAACTCTGTTATTATAATGTTGCAAACTGGAGGAAGCCTCGTAATTCGAAAAGCACAGGACAATGCACTCTAAGAAAGAGACGGAACTAAGGTTCAGAAAATGCAATGACATGATGGCCTGTCACTTGACAGCCAATCAGACTTCGACTTGAGCAGAAAAATATAAGTTTTCATAGATTAGTTTAGTGTAGAAAGGTATAAAAACTCTTCCCCCGGGGAAGAGGCTGCTGCTTCTTGCTGACCTTTAGATGGGAGTGTCGTGCTGTTGGACTTCTCTTGGAGCACGTAAGAGACTCTTTAGGCCCTAAAGATTTTTACCCTTTATCCTTTCATATAGCAAGAGTAGTCAGGAACTTAGAATTTTAATGATGCCAAAATGCTATTTTCTATTTGAATTATGCTTTTAAATTTTACTTGAAACCGTCATTACTTTTTATAAAGATTTTAATAAAATTGCTTAATAAAAGATCCTAATGCACTTTCTAAATATTAATTAATAAAACATTCTTTGAGAATCAAGCTGGCCTTGTTTTTTCATGAGTTTAGGTTACTAATAGCAGATTTTATCGCCACAGTGGCTTAATTAATCATAGGGTTTGTTAAGCTGTGATGAATTCGTTTTACTGCAGTTGTATATAAATGTATATATTTTGTGAATAGGTTAATTAAGTCACATGATTCAGTTGGTCAAAATATGTCATGTTAGTTTATGGGCTTACGAATAAATTTAGGTGAGTAATGTAAAGTTGGGTAGTGTAGTTTATGATATATTTCCTATAGGCCGCTGGATCAATTTCCTGGTAGCAGAGATATGGTTGCTATGGTAACCAACATGCTATATGGTAGTTACATAGGATCAATGTCTAACATATGTTGAGTTTGTTCACTTTTGTTACGTGTAGTCGAAAGGTTTTTTCCTGCAGTGTGAAAAATCCTAGTTGTACCGGTACAGAGTGGTGTGACGAGAAGTGAAGTTACGCAGTGCATTTGATCTGTTTCAGAATAGTGGTATTAATTTATATCACAAGTGTTGTGGTCGTACAACACGTGTTAGGGATTTAGGTATGCCAGATTGAGTATATGTATAGTGAGGATTATCTATGAAATTTTGCCTTTGAGTATAGGGACAGAGAACCCGTTTTTAAAACTCACTGTGAAAAGAGTAATAGAATATATTCGAGCTTGTGTGAAGGGTAGGATAACGTCGTTTATTTTACTAACGATTCAGGATTTCTATGGCTGGTTAAAGTCCTGCCAGGATATTCGCGTGCATGTAGTTAGGGTAAATTTTCCGTTTTGAAAGTGTGTAAATGATTCTGTAATTCCGTTCGAGTCAAACTTTGAATTGCTACTTTATGTGCATTCAGAGGGAAACGAGTTCGTTATTACCCGTTTGAAGGGTAGAGTAAAAGTTTACTTTATAAACAAATGTATATTCTGTGAGAATAGCGTTGTCTATTCCACACAAAGAATTCTTGCATGCATGACAAAAACTGCCACTTTATTTTAGAGAAACAGACAAATGGTTTGTTCTTTTGTCGTTATTAGTTGAGCTTTCATTGAAAAAGTGTTCTTAAAATGGCGCTGTGAAAAGTTACTGTGAAGGAGGGGTGAGCACTGGGAGTGAGACGCGAAAAACCGCAGCAGGTGTGTACGTCACACGTCCGCGCTGTGATTGGGTATCATACGTCACAGCTAGTACTCTGATTGGCTCACGTGATTTAGACGAGCTAGACACTGATTGGCTTTTGTGGAAAGCTCCGTTCTTACTGGTTGAGCAAGGTGGTGGCGTAGCTCGAACCTCATTGGTCTGTTGGTGTGTTTCGCGCACGGATTGGCTAGTTTAGCGGAACATACAGGAAGTGTTTACGAACATTTCAATTAAGCAGATTTGATTTAAAAATGAGTTATTTCTACAAAAAGGTAGAGGAAAAGCCTACGTTGTATCAAAGATTTAAAAATGTTATTTCACCCGATAAGAAAATTGAAACACGAGGTGGAAAATTACTTCAGAAATACAAAACACCTGCAGCGTATATGGAAGGTGAATATGGTTATCATACCTGCTTATGGTTTGATGTTTGGAAAAATTACACTAAAGATTACGGAGTTTTAGCTTTGCCAGAAAATGGTTCCTTTAACATGAGGATTTTGAGAAACTTAAGAGAAAGAATGACAGCTCTTGTTCCAAAGCCTAGACCAACACAATTTGAGGCATTAGTTGAATGGGAGGATGAGATGTTTCAGCTTCAGAAGGAAGCAAATGGCTTGATAAGACCTCCTAAAACATCAATTTACAAACGAGAAACACATGAGGATAGGATGCGTATATGGAGACAGGCAGACATGTGTGAGGGTCTTTATGTAATTAAAGAAATGGTTTCTGGAATACCAGGTGAAAAAAGTACTCAAAAGAAAAATATTACTGTTGTAGAAAGTGAATCGGAAGATGCAGTTTTAGAAGAAATTTATACTACAAATAAAAAACAGACCCCATTAAAACCAGCTTGTTCATGGTCCACTCCGATGGTTTCTCCAGGGACCACACCGAGTGCACCTCCTTTAAATGAAGAATTACCCAGATTGTACCCGAATAATTCTGAATCTTTTGAAACCCCTGAAAGGTTTGAAACAAGAACTAATTATAGTGTCTACAACGAGAATAGACATTTTTCTGAAACTCCAAGGAGAAGGGAAGCTCCTAGAAATTTAATTGAAACTGGGAGAGATGAGGAAGTTGCAAATACATCAGACTATTTACGATCAAAAGAGGAATTAATTCGACAGTTATCAAAAGGAATGGAAGCGGTGACAGTTCCCGCCTGTTTTTGATAAAGGAGAAATTAAACAACCAGGTTTGACAATTCCATTAAATGCAGAAATTCAGAAAGTAGCTGAAAATTTTTATTCAGAATTAACTGATATACATCGTGAGAAAACAAAAATGCCTGATTTAACTTTTAATGAAGGTTCATTAAACAGAACACCAATGGGTGCAGAGTCAGATACTGAATCATCAGAGAAAACATAGTCCACTTCTAAACTTGATGTGGCAAAACTAAAAGCAGATTTAGAGGAGTTAATAATTGGCACAATTGGTCCTGACAGTTTGAAGTATTATCGAGATGATGAACTTCTATTCATCAGCAAAAGCATTCAGTGGAAAACTAAAAACAAATATGATCAGTTGGAAGAATTAGCTGCAGAATTGGATTCTGATTTAAGTAAACAAAAAGATTTTGGAAAACATTACAGATTAGATTTTACAGAGAAAGACATGGCGAACTTTAATACCACGGGAAGAATCATGCACATAAAAGAGCTGATTGTGTACATCAAAAGGTTAGGTGATCTGAGTAAATGGAGAGTGAAGTGGACCAAAAAGAAGGAAGACGAAAGGTTAGAAAAACTATCTAGACAACTTCCAATGAGGGAAATCGCTGGTGGTGGATATGTTCATGTCCCATGGTCAAGACAGGATATTCTACTTTTTACAAATGATTTTCCTCGGCTGAGAGAGAAGCCTGTGGAATGGTATCGGCAGGTAGACAGATTTATCAAAGTTTCGAAAGTTCTGTGGATTGATCTGGATGGATTCTTTGACATAGTTGTCCCATCAGATCTTTGGACAGAATGTAAAATTGCTGTGAGTTGGCCAAAAGTGGAACCGGAACGAATTAAAGAGACAGGTGCTCCAGCATCTGAGGTTATGGATCTGTATGACAAAGTGATTTACTGGTTGAAAAAGAAAATTGCCCCAAAGGAAGTTGATTGGGTAAAAATAGACAGAACGAATCAGGAACCAAAAGAGTCAGTTCATTCATTCTATGAAAGGTTACTACTGGTTTTTAAGCAGTACAGTGGTTATGAAAAAGTAGATGAAAAAGATATGAGCCATTTTATTTACAGATTTGTTTATGGTCTTAGACCAGAAATTGGAGAAATGATCAGAAATAATATTGTTGGATGGCAGTCAAATTCAGTTGATGATATTTTGAGAAAGGCAAAATATTGCAGTGATGAATTGGAAGTAAAACAAAAGAAATTAAAAGAAAAAGCAATGTGGGCACAAGTGAAGGTGGCTGAACATCAGATTGCAAGTCTTGAAAATAAAAATGTAAATTTTGTTCAGAATCAAAATCAAAATCAAAGTCAGGGAAAGTTCAAAAATAATTTTAATAAGTCAAAATTTAATGTTAACATTGAGGAATTAAAACAGAAATTACCTTGCTTTAATTGCGGAGAAATTGGACACTGGAAGCGCGAGTGTAAAAACCCGCCCAGAAATTTTAAAAATGCAACATTAAATCCACAGATGCAGAACGATGTAAATCTGCAGCAACAGCTACAGCGACAGTTAAACGACTTGAGTCTTCAGCAACAGCTACAGCGACAGTTAGTACATCAGCAGAGTCAGATTCCATAGCCTCCTCTTCCAAACTGCGGGGGTGGTCAGAGGTATAACCAAAGTACAGGATTCAGCGGAGGTGAACAGGTAATAAGAGCTCAAAGACCAAATGTGCAAAATGCATCAGGACAATTTTTGATAACAGGAAATCAAGGAAGTGATTTTGACGACTGTTTTTGATGGTGCCCGAGAGAGGAGGAAGAGTGTGTAATTGGAGCCACTCTTGAGGTTGACCAGTCTGGTCCATATGTAAATGGAAAGGTGAATGATGTTGAAATCACTTTTCTTGTGGACACTGGTGCTACCCGTTCTACTGTTAGATCAGTAGAAATTGAAAACCTGCCTCTCTCTGGGGAGTCCATCCAAGTAGTCGGTGTAAGTAATCAGCAAATTAAAACAGATTTGACAGAACCTGTGGAAGTGGTAATTGACAATTTTAAAGACAAACACAGATTTGTGGTTTGCAATAGCAGTCCAGTAAACTTGTTGGGGAGATATATATTGTGCAAGATGAATTGCAGAATATATTGCTCACCAGAAGGAATTGAATTACAAACAATGGAGGAAGATGAACTGTACAAATTAACTATTTAATGGTTGAAGCAGAAGAAGCAAGACTATTTCCTGTATTTGATAAAGAAAATTTACCTGAAGAATTAAAAGAGACAGTTAAAGTTGAAATTTGGGATTTAACAGGAAATGAAATGGTTCTAATGAAACATGTGGATCCAGTTAAAATAATTGTGAAACAGGGAATAGATTTTCCAAACATTCCACAGTACAAAATGAAAACTGAAACAATTGAGGGTGTCATTCCTGTGATTGAAAAATTGATTAAGCAAGGTGTTTTAAAAGAAATTGAGAGCAGTCCTTGTAACTCACCGATTATGGGGATCAAAAAATCAAATGGAACGTACAGAATTGTTCAGGATTTGAGAAAGATTAACCAATTGTTATTCCTTGTTGTCCAGTTGTTCCAAACCCTGCTGTCATTCTTTATCAAATTCCACATGATGCAGAATGGTATACTGTCATAGATCTTTGCAATACATTCTTTACTGTTCCATTACATCCAGAGAGCCAGGAAATCTTTGCGTTCAGATTCCAGAGTAGGACCCTCGCATGGTGTAGAATTCCTCAAGGGTATACAGAGAGTCCTTCTATCTTTAATGAGTTGTTAAAGAAATCTTTGGAAGATCTTTGGTACAGTATATTGACGACCTTTTAGTGGCAGCAAAGACGAGAGAAAAATGTGTTACAGATACAATTACTCTTTTGAATCATTTAGCAGACGAGGGACATAAAGTGTCTCCTGCAAAATTTCAGTTTTGCAAACAAGAAGTAAAATATCTTGGCCATAGAATTGCGAAAGGAATCAGACAGGTTACAATTGAGAGAATTAAAATGATTCAGGGAATGCAACCTCCAAAAACACAAAGGCAAGTCAGAATGTTTCTGGGAATGGTTAGTTACTGTCGTCAATGGATTAGTGGATTTTCAGTAATTGCGAAACCACTGCAGAGATTGACAAAATCAGACATAAAAGATCCAATTGTCCTTACTGAAACTGAGTTGGAAGCTTTTGAAAAGTTAAAAAGAAGCTTGTGTGAAGCTCCAGCTCTGGGCATGCCAGACTACGAGAAAGATTTTGAGCTGTATTGCAGTGAAAGGGAAGGATGTGCATTGTCTGTGTTAATACAGAGACATGGAAATCTGAGAAAACCTATTGCCTATTTCTCAGCAGTACTTGATCCAGTTGCAAAAGCATTACCAGGCTGCTTAAAAGCAGTTGCAGCAACTAGTGTGAGCCTTGAACAGAGTGAGGGAATTATAATGGGATTTCCTGTAAAAGTCTATGTTCCCCATTCAGTTGAGATTCTCCTTACAAGAAGCAAAACACAGCATCTAACAAGCAATAGACTCACTAAGTATGAGAAAATAATTCTGGGATTAGATAGCAAGATGTGTGAATCTAAATCCTTCCACATTGTTGCCTGATGGTACTATAACTGAAATTGGAAATGAAAATGATGCAGATCATGAATGCTTGGATGTTCTGGAATACTGTACCAAGCCAAGGCAAGACATTAAAGATGTACCTTTGCCTATTTCAGATTATGTCTACTTTGTAGATGGTTCTTGTCTGAGAACAGAAGGAGGTGTTTTAAGAGCAGCTTACTCAGTCTGCACAGTTGCAGATGTTGTGGAAGCATCATTTCTTGAAGGAATTCATTCAGCACAAGTAACTGAATTAATTGCTTTAATTCTTGCATGTGAAATAGCGAAGGGCTTGAGAATAACAATAATAACTGATAGCCAATATGGATATGGAGTTGTGCATGATTATGGACAGCTCTGGTCTCAGAGAGGCTACATGACATCAGCAGGTTCACCAATCAAAAATGCAAAATTTATCAAAAGATTGATTGATGGCATACAGTTGCCAAAGGAAATTGCAGTAGTAAAATGTGCTGCTCATCAGAAAGGTGAAGATGTTATCACCAAAGGAAATGCTTATGCAGATGAAATTGCAAAGTATTGTGCAAGAAACAATTTTGCACTTAATCGGGAAAAGGTCAATGAACATGCTTCGAATTCATTAATGCTAACATCAATAGTTGAGACATGGCAAGAAGTCAAAGATTTGCAAGATGAAGCTGATGATGAGGAGAAAGACACATGGTTGAAAGCAGAATGTAGACAGCGAGATGAGGATGGAGTTTGGACTTACAAAGATGGCAGGATAGTCTTACCAAATTGCATGATCGCTGACATGGCCAGAATGTACCATGGTCCAGGTCATATTGGAAGAGATTCAATGATTAGGCTTTTCAAAGAAACTTGGTTTAATACCAAATTTAGAACAATTGCAGAATCTCTCTGTCAGAGATGTTTGACTTGCCAACAAATGAACCCAAATAGAAAGACGGTTGTGGGAACGGGAACCATAGGACGGGAGGGTAGTCCTTTCACCAGGTTGCAGATGGATTTCATTGAAATGCCCAAACATAACAGGTTACAATATGTCTTGGTAATTGTTTGTTTGTTTTCAAGGTGGGTAGAAGCATTCCCCACACATCACAGTGATTCAATTACTGTAGCAAAATTACTTTTGAGAGAGATTATACCGAGATACGGATTTCCTGTGACTATTGAGAGTGATAGAGGAGGTCATTTTGATAACAGATTGTTGAAATTGATTTGTGAAGCCTTACACATTGAGCAGAAGTTGCATTGTGCATACAGACCAGAGGCATCTGGAATTGTAGAGCAAATAAATGGAACGATCAAAAACAGAATAGGAAAAATGTGTCTAGCTACAGGTATAAAGTGGACAGATGCACTTCCACTTGTTTTGATGACTCTAAGAAGTACACCAGATAAAAAGACAGGTTTAAGTCCACATGATATACTCATGGGCAGAGTCATGAGACAAGCATTTATACCAGTGGGAAAACTATTGAGCATTAATGACAGTGCAATTTTGGAATACTGTAAGAAGCTATCTGATGTCGTGATTTCTGTATCTAATCAGGTGGGAACTGAAGTACAGTCAAGAGACAAAGTGCAAACACATGATTTGAGACCTGGAGATTGGGTGAGAACAAAAGTTCACAGAAGAAGGAACTGTCTAGTGCCGAGGTGGCAGAAACCAAGACAGGTGATACTGGTGACAACAAATGCAGTAAAGTGTAGAGGAATAAAAAGGTGGATTCATCCTAGTCATACTATTCCTATACCTACACCTGAAAATTCTGATGAAGAAAGTGATACAACGGATGATTCAGATTTTGAAGAAGAAGCTGAAGAAAATCCAGATTTCGAAAATCGACAAGAAGGTCGACATCTGGAGAATACATCTGTGAATGGAGATTTGACTGAAAAGGATTTAGAAGTCATTGTTGTGGACTATGAGAATGATGAAGATCTGCTAGAAAAAGAAATAGCAGAAGAATCTGAAAAGGAAGCAGAAGAGTCTGTTCAGGATCAGAAGCAGGACCGGGAGAGTATTGAAAAGCAGAAAAGAAGCTCTGAAAGTAGGAACAAGAAATCTGGAGCTGGGAAGTTGAAGGTAATTGAAGAAGAGGACGAATTACCGAGTACCAGTGGGGGAAGTAAAGTTCCTAACGGAGTGAAGCTGCCGAGTAAAGAAGTACCTGAGTCAAGAATTGAAATCTCTGACAGCGACTCTGGAGAAAGTGATGAAGATTCGCAAATAAGCAGATTGAGAAAGAGATCTTGGAGAAACGAATTGAATGTGACTGAGCCAAAGAAGAAAATTCTAAGAAAAGGTGATATCTGGCCAGGAGAAAATGGAGGGCTGAGATGCAGATTGATAAACAGATCAAAAGAACAGGTGAATTAGATTACTAGTCAGGGGGACCCTGAAAAGAAAGCAGAGGTGGGAAAGAAAATAGAAGTTGTCTCTAGATAAACAAAGAGAATTTTGAGGCCAAATCAAAAATATAAGTCTCCTGAGTGGGCTTATATAATTATCCCGCCTGTAGTTGAGATACATAGTAGCAGTCAGGAAGAAATTGAGGACTACAGTGACAATGATTGAAATACTAATTTGTTAGAATTTAGGTTTCTGTTTTTGGCATAAGGCTGAAGAAATTGTGTTAGGTGACACAAGGTCGAAGAAATTGTGTTTAGCTGGAGAATAATTTGTGACGCAAGGTCGAAGAAAAGTTGTTAGAGGGATAAAAAAAATAAAAAATATATATTTTAAAAAGGGGGGTGTTTAAAATTTTAGGTTTTACATTTAGACATATTTAAAAAAAAAATGTGTTTTCTTTTTCTGTGACAAGGCTAGTAAAAATGCCTTTAGTTCTGAAACGTGGTACCTCGAAATGTTCTATTTTTAAAAATTGCTGCAAGATCACTCTGATGTGTGTGCTCATATTAATTCTGCTCTGGTTAGTTTTAGCTGTCATCTTTCCTTTCGGGATCGATAAGGAGATGTAAAAGGTCAATATGACAAGCAAAGCTTCAGTTAGTCAAGACAAACATAGTGGAACAGACAAAGCTAACAAGGTTATTGATCACAGACCAGAGGCTCATCAAGATAGGTCTGTTGGTGATTTTTCTAGCAATACTTTTTCAAGACTTTTGGGTGAATATGTTAAGGTTATGGGTGTCAAAGATTGTTACATCTGCGTAAAGTTGCCTGCTTCTGTTTCTGAGGGAGTGACATACAATATGCTTCCTCTTACTTATGGCATGACTTGCAGTGTGTTAGCTAGCTTATTTTATCAGACTGGTCGATTAGAGTATTATTACTCTAACTATGATGAAATATTTGCTAATCTGAAAATTGAAAAAGCTTTAAACAAACACAAACAAGCTAAACAGATGAGGGAATTATTTTTAGTAACTAATGAACTTACCTATGACTATGCTTACAGAAATAATCTAACTTGCAAATTAAGAGTTGAGGAAAAGACTTTCTTAAACCTTGTTGAGGAGAGGCGAGCGATTTATAAACGAAATGAGATGGTCAAACAGACCAAATCCAAGTTTTGGCAGAAGGAGGATGAAAAGTTTAATGGCAAATCTTTTGATAATGTTGCAATTCACATAGACAAACCAATTAGTGGCAAGCTTTGCATTAGAAGAGATAACACACTTTTTGATAATTATTTTGTGGGAGCTAGCAATTGTGAAGACACTTATCAGATCATGGGGGGTTGGGGATTCAAAGGTGGCAAAGACCCAATTTTTCCTGGAATTTATTTTGTCTGTGGAGACAAAGCCTATTATAACCTCCCAGACCATTGGTATGGGACGTGTTTTGTTGGTCTTGTGTTTCCAAAGATTTTTCACGTTGACAGAAATGCAGAAGGTTCATTTGAAATCTATAATCATGTAAACAGATACAAAAGAGAAAGTTTCTCAGAAATTTTGGGAGACATTTTTGAGGCAGTGATACCTTTAGTAGGTATTACCCTGAATGCAGGTAGAATCAGAAAACTGTCCACAATAGTTGATAGATTGTCAACTGACACAGCTGGTGGTTTCCAATTAGTAGATACCGAGGTCATTGCAATTAGATCAATGGTGATGCAAAACCGTCTTGCCCTAGACATACTTCTAGCAAAAGAGGGAGGAGTCTGTGGCATTTTGCATGTCCAGCATTGCTGTACATATATCCTAGACGAAAGTAGAAACATTGAAATGTACATTAAGAACATCACAGAGATGCATTCGGAAATAGTTCCATTAGAAGAAGATGATTTTTCAGAACGTCTTTCCAAAAGATTTCAGGCTATTAAAACCTGGTTTCAAGAAATTGGTGGTTCAGTTCTTGGCAAGATTCTAACACCTTTGTTTGTAATAATTTTTGTGATAGTTTTGATTAAGATCAGTTGCATGTTACAAAAGAGAAAGAGGTACATGAAAGAAAAGAGAAGAATTTACAAAATCAGAAAGAAACAAGAGAGAGAGATAGAGCTGGAGGAGTTTTGTAGAGCTCAATATGATAGTTGTAAAGACACAGCTGAAACAAGTCTTTAGAAATACTAACACAGTGAAATCAAATCATGTTCATTCTAGATAAAATTTGCTAAATTGTGGGTGTGGTGTGGTGATTTGGAAATCACCAGATGAGGGAGTTGATGGAGCGAGTTTCAGAAATGCATTCATTTCAGCTCGTGAAGTTACACTTCCATAAATAATTAATAATATTAATAATGATGTGTGTTGTGTGTTTATTAATTCAACCTAGATTAAAGTTACATACACGAACACACGGGATTAACATTATGTGCTTCATGTTGCAGCAAGTACGTTTTTGAAAAATAATTAACTAACCTTGTTTGTTTGTCTGTTTGTCTTATTAATTGCGGCTATTTAATTAATGGCATGTGCCTATTTTATATATGCTTTTGTCTACGAGGTGTCTCTTATTTTATACAGGTATGCGGAGAATCCTGCTGGACTAAATGAAGAATGGTAGATACAAATGCTGCTTTATTTGTTTGCTTCTGCTAGGTAATATAGACTAAATGGATTAATCATTAGCAATGATGGGTGGGTAACAGAACGAATTTCATTTCTTGCATTAATTATTCTTTTATGTTTGTTTATATACTAGTTAACGTGAAAGCGTTTTTGAGGCCAAGTGTATTCGTGATTGAGAAAAATTCTGCTCGGAGAAAAGCAAGAGTCCAAATGTGGTCGAATCTCCTGCCAAAGTAATTGACGTGATGAAAAATGAAACGTGATGAGCTGACTGTTCTTTAGTCAAGCAAGGCCAAGGCCAGGAACCGGCAGAGGAGTATGACAAACTGAGGAAGCTATGAACTCTGTTATTATAATGTTGCAAACTGGAGGAAGCCTCGTAATTCGAAAAGCAAAGGACAATGGACTCTAAGAAAGAGACGGAACTAAGGTTCAGAAAATGCAATGACATGATGGACTGTCACTTGACAGCCAATCAGACTTCGACTTGAGCAGAAAAATATAAGTTTTCATAGATTAGTTTAGTGTAGAAAGGTATAAAAACTCTTCCCCCGGGGAAGAGGCTGCTGCTTCTTGCTGACCTTTAGATGGGAGTGTCGTGCTGTTGGACTTCTCTTGGAGCACGTAAGAGACTCTTTAGGTCCTAAAGATTTTTACCCTTTATCCTTTCATATAGCAAGAGTAGTCAGGAACTTAGAATTTTAATGATGCCAAAATACTATTTTCTATTTGAATTATGCTTTTAAATTTTACTTGAAACCGTCATTACTTTTTATAAAGATTTTAATAAAATTGCTTAATAAAAGATCCTAATGCACTTTCTAAATATTAATTAATAAAACATTCTTTGAGAATCAAGCTGGCCTTGTTTTTTCATGAGTTTAGGTTACTAATAGCAGATTTTATCGCCACAGTGGCTTAATTAATCATAGGGTTTGTTAAGGTTTGATGAATTCGTTTTTACTGCAGTTGTATATAAATGTATACATTTTGTGAATAGGTTAATTAAGTCACATGATTCAGTTGGTCAAAATATGTCATGTTAGTTTATGGGCTTACGAATAAATTTAGGTGAGTAATGTAAAGTTGGGTAGTGTAGTTTATGATATATTTCCTATAGGCTGCTGGATCACTGTCACTCTCACTCTGCTGTCTCTCACTCTGCTGTCACTCTCACTCTTCTGTCACTCTCACTCTGCTGTCTCTCACTCTGCTGTTTCTCACTCTGCTGTCTCTCACTCTGCTGTCACTCTCACTCTGCTGCCACTCTCACTCTGCTGTCACTCTCACTCTGCTGTCTCTCACTCTGCTGTCACTCTAACTCTGCTGTCGCTCTCACTCTGCTGTCTCTCTCCCTGAGATATACAGCGATGTCTCACACTCACACACTTTTCTTTCCCTCGCACACACAGACTCCCTCAGGCATACACAGCTGCCTCTCTCCGTTACCCATACACAAACGGAGGCTGCTGTCTCTCTCCCTGACACACACTGTTCCTATTGTGAAGCGCTCTGACACCTTCGGGTAAAGTCCGCTATAACAACGCATAAAATAAATACATTAGATAAATAAATGCTGCTGTATCTCCCTCAGACAGACACACCTGCCTCACGCACACTGCTGTCTCCCACGGTCTGTGGCTGCACCGGGCACGGACTGCCAGTCATGTGACCTGCTGGATGTGGCGCTGAGTCACACGGGCAAACCCTCCAGGACGGCGGCACCCGGGGTCAGACTGGGACAGTAAATAGACCCGGCACCCAAATAAACGTGGACCATGCAAGTGTTACAATACACGTTCCTAATGGAGAATTAAAAAGTTTTAAAAAATGCATATGAAATGCAATGACGGTAGCGAGTGGCCATGCAGCACTTTGCAGCTGCTTCCTACTTAAACTAGCGAGACCTAACAAGGCAGCGTGACAAAGCCTCAGATAAGAAACTTCGTCACGACGGCCGTAATGCAGGCTACCATGTCCGGAGGGGCCGTTCCAAAAGCAGACAGGGAGGCAACAGAAAACCCTCCTTTCTAATGGGAAGCCAGCGCTTACCATGAACGCTGATGCTACCCAATAGAAAGGAGGGGCGGGGCTTAGGCTCCCTTTTTGTTTACAAGATCTCTCCCAGGGCGGGGCAGCTTTGCTGCCACACCCACGCGAGACCTAAAAACAAAAAACTGGGCTAAAGGGAATTCCTTGTCTGCAGATTTACTCAGTGTGAGCAAGGAAAATGCAGTTAATCAATGTGAAGTTAACCAGTGCCATAAGTAGGCTGCCCCACTGCCCCATGCTGTATACTGTAGTGGATGGAAGCAAAATGTGAATGACAGCTGATCAATGGATGAGGAAAGTTGGCTGAAAGCTCCTTTACCTAAATATATTACACATATATTTTTTGTAAAATAAAAAGGTCTTGGCTAACGGAAGACCTAAACATGTTCTTACAGGTTTTGTTCTGAGGCCAGGCCCTGTACCCAACTTCCCATCTGTGGCCAAGACCCCATGGCTGGCCAACTCCAATGGTCTTACAGCGCACAATGCCCCATTCTTTTTTCCCCTGAGCACAGCAGTACTACTGTGAAATTACATTGCACAGGGCCGCATTGAGTGTCACAGTAGTATCTAGAACTACAAATCTCTATAATTTGACACCAGGGACTGTCCTGCAGGGAAACCCTACAATGGCCAGTGGCTCAGGGTACCCCTGCCCTACCACCTAATTCCTTTTTTTTTAAGCCACGCCCCCCTACCACCTAATTCCTTAATTTTGTTTTTGACAGCATAGAGCCCGAGTCATAAAATGCCAGCCACAACTTTCTTTTTATATTGCGGACAACCAATCAGATTGCATATTTTGAGCTCGCAGTAGTAGTGAGTCACTAGATATCTGTACATGTTTTACCTTAATATCTCCAAAATTACTGAACCGATTTAAACAAAATCACAAAAGTACACTCTCGGGATCAAGATCTAGCTCTCTGCCAAATATGGTGTAATTCTGTTCAGCAGTTTTTGCTATACTGCTGTTCAAATTTCCTATGAGAATTTGCATGGGGAGAGCTTGTTTTGGGACAGCGGCTTTTTCTCAGCCCCGATTGACAAATTACCCCGAAAATTTCTGGCAAGGAGCTGAGGCAGGAGAACCTTTTTGGGAAAGTTTTATGAAGGTTTGTGAAATGGTGCCAAAGTTATCAAACTCAAAAATACATTACTTTTGGAAACACGGTACTCACTATAACTATACCCTAATAGGTTGCCCCGCTCATTTTACCTTTTTACCTGTGGCCAAATGGGCCCCCCAACCCCACTTCTAGAGATGCCACTGCCTTTAGGATTTTTTCCGGGGGGTGTGTGGGGGGGGGGTTGGGAGGGAAGACTACCAGCTGTAAGCGAGTAGGAAATTAAGGGCCAGATGTACGATGTGCAAAATAGCACCTTGCATGTCTGGGACTGCTTTTAAATAAAACAGTTTTTATTTTTAAATGCAGACCATTTTCCTTAAAGGAAAAGGGGATGCATTAAAAAAAAAATAAATGAAACGTTTTCGTTTAATTTTTTAAGGGCATGTAGTGGTCCCTGGACCACTGCCTGCCCATAAAAAATATTTTTAGAGACAGTCCCAAAGTGAAATGGGTCCCCTGGGGACCCCTTCCAAATTGCGACCGCATTACCACCCTCTTGAAGAGGGTAGTAATTTGTGAGTGTTTTGCGAGCGCAATTGCAGTCACAAAACATTCTTACATTGATTTGCAGACGCAATTAGGAAGGGAATGCCCCTTTCCTAATTGCAACTCGCAATTCCTAAACAGCGAGTCGCAAATAAATTGCGACTTGCTATTTGGGAATTTTACATGGCCCTGTAAGTTTTTGCATGCGCAAACGGGTCGCAAACCCGTTTGCACATGCAAAAAAACTTCGTACATCTGGCCCAAAGTGCAGTTTTCCCACTGCCTGGTCGCCTAGAACGAGATAGTTAAGTGCGCTCCTACAGCACACATACGTCTTCTGTTCCAGCTCCTATCGCCCTTTGTTTCAGTCAAGAGAATCGTAATTACTCCTATGGGTTTTGATTTTCATCCCCCTCCCTCTCCGACGTTTGATTGAAACCAGTCATTTTGGTTGTTGGAAGAACCTAAGCCCCTCTGCAGTGTTTACTGATAAACGGCCTCTGTAAAAGCCATTTGCTCTAACCAGCCATCCATGTATTACAGATAGTACACAGTATTCCTTCCTTCTCGCTTTTTTCTCCTTTTCAAGACAAATCAGCACCGTTTTTAGTTTGATTAAAGTCTGCGCTATGCACTGTTGGATTCATGCAATGACTTCATCGCCAGCATGTATTCCCAGAGCAAGGTTGCATTCCTCCGGACTAAAGATGTGTTTTATTTGATTTGTTTTTAATAACTGTGGCGCTGTAATTTCATTTTCGAGCTGAATATGTTTGCATATTTTATTTTCTCTTTACATTCCCCGAGCCCGTCCCGCATTCAGGCCTGGTTAGAGGCAAACCTTTATTTTCCCTGGGAGTGGCACTGGCAGTGTGCCACCGGCCACCGATCAGGCAGTGTCAGAGCACGTCGCACGCGCGATGAGGCCTAATTAGGCCTTCAGGATTTGCCAAGCGTGCCCTGCGTGGTCATACTTCGCCCCAGGGCACGGCAGTACTCAGTGCGGTTGCGCACGAGATGCAGTTTTCTTTGGGGGAGGGTGATTGTGCAGAGAAGTAATGCAGGCCCTGAGGCAGAGGGGTGGGGCATCCTCCAGGGGGGACCCCTGTACAAGGTATATGAATAGCTGAGAAATGTGGGAGTCTCAGGAGACCCTCGCCACATTCTGTGGGGTGTCAGGCAGCAACGCTCTTTTACATTAAGCCATGGTGATTGTGGGAACTTTTTTCAATTCGGAGTCTGGTGGCTCAGGAATTCTGAAATGAAGGCTTCTCAACTTTACTGGTTTCCATTACATTTTTTTGTGGATTACATATATTTTTTGAATTCCCACTTTTCAACAGATTGCAGAGAACTTATTCTTTCATTGTAGGGGGGCGCTAGGTGGCGCACTTGCGGTATGGCCGCCATGCTGTGAGGCTCCCGCAGTCCGGAATGAAATCCGTCATTTATCCTGAGTAACTGGCTGTTTTGCTTAAATCCTGCTCGATCCCGTTATAGATGAAGAGGTGCTGAGGGTTATGATATGCGATATACCCCCCCCACTAAGCCTACAAGTCCGGCTAGAGTGGCTGCAGTGTTCCGGCAGCCGGAGGTGGCAGCGGACGTGGTTCCCAGAGGCGGCTGCAGATCCTACGAGAGCCCCAGGGACCCCACGTGTCTAACTGGGCCGCACCAACGTCTTCATCCGCGCCTCTAGAACGAGATATGAGGTGAGTGCAGAGATGTCCCGCTTCGTCCAGAAGCTACACCTGTGAGGCAAACCCATTGCCTGGCCCAAACAAAGACAAAATTTGCCGGTGCTCGGCTGCGAGGAACACTTGGAACACTTGGAGGGCTGTCTGCCATAGCTCCACGCGCAACATGGCGGCGGCCATGTCCTACCACTGTTAGTGCCAAGCGGGAGAAATACTCTGTGCCTGATCGGGCGGTTCTGTGCTGGCGGACCCCCAGCCAACAAGCCCCGATGCCCCATTGTATCGGGGGGACATTGCTTTATTTGAACCCGTCATCAGGGGCCTGCCACGCGTATTGCTTCATATCGCTTCTGGAATATCCTCATCGCATCTATCTAACACGACTCGGAAGGGCCACTACTGTAGACTGCTTGCTGGTGTATTGGACTTAATCGTACTACGACATACCTCGGCATGGGGAAGCCGGACACCCGCCAGCTGCGGCTCACTTTCGAATCCAAAAAAGGCCCTAAGCCAGGCTCTGCGATGCAAGATGGAGGCGACCAAGAGGAGACGGGCGGTAGTGTGCTGCTGCCAAATGCAGATATGCAGACTATACTTGCAGGCTTCGCCACAATTGTGGATAAGGTGGACACGCTGACTAGCCGAATTGACACCATTGCTGGCAGGCTGGACACGCACGACACCAGACTGAAGGAGGCTGAGCAGCGTATCTCTGATACGAAGGATGTCACAGTCCAACTGCGCAGTGCCATCACCCAAATGGAAAATCTAATGCGAGTTATTAATGCTAAGAATGAGGATATTGAAGCCCGTAGCCGGCGCAATAACATTTGCATACTGGGAATTCCGGAAAGTACGAACACTGGCAAAATGGAGCAATATGTTGAGTGCCTAATTAAAGCAGTCATCGAGGAGGGAACGCTTTCCCCTCAATTTATAGTGGAGAGGGCTCACCGTTCCTTGGGCCCGAGGCCCCGGCCCGGCACCACTCCTAGGCCCATCATAGCCCGTCTCCTTAATTATCGAGATAGAGATACTGTCCTGAGGCTGGCCAGAGAAAAGAAACAGCTCTCCTTTGAAGGTGTATCCTTTACCGTCTTCCTTGACTTCACTCTGAAAGTGCAGGAAGAAACAAAAAAGTTCCACGGGGTCAAACAGAAACTCAGGCAAGCATAAGTGTACTATGCGCTCCTCTATCCGGCGAGGCTTCGCACAACGCACCAGGAGAGACAGATCATTCATACAAGCCCGCAATCTGCGGAAAAATTCCTAAAGACGCTACGGCGACGTAACCCTCAAGAAGAGAACCGAGGAGCGGGGGAAGAGGCGCCACTTTATGACGTTGAATGACTCACTAGGTCATATTGTTTGCAATGGATCCGAAAGGGGGGTAGTATTTGACTAGAGTAGGCTTATCCTTATTATGTATCTTTTGGTTTGTGTTATTTAGATGGGTGCCCACTTTCGGGTGCCCAGGCTCCTGTCCTGGATTGTTGAAGTCTTCCCCTATTTGACTGCACTGAGAAATTTGTATTACGCATTGAAGTGCTGTATTTCCGGACACCCCTGTCTTTTTCCCTGGAGGCTGGCATTTGTGTCGGTCCCCAGGACAGAGATAGGGTAATAGTGTGCCACCTGGGACACAGAGTCCCCATGGGTGAACCCCTTATGCAAACTTCATTGTTGTTTTGTGGGCAGGGAGGGGGGTGGGTTGTAGTACTGCTGACATGTTTGGGATGTTTCAGTGGGAGGGGGAGGGGGGTTGATGCTTGGTTTGTGCAAGACTAACGTGACTGTGTGTTGTGTGAGGAAGAAGTGTGCATATTTACCGGTAATAGAGGCTAATGATTAGGGCAAGATTGCAGGGTGGAGATTGTTCCTCCCTTCCAGAATACATGTGTGTTATATGTAGATATGGCAAACCCTGGCATAGATCCAAAGCTACGAATCCTAATATGGAATGTCAGAGGGCTCCGGGATGCTAGAAAGAATAGGCGCATACTGGCATAGGCAGATAGACATCAGATACAGGTCATACTGTTACAGGAGACACATTTGCATCCTCATTCTCGCTCCACATTTGCAAGCAAGTGGGCTGCAGTCCGACTCTTCTCTTCCTACTCCTCTTATGCCAGAGGGACGGCAATACTGATCAAAAAAGGTGTACCATTTGCTCCCTTAGGACAGGCCTTGGATGCCTCTGGGCGATACGTCATCCTGTGGGGTAGATTGGGGCATGAAACCATCACTATAGTAAACTGTTACGGCCCATATGTGGATACACCAGAGTTTTACACTGTACTATGGGGCAAGATACTCGATGCAGGGACTTCCCACATTGTTTGGGGGGGACTTCAACGTGACTCTAGATCCTACACTAGATAGGGCTGATGGGAAAGCCAACTATAACGGGAAAGCGAGAGAGGCGCTCCAGGGCATTATTGAGGAGGGGGGTCTGGTGGATGGTTGGAGGTATCTATACCCTGGGCGTCGTGAAGGCACACATTACACGTCATACACAGGCACCTGGGCACGCTTAGATTATTGTCTGTTGTCTAATGGGTTGTCGACCGGGCTAGTAGGAGCGACACATCTAGCTCGTACCTATTCTGATCACTGTCCGGTACTGGTCACACTGCAGATTCCGGGGTATGAAAAACCACAGCGGACGTGGCGCCTTCAGCCCACAACCTTACTGGACGCTGTTTTCCGAGAGGAGCTTAGACAGGAAATTGAGGATTTCTTCCCCCGCAATAAAGACTCGGTGGACAGTGTAGAGGTAATATGGGAGGCCTTTAAAGCCACGATTCGGGGTTGCTGCATAGCCAAGAGTTGTGGGGTCTTGCGATATATACAGAGAACATTAAAAAGACTGGAAGATGAGCTAAGACTACTGGAACATGACATGCAACATGGGGAGGTGGGGCAGGCACAGAGTGAGTTTAGGGCGAAGCTATCGGAATATGAGCAGAGGCTGAGCGAGAGGTCAAGTTCCGGAGCCGCTACTGGGTGGCGCGTAGATATGGAGAGGGGGAGAGACCTGGAAAGGTCCTCTCTATGATTACGGGCAATCAGCGGGGTGACGCGAGTATATTGGAAATTGCAGGCCCAACGGGAGAGAAATGTAGGACCAGCGCTGAGATACTTGACGCATTCACTGTGCATTATAAAAAACTATATACCACCTGTGCTCCGGGCATCGCAGACCTTCAAGATTTCGTGGGGGAGTTAGCATTATGTTGGCTTAGTGACGTACACAGACAGTTTTTAGAAGCCCCCCTGGAGCTTGACGAGATACGTGAAGCCATAATGTCCCTACAGAGTGGTAAGGCACCAGGGCTAGATGGGCTTCCAGCCGAATTCTACAAGTGCTACATAGATATTATGGCCCCGGTCCTGCGTGAAGTATTTGCGGAATCGCTGGAAGCAGGGATACTCCCCCATCCATGAGAGAAGTAGTGATCACTTCTTTACTGAAGCCCAGGAAGGATCCTGAGGTTTGCGATATCTACCGCCCCCTATCGCTGATGAATTATGACGCCAAGATATTGGCCAAGGTGTTAGCGACCAGATTGTCGTTACTGATGACTAAGATCATTCTCCCTGATCAATCAGGTTTTGTCCCGGGTAGAGCCACCACCCATAACCTGCGCACACTCTTTTCTCTTATCCAAACAATAGCTCCGGAGCTGCCCGTTGCGGCAGTGTTCCTCGATGCCTAAGGCTTTCGACTCGGTGGAATGGAGCTTCCTCTTCGCAGTGCTGCAAAAAATGGGCTTTCCCTCCATTTATTTGGCCTGGTTACAATTATTATACACCCAGTCCACTGCTAAAGTCCTCATTAATGGCCATCTCTCCTCCTCCATAGCTCTTACTAGGGGCGCTCGCCAGGGGTGCCCGTTGTCCCCACTTCTATTTGCGATTGTGGTGGAACCCTTGGCCTGTAGAATTCGCCAATTGCATCATGCGAGTGCCTTTCAGTGCTTTCAGCGCCAGATATCGATTTCGCTTTATGCGGATGATATCACCCTCTATGTTAAAGACCCACAACAGCACTTGAATGCCTTATTGCGTGAATTCTTAGTGTTCGGTAGGTTGTCTGGGATCACCATTAATTGGGGTAAGTCCCTCTTCTTTCCGCTTACCGCGGCCGTAGGGGAGTTCCCCCTGGATTTTCCCTTGGAATGGTGCCATTCGGACCTGAAGTACTTGGGGATCCAGATATCCAGAGATCGGGAGGAAACCCTGAGGTTAAATTATGGTACTGCAGTTACAAGGCTTGAGGCCACGATATCTCGCTGGATATCCATGCCCCTTTCGAGGGCTGGCAGAGCTTCGCTCATTAAAATGGTCATACTGCCTCGTTTTTTGTACCTCTTCCTCAATGTCCCCTACTATCCGGGAGCCTGCTTCTTTAAGACACTACGTTCAGAGCTAATTCAACTGGTCTGGGGTGGGAGACAACCGCGCCTGAGATGGGAGGTTATGACACAGCCCTATGATAAAGGAGGGTTCGACATACCAGATTTTGAGGTATACTATCTGAGCGCTAAGGCACACTATGCCTATCATTGGATGGTCCCTACCCCGTTCATGCCCCAGTTAGAGCGGAGGATTGGATCTCCCATCCCTATCCCCTGAATGGTATATTGCAAGGTACTGTAAAATTACTGGAGACGCCCCCACCACAGTCTCGTGCGGGTTGGATGCCTGGAAGCGCATTGCCCATATCGTACAAGCCCCAATGATATACGCCCCGCGTATGCCACTCACATTCCATCCTAAACTAGATCTCCTACGCGAAAGAGGGTTTCAGAACATGTGCAAGCGCATACAGATTCACACATGGGGGGAACTGTTCATAACCGGGGAGTTTTGTTCAAAGGAACTTTTTTTCAAAAATACCACTTATGCGCCGCTTGATTTGTTTTACTATGTGAGGCTACGCCAGGGCATGCAAGATATTTTACCAGAATTCCCCCAAGAGCCAGAGAGTTTAGCACCATTAAACGTCATGTTACATTCCACTGAAGGCACACACCTAGTGTCAATACTATGCAATAGCGTTAGGACACAACGTCCAGCTGTGAGCTGTCCAGCCAGGCGGCGATGGGATGCGGATATAGGTGAGGACATTACAGATGAGCAATGGAAGTACTGCTGTGAATTAACACACGATGTCACGTCCAGTTGTAGATTTAAGGTCATCCATTACAAATTTTTACAGAGGGTCTATTATACACCTGAAAGGAAATTTAGGTTTCAACTCTCAGACAATGACAGATGTGAGAGGTGACGGTGCCCTGGAGCGGGCTTCTACCATCTGGCCTGGGAGTGTGCCGCGGTGGCACAATACTGGACTCAAATACACTCAGCACTGGTGGAAATGATAGGTATTTCTTTTGCCAAAGATCCGTTGATCATGCTACTGGGCTATACAATGCGGATTCCTAAGGGGGTAAGGAAGTTTCTGAATGTAGCCCTGTTACTGGCAAAGAGAAGGCTTGCCTGTAGGTGGGGTCGTGGGAGGGCCCCCAAGTTTAAGGAATGGCTGCAGGACATCACCTATTGTCAAAAACAGAATGCTATATATGCAGAAATGCAGCCGGTCCAATCCAGACCTACGGACATTTGGGGACCACTGCAGGCCTATCTTCTGGGGGCTGTCCCGGATACCCATGAGCAATCGACAGGGCAGGAATAGACGCTTGAGGGGTGTGGGCCCTAGCTCGGATCCCTATGCTGGCCACATGGTGCGGGATGTTCATAAGTACATAATCTGAGTTATGGAGGAATTGATGATGCTGTATTGTATATGACCATGTATGTTGCCTAGATATCTATTGCCGTTTGAGTCCTTGATGTAATTGAAGACACATGTTATTGCTTGAATAGTATACGATGAGCTCTGTTTCGAATGAGGCACACGAGAATGGTATAGTATATGTATGTACTTGCACCTGAACCAAATCAGAAATAAAGTTTACAAAACAAAACAAAAAAAAAACTATTCTTTCATTGTAGGAGGAATTGTGCTTCGTGTAATGGTCAGGGGTATTGGGAGGGCCAACGGGGCTGTGGGATTACCTAGGGATATCGGGGCAAGGACACATCCACTACATATCGGAACAAGGACACATCCACTACATCACATTAGCTGATTGTTTGCTCCTGGTCTGTACACAACCTCAAAGTTGTAATGTTGAACTTGCACAGCCCACCGTGGGCCACTCCTTGCTGACCCTCCAAACAAGGGCACCAGTGGTTTGTGGTCGTTTACCACCTTGAATTTGTGTCCACACAGATATATATCGAAATGTTGACAGGCCACCGAATGGCCAACGCCTCCCTTTCAATCTGAGCATATTGCATTTCCACCACCGTGAGGGCTCGGTTGGCGTATGCAATCGGCACCTACTCCTCACTCTGGTCTTTTTGCAGGAGCACTGCCCCCAGCTGGCGTCGACTACCAACTCCGTCAGTTTTCCTGGTTCGAAATATGTCACTGTCACACCTTGCAACAGTGTTCCCTTGATCTCCATTAATGCCTGGGCTTCTGCACTGGACAACAGCCACTTTACGTCTTTTTTCGTGAGTGCTCTTAACGGCTCCAACATCGTGGCCAAATGAGATACCAACCAGCCACAGTATTTCGCCATCCCTAAAAAGCTCCTCACCTCCATCTGATTCTGGGGTGTCGCTGCTGCCCGGATTGCTTCTACCATGGCGGGATCCACTTGCCATCCATGTGTTGAGAATTTGTAACCAAAGAACTCAACTTCGTTTGTGTAAAATGTGCATTTCTCTTTGTGCACCATCAGGCCTTGATTCACAAGGTCTGTAGCTCTCAGACGTATGTGATGTTCTTCCAGGGACTTAGAGAAAATTAGCACATTGTTGCTGACATTTATTTCACCAACCAGGCCGGACAGAGCTTCCCTGATGACATCCTGGAAAACCTCTGCTGCCGACGACACCCCAAAACTGAGACGTTTGAACCTTCTTATCCCTACATGGATGGAAAACGTGGTTATGTATCAACTTTTCTCATCCAGAAGTAGTTGGTGAAAGCCGGAATTTAAGTCCACTTTAGAGAACCATTTAGCACCACTGATATCGGTCACAATTTCATCAATGGTGGGTGTGATGTGTCTATCCCTTTTGATTGCTTTATTCGACAACCGCATATCCACACATAGACAAATGGCTCCCGGCTGCTTTGGTTATGGCACAATTACAATCGGGGATACCCATGAAGTAAGGCCAGATACCTTTTCAATCATGCCAGCGTTTTCCAAACGGTCCAATTCAGCCTCTACTAGAGGTCTCAAGTGAAATGGCTCTCTTTGATGTCTTAGTGCCATTGGTTTGATTGTTTTGTCCATAAGGAGTTTGACTTTCACACCTTTTAGACAGCCCAAACCTCTGAACAATTCCGGAAATTCCGCCATTATTCCTTCAGCTTGGGACTGGTGGATCTGTCTTGCAAACATCACCAATCCCAGATCTTCTGCCGAGTAACAGCCCAGCAAGGTCCTGATAGAGCGTCATGATGTTCTGAAAATTGTTTGCTATGAAAGGCCTATTTGTTTCCTTGTGTTAGCTGTATTTTGTAGGCCCGAAATGTGCTTTCCCTGGTAAAGCTCCCTTTTGAAGGCAATCAGCGAAATTCATGTGAGTGCAAGGTTATTCTGTTCTCATGCTTCTGTTGGAGGTGCAAGGACACTGTTCTTGTTAGTTAGACTGACGCCTTTTCTTTTAGGAGTTAGGTATGGAGGAGACCTGCAACAAAGTAGCCTGGAATGCCGATAATTGGAAGAAGCCTGAGACCCAAGGACACACCAACTGTTGCTGGACTGAGAAGAAGTTTCGGTGGAAAGTTACCTACGAGATGTGCCTGGACAGAGGAGGTGTTTCAGGGGAGTGTTTAGTTAAGTGTTCAATTTGTATTAGGGACAGTGCCCAAGGGATGAGTGAGCAGAGAGCTGTGAGGAGGGTAATTGAAGGGATTGATTCTTTGAAGGAAGACTTAGCTTTGACTACTAACTTTTGCAATGTGAGTGTACTTCTTAGGAAGTCTTCATGAGCTGACACCTTTTTCTTGATCTTGCCTGGGAGATGCTAAGTAGGGATGCCACTTTATTGATAGTGTAGGGACAGATGTAATGGATTTCTTTTGCAGCCACTAATGAAGACTGATTTAGATGTTGGAGCTGTTGTTGCCTGTTTAGTATTTTTAGTTTCTCATTCTTTTTATGCTACATCGGATCAGACTGGTGTGTAGAATGAACTTTGTATTAGTGCCCATGTATTTCTTCAACCTCGTCATGAGGTGCTTGTATGTTCAATTATTTTTGGCTTTGTAATAAACCCCTGAATTTGAAGTCGCGGTCAGTGATATTTTCTGAATCTAAATTAGTTAGTTTATATTGTTTAATTTATAAAGGTAATAAAGATCCAGTCGACCGAGGATTCTTAGAGAGATTTAAAGATAAGAATCCGGCGCAATCAGTCCCTGCACTATCAAAGGTGGCATGGATTCTTGTGAACGCAGACGCGTTTTCGTGTGTAACTTTGACTTCTATCATCCCTCGGAGTGGAATGGGGGTGTCTTCTCCATAGGTGAAAATAAGTGAAGATGTCCTGAGAAGCGGGGGTTTCGGTATGGGTCGTTTATCACGTGCTGCGTCCAAAATGTTGACGATGCTCCGGTGTCTATGAGTGTCATAATGGTATTCTCCCTGATGCTGATTTGGCACATTGGTGGTGGCATCTTCTTCGTGTTTGCTCTTCCTGTGTATGATAAAACGAACACCTCATCTTCCCCATCATCTTCCGTGACGTTCATCCTGCAGCACTTGCTTTCTACTTCTTCCACCGCTTCTGCCGCATGTACCACTTGTTTGCTGAGACCCGACTTCTTCGGTCTGCTTCCACCCGCTGTGGGTCTGGTCGCACTCATGCATACTTTTGCAAAATGTCCGACTTTGTTGCACCACAGACACTGTTTGCCTTGTGCTGAACATCCCCTCGGAGGATGGCTCTCTAGCCCACATTTTCCACATTCTTTTCTTCCAGGTCTGCCGCTCCCTCTATCTCTTCCATGGCCTGCCCCTTTGCGGAGCATGTCAACCCTCTCTTCCTTGATGGCGCTTGGATATGCTGCGTGATGCCCTGTCGCTCTGTTCACCAGAGCGGACTCCATCTCCGGGCCCTGGCATCAGCCAACTCATGTGATCTCCCCAGCACCAGGATGTCGCCCAAGGAAAGTCCTGGCTGACGCAGAATCAACTTGCTAGATCCAATGACTTTCACCCCTGTATCAGCTGCGCTCTGATTTACAATTGTTTATTGATACCGGTGCAGGAGCTCGCTAATTTGCACATGTGCAAGAAAAACATATCAACTGACTCTTCCTCCTTCTGTCTAGCATACCTTAGTTTGAAGTGTTCAAAGTCTGCGTTGACTTGAGGGTCAAAATAGCGATCAAGCGCTCTTTTGTAGTCATTCATATCTCCTGTATTAGGTAAGTCCTGGAATAACTCATATAACTCATCACCACCCATGTGCAGCATGGTGGAGCATTTGAATGCGCCATCTGTTTCCCGCCCCACAATAAAATAGTTCTCCAACTTCCCAATCCATTTGCGCCAACGCAGCGCAGCCGTCACAGGTTCAGCCAGCTGATTAAATGGAAGTAATGAATTCAGCGATGTGCTCGTGCTCTTCGCTGCAGGCCCTTAGCCCCCTTCATCCACCTGCACCGACATCCTCCCTTAATCTCCGTGTTACTGGGGATCTATACTGGGTGTCTGTGCTCCCACGCTGACACTCTCCACTGTCTCTGCACTGCACCTTAGCAGCACTCTGGGTCTTCTCTTTGTCCTTCTTCCACCAGGCCACCAGCCTCATCCTTTGCCTCTGGATTGCCTATCATGCTCCCAGGGGGTGATTCACACCTGTCTGCAGCCCTCTTCACTCAAGCGCTCTTCTTGCAGCCAAACCCCACGTGGGTGCAGCATGCAACACGTGCTCTTCCTCTGCCGCGTGCCTCTGGCAGACGTTGCGGAGCCCAGGCCAATAAGATCCTCTGAGGGAGAAAGAGGTCACACAAGGGTGCCCAGCCTTGCGGCCTTCCGCTAGGTCCAGATCAGCTGGAGCTGACGGCCCTTGCCCCTGCGGACTGGCGGTCCAGCACAGAGCCTCCAGAACTGAACTGCGGTAGTGCGTGCCCGTGGCCATGCACAACCGGACCAAGCCATGGCCACCGCTAGTGCCTCACCGTCCACTGTGGATCTCTGTTCAGCCACGCAAACAGAAGCACGCCTCCAAACTGCGCAGCTCCTACTTCAATTATCTGTTGTCGCAGACTCTCCGGAATATCAAATCTCAAACCTCTTAGGATGACGCCTTCTTGAGTAACAGACAATTTGTCTTTAACATTTTAAACTTCTGGTATTCACTGTCACTGGTAAGAGGTCGAGTGGGCTGGTTCTAAGACTGATATGGAATAATGTCTTTCAGTTTCAACATCTCACTATCTTAAATCATGGCAGTGACAATTTGTTCCAACAAAATGGGAGTTGGTGTGCTTGATTTCAAGAAATGTATGTAGGCTTCAGCTGTCTTGGAAGGGACACCATGGCACTCTAGAGACACTCGTGAGAAGTAGTCAGCAGGGTTTTGATCTTTCCCTGGATGGTGTACGATTGTGTACTTGTATTCTTGTAATTGTAGACCTCAACTTTCAATGCGAGGAGGCATCTTGACCTTTGGATTGCCAAAGAAGGTCAACAATGCTTGATGATCTGTCACAAGCGTGAAAAGCTTTCCATTTGAGAATACTTGGAAATGTTGCCAAGCTCATACTACTGCTAAACTTTGCTTCTCTGGTTGTGAATAAGCACATTCAGTTTGGGGCAAACTTCTACTTGCATATACCACAATGCGTCTTAGAGCATTTACGTGACTGCTGTGCAAGGTTTGCACTTAACCCGACAGGGGCAGCATCAAAAACAACCTTTGTATAAAGCTTTGGATCAAAGTATACCATTTCAGTAGCATTCTCAATAGCTTGTTCGATCTTCTTGAAACTTTACTTGCATTCACCCGAAAGATGTACGTTGTTACAACGCATGCTTTTAGCACGCATGCTGTAACAACGCGGCTTTTATAACGCATTCTTTTACAACGCATAACAGAAAGAGGTGTTGGATAGTGAATATTTTAATTTACTATTCCAACACCAGTCCCCGTTGACACTAGGGAAGGTGTTGGATAATAAATTAAAAGTATTCCCTATCCTTGAGCGCCCCCCCAGAGTAATGCGTTGTAATAGAATGTGATTTAAAAACCGCGTTGTAATAGCACTGCGTGCTAAATGTTGCGTCTTAAACGACGTTCCCCTTACCCGACCAATGAAATACTGTTTTTCGTCAGGTCTCTCAACTGAGCACTTACAGCTGCAAAGTCTATTAACATGGAAACATCTTGTTGGGGATTGGCAGTGGACAATGCTTGAACTTTAGCTAGATCGGGTGTCATACCCCATCAGAAAAGATATGACCAAATCATTTTAGCTTTGTCTTATGGAACTCACATTTATCGACATTCAAAGTTAAACCGGCACCCGCAGGTAAACGACACGCTTGCATGAGAGCTTTATCGTGCTCCTTCTATGCAGCTCTGAAAACCAATATGTCATCACTATAATTAAAAGCATTCATGTCACGCAGTATGATACATATATTTACATTTGAGTTAGCTCTAAAGCTGATGACACACCGAAACGTACTCTTTTGCACGGGAAAAGAACAATATGTGTTGGAAAGTTTGTACTGTACCTGCAACTCTCCTTAAGTTCCAACTGATGATATAATTTATTCACATCAAGGTGAGAAAAGACGTTCACACCATTCAATTGGGTTATCATGTCGCTGATGTGCGGACCTGGATGTCGTTCTCGTTAAATTGCCTTGTTCGCTTGACACATTTCAACGCAGATGAGTACAGTTCCTTCGCTGTCCTTTATAGGCACTAACACTATGGGAGAAACCCATGGCGTTGAACTAGTGGAAAGTTCAATGATGTCATGTTTGAGCAATGATTCAAGTTTTATTTCAACAGCTTCTTGTAAATGAAATGCAGTTCTTCTGTGTCTTTTAGCAATAGAACCAATGTCCTCATTAATGTGTAATTGTGCTTTCATAGTCTTGAGTTTTCCCAACCTATGAAACAACAAAGGGGACTGACTTACTATTTCATGATGAGCATTCATGTTATAGATCACTGATATCAGTCCCATATCAACAGCTGTTCTGAAACTGAGAGAACAGCAACTGTTGATAATCAATTGCATAAATAACCAAGAAAAATTGAAGGGCAAATGAAGAACTGATCAACAACCCCCAAAAAGAGAGAAAACACAACCAAGGAAAATCAATTATTCACAACAAAGCATGTATTTTTGTATATTTTACCACATGTACATGAATATATCTATGCACAATGGATTAAAGGTTGTTCCAAAAAAGGTGGGAACAAAGTGACAAAAGCGCTCATGTGGAGTGAACATGTGAGGGATAAAGTAACTGTATACGTAAAAAGCGATAAAACATGGGATGCAGTACTACACCAGTCTGCAAACTGACTGCCCAAAACAAAATAAAAGATCCTCATCAAGGTGGAGTTCTAGAAGTTTCTTAGAAGCTAAAGGGGGATTATTGTTTTGATGCAGACAATGGATACTGTCAACGTTTTGACCCAGTTATTAGTGCTAGCTTGAAATCATCTCAGAGTGTCTTCATCAGGACGTGAGGGAGCGGCAACCTGTGTGGTAAGGACAGGGTGTGTTTAAATAAATAAAATATAGCTGCTGTGTTTTCTCTAAGCAGTGGGGGTTTCATGCAGGAAATCACCTGCTCATCTTTAGGGTGTTCTAAATTATATTAATTGCACTAATCAATGAGGGTCCCACAAGGGTGACCTAACAGAAAAGTGACTAAATGAGTAGGAACTCATCAGAAACAATAATTCAATATTGTGCCCTTGATATAAGCCCTTCAAAACACTGAATGTAAGGGAATGGGGTTTTGAGTCAATAATGGGAAAGCTAGAAGACAGTATCACATGATGGATTCAAAATGAATACTCATTCATTACAAAATGTATTATTTGCCCTAGAGTGACTTATCTAATGGAGGACAAATTAATTCTTCCCTAATACTTTTAGGGAACTATCTGTCGAAAACAAATAATGCAAAAAGAACTATTGATGGACAGAATGCCGAACAATGTCATGCATTCACTACAGTACAGAGATCTGGGCCTAAATCCATTGTTTTTTTGCTCACCATGCCATTCCAGTTTGGACCCAGTCATATGCAAACCATTCTTGGCCCTGCGCCCTATGGGAACAATCCAGCCAAAACTGCCAGGTCAGGTCCTCCCTGGACTGGAAATAAGCATCCTAGGACTGGTTTCGGGGTTTCACCCCTCTTCAGCCAGGATAGCTTGATTCCAGTGGCATGGAGAGCACGGGACCCATGTCTGAGCATACCCGTCCTACTCGGGGTGACAAATGCAAAAATAACTATTTATGGACAGAATGCAGAACAATGTCATGCATTCACCACAGTACAGAGATCTGGGCCTAAATCCATAGTTTTTTTGCTCACCATGCCATTCCAGTTTGGACCCAGCCATATGCAAATACGTCTTGACCCTGCGCCCTATGGGAACAGTCCAGCCCGAACTGCCAGGCCAGGTCCACCCTGGACTGGAAACAAGCATCCTAGGACCAGTTTCGGGGTTTCACCCCTCTTAAGCCAGGATATCTTGATTCCAGTGGCATGGAGAGCACGGGACCCACCTCTGAGCATACCCGTCCCACTCGGAGTGACAAATGCAAAAAGAACTATTGATGGACAGAATGCTGATGGATTAAACCCAGATCAGTTGACAGGGGGTGAGTGTTTGATTTGCTCAAACGCTCCGTCCATCATCCCCTTTGGTATTGCTTTGTTCGCCCTAAGTTGGCAGGGTATGCCCAGACGTGGGTCGTTTGCTCACTTTGCCAGTGGATTCAAGATAGCCTGGCTGATGAGGCTTATAAACCCAAAACCGGTCCCAGAATGCTTGTTTCCATCCAGGGAAGACATGGCTTGGCAGTTCGGGCTGGACTCTTCCCATGATGCACAGGGTCAGACTGATTTGCATATGGCCATGTCTGAACTGAGGTGGTGGAGTGAGCTAAAGAATGATGATGGATTAAACCCAGATCAGTTGACTGAGAGTGAGCGTTTGATTTGTTCAAACACTCCATCCATCATCCCCTTTGGGAATACAAATAATGGCAGATAAGACTACATGGAATTGCAGTTATTGTGGATTTAAAATGAAGATAAGTTGGCTAGGGAAACCCGTGAGAATGCTTACTGCTGCCCAGGCCTGTATAATGCTTCAAGTGCGAGAGACCAGACTCCAGCCGTCCGCCAGGAGATAAGGAAATCCACTCTTGCTGGGTGAGCGTGCACACTCACGCGTAAAACCTACTCCTAACATGGACATCAGGAGTGTGGGTGGTCTATACCTGATTGGCATCCGATGTCCACAGGGATTAGAACGCACATTGGCGCTGCTCATAGAAACTTGTACGTGTTTGACATTCATATTGGAGTGCACATCAGCGCTAATTGCATGTACTGCGCTGCTTCCAGGTTTGAAGTAAATAGAACACAATAAAGGGCTAATATTTGCAAAGAGCTGCATCGTGAACAAAGCAAAATTAAGGTTTTATCCAAATGATCAAATAATCTCTGCATTTGCTTAAAACGTTCATATTAAGGTGCAAATCGCTGCTAATTATATGAACAGTGACGCTTTTCAACATTCAAGTGTTAAATCCCTAAGCAAGTTCTGCAATTAATACAATACAATATAGGGCTTCTATTTCCAAAAGATTACACAGGAGTTCATATTGAACACATCAAACTGAAGTCTCATTCATAAGATAAATACATTGTTGTAGTGGCATTACACAGCGGTGGGCATACAACATATCAGTCAATTACAAACGAGGTCTGCAAGGTTCCATAAATTAAACAGTGTATCAGGAATCGCATCGACCTAAGCACATAATCTTACATAGTACCACTGCTACTTCGTGAATCCAAAATGAAATGGATACAAAGACGTATGTACTCAATTGATTCGCTATAAAGATACGTCAGTGTGATAAAAAAATATTCAGTACATGCAGACAAGACATTCTCTCTGTGTCCTAGGGCAATGTACATCCAACACAATCTGTTTGTATGGGCACAATGCACGCTGAGGAATTAAAGGCATTGTTTATGGAACCTCAGCCATTGCTTAATGATGCTACCTGTTTCATGATCTCCTCAAATTAATTCAACCTATTTGTCACTGTGTCTAGTAAATTAATCCATTTGCGCATATTGATGGTATTGGAAATGTCTCCACCCTTTGGGTTGGGCATGATTTTCTGGTGCAGGCTATCTTCTGACTTTACACCAGGTCAGAGCAGGTGTTATTTTTCTGCTGCTAACGCGGCTTATCGCCTGTTTTGTGATCTTATCGTCGATCTGTCTGGTCGTGAGAATGTTGGGGAGTGGTGTTGTTGCGGCTTTTGTCACTGGAACACCTACTCTGCATCTCATTAGCGATAGTTGCTTGTGTCATCTGTGGCGAAGTTTTTTGGGGCTGCTATCACAGGTAAACTGGTGTTATGGGCTGTTAGCACCAGCTTGTGAATGGGGAGATACATTTATCCTGACATTGGCTGTGATATAGTGCCAATAACTTGGCGATAGTTCCTTGAGAATATGCCCCTGAGAGTTTCTCTCAGCATTCATCGCCTAAATGAATCGGACAGGCATCCATCAATAACTCTGAAGCGTACTGAATTATGCTCTGCCCTTGATCACCTGTCGATCAGTCCACTGAACACCCTCCTTCCCCCAGAGTTGGTTTTTACTGACCTTGCGCAGCCCTAACTCCCCAAAAACTACACATCCTGGAATCTTTTCCAAACCTTGGATGAAGGCACTATATGCAAAATGCTGTTGACTTTGAAACCTTCCAATCACTACAACGACCCCTGCCATCAAATCTTTTCCAGAAAGTTAGACCCTCCTTACTAACACTTAGGACTACGATCGTCAATGCATCACTTCGGCAAGGTGCTATTTGGGATTGTCTAAATTTCGGGTCATGTTACCCCGATTCTAAAGAAACCATCTGCTGATCCCACGGACCTTCATAACTTTCGCCCAATCTCCAACATCCCCACCTTGGCAAAGCTCCTGTAGAAATGTGTGCTCGCCCAACTCTGTAACCACATCGACCATTCCCAACTCCTGGACCAATGCCATTCTGGTTTTCGCCCAGGCCAATGTACAGAGTCTGCGCTAACGCCCATTATTGATGATGAGCTAAGAATGTTGGACCATAATGAGTCATGCCTACTGATCCTTCTTGACCTTTCATCAGCATTCAATAGTGTCAAACACGATAACCTAATTGACATCCTAGAACACAGGATGGGGCTGTCTGGGCCTGTACTAAATTGGTTCTCTTCATTCCTACATACCAGATCCCAAAGCTTCAAGATGAACCAATCCCTGTCCCATCCTACGCCGGTCACTCTGGGGGTTCCCCAGGGTTCAGCGCTGTCTTCCATGCTCTAACCTGTTCATGGATGCTCTGACGGAAATTCTGAAATCATCCAGCATTCACTATCACATGTATGCGGATGATACCCAACCCATGATCGTCTCCTCCTAGGACATTCAGTCCCTCAACTCAGTCCTTCTGGAAACACAAAGCTGGCTGACACCTAACCACCTGAAGCTAAAGGCTCTCAAAATGGAATTCCTCCTAATCGCACCCCACAGGCAATCTCCGGTCATGGAACAATGGTTGAATCAGCTTACTGTTCTTAACTGTAGACCTCACCTCATTGATTCGGCAACCTCTCTGGATATTATGTCTGCCTCAGTCTGGTTACTCTATTTGATATTGCAAATTTGCTTTTGATTTGTGACCCAGCTGCCTGGTTAATGAGAATGTCGGACTTTATAAGACTGGGAATCTTTTGCTTTGTTGGTTCTGTTTTGTTTGCTTGTAGCCTTCTTGATGTATTTACTGTAAAGTGCTCTGATACCCTCGGCGGTAATGTTTGCGCTAAATAAAACCTTCTAAATAAAAAATAAATAAACAATAAGTATATCTTCTTCATCAAATGTCTCTATCCAACAGTCGATCTGTCAACAATGTTCAGCTTTTTGGCAGTATCAAATAGTGGTGGGGGTTTCAGGAAGGTGGTGGCATTATAACCATTTGTGTGATTGGCTGATACGGAGAGTGCAGGTCTCTCCGACATTGTGTGCTCATTCATACCATGCACTGATTCAGCACTTCGACTGGAGAACAAGTGGCACGCAAAAGCAATTTCCTGACCATGGCAAACTCTCTGAGAGAGCACTGTTGATTTTCGGGTTGTTTATCCCCTATCTTGTTGCCAGTTTTAGCATCCTCCCTAGCCTGGGTACCTGCAAATGACTACACCACACACAGAGCTTAGTATAACACGTCTTTATTAGTCTGTGTGTAAGCGCAAACTCAACATTCCAAACCTGCATTCACTTCATTACACTCTAACACTTATGTCACAGTTCTACAGAGTCCTTCAGGAGCCAAAAGAGTTCCATCATTGCTAACTCACACAACATTACTGTGGCCATCAATTTCTAGATTCACTGTAGTTCAATTGCGGTCTCCCTGTGGTCCTTTCGTTCAGCGAAGGTCTGTACTTCACTAGCAGTTAGTAATTTCTGGAAGTTTGCACTTTCGCTTCTTCATCATCATCCACACATAAGTCAACTACAGAATTGTTTGAAGTGCATTGAAGAAAACCATGGGAACTGTGTTGCTACACAAAGTGGGGTTGGGACTGTGTGAGCATGGTCAAACTCTTGGCTACAAAAACAAAATATTCTATAACTTTTTTTTAGTTTTTCACCTTCAGGTAACTACATATAAAATAATACAGATTCAACAGTGGCTGGGTATCACTGACGCACATTTCTAACATAAAAAAATAATACCTGTTGTACACCTATATCTCTATTGCTGTACTCCAAAGGAAGGGTGGTAACCTAACACCCTTAAACACCAAGAGGTTCCTAAACAATGAAAAACATGCTTGAACACATGTAATTAAGAAGTCCACTGTAATGATATCACAAGTTCCGTTTCCAGTTGTCACATTTTAAGTTTTTATGGCTTCTCTCCCAACACGTGTTTTGTCACAAAGGCGTATTACCCACAACTGCATCAGGGCTAGAAATGAAACAAAATCTCCATTTACACAGGCTGTCCTTCATATTACATTACCACTGATATCCCACATCTCATAACAAAATCATAAATTGTAGAAAAAGTAAAATCCAACAGCAACCGAAAATCAAACAGATGCCATATCGATCATATTAAAGTGGCATTGTGGAAACCCTTCACCACTAGTAGAATATGTGTTTCCATCATCATCATCCTAAGCACAAAATGCGTGGAAAAATCATTGATAATTGTCAATCCTATATTAATATACTGTTCACATACACCTTTACCAAATTAAGCAATGATGACTGCAAACATTATCAATGTAAAGTGGCAATATTATTAAGTCTCATCCATCATCACAATCCATAAGCAGCATTCCAACTACTCTCCAAAGTGGTTGCCATCTTAGAGAGGGTAAACAACCACAGTCAATAAGTATTAATTTTATACTATTCCAACCACCCTCCCAGGGCCTATTGTACTATAACAAAATATAATTGGCACTTTAATTTCTAGTTCATCAGCGTAAAATAATCGCCATCCCTTCATGGTCAAAAGGAACCCCCTTTTCTGCTTCCTTAAATTTCATGATCCACATCATCTGAGAATCAAATATCTGTTGCTACCCCAGGGGTTCCTGGCTATGTGATCTATACCCTACAATTGGAAGCTAAGGCATTGGTTCTGGGCTTCACATTCCACAGTATGTAACACAATGGAGTATATAACCACAGGGCCGTCCGAACCACGCACACGTGGATTTCGCCGCACAGTGGGGAACTCCAGCCGCGTTCAAAGGGTGAATAGCACCTTGTTTCAAAGTCCGCAATTGTTCACCAACCATTTCTCTAAGTGATCTAATTGCGCTCCCCACATATATTTTGTTGCATTTACACACAAGTATATATGCAACCAATTTGGTACCACAATTAATATTCGTATAAATCACAAATTCCTCATCAATTCCATAACTGAATCGTTTGATCTTATCCAAGGACCATCTGCATACACTGCAGTGCCTACATTCATAAAAACCTCTAGATCTTTGAGGTCAACCAACTTATCTGTTCCTGTTGCCTGGGGTAACTCAGACTAATGATAATTTGTAAGGATATTCATTTATGATTAGTAATATAAGGTTGAACTGAAAAATACCCACTCAGTAGTTTATTTGAATGGAGTAAATGCCAGTGTTTGCATAAACACTTCCAAAGTTTGCCAGAGTTCCAATTGTAGTTGGTGATTGATTGTACCTTTTAGTTTCTTGTGTATTCCTCTGGACCTTGTTGACACAAAGCCCCTGATTATGATGTTGATCGGAGTTGCCGCCGACCGACATCTTCACGGATTCGGGACGACTGACCTCTGGTCGGCAGTCCTGACTGCAGTATTACAATATGACCGCACATGGTGCGATTGCACACTCCCATTTCTCTATGGGAGCTTGTGCTCGGGCTGTGAGCCAGCTGTAGCAGAAGCTCCCGTAGAGAAGTGGGAGATTCTGTTAATTCCAGCAGCGCGTGGCAGGCACCTCAAGATGCTGGAGACATGGTGCAGGGATTCTATGGGGGGCATCATAGGTGCCTGTTCGGCCCCCAACTGTAGGCCGCAGGGAGAAGGGGCCCCCAAAGTCGCTTTCCAAAAAGCTTTCTAGTCAGAAAGTCCGACATGGAAAGCCTGTCAGATACCGCTATTGTAATCCTGATGACAGAAACGCCATACCAAAGAGATTACTTGCCGGTTCCAACTGGTTGAAGGGCTCCTTGAGCCTGTCAGAAGCCAGCCAAAATGACCACCCAGTTTAAATTCCAACCGCCGAGATAGGAATTAGGCGGTCAAAATTGAAACCGTTGATGCCGGTCAGAAAGTCTCCGACTTGTGATTGGAAGCTTTCTGATGACTTCAAAATCAGGCCCATAGTGTTGTGTACCGATCAGCTTTTTGAATTCTATTCCTAGCAGATCGACTCACATGTGCATCATACCCCCTCTTAATAAATCTCTGTTCCATAAATCCACTGTCATCACTACAGTTAGGTCTCAGCTCTCATCATCTCATCAAAAGGTATAGCATTGATCCGACATTTAGCTGGTTGCTTGCAATGCCGAATTACAAAACGTAGATTTCCAAAATATCCTACTATTGATGTTATTTTCGATATATAGTTTAACATCCAAAAAGACAATATGAACAGTACTGTATTGATATGTAAAGTGCATATGGGGATCATTCAAATTCAAACAGTCACAAAACCTCTTTAGTTCATTTACATCTCCAGTCCAAATCATAAAACAGTCATCAATTAATCTTCCCCAGTAGAATATGTGAGTAATCCAACTTGAACCCTGTGGACCCCAGATCAACACCTCCTCAAACCACCCCATAAAGAGGCTGGTATAAGAAAGGGCACACCGGGAGCCCATTGCAGTTCCCTGCAGTTGTCTTATCCATACATTGTTGACTAAAAACATTATTCTCCAACATGATTTTAACCATTGCAAACAGCATCTCTGGGTGCTCCATTAGGTCAAGTGATCTAGCACTCAAAGTTTGTCTCAGAGCCATAATGGCATGCTCATGTTTAAAGCTCATGTATAATGAAACCATTAGAAGCATATCTAGTAGCATGTCTGGTTTCCATGTTATATCACTGAGTAGAATCAAAATATTTTTCATGTCTCTAATATGAGAAAGTAGGTTTGTCACATAGGGTTGTAAAAAGATATCTGCAAACTTTCCTGAGATCCGCTCGGTAGGTCCACCAATTCCCGAAATAATTAGCCTGTTTGGCGGAAAAGGTTCATCTGTATGTACCTTAGGGAGTGTGGGCGAGGTGTGGTGTCGCGTCCAGGGCGACTGACGCTGGAATCTGGGGATCAGGGTTCGATCCCCGGCTCCGGCGGCAGGTTAGCCCAGCACCATGCGACTCTGGGCAATAGCTTGCATAATCTTCCCGACGGCCCCCAGCGCCTAGAGACCCTAACGGGTGATTGTGCGCTATACAAATGTGGATTATTATATTATTATTATTATTATTTCAAGGCATAGGTATCTAGAACAATCAACCAGTAAATACAAATATCCATCACCATTAGGTAAACATCCAAAATGCCACTCTCTCAGTTCACCATTAATTAATGTGGTTATTTTCAAAGATAGGGTTGGATCCCAACGTTACATTACACATCTGATCATCGAATTGCTTCTATAATTTCCTGTGTTCAAGGATGTCTCTCATTACATATATAATAATGCACCGCTTAAATAAAAATTCATTTCAAGATATGTTAATCAATGGGAATGTACTATTGTACATTAGGAAACCTCTATTAGTTAATGCACTGCACCAGAGAGCTACATAATTGAATCTTGGTTCGTTCAGTAAAGAAAAGTGACTTGTATATGTTTAGGACTACAAGGTCCCGGTCTGTGAGAGAAAGCACTATGAACATGTAAGTCGCCATTTTAAACTTGCATTACACACAGTATATATTAGGCTGGTACAAAATGCAAAAAAGGATTAAGATAAAAAACTGCTGTCAAAATATAGATTTAAGTAATACCCAGACTGTACATAGTGCAAATATTTTGTATAACTATCTTTTGAAAGCACACACTTCACAGTGTAGCTGGTAGTTCTCTTATAATATTGCTCAAAAACATTGAATGTGTGTCATCAGGAAGGTTCAAGCGATTCCATCAATTAAAGCCAATACCCGCATCCAAGCACCCTTTACATTTGCAGATTGACCAGTTGCACACATTTACATTTATTTTAGAGAAGCAGGCTCCCTGGGAAGAAGGCTTGTTTAGCTGTCTGCCCCTCCCTCAATTTCACAGCACAGGAGGCTTCGGCCGAAGCATTTCAACTCCCAGGGCAGTTGTCTTTTCACAAAAAGTAGAGGAACTGTTTTTCTAAAATTAAAAAAGTATGGGCACATTGTGCCCCTTAGATCCCTCCCATTTCGACCACTGAGCTACAGCAGCAGTTTCTCCAAACTTGGCATTGACTTCTTCCTAGTCTGGGTGGAAGACAGCAACTGTAAGGTCCTTTTTTGGGGGTAACAGTTTTTCTCAGCTACACTGGTGTGCGACTCCTCTTTGATTGCATGTAAAATGTGAAACATTGGACTGCTAAAGGGGCTAAACAGATCTCTTCTGCTTTTTAAATCTTATGGAGCCCCTCCAATCCTGGAAGGGCATGATAACCAAGAGATCAGTACATCCATAGTAATATTTGAATGTAACTTTTTCTGGGGTGGTGTTAACTGGTTTAGCTAGCATGCATATTAGTCTCATGAGGTCACATCCAAAATGCATGCAGTTTTCTGGCAGGAGGAGGGTAGGGGCTAATATTGATAGACCTTGGATGCCATTATTCATTCAATCTCTATGAATTCACCCTGGGAGACAAATGATACATGACAATAATTTACGGATATGACAATTTTGTGTTGAGTTATCATGTTTAGAGAACAATGCATGAAATTAAGTTTGATTTAGATACTGCATCGTAAAAGCATGCAGCATGTTAGACATAGATTTGTAAAGACACCTAACCATCGATGAAACTAATGAGAAGTAAATAAAGCTATTGATATATGTTTACTTTATGCATAAATGAACAGATAATAGACAAAACTATAACAGGAATTTTCTTATACGTGTATGACTAAAGATGTTTTAGGTATTTAGAAAATCCACAGTAGCATTAGAATGTGTAATGTGAGCACTGATATTGATGATAGAAAACCAATTCGCATAATATTTTGTGCTTCGTAAAGGTTTATTTTAGATATGTTTTTCTTTTTTTTTAATAATATTTTTATTGTATTTTAATTTACATAAAACATACTCAAAGAGACATATATAAATGACTGGCTGTTGGTGTCTTCTGCTTTTTTTGGCATATGCAAATACAAGACTTGAGCAAATTGTTAGTGTCTTTTCGGTTTTAGCTTGCATGACCCTTTTGGTTAGACCTATCCATGTATACTTTGCATTGGGCTTGGCAGTCTTGGTTCTGTGCTTGTTCTTACACAAATAACCTAACATATAACATATAGTTGTTGTTGCTGGTTGGTGATCAGCTTTTGGTGCCATAATTTGTTTTGTGTGCAGGTGCGCGTGTGGGTGCTGTCTATGGTGGTTTGAAAGGGTCTAGGTCTATGTCTAGTGCGGACACATCTCTCTGTTTGGTTTCCTCCATGGAGTGCATTTTAGAACTGTGTTGTCTGCTCCTCTCAAGAATGTTATCCAGTTTAGCCACCCCTTAAATGTGGCCTTAGAGGTATTTTTTCAATTGGCTAGTACTATCTTTGCGGCGCTCGTTAGGAGGAAGTCTAAGAGGTTTCTGTCTTTTTGTGTACTGATGTCGGTATTCATGTGTGCTGTTGTTAAAGTACAGAACTCTTTCTTTAGGGTGCAGTTTAGTGTCTGGTTTGTGAAGTTGAACACTTTGTCCCAGAACTTTTTTACCCTGTTGCACTGGAAGACTAGATGCTCAAGGTCTCCAGTTGTGGTGTTGCAGTTCCAGCACAGGCTGTTCTCTCTTAGGCCTAGTTTCGCTAGTTTAGCAGGGGTCCAGTGTGCCTGGTGCAGAAGCCAGAATTTTGTTTTGCTAGTGCTGGAGATATGATGTTTTTCGTGGGGGATGACCACATATTGGCTGCTTCCTGCTCCGTTAGGTTCCTGCCTATCTGAGCTTCCCAATACTGTTTGTTCTTTTCATTGAGTTTCGAGAAGGTGGGCCTTAGGAGTTTGTATAGGTGTGATATATGGTGGCCTGTCTTGTTCAGATTTTCCATAAGTTGGAAAATTGAGGGTGTTTGGCTGTTGAGATTGGCTTTTGTGATCGCCGATTTGATGGCTAAGAAGTTGTAAAGCTCCATTTCTGGGAGGTTGAACCTGCTTTTTATGGTGTTGAAAGTGAGCGGTGTGCCTTCCTCCTCTAGATGAGCCAGGTGTGTGAGGCCTAGTTTCTTCCACACTGGACGCTGAAAAACCCTTTGACAGGATGTCCTGGCACTTCTTAGAAGAGTGCCTACAGGCATACAATCTAGGAGAGATATACGTCAAGAAAGTTATGGCCCTGTACAAAAACCCAAAAGCGCAGATTGCAATCAACGGCACCACCTCGGCCCCTTTCGATCTTCAGAGAGGAACAAGACAAGGCTGTCCACTATCCCCACTGCTGTTCCTACTGGCTCTAGAACCACTAATCCAAGACATCATCACCAATAAGAATATTTCAGGCATTTTCATCAACAAAACGACAGCCAAACTAGCGGCCTACGCTGATGACCACCTGATCATCACAGAAAACCCGACACAATCAATTCCCTCGCTTATGCGCACCATCGACTCATATCCCTCCCTCTCCGGGTACAAATTAAATAGAGACAAATTAGAGTGCATGCCTATGAACATACACACAACTAGAGAGGTGCTAGGTGACTCTGGTCTGACTTGGCAAACGCAGTCGATAAAATACCTGGGAATAATTTTTGACAGAAACCTAAGAAGCACGCTCGAAAGAAATGAGGAGAGCACATTCAAAAAGATAAAAGACCTACTGGAAATTTGGTCGCATAAATTCATCACCTGGTGGGGAAGAGTTGAAACAGTCAAAATGATGGTAACACCTATAGTCAACTACCTAGCCAGCATGCTCCCCTTAGAACTAACAGAGCTACACAAGAAAATAGACCAGGCTCTTAACAAATTAATTTGGAGAGACAAAAAACCCAGACTAGCTCTACAAAAATTAAGATTGAGGAACGAACTAGGAGGCCTCAATGTTGCAGACTTAAGGACCTTCCAAACAGCCTGTATTGCCAGGCAGGGCCTACACTGGGTAATACAAAACCAAACATACACACCAACGTGGCTAGCCCCAGAGAAAGCCATCCTCAACAACGTAGAACCTCTAGCTCTCCTAACATCCAATAAACAATCCCTAAAGAACAACCCGGTGTTCAAAATAACAAAACAGGCACTCCTCAAGGTAGATCAGAAACTAGAAGTAAGCCTCAAAAATTCGAAATGGGTAGCGCTATGGGCAAACGCCAAAATAAAATACAAAAACAAACCCTTTAGATATGTTTTTCAAACATATCGAGTGATGTATTAAACTTGCAACGTGAGAAGAGATTTGCAAAACTAATATGCAAAATAATAATGAGGTGTTGAATTTTTTTTTATATTGGTACTTTATACCTACAGAATGTAATTGCGAGTCATTGACATGTCTGATTGAAGAACTAATGTACCGTATTCAATGATGTGAAGTCCATATTTTAGCATAAACTGTATTTCATATAGACCACAATCTTCTTTTACTTCCTAGCATGAACTAATGAACTGCATAGTCTGAAGCCTATGAGAACTTTTCATAAAGTTTCTACTTGTGCTCTAACACTCAATAATTCCTTTCACGCTTGTAGCTTATTTGACTGGACTCGCACCAAATTTGTTACTTTCTAGAGTACGTGCTTGAGAAAGGACTGACAAAGGATGACAGCATGGACTCCCCTACTTCCTAGATGTTAAAACCAATCGGATGAATAAAAATCAGTGGTCTTATGGAGAATGAAAAGTAATGGATTACTTAATCTTCCGGATTTGAATACTTTATCTACTACACCATCTCATCCTCTCGAAACTGATCAATAAGACAGAATGGTTTGATCAAATTTGTGATGTCAAGGGGAGTCAACCAGAAATCGATGGATTATAATTGCCTAAAGCACGGACAGGGGCGGTTCCTATCTTGCCACCTTCTCGACCCACCTTGTGGTTCAGAGACTGATATTTTGGATTTCCAGAAACTAACGCGAACTGGGGCCAACTACTGCATTTGCTTCCTGCTGGTATGCCTGAAGAAGTGGAATCTCTCCGACTGGAAGGTTTCCGACAACAGCTTTGGCATTTGATGCTGCAGTACGGACAGGGCAGACAAACCTGTTCCCGAATTGGAACAGGTCATTTTGGAGATTTATAGGGTTTGTATGAGGGTTATATGCTTCAAAAGACTCATTTCAAATAATATAATCTTCCTCAGCGGAGGAAGGATTTTTTCTTTTAAACTTGATTCTTACAGGTTTTTATTACTGCTTAACTCTATAAGTCGTAAATCAAATTGGCATGAAAATGTCCTTTAAAATGCAATAAAGATACCAATTGAGATAATCATTCTGCTCATTCTGTTCCATTCAATTGTTGTGGTCATGTTATCTGTTTCCAAATTCATTTAATCTGAACATTTAATGCCTGAAGCAAGGCTATTTGGCAATGAATAGATGCTAAATATTATCTTATTTCAGGTCCTGATATGATAATAGTTTATCCACTAAATATTCTAGTCCTTTTTAGCACAGAACCAGATCCATCGGAAGACGTGCGGGGAACGGGAAATGGTAGCTGAGGTTATTCTAGGAAAGCCTGTTCTGTACTAAATTATTGTAAGGCCTAACACATTTACAGTTCAACAATATCGATTTGTCAGGGGAACTGTACTAACTCAAAGGAGCTACCTTCCCCACCCACTAAGACAACTGGTTGATTTAAACCTGTAAACGTCTATGTACAGCATGAATGTTAACAAGCCTTGCACAAAACAGACCACCATTTTGTTGACATCCAAGTATGTGAAATCCAATTGGCTCCACAAATCATTCAGCCTGTTGTATTCACAAAAATGAACCTCAACCGTCAAGCCACACATGTCATGCAGCAATTCAGGAATCATAGCTTCCTAGTTATGGGGGACGAGAAGGAACTTTACCAGCAATGAACTCTTAGTCTTAGGCATCCCATTAGGTATCCCCCCCCACAAGTTATGCTGTACGTACCGCAAGTCTTTTGTAGTAGGTAGAGAGGGCAGCAGCCTCCATCTAAAAGGGATGCGCTATTTGGGCACCCGCGTCCACAGCAAAGCACACCGTTGATGCCTTTAGCCGTTTAAAGAGGCCATCCCTCATGACTCTCGAGTTTATTAGGAAAGCACTAGGTTCACAGAAAAAAGACTAAGGGCAGAGCAGCATGGCACTCCAGAGCCAAGCAACGAACCTTTGCTCTAACAAATGCAATTTAAAGTGTGTTTTTAGAAATTATATTGATCCTTTTTAGATCCTTAGGACTATCACGGTGATTTGTAATGCAGCCTTCCTTTTATTGGATAACATGGCACTCAAAGTGGGCTGTTCTCTGTCACAACCTCGTTCCACAACGTGGAGGCTGTTATGAACACTGTCTTCATCTTTATGCCTGACTACTGCTATTCTTTTCTTTATTCTTCGTTGCTCTGCTTCTACTTGTATAATCTGTTGATTATTAGACTCCTGCTCTGTCAAAAAACAGAAACAACATTCTGCTGACAGTGGTAGCAAGTGCAAATGTGAGTGTGGATGACAGGGACATGCGAGGATTTGTGACTGGATGATAGTCACCTGTGTGAAGTCAGCTCATATTTCACTCTATAATGAGATCATTTATTTAGTATTTATATATATAGTCCTTTTACCGCCACAATGAACAAATAGTACACAGTGATTTTTTTGTTGTGTAAAACCCCTATCAACATACTGTACAAAAAAGCCAGACAGAAGATTTTACACAAGGATGACATGTGTTTGTTATTAAGCACATATATAGCACAATCCGCTCTTAGCATGGCATTGCGTGTTTCTCATAGAGTGGGTGTGACATCCCACCCAGCTCTATCAGATTGTGGGCAGGTGTGAGATGCGCTGTGAAGTAACGTCTTTCTTAGATTCGTGTATTACACATAGGACCCAAATATAACTACTGGACTAATTCCATTAGGATTCCAAGCTGGGTGGTATTTGCTCATGCACTAACTACACATTGCTAATTGCGCCTGGAGAAATTAGGCAAGCCATGTTATTTGCCCAGATGTTGATGGCAAGTAAAACCTGGCAAGGATCTTCTTGGCAATCAAAGTGAAATTCGGATTCTCTCCTCTGTAAAGTGTTCCTTGGTGCAACATTTTGATTTGCGTACTGAGGAATTAATTCTACAGATTACATTGTGTTCTATTTGTCGACAAAATTCTCATCTTGTTTTACTTTCCACATACCTGCGGGTGAATAGGAAAGGGTACATCATTTGTACACAATCGTACTTTAGTACCTGCATTGTCCAGTTGACGCACTGGTGTTCAGGAATGTGTGCACAGTCCTATGTTAACATAGTGCTGACTTGGAAAATTGTATGCGATCCATGACATGAAGATGTCCCTCCCAGTTGGGAGACAGTGAAATAAGAGTGCAAGCCCTGTCATGGCAACGATAATTCAAGGAATATTGTGAGCTTCTGTGGACTGATCGTACCCACACTTGGAATAATGCAGGTTCTTGCATAATGTTGGTAATTTGTGCAGTATTGTAGCATACATGACATGAGATGGCAAAACATGGAAATTCAAGACATAATCTGTCCACGTTTGGATGTGGTACATGTATTTATTCAAAATAAATACGTTTGCATTTGAAAACGAGATAGTGCTTTATCAAGAAAGAGAAATCTCCCAATGCTTTGGGGAACTGAGTTTATTTTAAAAAAAAGTGTTTTACACATACAAGGAATTTTAATGTAGAAGTGAGAGTAGATGCAATGAAAAATGATATGTCATGTGAAATTGCATTTTCTGAACTGCCTGTTTCACCCTGGCTTTTTGAACATTTTTAAGGAAATAGTGCAAACAAATCGTCTAATCTACCTCTATTTTCTTAAAAGTAGTTTTTGGACAAAGAACCCCTAACTTCTCTAAGAAGAGTCATCCTTGTACATCATAAAAGTATTGGATTATTTCTTTAGTGCACTGTCTGAAACTGTTAGCACAATTTAGAGTCTGATGGAGAGGGTACTCTCTCGTAATCTCGATGAAGGACCCTCTCCACCAAACTCTCATTCGGCCCATCCAATTTTTTGTCAGGTGGACTTCCAGGTTTTTGCCACTGGAGTTATTTAGGGGCATATTATCAAGAAGGGCGTTAAAATTATAGCCGCTTTACCGGCAGGAAACTGCTGCTAAAGCGGCGATAATGGGCTTGATAATATGCCCTTGAGAATTCCCATAGAAGCCCATGTTCACACCAGAATATGGGCTTCTATGGGAATTCACAAGGGCATATTATCAAGCCCATTATCGCCGCTTAAAGCGGCGATAATTTTAAGGCCGTTTCTTGATAATATGCCCCTTAGTCTGTCAGCGAAAACCTTCCTCAGCTTGCCCAACAGATTGGTAGCTGTTGGATGATGCACAACACACCACCCGCCTGATTAAGGGTGCATGGCGTTATGTGTTTTCGTTCTTGTCAATCAGCACAAGGTAAAACCTGGCAATGAGGGACTGAAAAAAAATATGACCCCCCCCCCACATCATGGAAACAAAACACCCAAGGTGTGAGGGCCATTTGTTTTTTAATTTACGAAAACAAACTCCCACTTTGTGAGCTTGTTTTTGAAAAATCAAAAACTTTGGAAAGTTTGTAGGCAGGCTGTCATGTTTGACAGTGCCGTCCATCAAATGTTTCCCTCATTGACAGGAACCGCTGCTAAGGCAGAGAGACTGGTGCCCATGGAAACCTCTCAATTTTGCGGGTCGGTAATAGGCAGGGTAACAGATGTAAAGTCCTCCACCACCCTGTCTGGCTTTACTCCGTCTGCCAATACAAATTTATGCGAACATGCTTACTGTAATTTTCCTGTGGAGATAACCCACTCTGACTGCTTGTACAAACATTGGCTTGCTTGGGCAATTCGGCGCCTTATGCCCCACCATGATGACACAAAAACACACAGCAACATTCAAGACTTGGGGGCATATTATCAAGGACGGGCGATACATTATCGCCGCTTTTATGGGCAGGAAACTGCCGATAAAGCGGCGATAATGGGCTTGATAATATGCTCTATGAATTCCTATCGAAGCCTATGTTAGATGTGAAGACATCTAACATGGGCTTCAATAGGAATTCATAGAGCATATTTTCAAGCCCATTATCGCCGCTTTATCGGCAGTTTCCTGCCGATAAAAGCGGCGATAATGTAACGCCCTTTCTTGATAATATGCCCCAACTTAACAAGGTTTTGTTCCAACTGCTCTAATTTCACTAGTATCCATTTATGTCCCATTACTCCATGCCTGAATTACCATTCCCAGTGTGCTTGGAACATGAATGACAGTAGAGAGCCTGATTAGAGGATCTGCTCTGCCAATCAAACTGTAAGTGTAATGCATGGCCTAGCACCGGTTTGTAAGGACTGATGTTCAGTGCTGTGCTGGTGTGCTTCGAGATGCAATTATAGGCCCTACTTCTCTAACAGAGCATTGCACATCAGAGCGCTAATTAACACAAACTGTGCATGTCTGAAGGGCATGAATCACAGGCCCACCAGACATGCACATTTTGTGGTCTACCACCTGGTGCTGTGGAGGGTTTGAATTTGTGCTACAAAGGTAATGTTGCACCTTAGAGGTAATGTTGCACCTTCAAACCCTCAGAGTGACAGTGAAAATGGGTCTGTGCACTTGGTTTATCCTGGATTTGATATTACTTTCGACATTGTAAATCCTGCTCGGGTTTCAGTGCATAAAATCCACCCATGTTTTTTCCAATGATTTGGTTTATATTTTTGATGTAAAATGTGAAAAGGATTACACTGTTGCTGGAGTTATAGGTCACCCAATGAAGTGAATTATATGAGCGAATCAATTGGATTACATTTTATCGATTAATTTGAAATATCTTTATTATTTCGGTCAACATTGGCTTACCCTGCGTCACGCGTTGGGTTCATATTCCCCTTAAACCATATTCACACAGAACATGTTTTTTATAACTTTAAAATCGTGAAAATATTTTAACTTGAAGTGCTTTTTCCATCAATTGTTTTGCATTTCCCTTTCAATTGGTTCTCCTAACCCCCAAGAATTATATAGTATTTTCCACTGAATTTATTGGCATTTGACCACAAGTTAGATACGTTTTCTGAACTGATTTATATTATCTCATGACATACACGTTATTTCCTCCGGAATTGATTTGTTGTAACGGATCCATGGACTGGATTATATAGACTTACTATATAGGTCAATTTCTAATGTTTCATTATTTATTTCTAACCTTTTAGCCCCTCATTGTTTTTTGTTTTTTGTTTCAGGGTTTTCTGCATTCAATGCCAGGGTTTAAGAGCCTTTCTACAATTACAATATGAATAATTTTATATTGTAATGATATGAAATAATAGTAGTGCACACACATGCATACACTTCAAGTACAAGGGTCATAAAAATGAGGGTCATAGGTATGACCCTTTTGGCGCATGGCAAGGCAGAAGGTCACCTTACTGCGCTGCTCTGCGTTATAGGGAAAGGCAGGAATGTGCCGCATTTATCCAATACGGCACATTCCTGTCCTTTCCCCTTGAACTGGTGTGATTTTGGCAGCCTGGTGCCAACGCAGGTACCCTTGCACCAAGGGACTCATCCTGCACAAAAACAATCCTGAGATGCGTTTTCCTCTTTCTTTTTGTGCTGCAAAATGCAGCACACATAGAAAGAGGAAAAAGCAGGGAGAAATAAGGGTATTTCTCCCTGTTATGCCTCACTTGGGGAGGCGTATCTTTGTGGCACATTCCCAGGTTTAACAGGTTTGGGAAATCTGGGAATGTCTCAAAAACCATGATAGTTGTGTGGAAACACCCACACAGTGCCTCCCTTGCACAGACTAATGCAATGCAGTGTTATGCGCTGCGTTGCATTACTCCATATTTTTCAATCCATTCAAAGCAGGCATAGTGGCTTTGCATGGCTTCAACAATATGACTATAGGATTGCATTGCTCCTGTACCACCTTGCGTCGTGCAAAAGCGATGCTAACCCGGTCATAAAAATTGCGCCAGGTTTCCTTTAGACGCATGCGTATGTTAAGCATGTCTTCATCTGAATGTATATTGCATGGTGTTCACGAAAATGGGTGATTCATACCTTTTTTCCTAACTCTTTACAATATGTATGCTTTACAGTGTCGGCTGGCATCCGCAGGGAGGGCCAGGTGTGCGCGCGCAAAATAAAATTAAAATAAATAAAACTTACCGAACATGAGGTCCTCCGGTCTTCTTCTTTTCACAGCAACTGGATGTAGAAACTCCCTTGACCAATCCTGGCACTGCTGTCATGCAGCATGAGAGCAGCACCCTGATTGGAGGGAGCGGCCTCATTCGGTGCTCCACAGCCCGCTGGAGGCCTGCACTTGCTCTAAACCAGCGGTCTTAAGACAGCTGGGTTAGAGATGTTTAAAGTGCGCCTGTGTGGCTGGCCATCGCAAGACGGCCTGCCAAAAAGACATGCACACTTTAAAAAATGCATAGACAGACCACCCTCTTCCCTGCTACTGCCACTCAGCAGCGACCCCACCCCGTCCTGACGCTCTGTTCTGGATGGGGGATGAAAATTTAAATGGTAACAAATTATGTTTTTGTTTTTGATCTCTGGGGTATTGGAGGGATTTTAAGTGGGGCGACGCTCCTCCGCCCCAACAGAAGAGCCACCCCTGATGCTTTATCAAACAGTGCACACTTCTTTGGTAAAAGAAAATAACACATTCCCGAGGAATTTTTGATTCACATGTATTTTCCTCAACATTAAAAAAAAAACCTTTCAAGCCATATGTGCCTTAGAAAGCCTCTACCTCTCGGTGCTCTTTGCTGAAATAGGTGTACCAGTTGCATTTAGATTACTTCAGTATAGGTGCTTAGAGATGTGTATTAGAGCTGACTGTGGTTTTCAGCATTCATCAAAGCTTCTACTTTGTGAGTGTTGAGAGGATTTGTCCACTCCTCTGACCATTCCCTTGAACACTCATGTGAAACTAGGTCACTGATGTTAAGTAAATGAATTTAGGAACACATTTAGAAACATTAGTGATTGGGACTCCCAAATAGCGATTTTTTGTGATTTGCTATTTGGTAAATGCAAACACTAATGTACAAAATATTGTTTTACACTTTTTGCGATTCCAAGTAGGTCACAAATAGACCTACCTCATTAATGTTAACCCATTGAGAATTGCAAAAATAATGGGATGGTGACCAGCTGGGATCAGCGGACTCCCATGTCTGTGATAGCTTTAAATAAATCAATATTTCCTTTTTAAATGCAGCCTGTTTTCCTTAAAGGAAAACGGGATGCATTTAAACAAAAAATGAAACGTTTTCTTTTCATTTTTAAGAGGAGGAAGGGTTTGGAAGCCAGCTGACTGAAGGGAAACCTGCCCCTGGGGCAGATTGGGAGAGTGGTGCAGTCCAATTACTACATTTTTGTGTTGGGCTATATTATAGCTCAAATGTAGCACAGCGTATATTTAGGGGGTTATTTTGGGCTTACCATCCACAATTTTATGTTCAGGTGACCTGGTGGTTTGGTAGTTTGACCTTAGTGGTAATCTTTGTTGTCCCTCCTGTCTCTTTAATTAGGGCTTCGGGGGGGGGGGAAGGGGTGGGAAATGTTAGGGGTTATTAGTTAGGCTGTTGTTGGGACAGGTGCGTGAAAGGTTTGACAGGAGTTTTCAGAATGTGCTTGGTGTTGCCAATTGGGTAATATGTACAAGGGGAGGGTAGGCAGGCAGCTAAAGGTTCAGTTTAGGACATTTGGGGGTATATTTACACAAATTGCCACTAACTAGCATTAGCAGCAATTTTCTTACCGCTGCTTGTCGCTGAAAACTATTGCCTTGGTACCGACGTATTTTCAATACGGCGCTACATGGCGATAGGATCTGCTCACAGTGGCGAATGTTGCAGATAACACTAGCGTCAAGGTGATAAAAAGTTTGCTGCTAGCGAGAGAAAAGTGACCTAAGGCCAATTACAGGCAAAAAACTCACGTTAGTAAGCCCAAGTTCACTTTTCTGCCTCTAAAGGCAAAAATAGCTTATAAGTACACCACCAATTATAAAAATAAAATAAAAACAATGGAATGAAGAATGGAGCAGCCAGGGCCAAGTTCAGTACAGGAAAACAACCCCCCCCAAAACCCCCAAACAGCCAGGATGACCAGCCAGAGTCCGGGGGGGAGAGGAAATGCAGATTCAGGGCTCCATATATGTAAAGAGGCGCATCGCTGGGGAAAACCAGTGTTGCAGCACTTTTCATAGCGCTTCCCTTGAGACACCATTCCAGCTGAAGTCTGTAAGCATGGACAGTCTTCGGGGCCCGGAGGCCTCGCTGGGCCTGCGCCTGAGACCTGGATTGGGGGGCGGAGGTGCTGTGGAGTTGTTGCCGCCTGACGGTGGAGGCAGGCCGCGTAGGGACCAAGCCTTTGGGCCGTGGCGGTGGACATTGAGGCATCAGTGATCACACTTACCTGGTGGTGAAGTATGGCAGGTCGCATGGAGACACTTTGCTGACCTGTGTGAGAAGACCGCCTAGGGCCCCTTGGAGCTGTGATCGGTAGAGGTACTCCTGTGCACCAACGTAGGGAGGTCTGCATCACATAATGTGCGCCACCACTACACCGGGGTGCACGGAGGAGATTGCCAATAGTGGGACAAGCCTCTCTGCACCACAGGCCGTAGGCTGAGGCGCTACCCAGACACTGTGGATGGTGAAGCCCCTGAGCTGTGCCAAACTTGTGTGGTGGAAGCACTGCAACTTCACACCTAAGCGGGCCCTGTTGCATCACCTGCATTGGGAGGTTCTCCAGCGGCTTGACAACGATTGCTGTTCCCAGGCTTGTGAAATCCCACCATGCTGAGGCTCCTGTAGGCTGAGTCACTGATTTGGAGAGAGGGCGGCAGATTGAGCCCCTGTGTCAATGTCCAGGTGAGGAGAAGCTGGGACGGGGAGCAGAGGAGGTCTGGGGACGTGTCGGGATTAGGCCTAGCACTGGCAGGTGGCGCACACTGTGCCCTGACCAATCCGGGTCCTGCCTACACATTGCCGAGGACACCGCACAAGACTGGTGGGGGACTTCACTAGCTGGTTCAAGTTGCTGAGATCGCCATTGTTGTCAGCGGGTGCCAGGGGCACGGGGGCCAGTTTGGGCCCAGGCCCTTGGGTATGTATCTTGATCTGCAGTTCCTCGCTAAGGAACGAGGGAACACGGAATCTGGTCACCACTGTTAGATCGGAGGAGGCAACCGGGTGGTGCTGTCTTTCCTCGCCCCCTGGTAGTGTGCTCTTGGGTGTTTGTGGGATATATCCCTTAGTGGACTTGCTCTTCCCACAGTGCAGCCCAGTCAGGTAGCTGCTGCTGCTGCTGGTTCCTCTGACCAGGAGGTCAGGTGTTCGAGGGCCTCCCCCCCCGCAGGTTCCAGCCTGAGCCTCATCATTGGTGAACCAGCGGTAGAGTGTCACTGCTCTGCTGCTTGACGGCCCTCCTGTACCTCTTTCTGCTCTTCTACATTGCTTTCTACCTTTGACTTTGTAATTTTTCTTTGCTTTGTTTAAAGTTCTGTCTTTCCTGTTCTTTTTTACAGTACCTTTTTCCTTGTCCTCTTCCTTGTTGGCGCTGCGATCCCCGATAGCCCCACCACCTCCAGTGTACTTTCCTGCATTTCCCACCTTCCTGCTGTCCAGTCCCCCCTCAGCACTACTGTACGGCCATGTACAGCAGATGTGCCACTGGTGTGCCGAATGCATGCCAAAGGCAAGTGCGTCTGTGTTGTCCGTCCATGGACCGAGTCCAGTGCAAGGGACCCTGCCTCCTGGACACTCCACAGCTATGACGCCAGAACCCTCCTCTTCCAGAACCTTGTATGCCACTCTGCCTGCCATCTAGCATCACCGAAGAATACCCTTGCACCTTTTGCCTGCCAAAACTGAAAAACACTCCTTCTACCACACCAAAACAGCAGCGCTTCTTATCGCCCAGCCGACCAACAGTGCACCCGACAGTCATACCTGCATCCTCCTCAACGTGTGGTCCCTCCACAAACACGCCACAGAAAACTGGGGCCTCCTCAATGCCAACTCTTCAGCAATCGCCTTCTTCTTGTAAACCTGCGCCAACCTATGCTCCAGACCTGACATCGCCATCTCCGATGGCTACAACATCGTCTGTAAAGGACCACGCCGACTGCCCAGAAGGAGGCATTGCCTTTGTCTACAAAAGCACACACCTACTGACCACGCACTCTATTGACCCAACAGCGACAATGTAACACCTCCACTTCCAGATCCGGACCAAGCCCAATACCACCCTCACCAGCCAAACTGGTATACAGGACCCCTATTTACTGAAGCCATTGTAGATCTCATCGCACCCCAGGCTTTCCCAATCCACTGTCTGCATCCTATTCGGACAACCCCAGTGACCAGAACACCACCACCCTCCTTGAGAACCTCACAAATATCGAACTGAAGCAGCTACCCACATATCCAGACACACACTCGACCCCATCTTCTCCCCAAGTGGGAAAATTCAACTACAGCCACACCACCAAACTCTCCTGGACCAACCGTACACCACCACCATCGTTGCCCCCTCCCCATCACAGCTCAATCAAGGCCACAGAAGAACTTCTCATCAACTCCCTCAGCACCACCACTCCACCAACGCTTACCAACACCAACACCGCAGGCGCAACCTCCAACGATGGATCTCTAACTGCACCGACACCCTGGCACCCCTCAAGGAAAAACCGGGCAAACACCACTCCAAGAAGGCCAACTGGTTCACTCCTGCCCTCCACTAGTCCAGACGCACCTGCAGACGTCTCGAGAAGAGAAGGAGCCACAAGATCAATCAACTCTGCAACCCAGTCATCCTTGCAAAATGGCACAACTTGCCTGCGTTGGCGCATGGCAGCCACTGTGTGCCATCGTAGGGGAAAAAGACAGGGGGGCCAATTCCTGAGCCCTTTCTCACAGTTTAAGGCTGACAGTGCATCATTTTCTTGACTTACTTGTAGCATGAATCTTGCACCATGTTGCTCTGTATTTACAAAGTGATGCATCTAGGCATATGTGTGACCTTGTGAAGCCCTGTGCCACATTATACCTGCATCAGGTATGATGTATGCAGGGTGGGCGTTTCCACGCAATAAAGCCTGCAACAATTCTAGGACGCCACTGTGTCAAAACCTTAAGCCTGCTTCATGGCAGGCGTAAGGGTGATGCAGTGCCATAGGTATAGGCTGGCCCCATACATTGCTGGAGGTGCGTCATGCTTTCGACACAACTGCAGCAATGCATGACTTTTTCTGCTGACAGATACGTCAGAATTTCAGACATATCCATCATTGATTGGGACATGGAGCCCCGTACATTGAATACCGCACATCCATGGTGTCGCAAGAAGGGCGCAGTGAAAAATGTTGCACCACTGTTTTGTTGCAGCATTGCAACACTTTTCATGAATACGGTCCAGGAATGTGCTCTATCTTATTGATTTGGCACATCCCTGACCTTTTGTTCTGGCACAGGGCAGCAGAGCAATATTCCTTGCAGCGCTGTCCAGCACCCAAACATCTAATATTTGGACCCAAGTGTTCGCACCAATTTTAAGATCAGCTATTTCTTTGTCTTAAAATACTGCCTCTAACTGGACTTAGCAGTGGTTTTGGGTGGTTATCAACCCACGGGAATTTCATTGTAAATATCATGAAGTGTGGTTAGCGGCAGTTTGATCACGGGAACGCCTACCTTGCATCTCATTTTCGCTAAGTCCCGCTAAAAGAAGAGGTGATCCTGAAAATTTCCGTTCACGATGGAAAAGTGCTGCTAACTGCAGTTAGCGGCAACTTGTAAATACAGCAATAAAAAAAAGCCACCGTAGCACCCAAAATTGTAAGCTACAGCGGTGTTATGTTCTTGTAAATATGCCCCTTGGTTACTTACAGGTGCATATAGCTACTCATAGGATGTAGGGGGAATTGAAAGTTGGAAATGTTGAAATGCAATACAGTTAATGAGTAAGCTGCATGGTAGGTATGTTTGGGGGGATCATAGTGGAGGTGGTAGGATAGGGGCTAGTTCACTTGATGTATAGCGAGGTTTCGTTTTGGAAAGCGGTTGGTCAGGAATTGTGGTGATGAGCACCTGTTTCAATAAAGCTTCCTTTTTTACAAACAAAAGTGGTCAGTGTCTGTACAGCACCCCTTCTCAATAGGCAGTGGTCCATGGGACCAGTGACAGCTCTTAAAAAATATTAATCAATCATTCTTAAAACGGAAGGTAATCACATTTTAGTTCTCAGTAAGAGTAGTGTCAGAGTGAAGCACGGCACAGCAATAGAAAAGAAGAGCGATGCATCAAAGAAACAAAGAAGATGGTGGCAAAAGAAAAGACAAGAAAAAATGATGGAGGCGTGAGCGAAAGAGACAATGAAAGAGTATATGTAAAAAACCACAATTTTTTTAAGTTTTATGGTATTTTAGTAAGCTACGCATGTAGTACCTTTTACATTTAGGGGATTGTGATGTAAATAGTTTGAAAATATTTTTGCATTTTTGCTAGTTCTCATTGATGTTTTTTGTTTCTATAAAGAGGTAGGTGTGTGGTGACTAAGTCACTGATGTTACGTAATAGAAATTAGAGTGTGATACACGTCATATGGAACTTTCTGTGTGGGATCCTTCGAGATCTGCATTGAACAATGATTAAGTCATTGGTGGATAAGGGGCTTATTATGAAATAAGCCATATACTTACATTTCTTAAGTTTCCTGGATTCACACATTCTTGTGATACGTACAAGTGCAAAATATATTTATCTTCTGCAATACATTATGTATACATAGATAACACCTTCATGTGTGTAATGTATCTTTGTGAATGGCATTGTGAAGACCATTACACATGCATAAGGTGTTGCTTTTCTGGGCTTAGATACTTAAACATGGAAAAGATTTATGAATTAGGTTCTTTGTTTAAAGTTCCGGCTTGACAACATACGTGTTGCCATACCTAATGTGATTCATAGAAAAAGAGCTTTAAAAGCCCTATTGAAGAGATGAGCAGTTGTTATATTCCATATAGGTACCCTATATAGGCGCAGGTAACATTGAAACCTTTCACCTATATTCTTACTTTCATTACATACATAACGGTTCTTAGGGACTGAGCTTTTACCTAGATACAACACTGCATTCAGAATGCAGGTTTTTTCCTAGTTCGAATCTCATACATTATGCATGAGGTTTCTTGGAAGCACTGCAGGACTACCATCTCCTCTATAATATCTCTGTATAAAGTTCAGGCCCAAAGTCATCCTTTAGGCCGACACAGTAACACAGCAAGGTAAGACCCCTGGGGAGACCTATCGGTATATATACATCACATCTTGCTTAGAAGGGGAGAGGAGACCAAGACTTCCTAGCTGACACACTGACCAGAGACACTGAGGTTCCTACATGCAGACGCTCCAGCTTGCAGTGGTCTAACATCCTTCATGGGGTATCCAACTCAAGACCAGGGCGGGTCCCATATTCTCTCATTCTCAGGTAATGGGGTTGACTAGACCTTAGAGGGTTTCTTGGCATAACACCTACACAGGTGCCAGCTACACTTAGGTACATCTAGTTAGGGAGGCATTGTAGGAGTATGCACTTTTTATCATGTATTTTATGTACTTGTATATATTCATGATTACTGCAAGAAGGTAGAACTGTACCATCCTTTTACTTTCGTAGTACTTCTAATCATATATCTCTCTACTGTCTAACGGTTGTTGCAGCTCCTCTATTCTACACTGGAAAAACAACTGTTCAATAAATTCTTGAAAATGCCCAGCCTGTTTATTCTGTGTATCTCTGAGACAAACTAAGGGGCCGATTATGATTGCGGATAATCTGCATCCTCCGGGCCGGCGGAAGCCACCGTCGGGCCGGAGGATGCGGATTAACCGCTGCAGACTGAAGAAATACCCCCCGTCAGATTAGGATGGCGGGGTGATATTTTTTCCGTCCGCAGCTTTTCCGTCGCGGTCGCCTTCCGACAGCGGCGGAAAAGCTCTAACATGGCTGGCGGTGTCTATCAGACACCGCCAGGCATATTAGGATGGCGGCTGTTCTATGCCTTTCCACGGCGGCATTTCCGCCGTGGAAAGGCATACGGTCTTTTCTTTGGGGGCCCGTTGCGGGCCCCGAGGGGTGAAGGGGGGGTTGGGTTGCACATGGGGGGTACCTATGGTACCCCCTGCCTTTGCGTGCACGAAGAGGCAGGCACCACGCGGTGCCTGCCGCTTCGTGCATGCAATGGTCAACATGCACTTTTTAACCTTGCGGCGGGTGCTGCTTGAAGTAGCATCCGCCGCAATGTTAAATGTAGGGGATGTGACCGCCAGGGTGGCGGTCACATCCTAATTGCCATGGAGGGACCGCCGCTGCCCATGCGGACGTTCCCTCTTCCTCGGGAGTGGCGGACGGACGCAGGTCCGTCCGCCATCCTAATAGTGCCCTAAATAAGCACGAGTGACTAAGCGAAAAGTAGTATATTGTTTCCACTGTTCTGAGGGATCAGGGTTGTCATGTTCTGAGGTTGCCAGAATCTATTCTCTCCTTGGTAAGAGGTGATTATAGTGGCTCTTGGAGCTAGCTGATAGAGACAGGCTAACATATCTGGTGGGGGTGCACGGAATCAGTCTGCCACCATTCCCACAGTTTGTTTTCCAAAATGCACAGATTCTGTATACATTATATAGGAACTACACGACACAGTGATGTGCCAAGAAGTTGGTTCCTTCGTGCACAGATTTTGATTGGATAGAAGTTGTATGCTCTCGATGAAAAATTGTTCAAGGATTGCACTTTTTGGCTTATGGAAAATCTAATGCTCAATACAGCTCAGTAAATTTGGATATGGTGAAAAGCCATTGAACAGGGCTACAGGCCTGATGTGTTTATTATAAAAATGCATGACAAAGGTTTAAGACGTCACTTATTTATTGTGAAAAACATATTTGAAAGTCAATAGGCCTTTAAGGGTGGATTTTCATTATGTTGTGTTAGAGCTTGTAGACAGGTATTTTGTGCCAGGCTCTCTTAGACTACAAATGTAGGGAAGGTTTTGATGGCGGTTGTCCTCTGTGACAAACCCCTCTGGGTAGAATGTTTGCAGATTGAGAATCCTTGTTCTGCCTTTTTAGGAAGGGTTGTATATTGTTTCGCCAGGTGGGATTTTGTACATGTTTGTTATTTTATTAATATATACTCATTGTAGCCTTGTGTGAAAGATTATGTGGAATAGGCCTGAGTTGGTCATGGTTAAAAGCCATGGTTAAAGGCCATAAGCGTGATTGGTAGGCTAGAAAAAAGTTCTGACAGAGGTCAAAGATTTCATCTCTTTTCTGAAAATTTACAACATACATAGTAGAGATGACTTATTTATTGTAGAAAGCATATGTTAAAGCCAATATGTTTTTAAGAGTATTACACTGTGTTAAAGCCTGTAGGCACATTTTGTGTTACATGGATTCTTAAAGATTACTGAAGTAGGCAAGGGTTTTGATGTTAGTTTCTCCCCTGTTGTTTTATCTTCTAACAAACCCTGTGGGTAGAAGATTTCTATTTTGATTTTGGGGACCCTTATAGAAGGCATTAACAATTATTTTGCCAACTGTAATTTTGTGTATATTCATAAGTATCTAAATCTATGACTAAGGGGTGCCTCGTAGGAAATTTTATGCAGAATTCAGATGAAATGATTTGTTTATGGTGACAAGCTTATGGTAAAAGGCTGCAGCCTGATTGGTTCTTTGGGAAAATGTGTATCATATGCCAGAGATTTGATTTGTTTATTATTAAAATCTTTGAGAAAAGCTGTAACTCTACTGTGAAAGGCTTTTGGTAAATCCAATAGAACTTTAAGGCAGAATTTCCATTACAATGTGTTAAAGCCGATAGATAGATGTTTTATTACATGAAATCTCACAGGTTGGAGAAGGAGGCAAGGCTATTGGTATTGGTTACCCCCTCTGTCAAGCAAGAGTAGTTGAAGATTTGCAAAGTGATAATCTGTGCTCTTTCAAGAGGGGTTGTATATTGCTTTGTGAACTGTAAGTTTGCATATACTTTTTTATTTTATGACAACACACCTGATGGCTGTCAGTTTGTGTTTATTACTGGCAGCTTTATTTAAATTTAGCAAAAGTCAATGATAAAGGCTACATACTTGATTGCTTCATTGGGACATGTTATGTCAAATGCCATTGGTCGGATCTGTTTATCATAAAAATGTGGCTCAAAGGTAGTAGGCCAGACATACTCATTGCAAACCACATTTATTAAAGCCAGTAAGTGTTTGAGGGTGGTTTTCTATTACTCTCTTTTGAACGCTGCAGCCTGGTATTTCATTACATTGAATCTTCTAGATAAAGCTAGTAAACAAGGTTTTTGGTTACTACCTCTGATAATATTTTGAGGTAGAAAATTTGCACTGTGATAATCCTCGTTAGACATTCTTAAGAGTGATTGTATATTGTTTTGCCAACAGTCAATGTTATACTGTATTCGTAATGTTGCTGACTTTGCCTGGTGGCTGTCTTGACAGAAAGCTCATGCTCGATATGGTGGCATGAACTGGTAAAATACAGAATGACTGGCTTATTTATCTTGAAAAAGCATATTTCAAAGGCAATAGGCCTGTATGGGTGGGTTGTCATTGCACTGTGTTAATGTCTGTAGACAGGCAAATTGTTGCATGTATTGCATAGGCAACTGAACTGAGCAAAGAGACAGGTGTTGGTTACCTCCTTTGACAAACCCTGTGGCTAGGTGATTTGCACTTCGATATTCCTTACTGGGCCTCTTGGGAGGGTCTCCCAGGTGTAGGTGACTGCTAGGTCTTTGTGAAAAATTTTAAAATGAAAAACTCAACATACGGATACATCAGAGAGGGTGTTGAATGTTACAGACTTGTTCGTATCCTGTTTCTCTGTGTTATAGCACTCTGCTTGGAGCAAAGGGTTAACCCATTTCTGCCCTGTGGGGTAGCAGCATTTTGCCTGATCACGTGCAGACTTCTCTGAAAATCAGTGCACTTCAGGTTCTAGATTGGTGGCTACTTTTCCATTTTTTCCTTTGATAGGTCACCTTTCATTTAATTCCCTATTGTACTTTTTTGGAGTGTCCTGCAGTTCCCTAGACAGTGCTCAATTCATCTACATGTTTGCTGCAACCTGTACAGCAACACGTTCTAAACTGTGCAGAAATTCTGGAATGTTTTTTGCCCTTAGGCTATCATTGTTTCTGTTCCAAGATGGCAACCATGTTTATCCGAATTATGTTGGCCACCGTGGACCAGTACACCATTGGTAAACTACATAATTTAGCATTAGAAGATGGGACCCTTTGTGATGTTTAACGTACAGTCAATTTGCAATGGTATTGTGCATAAAGTATCACTATTTTAACTGCCAAAAGGTGGCCATCACATTGCTTCTAAATGTGGTAGCCATGCTAGAACTTTAAAATAGACTATGTACAATGCCATTCCAAGACGGCTGCCTGATGCTCTGTTAATTTTATTTTTAAATTGCTACTCAAAGAAATTCCTAGCCAAGTTGAGGTGGCAACATGTTTTATTTTATCTACTTTGATTCTTTTAATGTATCCTCAATATGCTTGTTGAGACTGTGTAGGTGTTTATTGTGGAAGGGTAGGTGAATGGGAGAATGGGTCAGTGGGCGAATGGATGAATGAGTGCAAGGATGAGTAACAGAGTGTGATAACTTATGAGTGCCTAAAGTCATCAGTGACTGAAGAGGCACTTTGAGCAATAAGCCAGACCAATTGGCATTGTCACAGCTTGTTTTCAACTTGTGGTGGCATGTATTAAACAATATAAGCCATTAGCGTGGACTGTCTGCATGTGCGGAGTATTAAAGTTAGCCAAGCTGCACCCAAAGAGAATCCGCTTCTACTGGGGTTATTAAAGGTAAGTCGCCTATTACTGAAAATGTCAGGCTGATGAACAATTTCAAGCCCCTCTGATTCAAACTGGTCAGGTCTCAGAGTGAAACATTGGCTTCCAGAAAAGAATTGTAAGGAATATGGATATGAAAGATTCAGTGTGGGAGAATGGAAATTACATTTTACAAAGAGACCAGCATTTGGACAGGCCGAGGTGCATTCTTTTATTTTAGAATGTATTTAGCGCACCTGGCCCTCGTTGATGTTAGGGCGCTTTCCAATGAAAGACTTTAAAGTAACATTCATCCGCGTGGGAGGAGGCAGAACTTTATCACCACTAACAAATACACTGAGCATTGAAGGCCAAGTATTGAAGATAGAATTTGTCAGAGCAATGCAATACAGTCAAGAGCAAGTATTGTCTAGGGAAGTGGGCCCTCGGTTGTTTCTGGAATATAGTGACTGGAGTCAAAGTTCTGAGGCCTGCAGGGTAACAGCTCCACACAACAAGGGCGCAAAGGAGAAGGATTGACTTGAGGAGGAGAGGTTGTATAATGGGAGTTTTCCTATAATAAACCAAGCAGGGTCTTGGTATTAAGAGGTACAGAGTATGATCTGTGGGAATGGATGATTGTGGAAATAGTAGAGCAGTCGTTGCTCTATCAAAGGTAAAGAAACAAATAGTCAAAGTCTGTATGCGAGTGTGGTACACATCAAAAATACAGTATTTCAGCTTTGCTAAGAGCAGCAATGCTGAAACTCTTTCTTCCTTTATTACTTCTTTCGCCTTTGTTTCTTGCTTTTTTCTCCCCCTTTCTTCTTCATGTCCTTTCCTATCTTATTTCCCTCTTCTTCTCCATATGCCCTCCCAACATGCCTCCTTCTCAGTTTCTATCCTTTCTCCTTCCTTCCCTTATTTCATATCATGCTTATAGTCGTAATGCATTTCTTTTTTTTTTAAACATTTTTATTGAAGTTATTTTGCAGTGACTTAAATCAATACAAAAAGTATAAATCTCACCAATATACATTATCATTCTTGCCAACATAACATAATATACAAAAGGTTACTCAAAATACAGTCCCCAGATCTTTGCAAACTTTTGTATCCCCCAACCCACTTTGCATACATATGTTCATATTTCCTGACTCTTTTCATTTTGTCAAACCACGCCAGAAACACCGGAGCCTGCAATGTACGCCAATTCTGCAATAGCAGAGATCTAGCAACAGCCATTGCAATATAGACCAATGTTGCCAAGTAATCTGAGAGTTTACAATCCGGATCGAAGCCAAACAGTATTAATTTTACATTGCAGGAGATCTGAATCACATAATAGGAATTTAGAAAGTCGAAAATTTCTTGACGTTATCGATTCCTTTGTTAGTTCCTTCATTATTTCGTACCATACTGCCGTCATTCCTTCCGTCTCTTTCTTTTTCTTCCATTACTAACATATGTTTTCCTGTTTGTGTCTATGTTTGACGTACCTGTGGTCCACGGTAACCAATGCATTTTGATTTCCAAGCCTATAGCAAACCTTGGTGGCGCCCATTTCCGCTTACATTTAACACCAGAGAGAGTTTTACAACCTCGGCTACCTTCATAGTGAACAATTTCAACCATCGCTTTTATTATCCAAGACATTATCAATCTTAGCAATTTGATTCAGCCCAGTCCCATGCCAAATTTCGTAATCTCCTTATAGAACAAATATTGAACCTACCCATTCAGCACCACACGGGATCTTTTCCTCAGCAGAAGAAACAAGATATTATGTTTTTACTCCAAATATCTGTGTTACTGGGTTTCCGAAAGCCCATTGCTCCTGCACTGATTTTGATTACGCGTTTAATTGGGTGGTAATCAATACTCGTGAATCCAAGCAATGTGCCAATTGGCATCTATGGAGCCGGAGGCCCAAGCGCGACGGACGCGCGCACAGCTGGCCCCTCGCAGTCCCAGCAGTCTTCAACGCGCACGCGCTGGCTTGTAAATATTTAATGACGACTCCGCTGCTGTGGAGCACAATTAGATAATTCTATTGCAGCCACGGTTGAGGACAGAAATATACGTGTCGCGCACGTGGCTGCCCTTGGCACTGTAAATAATTTAGGCTAAGAGGCTAGTAATTACTGGCAATTAGATCACATTCGGTCTTCCTTGGGGCTATAGATGTTTGATTGAGCGCTGGCTGGATTAGGGATGCTCGCTGCCCCCCATGCCGTCTCACGGTGGCGCAAGGGTGATGTAGGGAGCCGCGAGCCCAGGGCGGGGTAGAAAGACAGGTCCCCAAGGGACAGCGCAGCGGCCTCTTTAATGAGACGGGCAGCGGCTGAGCATATCGCACAGGATCCGCAGAGCTGACACCGATACTGCCTCATCATGGAAGAACTTGCGTGTCAATTACAATTTTATGACAAAAGCCTATAGTATTCTTCGTCAAAGTAGACATGACTTTGTCCGCGGGCTCACTGCTGAGGACGAGTTAGCACAGCACAATAGACGAGCGTCTAGACAGAGAAGAGCTTGCTGCTGAGAGCTGCATGTAGCCTGCGCGCCTGAATACAATTCGTAGTAGTCCAACCCGCCCTCCCGTAGTCAGCTAAAAGCAAGGAAGTTGAGTTGGGAGCCTAACGGCCAGAGTTGTCGCCCAGGTTCGAGTCCCTGCCTGGGCTCAACACCCTGCAATCTGGGCAAATCAGCAAGTCTTCCCACGCCCTAAAAATAGGATGATCAGGTGCTCATACAAAGCGTTCTAATGCCTTTTTGAGACAGGTTCTTGCGACATAAAACGTCAACAAAGATTACATAAATTATAAAATAATAGGAAGTGTGAATATCCCAGTGTGTGGCGGAAGGATGTCAGTGGGCTGCCCGGGGTGGTCGAGGCTGGAAGGTGAGAGTTGTTAGCATCCGTGGACCCACCGGGTTAATAACAGAAGCTTGCAATGGGTGTGGGTCTGAAGAGATGGCAAGCCAGGGCTACAGGCCAGTGATGCTTTTAGTCGCATGTTACGTGTGAGCACCTCTACCACTGCTAGCTGCTACTAGACCTGGAAGGACAAGTGTTGTAATGCCTCCTCCACTCCTCACCCCCACGTGGAGGTGGAAAAACTGATCAGGCTGGCATCATCAGTGCCATAAAGCAAACTTCAGTGGGGAAGTGAGGAAGAGATTCCAAGTGGGCATGGGGTGGCAGACGAATGTGTACACAAAATGTAAAACAAGGGGCTACAAGTAAGTCTTCCTTCCATCTCCACTCTGCTTGCCTGTAGATAAATGAAACTGTGATGAATTCCCAAAATGCCTTGGCCCTTGTGAATTCCTTTCGATTCTAAGCAGCTGTTACTTATATTAATTACTCTACAGCCTTAAACCCATAACAAATAATTCAATAATAATTCGCATTTTAATACTAATAAGTGACAATACTAAGACTAAAAATGAGGTGCACATGATTGCAAGAAAAATAAGTAAATACCCCACTAAATGAAAGCAGGGTTTGACATTCCCCTGAATTAGGCTACTTGCAGGAACATTAGCAAATGTGCACAAGCAAAAGACCTACACTCACGGTGAAGAGACAGACCCCGTGGTTGAAGTACGCTGAGCCAGTGCCTCATGTATGCTGTGGTGGGTGGAAGCAAAACTTGAATAGGACTATTGATGAAGAGGCAGTGCTTAATCTGAGCTGGTGGTTGCAGGTGGGGCCCATCAGCACTCTTTTTTGGGGAACCAGCACTTTTCTTTCCTCATCAGATTTTAACCCACAGCAAGAGAGACAAAAAAGCAAAAGGAGGGAAGAAGGGGGCCAAGAAAGACTGGAAAACAGTGACAAAGAAAGACAGCAGGGATGAAAATGAACATGAAAGATTGCGATAGAGAAGTAGACTGTGTATTGGTGGATGAGAGGCATGAGGTGGAATCTGGACTATGCTGCCTTGGTATTCAGCACCCCGACATTCCATAACGCCGGCATAGTTTTCCCTTTTTCTTTTACAAATTAAGCACTGCAAAAACGACTGAACGAAAGACTCTGAGTATGGAATCTGTGCTGTTCTTTGGAAAAACAAAGATGCGAATCTGTAAAAATCATTTGCCCACCAAAACTTTACAAGGTTCAAGATATTTAGAGATTCAAGTGTATTGAAATCACCAAACACTATGGACACTGTGACGGGTTTGCTCTGAGGTGGATGGTGAGCAGGCAGGTATGCATTTAGAGTACCGAAGTGGTTTTACATCGGAAGGGTATGTACACAATTTGGAAGAAAAGAGAAACAGAAGGTACCTGTGTGGATTGGTGGAAAACACTCTTAGGTGGTGGGGAGTAATGGGTCCAAATGGCTCCAAACAGTACTCTCGGGCAATGGAGAATGCATAAAAAGGATGCAATCAAGAACAACAGCGTGGTGTAGATTTATTTTTGTAAGAAAGCAGGTTATCGAAATGGGGATACTAGGAAATGAGGGCTATGGATGGCTCCATAGAGAGAGGATGATGAAGCACAGCCTGCTGTGTGGAAGTGGACAATGCTGTTGGCATACCAGGGATCCCACCTCTAAGGGCCATGGTGGTGACATCTGGTAGCTCCACTGGAGCAGGGTGGCAGCAGTCTTTCAGCAGCCACACCTATACAAGTGGGATACATTATATTTAAAAAGGGCGCTAAGTCACACAAGAATCCTCTGGAAGAACATCAAGAAAAAAGCCATATTTGAAAAAACAAGTGATCAACTTGGTTTGTATAGGTGGTGTAAAATATCAGAGTTTTGACTGGACCATTCTTCTTCAGACTGGTGGTATTGTGTTCCTTGTTATGGGCTCCAGCCACCAGTATCACCCTACAGCAGCCTAATGACCCTCAGAATTTGAGTTCATTAATCTGTTCAGCCTCTTGATAGTACTTGGCACTGCTGCTTCCTCTCCTTAGTAAGGGTTAGCTGAAGGAGAGGGGGCATGACCTCCTGCCCATATCCAGGGGGTCACCTGACATGGATTGTTCTTCAGCAGTATCCCCAAAGTCCATCGCATAAGAATTGCTCCTTGCCTGCAATCACCAGCCACAAGAGCCTACAGTCCTCCTCTTGAAGAACCACAGCAGGACCAGTCTAACAAAAGTCTAGGGTACCACCTCCTCAGCAAGTCGATTCTCCACTCTGTATGAGAGAGAGTCAGGAAACCGGTGCCACAACCCTTGACGGAGGCTCACACAGTTCAGAGCTCAACTCAGAGGTGGGCTGCCCCCTTCACGTAGGCAGACATTCCTGCCTGACCTTCTTCTGTTCTTCCAGGCTTCCTCTCAACTTTTTATACCTGAACAGAGACTTAACAAGGTAGGTGGATTTTTCTGTGATTGGTAGGGCAATCACCCAAACTAGAGGTGCCACATCAACCACTCACCACGTTCTGTTGCTAAAAGGGGCCAGCTTAATACCCCCCCCCCCACTGTGCCGGGGAGCATTTTAGATTACAGCCCAAATCAAAAGTAAGGCACATCTCTCTAAGAAATCCAAATATGTCAAAAATGAGCTCAATGATCACTCACATAAGAAAGCAACGGTGAACCTTGTATCATGTTTCAATCTGAAGTAACAGTCAAAACACAATCTACACAAAGTGCACAGTAAATATTACACAGTGTTACACATTACCCAAGAAGGATGATACAGTTTTACTCGGCATTAAAATAAATCATAACAACTTAGACTGTGCCTCTTCTGTTATTATTATTTTTTATTATTCTTTGCAGCTTGTAAAGCACATGGTTACTCCAGTTCAGAGTGTCCCCGCGGTGAATTGCGATCGGACCAGCATAATAGATATAGAGTGAGCGGATGCAACTATTGATTAAGAACATGTAGAACATGTACACAGCTTACTAGTCTTAGCAAGACAACAGAAGTGTGTGCATGTGTCATGTGCTTTTTGCGCATAGTCCCTTACAGCGGATGTACGTAGCAGTTGATGGCATTTTAAAAGGTGGGTCCTGAACGTTAAAGCTCAAGACCATTTTAACAACAGCATTACAATGTGTGAAACTCCATTAGGGGGGCCCTCGTCACATAGGCAGCCCAAACACCGGAGTCCAAAAGCAAAAACACATGGAATTTTACAGGCAAAACGCACTCTGCTACAGCAACTTTTCTCTTCTACAGTGCCAAATTATGTGCACAGCAGGTGTGTGCTTCTTCAGTTCTCCACTATGTAAAATTGACAACTCTCTCACCTCAGTATACATATGTATATTAAAAACTACTTCCACCATTTAGGACTCAGATGACCCATTTCCTAATTAAGAACACATCATCTAAAACGCCCAGTACCAGAGGTTGAAAAGTACTGTGTTGATGACTAGTTCCATAGAAGATATTCAATAAGTTGAAACCCTTAACATTTGATGGAAAATCAGGCAGAAGATCACAAAAAGAAAAGAAATATGGGGCATATTATCTAGATGTGTGCTATATAACGCACATCGCACATTTCCATATCGCCGGCTATCGCCAGATTTTTTCGCCGTGTTAGCGCGTAATTATCAATGCGCAACACGTAGGCGAAATTAAATCCAGCAATAGTCGGCCATATGGAACATTAGCGCATGAAAACAAACGTTATTTTCACGCGCTAATGTGTACCTTGATAATATGGGGGGGTGGATTCAGCGTTATGATCACAACCCCCATGTTATCAATGCCTTAACAACTGGTCAGAGCAGGCGTTGGGAGACCTGCGATAAACAAGTTTATCGCAGGTCTTCTTCTCCCAACGCCTGCCTTGGTAATAGGGTGTTCCCACCTCCAACCACATTTTACATGTGGTTAGACGTGGGAACGCCCACTTTTCATGTCATTAGCGATGGTTTTCGCTGACATGCAAAGTGGGCTTGAGGCAGGCGTTAGCATGCCCTTGTTAATAGGGCGCTGGAAGTATCGCCGCTTTCTCAGCACAATTCGCCGAAAAAGCGGCGATACTTCAGCTTGCTAATATGCCCCTATGTTTCCTTTGGTAAATCTCCTAGATGTGTATTTGAATCGCCATGCACAGTCAACTCTTGAATGACTAAATGCGCGCTCCTTAACTGCAGATCGGCTGTTAAACACGCTGCGGATATTGCCGATCTCCTCCTTGTCCTGGATCTTGACCGTGTAATGTTGACGGAAACCTCTTTAAATGACTCAGCCGATCCCATCCTTGACCTTTTAATGCCGCCCAACTTTGATATCATTAGGTTGGACAGACGAGTGGTCAAGGGGGAGGCATCGCATGCCTACATCGTAGTGATGTAATAGTGAAAGTCATTCAGGCCGACCTCCTGCCGTCTTGTGAATACCTATGCATTGAAGTGACTGGGGGTAATAATCATTCATGCAAACTGCACAAGTTTTTACCACTCCCCTCGCGACAACCTTCCCGTCACAGAACAGATCATGGACATTATTTTGGCCACCACGGATTTCCAGAGCACTCAGATCTTCCTGGGAGATTTCAACCTCCACTGGAATGATGTAAACGATGTGGTGGTTAATAGCCTTAAATCCTTCCTACTTGACCTTAACCATATCAAAATATGTGACAGCTCTATGCATATCAAAGAAGCAACTTTAGATCTTGTCATTGGTAAGCCCAACTCTTTCCTTCTGGAGTCGATCCTCCCATGTGACCAGACAGACCACTATTGCATCACCTTCCTCGTCTTTGAATCGGTCACAGGAAGCAGATCCCAACCTAAGAACCCAAAACTGTTGAATAGATGTTTATGGGACATCAACTCGCAAGACCGGTCGGTGCTTTGTGATAACATACTATCCTCCCCTATGAACATGTCGGATGTCCATGACATTACGGCCCACTATAACCACGTACTGCCTAATGCACCACTTCAGCTTAAAAGAGTGCCCTCTAAACTCTCCAAACTGTGGTTCAATGATAGTCTTAATGCCAAAAAAAGAAATTTAAGACTTTCAGGAAGGAAGTGGCGATCGTATCCCTCTCTTGAACATCTTTGCCACTTGAGATCCTTGCGAAGCATATGCAATAAACGCATCAGAGGCTTGAAGGCCACCTTCTTCAGAACTCAACTTGATCAAGCAAAAAACCATCCTAAAAAACTGTTCGAACTCATCAAGTCCCAAGCTAACAATCATCCTAACCTCTCGACTCTGTGTCAAAGGACACTGTGGAACTGTGAAGAATTCGCTGTTTTCTTCACTGAGAAGACTACTAAGATCGAGACTGAATTACATTCGGCCTGAGATCACCTCTCGAACGGTCCATTGAACACCCTATGCCCCTCAGAGTCGAATATCACTGCCCCTATATAGCCTTTCCTCTCCAAAAGCAATGAATCCTGGAGTCTGTTCCAAACCTTGGATGAATCGACTATTAGCAAAATGCTGTTGGCTTTGAAACCTTCCAATGACTACAATGACCCTCTGCCATCAAACCTTTTCCAGGAAGTGAGATCCTCCTTACTAACACTCTGGACGATGATCGTCAATGCTTCACTTACGCAAGGTGCTAACCCGGATTGCCTTAAAGCAGGTCAAGTTACCCCGATCCTAAAGAAACCAAATGCTGATCCCACGGACCTTCATAACTTTCGCCCAATCACTAACATCCCCACCTTGGCAAAACTCCTTGAGAAATGGGTGCTCGCCCCAACTGTTTCATCACATCGACCATTTACAACTCCTGGACCACTGCCAATCTGGTTTCCGCCCACGCCATAGTACAGAGTTGGCGCTAACGCACATCGTGGATGATGCATTGAGAATATTGGATCACAATGAGTCGTGCCTATTGATCCTCCCGGACCTTTAGTCAGCCTTTGATACTGTCAAACATGATCACCTAATTGAAACGTGGCTTGTGAATTGCGATATTGCGCTGGTGGGGTACAGAGCTTTTTTGTCCCAGCGACTAGAGCCACCAGTGGTAGAGCCAAGGGAGGTCTTGCAATCTTTGTATCGCTGGCCCTACGTTGCAGCATCAGGACCATCCCCACGGACAATAGAAACATACAGGCTATTTCTCTGGGTCAAAAGGATAGTTCCCTTCTGGTGATAAATTTCTATAATGCTACTAACAAAGAAGACGGTTGTGGGATTGCTGTGTTGAACTGTTTTGTCAAACAGGAAGGTGGCTCTTATAAGAAGAACCTGCTCATTGTAGGAGATTTTAACATTCACCCGTGTGGCAACCGTAAGTTGAATGCCCGGGCGACACTGGGATGCCCACTGATATTGGGTCTGCACTTCGAGCATACCACACAGGGTAGCGCACTGAACGATATGCTCGACGAGCAAGATCTATCCTCTGCAATGAGTTTTGCCCCCCACTTAGCAAACTAAGGGATCCCACGTTTAGGGGTAGAGGCTGTGGGACTTTTATCGATCATATATTATTATCCAGACCCATCCTACCCCTCCTCTAGGGTTTTTCTATCATTCCAAGTTCACATAGTGACCATAACCCTGTCTGTGTCACCATAGGAGGGACCATAATGAAGACTAAAGATAAAGCACACGGTAGTAATAATTTACAACCCATAGACGGAGGGCGCCGGATTAAATGGAGTCAGATAATACCGTCCATCTTCTATGACTCACTTAAGGTCACTTGTGAGGCAGAATTCTCTTGTTGCCTTAATCACGAATCTTCACCCACAGGTATCTTAAAATCTTTTGAAGGGATCGCATCCAAAGTAGGAGGCATGTTACTTGCCCACGGGAGAACTAGCATACCCAGTGCACCTAAATGGTTCTGTCGCTCATGCTCTACAGCTCCGAGTGACCTTAAGGCTGGGCTGAAAATAATACCCAGGGATAGAGCTTTGATCTGCACCCTTAGGAAAAACTATAAAAATGCCCTGGCCAAATGCAAGGCGGAAGTAAAAGAAGTATTATGAAGGGAGCTCCTAGATCCCGTGACCCTATCCAGTAGCTCGAGATTTTGGAGCACCATTACCCGATCACCTTTTTTAGCGGATGGGCTCAGAGAAGTGGGCTCCAACATTACTGAGGACGAATGGGTGTCCCATTTTGTAGGTATATTTAAAAACACGTCCAGCCAGCCAGACTCACTCGAAAGGTTCACGGGCAAGGAAACAGTGGTGTTCTCTGAAAACGAAATTGAGGAGGGTATTGTTAACTTGACCAACAAAAAAGCACCAGGCCCGAACGGGATCCCTCCGGACCTTTTTAAATCAAACCCCTCGTTTTGGGCTGGGATCCTGACTGCCGTGGGTAATGCTGCAGCTAATGGAGGATGCCCAGCATCCTGGGGCGTTTCGATGATTGTACCAGTATATAAAAAAGGGGATCAAAACTGCACGATGAACTACAGGCCAATCTCCCTGATTGACTCTGTTGTTAAGGTCAATGGGGGGGCCATCTTAAAGAGATTGTGTACCTGGGCAGAGGAGGATAAGATCATCTCGGAAATCCAGTATGGGTTCCGCCCAGGTCACTCAACGATGGCCCAGTGCTTAAATCTCTATTTGATCATAGAGAAGTACACAATGGCCCGATCTGAGTCCATCTTTATGGCCTTCATGGACCTCTCATCCGCCTTCAATTGCGTTAATCGGGGAAAGTTGTGGCGGTCCATGGAGGCCATGGGAGTGGAACACAACCTGGTGGACTTCCTGAGGGATCTCCATAGAGACACTAAGGCCAATATTAGATACTCCAATGAGCTGAAGGTATCCAGGAATTTTGACATTGAAAGAGGGTTAGGCAGGGGTGTATATTAGCCCCCTTCCTTTTTAACCTATATATTAATAATTTGGAAGGTTCTTTGCTAGAAACAGGGGCCGATTATCCGTATGTGGGAAGGCGAGGACTGCCCGTCCTGCTTTACGCGGACGACGCAGTCCTCTTGGCACGCACCCCAAAGGGGCGTCAAACTCTACTTGATGCATTTCACGGTTTTATGAACAAGCGTGACCTGTCCATAAACAATACTAAATCTTACGTGATGCAGGTAGGGCCGCGTCTAAAAAGACAGAACCCTTTTGTGGTGAATGGAGTGAGGGTGCCAAACTGTACGACATTCTCCTATCTGGGTGTTTTGCTAGATCACCGGCTTAACTGGGCTGCACTCTTAAACAAAAAAAGGGGTGAGGTTACCAGGGCAAATGCGGCACTATTTGGATTTGCAGCCAAAATGGGTAACCGACCAGTGGCAGCTATGCTAAAAATTTATCGGGCCAAATGTATATCCATAGCAAGTTATGGAAGCAATCTATGGGGATACTGTGGTCTTGAGGGTCTTCAGGTGACAGAAAACAACTTTTTAAAGCAACTGCTGAGCGTCCCAAAGGGGACTGCGAATCTGTCAGTTCACGAAGAAACCGGTATGCCCTTCATAAGTGACATTTTGGCCTTACGTCCTCTTACCTTTTGGCTGCAATGTTGGCTCAATAAGCACCTAGATCTCACTCATAGTATTCTAAGAGAGGCCCTGAGCCTAGATCATATGACGGACATTCCCTGGTTCAAATATCTAAAAACTTGTTTTAGTGAGCTGGGACGTCCGGACTTGTTTTTAAAACCTGAAGGTATTAATAGAATGGATGTAGCGTTCATAAAGTACTCCTTCACACAAATAAAACAAATGGAAAGAGAGGAGAAAGAATTGCTGAAACCTAGTGTGAGGACACATTTGATGCTTAAAACCTCCCTAGATATGGAGCCGTATTTATCATGGCCGTTGCCGGCATACGAGCGATTCTTATTAACCAGGTTTATATTTAACCTTTTTCATTTTTTATTGGCAGTTCCAAGGGGCAGTCATAAAGGGAAGGTGTTAGCACCCTGTGACTGCGACAATAAGTCTCCACAGGATTTGCTTCACTTTATGTTCTTTTGTAAATACTATGAAATGCCCAGGACTTTTTATTTAAAATCTCTTTTAAAAAAGCTAAACTTTGTGCAAGTACGTCCCGCTCTTTTTTATTTGCAATTACTTAAACCTGATTGTATCCCTTTTGTGGCCGGTTTCCTGAAATGTGCAATGAATTACAGAAAATGTTTGGATTTTTAATGTTACAGTGTTTTAATGGTTTTATTATTGGTCACTCTAGACTCCCTCTTCTTTTTTGTTAATGTTGCTACCAAATCACCACTATCGTTTTTATCTAGGGTAACATGTATACTGTGTTTATAACTAGTGAATGTGCTGTATTTTAAAGTGTAACTTTTATGGTTTCTATCAAAGAATACCGAATAAAGTATTTTGAATTTGAATTTGATCACCTAATTGACTTTCTGTAACACAGGATGGGACTGTATGGGCCTGTATTAAACTGGTTCTCTGCATTCCTTCAGAACAGATCCCAAAGCTTCAATGTGAACCAATCCGTGTCCCATCCCGAACCGGTCACTGTGGGGGTCCCCCAAGGTTCAGCACTGTCCCCCATGCTCTTTAACCTGTTCATGGAGCCTCTGACAGAAATTCTAAAATCATCCAGCATTCATTATCATATGTATGTGGATGATACCCAATTATACCTGAAGATAGCTTCCCCCAAAGACATTCAGTCCCTCAACTCAGTCCTGATGGAAACTCAAAGCTGGTTTACACGTAATCACCTGAAGCTAAATGCTCCTAAAACTGAATTCTTTACTGATCTCACCCCACAACCAATCCCTCGTCATGGAACAATGGATGAATCAGCTGACTGCTCTTAACTGTAGACCGCACCTCGTGGACTCGGCATCCTCTCTGGGCATAATTCTAGACAAAAGCCTGAACATGCAGAAGCACATCAGTTCCCTCACCAAAGGAGCGAACTTCCAACTGAGCTTACTTAGGAAACTCAAACCCCTTCTCTCTGCTCGTGACCTAAAGGTGGCAGTACAAGCATTAATGATCTCAAAGCTGTAATATGATAGTGCAACGCTTTCCGGCCAGCCTAGAGTGAGGATGGCTCCACTCAGGGCTACCCTCAATTCCACTGCTAGGCTCTTAATGGGCACAAGAAAATACCACCACATCTCTCCGGACTTGCGGGACCCAAATTGGCTTCCATATGAAGCGCGGATTCAGTTAAAAATTGCATGCATGGCTCACAATGCCATCCACTTCAAGACCCTGCTGTACCTCACGCAGAAACTGGAGCACTCCTGTGGTACTAGAGCCTCCAGAAGCGCCAGCACCCTTTTGCTAAAACCACAAAAATTAATGAAAAAAAAGACATATAACCAAGCCTTCTTGGGTATGGCTCCAAGAATCTGGAACGCCCTTCCCCCCGAAGTCAGGGTGAACCCTTCCACCGTCTTCTTCAAAAAAGAAGTCAAAGGACTCTTGATGAAGAAATTTCTGCCATAGCCTGGCCCCTTCATTTGATTCTGGTTCCATAGACTTGACTTTGACCCAGCCACCTGGCTTTCGAGTTTGTCGGACAATTTTAGAAAGTGATTTTGCTGCTGTGTTGATTCTGTTGTGTTGCTTTTCCCTTAAAAGAATATTGGTCAATCTTAGACGTTGACTTGGTCGCTTTGTTTATTCTGTTTTGTTTGCTTATACCCTTAGTGATGCATAATCTGTAAAGCGCTCTGATGCCCTCAGTGGTTATTAGACCTGGCATCATTGGCGTGAGTCTCCCTTCCATTTTGACGGATTGCCTCCTCTTTTTTGGTATGTTTTTGCTGGTTTTATGCTTTGGGCACTGTGCCACTGCTATTCGGTGTCACAGTGCAAGTGCTCCCTATTTTAAATTGATGTACTAATTAGTGACTCCATGATTGGGTTATTTGATTTACTTGTCAGACCCTAGTACATTGCACCATGTGTGCCGAGGGCTTGTAACTCAAATGCTGCTGGTAGGGTTGCAGCACTGGCTGTGCCACCCACAGAAGCAGCTTGTAAAGTGTGTCTCAGGCCTGCCATTGCAAGGCCTTCGTGCAGTCTAGCACTACCATGTCGACTTGGCCAAGTGCACCCACTTGCCAGTCCCTAAACCTTCCCTTTGCTTCATATCAGTCACCCCAATGGTAGGCCCAAGGGCAGGGTGCATTGTAAGTATAAGGTAGAGCATGCTCTGATGTGTGTAGCATGTCCTAGTAGTGAATTGCTGCCATTTTCGTTTTTCACTATTGAAGGCTACTTGTTCTCCATAGGCTAGAATCGGCAGTTAGATTATTACATTCTTATACTCCTAACTGGCTCAGGGAACATGGCGGAAATTCGAATTTAGTGTGCCTGAACTCAGAATAATAAAATACATATTTTAGTAAAGCTGGTTTTAATATTCTGTGTTTGAAAATAAATACCACTTTTAGAAAGTAGGTCTTTTCTTGCCTAACTGTCCAGGCCTGCCTCTACTAGGTTGTGTATTCCTTGTCTGGGTTTGTGAGTGACAGGGCTGGGGGATTCCAGGAGACAGGCTGGGACAGCCCAGTGGTGAATAGAGAGATCTGCATCTAGATGGGAGGGAGGAGTTGCACCTGGGACCGAAATAGGGCTGGGCCTTCCCTCTGCAATGCTGGCTCCACCTCCTGTGGTTTGTCTGATGTCTCTGCCCTGTACTGTGAAAGGAGAGAAGGAATCATGTCAACAAAGTGCTCCAGAGCTGTATCTTCCCTACCGTGTGCTGGCTCCACCTCCTGTGGGGCGGCTGATGTCTCTGCCCTGCACAGTGAAAGAAAGAAGAGAGTCATGTAAATAAAGTGCTCAGGAACTGGTTTGGACTAGGCAGAGGCCCCTTTGCCTTCAGAGAGCAAAGGATTTTGGGGTATAAATATTGGGACCCTGATCCCAAGAAAATAGATCACTTCTGGAACAAGAAACCTTTTGCCAAGGAGAAGAACCAAGGAAGCTGCAGGAGGTTTACTGCCCCTCTGCCAGTGTGCTGTTTTCTGGGTTGGCCTGTAGTGGTTGCTTCATTGCCAAGGAAAGGAGAAGGAACTTTTTAAGGACTTTCATCTACAGAATATTCTCCAAGGGCTTGAACTGTGCTTGCCTCCAGCTGAAGTCTCAGGGAAAAAAGACTTCTTCTCCAGCTTCCACTGAATTTCCTTGCTGGAAATTCTAACTCCAGACATTTGCGTGTCACTGGGAGCTGGAAGCGCGACGCATCGAGAAGAAGAGTGTCTCCGCCGCAACTGAAATCATCGCATCGCCTTAGAAGCGAGCCTTCGCCGCATCTCCCTGGAAGCTTGTGTTCATGAAGCTGCCTGCTGTCGCATCACGGAGAAGCGTGACACCATCGAGAGAGTCGCCATCGCATCAGCGGAGAAACGTGTCGCAGGGCCTGTCGCGACTCCAAAGTACAGAGTCATCGCAAGGCTGCCAGGGCGTCTACGCATCGTCATAGCATCATCCCATCATCCCATCAAGGGTGCCATCTTCTTGCATCGCAACCGGATCATCGCATCGCATAAAGGCGCCATTTTGCGCACCGCAATTGGCCCGCAGGCAGAGAATCTACGCATCACTCCACACCGGTAAGGATCACGACGCATCCCCTACTCTGTGCAAGCATTGAGGCACAACGCATCATCTCCCCCGGATCACGGAACCGACGCATCTCCCCTTTTGCGTGCCTTTTGTTTACTTTGCGTTACGCATCCAGATACTTTGTTGAGAACTTTGTCGCATTTATCATCAACTTGAACTAAGCAACGTTTTATCATCTTTAAGCAATCTTTAGTGTAGTATTGTGGATTTTTGTTGTTTGTGGTCTTGTGTTAAGTCTATATAAAGAATACTTATTTTTTATAAAACCTGTAAGGTGTCCATCTGTAGTGTTTTCACTGTATTACTGTGTATATTCACAAATGCTTAACACACTGCCTCTGAAATAAGCCGGTCTGCTCATGCCAAGCTATGAAGAGGGTGAGCAGGGGTTATTAGGGAGTGTAATCCCCTTATCCTGACTTAGAAGTAAGGGTCCCTATTTGGACAAAGGTGAATACCATTGCCAACTATAGACCCCCAGATCTAACAGTGATCATGTAGCGTTATATAAAACTTTCAAAATAAATAAATAAAGAGTGTTTTCAGGGATATCTGTACCAGGGTCCCCTGTAATCATGTACTCAAAATGTATTTTTCCTGCATAAATCAAGAGTGTGTTCTTTAAACAGAATACTTCACACATATTCTCTATGATGTATGCTTGTGAGTGATTACCGATGGTCTTTCAGGGACATGTAATAAGATTTTAGCATGATGCAAATAAACGTAACCATTTCTCTCTTGACGCCAAAATTTGTGCTTGAAACGGTCTTATATAAATATTAAGAAATGATGTGTAAGTGTCATTAACATCATAGAGATTAGTTTCAAAATACTGAAGAGGGACCACAGTTGAGTGCTACCCCAGTAAGTGCAAACTTTAATTTGTGGATGTAGGGGAAACGTTTTCTTATTTGAAATTCAAAAAAGGCTGTCAACTCTTCAACAGACTAACTCTACACTATTCAGTACTATTATTCAGCTATCACCCTAATAGCTCTGGAATGATCTTTTCATGATGTGTATTCTATGTATTATGGTTTGAAGTCCTTGAATTGCTCACACTTTTATTACTGCTATGGTACTTCCCTATTTTTTTTCAACACAGATTTTTGTTTGGTTTTGATGAGGAAGACATTACATTTCTAATGCATAGTCTGATATTAAAGTAACAATTCTTATTCTAATAATGACATGGATAGAAATATCCATTAAAGGATTACCATTGTATCTACAGAATACTTGTTTACATAAACAGTTCCCGAAAATAGTATAAAACAAAGCAGGGTATAATCCAATTCGGGTATGCATCATACTTAGACCCTTAGTATGCTGGTTAGAATCTTAACCATTCTGTCCGTTAACACATTATTGAACAAAGATCTGTGTCAAAGATAAAGAAACAACAATAAAGAACTGTGCTACTCAAAATAACTAAATGTCTGTTCCAAAATCCCATCAGGGGCTGAGCAGGGCTAGGGCACCGGGATCCAAGTGGGGCGAAGGGAAATAGGGTGGGGGGAGGGAGGGGGAGGTAGGAAGAGAAAAAATGGCAGACCACATCTTCAGTGCTACATCAGCCGTCAGCCACATCTGCATTTTGTATCTTAAAATGTTCTAGTAATTGCGTTTACTCCAAGGATATTGGTTACTTCCTCAAACCTCTGTAATCTTTGTGGTGTTACGCCTCAATCTCAGCAGTGGGCCACCTTAAAACCTCCTACCGCCATGCCCCTCAGACGCGGTGCCTTGTGTGACTTCCATTGCTGTGTAATAAGTCTCTTGGCCGCATTTAGATAAGGCTCAAAAAGTGGCACAATACTTTTGCCTCCTTGGAAAGGGGGAAGAGACCCAGGAGACATGCCTCAGGGGTATTCCAAGAGATTCGCTCAGTGAGATATGTGAGACCCTGTAGAACCTCTGTCCAAAATTCTACGAGGGAGGGTCATGTCTAGAATATATGGATGAAATTTGCCTCTAGGCTGCGACATCTAGGACATTCCGATGCTGAACTGGGGTACATATGGTGTATCATCCGAGGTGTGAGGTAGGCCCTGTGGAGTACAAACAGCTGTATTGTTTTAAGCCGGGAATTGCGGGATACCCGCTTGGGATGTTCAAGGACGTGGGTCCATTCTCTAACTGTAAATTCCAGAGTCGCCTCCGCCTCCCATCTTTGACGAAGGGTCACCAAGGAGATTCCCAGATGAGACCACAAGCCACGATACAGCCATCTAACCAGATGACTACCATGTCCCATTATGTGTAGCATCTGCAGCAGTCCAAAGTTCGGGGGTTCTTTCTGATCCACTAACCAATATTTACGTACATACTAAGTAACCGCAGCATGGGTTAAGAAAAATGTAGAAGGGGCCGAATAGGCCTGCACAAATTCTTCATGAGGCATCAAGTTCCCATCTAAAAATAAGTCCCCCACAGTCGTCGCACCTGCCTCCACCCAGCTTCTCACTCTAGTGGCAGATAATATGCCCCGTAGTGTAGGTAAACTGCACAAGGATATACATGCAGCATATGGTACAGATAGCTAGTATATTTCACCGCTAATTTCCAACAATGGAGGTCAATGTGTAAAAGAAATTGAGGGTCCTTCACCCGATTTGCTCCCGGACATAATAATGAATGTAATGTCCCCGCTCGTAGACGTGCAGGTGAGTAACCTATCTCAAATAAATTAAGGCCCGCCAACCAATAAGTCATCCATTGCAGTTGGGCTACTGTGGAATAGGCTTTAAAATCTAGTGCTCCCATACCACCCTCAGTACTTGTTAACTGCACTTTGGCAAGAGCCAATCTGTGACGACCATGCCCCCAAAGTGTTGACGTCAGTAGTGTATCTAATGCTCTGTAAATCCAAACAGGAAGGATAACGGGTAGGTTCACAAATTGATACAACAACTTAAGGAGCAATACCATTTTAGAAACGGCTATACGGCCTGCATTGGTTAACAGTAAGGTATTCCAAAACGCTACCTGGACTCTAAGGGGCAGATTTATGAAGGCCTTGCGCCGCCGGTGCGTCACTTTTTCCCATGTTAAAAATGACGCACCGGCGGCGCAAGGCCTTCATAAATCTGCCCCTAAGAGTATTAAGTGTATGGACAACATTACCATCTACAGTGTCCAAGGAAGTTCTGTAGATATGAATCCCCAAGTATTTAAAGGTAGTGTGCTCCACCCTGAACTACATTAGACCAAATAGTAGTGCGGGAAGAGTGTATGTGTCATAGAAATAAAAGGCCACTGATTTGGAGGAGTTCAGGCGCGGACCAGATATCTACCCAAAGTGCTTAAACACCATGGCGACAGGTGCCATATCCAGATGCAGATCCACAAAATAAAGCAAAATATCATCAGTATAGGCCGAAACAGAATGATGTATTTGACCCACCGGGATACTATATGGTGCCATCGTACAAGGCAGCCATTGTGCCAGAGGTTCTATAGCAAGCACAAACAGCAAGGGCGATAACGGGCAACCTTGCCGTGTACCCTGAAACACATTATATGCAGGAGAAATATTGTTGCTGGTCTTGGCCCTTGCCGTGGGTCTAGTGTAAAGTAGTTTCACCCATTCAATATATGCTGGGGGAATCCCGTATTTAACCAGTGAAGCCAGCATATATGACCAACTTAAAGAATAGAGAGAGACAGCCCGAATGTGGGAAATCAGCTCGGGCAGAGTGCAAGATAGCATAGAGGCGGCGTATATTTAAGAAGATGCTGCGATTAGGTATAAAGCTACATTGGTCAGTATGGATCAAAGTGAGGAATAAGGGGAGCAGTCTCGATGCCAAGAGCTTACTAAGGATTTTGTATTCCATATTGAGGAGTGATAGGGGCCTATACACTGTAAGATCTGTTGGAGCCTTATCAGGTTTCAACAAGGAGGTCACTATTGCCTCCCTAGTTGTAGGGGGCATAGTACCCTCCGTCAAGGCAGTAGTATACAGTTGGAGCAATTTGGGAACTATGGGTGTTGCAAAGGTAAAATAAAACTCAATGGGGAGCCCAGCGGAGCCTTGAGTCTTGTTACGGGCAAGTCCACTTATAGTGCCCCGGATTTCAGGAGCGGTCAAGGGGGCCATCAAGTCTTCCGCCTGAGCCGCCGTGATAGTGGGAAATGTTATCAAACCCAAGAATGAAGCAGTTGCGTCTGTCATGTCATGTGAGGTGGCATTGTATAGGGTTGCATAGTAATCGTGGAATGTTTTATTAATGTCTATCTGTGTGGTGAGCAGCTCTTGGTGGTTATTACATATACCCAGAATAGGCATAGGGGATGGGTGTGGTTTAATCAGCTTAGCCAGTAGTGTGCATGATCTATCCTAAATCCCATGACTGCGCAGCGTGTATGCATGCAAGTCTATCACCCTTAAGTGTTCCAACTGCTCAGCATATTTAACTCTGGCTTCCTGGAGGTTCATTCTTTCCTGTCATCGGTTTGAGCAGCTACCTCTAGTGCTTGTAATAAATCCTCTTGGTCCATAATTTGTGCCAAAACCCGACCAGTGTCCCCATAGAGACGCCCCGGGTTATCACCTTAAATGCCTCCAGCTCAACAATCCTAGACGTTGCAGAACCTTCGTTATCTGTAAAGTATGTGTCAATGGTGGTGGCAGATTTATCCCGATAAATTGGGTATTCTAGCTGTAGTGGTCATAGGCACCACTTGGGAATCGGTGTGGGGTCTGACCCCAGTTAAGCACCAGCTCCAGGGAATTGTAGTCAAATATGGTCTTGCGCAAATATGTGGTGCGCACAATCATAGGAAACAAGCCTGGGGAACAAAGAAAGTGATCAAGGCATGTGTGCAAGGAGTCTGGGTAGGAATAGAATGAGTATTCATGCATACCAATGTGTTGCATCCTCCATACATCCAACAGACCCAAGGCCTTCGTCCAGTTAGCCATGTTGGCCTCTTGTACAGTAGCGGCCACGTTGGACAAAGAAGGGTGCGAACGGTCGAGGCGAGTATCGAACACGGCATTAAAATCCCCCCCTAGTATCCACGGACAGTGTGACAAGTTTTATAGGGCCTGTGAAAGGCGAGAAAGGAAGGCGTCTTGGTCAGTGTTGGGTGCATAGATCAACTCCAAGACCACTAGTGTACCATCCAGTGTCCCCTATAAGAGTACATATCTCCCCTGATTGTCAATTCGCTATCAGTCAGTGAGAAAGGGACCCCCGCTCGCAGCCAAATTGCTACTCCTCGGGAGAAAGCAGAGTACACAGTACCATATAACTGACCCCTCCATCGTCTCTACACCTTAGTAAGCTCGGGGGATATCAAGTGCATTTCTTAAAGACACCCTATCTGTGCGCGGCGACGGTGCAACTGGGCAACTATCCGTTGCAGCTTCTGTATCGAATCCATACCCCTTATATTCCAGATGACAGTGTATGACTTTGTCAGAGACATGATATTAATGCATGTACTCTATTCCACCCACCCCACCCCCGCCACCCCACAGGCCCCCACCCCCCACACCCCCAGGATCATCCGGAAACAGATCAGTAGTTTAAAAAAAAACCAACAACAACCCAGTACGGGGTCAAACAAGTAAACTAAGGTGGACCAAACTGTGTGCAAGCAAAACACATAACACACTGTATAACACAAGGGGCTTCTCGCCCACGGGGTAGGCTGCTTACTTCAGATACATAAGTATCAACTATGAATAGTAGGATAACCCAGGACAGGCCAGGCCACAGGATTATAATCTACGAGCTTACCCTTTACCCTCCCACGGAGCAGCCTACACTAGGTTCAGAATTCAACAGATGGGACATGGTGTGCAATGAGAATTAAGCGTTCCCACTCGGGAAAGGACAAGTATCTGAGAAACCGAGACCAATATCCCAGACCATAATACATTCACATTACTCATTCAAGTAAAGGATCATTGCTAAATTGTGTGGATACAGAGGGAAATAACGCCATACTGCCCCAGAGTCTGAGTCAGATGGGCTAGTGCTGATAGGTGCCCGAGGAGTCCATAGAGCTGAGGCCGAATGGAGGGCTGCACGCCTACTCTTCAATACTGATTGCTGCGACGGAGGATTAGACACAGTGCTCTGTGTAGTGAGTCCCCTCCTTCTCCGGCACAGAGCGCGCCGTGGCTTCGGCTGCAGTTGTGAGCGGCGAATGTCATGTGCAGTGCCAGGAAAGTGCCTATCTAACCAATCCCATGAGCTTTCAGGCATGTCAAAGAAACAGGCCTGTGCAGTGCCAGGAAAGTGCCTATCTAGCCAATCCCATGCGCTTTCAGGAGTGTCAAAGAAACATGCCTGTTGGTTGTACATTGTCTTGAGTTTGGCAGGGAATAAAAGGGCATATGTCAATCCAGCAGCGCTGGCTCGGGCCTTGACCTCCATGAATGAGGAACTAGGCTTTGTACTGTCAATGTATAATCCGGGAAGATAGAGATTTTGGCATTGTCAAAGAAAATCGAACCAGTTTCTTGCGATGTTTGCAAAATGTGGTCACGATCCCTGTAGTTTAGGATTCTGGCCAACAACGGTCTTGGATTAGCGCCAGGCACTGGTTTTCGCATAGCAACTCGGTGGGTCCGTTCTACCATGAAATGTGCCGACAGGCCAGTGGGGGCAACCTTGGCCCTCAGCCATTCCTCAATGAAGGTCATGGGGTACAGTCCCTCTGCTCCCTCCGGAAGACCAACAATACGAAGGTTGTTGCGTTGGGCCCTACCTTCAGCGTCATCAGCTCGAGCCTGTAAGGCTTCAACCATTTGCTGTAATAGATGAATGTGCACATTATACTCTTTCAATTGTGGTTGAAGTGTTAAAAGCGAGTGGTCACAGTCCTTTACTTTATCCGCCAGCTTTTTATGGTCGTCTTTGAGCAGGTTCAGTTCGGTAGATATAGTGCCTATTAATTTGTTGCGCTATTACGGAGCGCGATTCACGGATTTGCTGAAGTATCATATCCAGCTTATCAATGAGAGGAAGAGGTGCAGTTTCATCATCAGTTCGATGTGACTTTATTGAAGAGGGCTCAGAAGGCAGGGAGCGAGCCTGGCCCGAGTCCGCTGCTGCTTTCGTCTTATTTCTTCCCATCGCTGTCAGCAGTGTGGACGTGTCTCAGAGTATGGTACTGGAAATAGCTTCTTGCGGGATCCGGTGATCTACAGTGCAGCCCCAGTAATGGACACAACTGCATTGAGTAACCTTTGCAAATTGTTCTCACCAGGGTCAGAGGAGGTGTACCCCCGCGAGTATAGGCACCATGGGTGGATAAATAGCCTTGGGCTTACAGTTGGATAACTGATTAGGAAGGTGGGGGGGAATTGGAAACCTACTACAAGTCAAAAGGCAGCGTCCGCTAGGTCCATCAGTCAGGAGCTGGGCCTCCGATACCCCACCGGCCCCCTCCAGCACCACAGGCCCACCGGAAATGAGCTCTCTCCACAGGGACGATGGGCACCCTTACTGCGGCATCTAGATATCACTCACAGTGCACCTGCAAGTGGAGTATTTCAGTCCAGAGTGGAGCAAGTGTAGAAGGGAGTGGGGGGGGCAAGAAGAGGAGACACAACTGCCCCCAGTACGCCAACCAATGCCCCACAGCACTCATTACGGGCACTGTCCACTGGCCTCATAGCAGGCCGCAAGCCTCAATGCCTCACCTCAATGACTCATCTCTGCGCCAGCCAAAGGTACCAGGAAAGGCCGGTGTCGCTAGGCATGACCTTCCTCAGAAGTGGTTCGCCCCCACGAGGTCCTGTCCAGTCCATGGGTTGGGGGGCTCATGATGTCAGGCAGTGCTCACGCACTCTACACCAGAGAAGGGAGGGGGGCCATGTCGCTGTTTCCCCTGAGTCCGTTAATACAGTAGGACTTGTGCAGGGGGGGGCGTCCCAGACAACAGCCCACCAGTCAACACCGGATCCGGAGGGAGCCACTCTTCCTTTATACACCGCAGGTCTTGTCAGTAGGAAGCTCCATCTCAGCAGTGCTCGACGCACTCACTGCGTCTCCAGGGCCGGACTGAGAACCAAAACCGCCCCTGGCAAAGTGCTCGGCCGGCCCCCTGGGGGTGCGACCGAGCTCTTTGCCAGGGCCCGTTTCGGCCGATTTTGTTACACGGCCGATTTTGCAGCTATGCTGCTAAAACGGCCCTGTAACAAAAACGGCCCCCAGGGCCCCAAACCGGCCCCCACCCTTGCGGCGCACCGGGGATTGCCCGGTGCCCGCAATGGCCAGTCCGGGCCTGTGCGTCTCCTTTCCAATGTTCATTGCACCTCGGTGAAGGAGAGCCCCACTGGCATCAGGGGGGATCACTGAAATATTATCGACGGTCACATTATCGACTAGCAATAATATCGTTGAATAATTATCGACTACAAAAATATCGACTTTGTATACTTATTACACAAAATACAAAAATATCGACTAAAAAATATCGAGTATTTAGAATATCGAGTACATAAATATCGTCTTATTAAATATCGACTACTAATATATCGTTGTTCATGAAATTACACCTAACACTACAAAAATATCGACTACTAAAATATAGAGTACAAAAATATCGTTTCTAAACAAATATCGAGTTATTTTTTGTACCCTTTCATGTCTAAAATACCATATTAATGGTCTATAAAAGTCATTGCTCTATACAAAAAACATTTTACATATAATACCTGTGACTTTTATAACATTACTATTTATCATCATTTGCTATACATTATATTAAATGCGTTCTATCATTTTAAAAAGAATCTTTACATGTAACTAAAATTGTCATAATATTTTTACACTTTCACATGTATTTTATTTAACAACTAACCTGCTTTAATGCGGAAAGCACCACATACCACCATTCTCACATCAACAAACACACCAATTAACATAAAAAAAATTCAAACTAGCCTATACAATCATTCCTTTCATCCTACAACCAATCAAATCCAAGCACACAAAATACACATACTATAAAAGGGATAAATGCATTCTACCATTTGCTGCTGCTAACTCCATAGAAAGAAGATGCCAACACTCTGAAGATTTTGTTCCTGAACAAACATCTTTAAAGATCCAGCTCACTAGCTAATCATTCAAGTAAGTTACATTCCATTATTTAAAAATCTAAAATAGTAGTCTATTATTTTACTTATATCTCCTAACTCTTCCACTTATTTAATTTTTATCTCCTCCTACTTTTCTGATAGAAACTACTACAAAAAAATTCCTAATACATGCTCCTATTTCTTCCCCTGCAAAATAAGGTAGTAAGTATATATTAATGGTCTGTTATACAACAACAGCTGTTTTTAAACATTATTTCACAAGATTCATACTTAATTTAAAACATTTTATTCACAGATATTCAGCGATTTTCCGATTTCAACACTTCAAATGTATAGAACTACACTAATTAAACATGTAAGTATATATGTTTTTGTTAGTAAACAACCAATATTCAAAATGCTATTTTCTAAACAACATATCTTGCATATTACATCTTCCCTACAGATCCAATAAAAACATCCTACATCAACTATACCAAAAGACAAGACTACCCTTGTAAAAAATTTAAGTATACTTCTATTTGTCTAAAACTTCATATAAAAACAAGAACTATGTTCTTAACACCATGTTATGTATTTTATATTTCCTCTACAGATATTGTGAATACATCATACATCTATTCTACCTACAGCAAAGAAAAGTACATATTTAGAAGTTAGTATAGTTTTAAATATTTCCAATTTCCCAACGCTTCAAAATAATTTTTATCATATGTGACGTATTTATTCTATCTTCTCTACAGATCTAAACTTTACTACCTTGATGTACTCCACCAAATACTACAACTCAACTATTTAAACAAGTAAGTATATGTAATGTTCACATCAAATGTAGTACTAAGCTAATTAAAAAACTGATTTTTCCTAGGAAAAACGTTTGTTATGTATAAACATTAATTTAGCATTTCTATATTTTCATACCAACAGTAAATAAAGAAATACATACAAGAAATTCCTTCAAAATACAGTTCTGCATTTGATTTTGTTTCTTTCTACTCTTTCCTAGAACAAGTAAAACAAAATGACAGAAGGTGCAGAATTTGTTATGTCACAGAAAAATAAATTACTGTTATGTTATATGGGTTATGTTTATAGCCAGGAAAGACAAAGTGGTAGAAAAGTTTTTGGGAAATGTACAAAATATTACTCAAACAAATGTTATGGAAGGGCTACTACAGAGGAAACTAATGTGCTATTTACCAGGGAACACAATCATCCCCCCAATGTCACAGGAATTGAAATAAGAGATGCTTTAGAAAGTATAAAGACTGCTAGCACACAAAGTGATAGACCAACAACACAAATCCTTAAAGAGGAACTGTTAAAAGTCCCAGCCCATGCTTCAGGTCAACTACCCTCTATTGACTCCCTAAAACGCACAATTGCATACACTAAAAGACACACTTCCACTACCCCACCCAACCCTACTACTTTTGAGGAAATTATTATTTCACCAGAAATGTCCATCACACACAATAAAGACAAATTTATCCTTTTTGACAATGAAAGCAGTACAAACAGAATCATAATGTTTGCAACTGCAAGTAATTTAAGAAAAATCCAACAGTGTCCCCAATGGATGATGGATGGAACATTTAAACCATGCCCAAAACCTTTTTATCAACTATATTCCATCCACGGGTTATACCATAACTATAACATCCCTTTCATTTACTGTTTGCTACCAAACAAACAGCAAAACACTTACACAGAAATATTAAATGTTCTCAAAAATGAAATCAATAATTATTTTCCAGAATTAGCTATGATTAATAGCATTTTGAAAATATTTCCCCACACAGCAATCCAGGGTTGCTACTATCATTTCAATCAGAGCATATGGAGACATCTCCAAAAATCAACTTTAAGTATTTTGTACTCAACAGATAGCACCTTTGCCTATCAAATTAAAAAATTGATAGCACTGGCCTACGTTCCTGTTACCGATGTAGCGGAACACTATAATTTATTAATTGACAGCACATATTACAAGAGGAATGAAGATAAACTAACCCCATTACTGGATTATTTCGAAGATACTTGGGTGGGAAGGTTGCACAGGTCTGGACATCGACGCCAACCCAAACTCCAAATCCCTTGGTGGAATGTCTATCTTAGTACTTTAAACCAAGAGTCTAAAACCAACAACAGTGTAGAAGGGTGGCATAATGCTTTCCAAGCTACCACAAGCAGAACAAGACCCACATTCCATAACCTACTAGAAGCTTTGATAAAAGAACAAAGCTATCAAGAACTAAGAATGGAACAATCTGTGACCCAAATTGGTCCAAAACTAAGTAAACAAACTAAACAAATGTTCCGACTACTGCAAAGTCAAGTCACACTATACCCTACAACTAGAGGATTAGAATATCTGTCAATAATAGCTAAAACCCTACTATAAAAATGTCGACAAAATATACTAATATCTTCTTACAATAATGATACATATAACAATCATAAACATTTCTAAACAATTATAAATAAGACATATTTGTTTTACAAACTTATCAAAATTTTGCACAATATTTCTGAACAAATATGCAATATTTATAATTACATCACACATACACATTACATAAAGATCGACATTTCCCACCCAATAAATAGAAATATAAAAATACTTACAATTTCTGTAGATGAAAGAGACGTAATGAAGCAAAATACAATCCATACAATCCATTACAAAGTAAGAAAAATCCAATATGGGAAACCATCAAAAACCCGAAAATTATGTAAAAATAAAATAAACGCTCCTGGAAATCCCTAAAACAGTAGTGTGGACACTTTAGTATTTAAAGTGATATACACACAACTTTTAAAAAAACGGTGACGCATACCAATGTATCAATCCAATAGGAAACCCTCAAAAATCCCGAAAAAAGGTTAAAATTATTAAAATCCGCTCCTGGCAAACACAAAAAATAGGAGATACACGTAAAAATATAACCATAATAAGTCATACATTAGTATCTCCGAAAAAAACCACGCTTCCTTCCATGTAGTTTTCATGCGAGGAACCGGAACCTGTTAAAAAACATACATAACGAAACCCACCCACAAATAGCCCATAAAATTTGTAAATACACTCACAATTAACATTAACCATGTAAGAAGACATTTCCTAACAATTCAAATAACACTAGAACTAAAACATACACGACGCATCTATAACGACGACATTACACCTAAACGCTACATTAACAAATCATACATACACACAAAAACACTACACAGTTCGAATATACCCTCAAACATTACCACTCAGTCATAAATGGTATATAAAATTTACCTTACCTCTCTCCACACGAAGCAACTCCCAACCGCGAGCTTCTCCAGTCTTGAATGAAGCGCAATAACCTTACGCGGTAAAAAAGTAGTCCCCTTAAACCAATTTTGAAAAGGTATCATAGAAAATACAATGTTATAGTATAAAAATATAATACATACACATTGTTATTGTAACAAATTAATACAGTAGACTCATTATAATTTAAAGTGTTAAAAAAAATTACATTTCTTTAATATTAATTAATATATAGTAATTAATATATATTATTAATATTAAATAAGTATGTAACACTTGAAGTAATATATGTAAAAAATTTATTTTTGTGTACATTTATAGGAATAAGTTTGTGTTTGTTTATAACAAAAAATTATTAATTGTTTTGTAAATAATTAATAATAATAAATAATATAACTTATTTATTATTATTAATATAAAAATTATAACCATTTACTATATAAATAATGCCCTTAAATAATGTATTTTTATTTCTTTGAATGTATATATTTCTGAAAAGAAAAAATAAATGTTTAAGTTTATTAATTAATAATAATAATAATAAATATATTTGTTATTATTTTTATTAATTAATTTTTTTTTATAATAATGTCTAAGTATTATAAAAGTATATAATTGCATAAATAATCTTTTACCAATACCAGATATTATTATTAAACATATTATTCCCCTTTACAGTTATAAAGTTAACAACATAATATATTTATAAGTATAATTTAAAAACAACATTGTCAGAAATATGTGAAAAAAAATGTCTTAATTACTATTTCCATATCTTGAGCAAATATAATAATTGTCATGTTACTTTATAAAAATGTATATATTAAAATTAAATATTTAATAATATTAATATATAATATTAACATTATTAAATATAAATGGAAGAAACAGAAAAATAACTTGATTTTAATTTTTTTCTATATAAATACTTGTTACACAAAGTGATTGATAATAATATTTTGTTTTGATATAAAAAATGTTGTGAAAAAATGTTGTGTGACAAATTAAAACATGTACATAAATGATAATGTGTTATTCTGCAAATACAACATTTCCAAAAATGTTTATGTTATATTTGATAGTGATTGTATTGTATTACACATGAAAAAATTGGAAAATTGTAATAAAGTTTTGTGAAAACATCCATTTTGCATTGTCTTGTAATATAATAACACACTAATGTAAAATTATATGAAAATGTGCTGGACACTGACCAATTAATAATTGCTATTCCTACTCCAGTCAAAGTATTATCAGAGAAGTTGCTGGACACTTACCAATTATTATTTACTATTCCTACTCAAGTGAAAGTAATATCTGGAAAGGTGGTGAAGACTGACCATGTATAAATTAGAATAGCTACTTTAGTATAATGTTATAGTGTAAAATGTGTCAAATATTTATATATATTTTATAAATATTATTAACATATATTAGTAGTATATTTTTTGCTGAGTAGTTCAAAAAATTATTATTAGCATAAAAATGAGCAACTATTTTTCACAAAAAATTTTCAATTCTTTGTAATATTTATAATTTTTTTTCTCACACTTTATATACACAAAACAGACCCTGAACCCTAAAAATACCCCTTTACCCTAAAACTGAAAAGTGTCCATGAACTCAAAAATATACTCCTTTACCCAAGAACTGGAAACTGACCCTGAACCCTAAAAATACCCCTTTAGCCAAAAACTGAAAAATGACCCTGAACCCAAAAAATTCTCCTTTACCCAAAAACTGAAAACTGACTCTGAGCCCTAAAAATACCCCTTTACCCAAAAACTGAAAACTGACCCTGAACCCAAAAAATTCTCCTTTACCCAAAAACTGAAAACTGACCCTGCACCCTAAAAAATAACCCTTTACCCAAAAACTGAAAACTGACCCTGAACCCAAAAAATTCTCCTTTACCCAAAAATTGAAAACTGACCCTGAACCCTAAAAAATACCCCTTTATCCAAAAACCCAAAACTGACCCTGAACCCTAAAAATTCCCCTTTACCCAAAAACTAAAAACTGACCCTGAACCCAAAAAATACCCCTTTACCCAAGAACTGAAAACTGACCCTGAACCTAAAAATATACCCCTTTACCCACAAACTTAAAACTGACCCTGCAGCTTAAATAAATCCCTTTACCCAAAAACTGAAAACTGACCCTGAACCTTAAATATACCCCTTAACCCACAAACTGAAAACTGACCCTGAACCCTAAAAATACCCCTTTACCCAAAAACTGAAAACTGACCCTGAACCCTAAAAATACCCCTTTACCCAAAAACTGAAAACTGACCCTGAACATTAATTATACCCCTGTCCCCAAAAACTGAAAAGTGACCCTGAACCTTAAATATACCCCTTTACCCACAAACTAAAAACTGACCCTGAACCCTAAATATACCCCTTTACCCAAAAACTGAAAACTGACCCTGAACCTTAAATATACCCCTTTACCCACAAACTGAAAACTGACCCTGAATTCTAAAAATACCCCTTTACCCTAAAACTGAAAACTGACCTTGAAACATTAAAATACCCCTTTACCTAAAGAGAGAAAACTGACCCTGAACACTAAAATTCCTCCTGTACCCAAATTTAATTAATATTATTTAATTAACTATTAATGATTAATTAACTATAATTAATAAGTTAATATATTAGCAAAATAGCTGTAATTAATTAAATATAATTATTTATAATATTTATTCCCAAACAAATATTTAATAATAACAAAATATGATAAAAAAAATTATTTATTTATAATTAAATCAACTAATTAATATTAATTAATTACTATTTATTTACTAATGATGAATATGTACCAAGCTATATGAATTAATTAACAAATTAATATTTATTCTTTACCAATTAATTCATAATTTACATTAATCACAAACATATCATAATTAATTATTTCTTTTTATTTACTCCCCACCCTTATCCCCTATTAACCCAACATCCCGCTCCTAAACATTAACTACAATTTATACCAATAACAAAGATGAAAATATTTTAGCACATTAGCTGTAATTATTTTCATGTAATTATTAATACATTTTTCCCCAATTATTTAATGAACTATAACAAAATATTATATATATAACAATTACTCTAAATAATGTAATTAACTAATTAATACTAATTAATTACCAATTAATTACTACATAAAATTTTATTACCAATTATATTAATTAATTAAATAAATATTAATATTTTATTTCCAATTAACTAATTAATAATATGTAATTACCAATTAATTACTACATAAAATTTTATTACCAATTATATTAATTAATTAAATAAATATTAATATTTTATTTCCAATTAACTAATTAATAATATTTAATTACCAATTAATTACTACATAAAATTTTATTACCAATTATATTAATTAATTAACTAATTTATATTATTTATTTTCCAATTAACTAATTAATAATAATTAATTACCAATTAATTACTACATAAAATTTTATTACCAATTATATTCATTAATTAACTAATTAATATGATTTATTTTCCAATTAACTAATTAATATTATTTAATTACCAATTAATTACTAATAAAATTTTTATAGAAATTTATATAAATTAATTAACTAATTAATATTAATTATTTCCCAATTAATTAAAATATAAAAATATTTACAAACATGTATAAATTAATTAATTATTTTAAATTACTCCCCACCCTTATCCCCTATTAACCCAACATCCCGCTCCTAAACATTAACTACAATTTATATTAGTATTACAATTTATTTATATTTTTTACCTTTTTTCAACATATTATCGATATTTTTTACTTTGACTATTAATCGATATTTTGTCATGTCGATATTTTTGAGTCGATATTTTTGGACTCGATATTATATTATCATTATTGTAATCGATATTTTTAACAACGATATTTTTGTTCTCGATATTTTATTATGTTCGATATTTTTTACTCGATATTTTGTCCATTCGATATTGTGGAGTCGATATTATGTCTGTGCACCCATCAGGGGTACAGGCGGGGGAGGCCCCATTCACTTCCACCAGGGGCCAACAACACCCCACCCGACGCCCCCACTCTGCATCCATACAGCTCCAAACCAGGCCTGCGACTGGGGTCTCGCACAGCGGAACACCCTGCCGCGCCCAGACAGCAACACAGTTTTGAGCACCAGGACAGAGCGGTGCTCTCAGGCCTGGCCCATGCAGCGCCAGCCGATTGTTCAGGTCCGCTCCGGGACGCCGGGAGGCCTACAGCCGCACTCCATGAGCTTTAAAACGAACCTGATACATGCACAAGGGGGATACAGTAAGTATGCACTTCCCCAAAGGGTCACAGGGCGCTCAGCGCATAGAGAAATGATGATGAGGATCCCGGGCCCGGAGCTCGTCACCTAAGCGCCCTCCATCTTAGGCTGCTAGCCACCACCCTTGTACTTCCCTATACTGTAGTATTTTGTATATATGATCCCTATTCCCATGATTGCTCCTGATATCTTGTTGATAGAGTTGATCTATGTACATTTGTTGAGTCTCTTGAACCTTGTACCAACTATGTAAAATGACTAAATAAAGTAAAATATTAAAGGAGTTAATTTCACTATCCTGTGTTGGCTCTTCCAAGGTATTGACCTCACTTCTCCTCACTTTACTCTGTGGACTTTCCTCAGGACTTTACTCATAAAGGTCTGCTTAGTCTTGTATTTTGTATGAGAAAAGTCAGTTGTGTGGCAAACGATGCCATGTACTTACGACAGTGTGCACCAATGATCTGCCAGATTATACTTGTGAAACCTCTCATGTGCTTGCTGCTGGCTGTCACTGGCAATAAAATCTCAGAGTCAGGACGATTCTGCTAGGTCTGCGAAAGGCTTTCCCTGGATGTTGCTCTCTTCCCTCAGATCAGTTGCACATTCTGACAGTAATAGCATTGTTGATGACAATGCTTCCTTAATCTAAGTCCTGATGCTCATTCATGTACTTCAGCAAAAAAAGATTTTACACGAGATACCACTTGCCCGCCTTTCTTGAGGACTTATGTAGAGGCCAATTGTTTGAGTTAAAGTCTCAACAGCTATAGCAAGAGTAGGCGCCACTGCCAGCCAGGTAGTGGAAATCTCTGCACCTTTTCACTCTACCCTTGCTTGAATAAAGGCCTGGATTCATTTCACTGTGCTGATGGAAAACTTCAAGAGCACTTCTACTGCCCAGAATCCACCAGTGTAATCACCCTTCCTCAGTCTTTAAAGAGCCTGGTGCAAACTATGTCTTATTAATGCTTCACAGATTCCTTAGCAGTGTGTTGTTCCGCACACAGTTTGAACGCTATTTAATTCATGTTCGTATCAGGAGTATCTTAACTTTAGAAGGACCATAAAAACTCTACTCTTCCCAGCAGCCCACTGGTGTTCCTGGTAATCTGGTCATCTCTGCCTTCCAGTTCCAAGAGGCCATATTTATTGAAAATGCTGCCCTTAACAGCATTATTTATCATAACCTAACATAACATAAGATCACATGGCATTCATTACTGAATCAAAATATGTATTATATCGTTGGATGAAATCAAAAATATTTGAGCACTTTATGGCAGTCGATACAGGGGGAGACCCATTCAGGTTTAATTCTAAAGAAGGAGAATGACATTGAAGGATAAAGAAATGGACCTATTAGGGTAATGGCCTGGGTCATTAAGAGAATTAGCGCGGAGCCAGGGAGCTGCAGATGTGGCTCAGGTTTTATTGCATCCCTTCAAAAGTATTAGCATTTTTTTTTAAACTGGGTTTTAATCAGGGGTGAATGATGGGTGCTAAGTTGATGCCTGGGCTACGTACCAGTAGTCGTCATTACTCTAACTCATATTCTTCCTTGTTCCAATGTTAGCAATGAGAGGTAGATCCCTCCTCCATGACAATACTTTCAGGGACTGTTGTGAGTGCTGGTCCCACCCACCTACATGGTGCATATGGAGGATAGCACTCCCAGCATCACTCAGAACTTACTGAAGTTCATCGATGGCTATCCATTCAGGGAGGTTGGGTGGGGTATATCAATGGGATGTTGAAGAGTGGGACTAGGACTAGGAGTAATGGAGATTACTGGTAAGTAATCCAGGCATTACTTCCACATCCATCTTCCTCATCCAATTTAAAACACTATGAGGAATTTCAAAGCAAAGAAGCCCACCAGCAAGTGCAGGAAATAACATAAACCCCCAAAATACCCTGATAACGCATCAACCACCGCCCACTGTCATTACTGCAAATCAAAACTATTCAAACTTTAAATGAATCAGGAAATCATTAACTGATGGACCACAACACCAAAATCCCCCCCCCACAATTCCCCAGACCCTACTGATAGTAATGGTAAATAAAGGTGTGATGGGACACTCAAGTGGCAGCAGACAAATCTTAGAAAGGGAAGCCTTCACTTCCACCTTTGAAGCAGCTGTCCAATCTTGGTTGAGCCACCATGTCTACCGAAAGAGGAACATCCACAATGGAATAAGCCAAAGCAAAGGTGCACATGATCCCTCTACTAATCGAAATTGCCGAAGTCTTGTGCTCAAGCCCCAACATTCCAAAGGTTAAAAACAAGTGATCAGATTGCTTTAAAGACTCAGAAGGTTCATCAATGAAGTGCCCAGCAACTCTTCCTCCGAGAAAGGACAAGAACCATCTTCTACAAGTAGTGACAATTAGCATAAACATTTGTAAGAAAGGAAAGATCCGTGAGAATTATCACTTTTTCAAGAACAATAGAGAGAATCAGCATTCTACAATAAAGAGCACCCAATTACCCGGGGGCGCTAGAGGGCGCACGAGCAGCATGGCCGCACCTTAGTGAGGCTCCTGCAGCCTGTGCCGCTATCCTGTACTTATCCTTCCTTCACCACCTCCAACGCTAATGAAACTCGCTGGGAAGGTAGGGACACACTTTTCCAGCACTCGCTGAAAGTTTGGAGGACTTCGGAGCAGGGATCGCAAAGATATCACCGTCGGAACACTTGACCGGCAGCTGCTGAGATACCGGCGGTGCGCAACGCTGGGCACGGCAGCTACGTGATACCGGGGCGCCCACGTGGTCAGAAGGCCCTGCTAACAGTGCGGTTGTGCTGAATTGCTTGCTCACAGAGAAGGGCCCAGTGGGATGGTGCCAGACACGCCACGGCCTGCCCTAGAGGAGCTGCCTGAATTGTGAGACGGACTGAATTACTTGGGAATAATTTGGAACTTAAGTGGACAGTCCGGAGGATTGAGGAGACACCAAGCTGGCGCTATCTGTAGGAGGTGAGGTGCGTCGGGGGACCCGAACTTTGTGACCGTCAACCTCTGACTCCCCCCCTGTAACCCAGTGGTGGACGACGTGGGAGACTGCTGCTGCGAGAGCTGGTAGTGGCGGGGAAGACGCGGATTAATCGGCGCCGGGGTGAGGGTGCCCGCACACTGTGCCGGACGGGCCGTTGGAGTAATCGGCGACGCTGCAGTGCGAATACCCATATGAGCAGGGAGTGACTATCGCCCCTCGGTGGTGAGGAAGACGATACGTGGTACTGGCGTCTGCCCGTTTGATGGCCCGTTTGTGCTGAGCTGATGGTAGGGAGCGCCATACAACCCTGTGTACGGTGGTAGGATTCATGAGCAAGTGGTGACAACAATCATTGCTGCAGTCTTGAAAAAAAAACCACTTCCCGCCACTGATCCCTCATATGTTGAGTGGTGTAAACGGTGACTACTGATGACTGAATGGCAGAAGATATGATCGCCTGCGGAGCTCGTGTGGGTGCATGATAGTGGATTATTTACAACCATACTCCGCTGGTACGCCCGAAGGGAAGGTTGGTGAATCTGTGTAGAGTGGCACTGGACCCTGTGCGTTGACGCCTTCTTCGTGAGGACCGACCCTGCCGATGCTCGCTGACTACTTCATGGCGGGGTGAGGGCTACTGAAGTGCACGGAGACCTGGGGTGCGTAAGTGTTGGAGGAAGAGAGGCACCTGTGGACGGTCACAGGTACATCTGCAGAACTCTGAACTGAACTAGTGGATAGCACGGAGGCGCACCTGTTGCTACGCTAATTTATGACGGAGGCTTCGGGATTGCCCGGCGGAAGCGGAGGCAGAGAACACAATCTCGTGAGGGCGAGGTCGAAAAAGGGCGTGGTCATGGGTCGACAGGACACTAGACAGCCGAAACTGTCCTTTGACTCTACCCATCCGGCGAAGAAAAATGCTAGACTGGAATCGGATTCAGGAGGCCCACACACCATGACAGCAGCGGGTGCCAGCCGCGACGCAGCGACGCCGGATATGCAACTCATACTGCAGGAGATGAAGCAGGGTTTCGCGACAGTGGTGGATAAGGTGGACCGTCTATCCTCCAGGATGGACGCTATTGCACAAAAGATGGACGTTCACGAGGAACGCATCACAGCGGCGGAGAGGAGGATATCAGACAACGACGATACTGTAGCGTCTCACGATGCCAGGCTGTCCAGAATGGACAACATCCTCTGGGTGATAGCTGCGAAGAATGAAGAATTGGAAGCACGCAGCCGCCGCAATAATGTACGAGTGGTAGGCGTGCCGGAATCGACAAACACGGGGCGGATGGAGGAATATGTGGAGCGGATTCTGAAGGCGGCGGTGGGAGAAGAAGCCTTTTCGCAGCAGTTCATTGTCGAGAGGGCGCATCGGTCTTTAGGCCCTCAACCTCAACCAGGATTACCACCCAGACTGATCATAGCACGGCTACTCAATTATAGAGACAGGGATACGGCTTTACGTGCTGCAAGAACCAAGAAACAACTGACCTGTGATGGAGTTAATTTCACCCTGTACCCTGATTTCACTCCCATGGTGCAAGATCAACGTCGGAAGTTCCTGGATGTGAAAAAAAAGCTTCGAAACCTGCAAATTGATTACGCTCTGCTGTACCCTGCAAAGCTCAGAGTAACACACCAGGCGAAACAACATTTTTTTGTGAATCCACAACAGGTTGAGGACTTCCTGAAATCTCTACGAAGAGAGCAGGGGCATCATCGAGCAGAGGGAGGCCCGTAAGAAGATGCAGACTGAATTCTCACTGAATATTGCTGGCATAGATTGCAGACTGGCCTGGGACATGTGGAGGTCATAGCGGATAATTCCTACTGCTTTGGCGACCTTGAGATTGTTGCATGCACTCTGCTGTTGTGTGTACAGGATACGGATGCAGTCGGCGTTTGACTTTAAGGTGGTAACGTATGCCAGGCGACACCCCCTTCTCTCGTAAACACCTCCATGGGGAGGCCTGACACGAAGTGCGAGATGGAGGGGGTGATGAAGTGCGTACCCTAGATGACCTCATTAGGGTGTGCCCCATTTACATTGTTTATTACACTGCAGCTCATTGGGGGTTTGCTAGCGGTGTCGAGGGAGGGGGGGAAGGGTTGCTGGAGAGTTGGGGATGCTTCAGTGGGAGGGGGGTGGGGGGGAAAGCCTGTGGTATGGATGAGTATAGCAACACTGAAAAGGGTGAAGATATGGTATGCTGGTATGCTGGCTGGTTGGGAGCGGGGGGGGTTGTTGGGGTGTTTGCAAGTTGTGGGGGGAGGAATGGGAGGCGGAGGGAAACTGGTATGGTTGGTTACTACAGTCAATGGTTGCACAGGTCTTTGCATGCCCGATGGCACTATTATTACGGGATGGCTGGAGGGTTGAAGAGGCGGGTGGATATGTGTTACTCTATAATTGATGCATACGCTTATGGCTGATAAATGTAAAAATTCATTGTTGATTCTGTCGTGGAATGTGAGGGGCATTAATGATGCTAGGAAGGGCAGAAATGTACTTGCCTATCTGGATAGGCATAATGTGAATATAGCACTGTTGCAGGAGACGCACTTTAGGCCACGGTTAGATCCCACTTTTGCTGGAAGGTGGGCTGTGGTTAGGAAATTCTCTTCCTACTCCTCGTACTCAAGGGGCACTGCTGTGCTGATCAAGAATTCCGTAGCTTTCCACTCGCTGGGGGAGATACTAGACCCCGATGGTCGTTTTGTAATAGTGTGGGGGAGATTGGGCACGGATACCGTAGCGATTGTGAGTTGTTATGCTCCTAATGTGGACACTCCAGACTTCTTCACGAAGTTATGGGGACATGTATTGGGGGTGGGAGCCACTCACGTTATCTGGGGAGGGGATTTTAATGTAACACTATACCCTGGAATGGATAGGTCAGATGGCTGCGTACAATATAACAAACAAGCACGAGATATGTTGGTAGGCATCATAGAAGAGGCTGGGTTAATAGATAGCTGGAGGCACACGCACCCCACACGTAGGGAAGGCACACACTTTACTTCGCACACCAATACCTGGGCTAGGTTGGATTACTGTTTTGTGACGCGGGGGCTTTCTGAAGGGTTGGGAACGGTAACACACTTGTCGAGGACTTACTCTGACCACTGCCCGGTACTGCTTTCCCTTGCTGTGCCAGGTCATAATAGGTTGAGACCACCTTGGAGGATGCTCCCTTCAATGCTACTGGACACAGTTTTTAGGACGGAATTGGGAGTTGAAATTGAGGAATTTTTTCCTAGGAATAAGGACTCGGTGGCTAGTGTGGAAATGGTGTGGGAGGCGTTCAAAGTCACGATCAGGGGGATTTGCATATCTAAGGGTGGAGGGGTGCTGAGGGATATACAAAGGACACTGGGCAAATTAGAACGGGAACTGAAAGCACTAGAACTAGGAATGGCAACAAGCTCGAACGCAGATATACATAAGAAATTTCGAGATACATTGACTGAGTATGAGGCAGAAGCGCTGAGAGAGGTCAACTTTAAGGGGAAGTACTGGACAGCGCGACAGTATTGCGAGGGGGAACGGCCGGGCAAAGTGCTGGCAGAGGTGACAAGGAAGCCGCGATTCAGCTCCAATGTGTTAGAAATTATAGCGCAGGACGGTACACGGTGTATTAACACTGGGGACATTCAGCAGGAGTTTTTGTCACATTATAGCCACCTTTACACTTCACAGCAAACTGAGGCAGTTGACATGGGTGGCTTCTTGGATGACAATGCACTATGTTGGATCAGTGATGTCCATAGGGCGTTCCTTAGTGCGCCGCTAGAAATAGATGAGATACGCGATGCAATAATGTCACTGTCTAATAGTAAGGCGACGGGATCAGACGGACTCCCTGCGGAGTTCTATAAATGTTACATAGATATCATGGCACCAGTCCTCCGTGAAGTATATGTGGAATCTTTGGGCGTAGGTATGCTGCCGGGATCGATGCGAGAAGTGGTTATTACCTCTCTGTTAAAGCCCGGAAAAAACCCGACGGATACGGACTCCTATCGTCCGCTGTCCCTCATAAATTGTGACGCTAAAATTCTCGCTAAAGTCCTCGCGACGCGCCTTTCTCTTATAATGACTCAACTGGTTTTACCTGATCAAGCTGGGTTCGTGCCAGGTCGTGCAACGTCGCATAATCTTAGGACGCTATTCTCGTTGATTCAGACGATCGCCCCTGATATCCCTGTCGCCGCCGTGTTCCTTGATGCCATGAAAGCATTCGACTCGGTTGAATGGAAGTACCTCTTTAATGTTTTACACAGGATGGGGTTCCCGAAGATGTTTGTTAACTGGGTAGAACTGCTATATACCGCCCCGACGGCCAAGGTGGTTACTAACGGGCTACTATCTTTCCCGATACCTATAACTAGAGGCACTAGACAGGGGTGCCCTCTCTCCCCATTGCTTTTCGCCATCGCGATAGAGCCGCTAGCATGTCGCATCCGACAACTGCATAGAGACAGCGCGTTTCGTTGCTACCAACGCCAAATTGGCATATCCTTGTATGCGGACGACATCACGATTTACGTGAAAGACCCGCAAACTACTCTTAATCCTATATTAAGAGATTTCCTGGTTTTCGGACGAATATCGGGAATCCAGATCAACTGGAAAAAATCTCAATTTTTCCCTCTCACTGGTGCGGTTCACAAATTTCAGTTGGACTATCCATTGGAGTGGTGCGATACGGATCTTAAATATCTGGGAATACAGATATCGTTGAGCAGGGAGGAGACACTGAGGATGAACTACGGGGTTGCTGTATCGAAATTGGCGGATAACGTCACACGTTGGAAGGCACTGCCATTATCAATGGCAGGGAGGGCGTCATTAATAAAGATGGTGATACTCCCGCAGTTCTTATACCTATTTCAGAACGTTCCTTATTTCCCTGGTGTTTTTTTTTCTCAAAGAACTGAGGTCGGAACTTCTTCGTCTTTTCTGGGGGGGCAAACAGCCGCGGGTGTGCTGGGACATTATCACCCAGCCCTATGAGAAGGGAGGTTTTGATGTCCCTGACTTCGAAATCTATTATGTAGCTGCACAGGCACAGTATGCCTATCACTGGATTAACCCCACGCCCTTTATGCCACAAGTCGCTGCAGAAGACTGGATCGCACGTCCTTTGCCGCTGAGTGGCTTAATACACGGTTCGGTGCGGGACATAGACACGCCATTCACTACGGTGACGTGCACCGTAGATGCGTGGACTCGCATTGCGAGGACTCTCAATACCACGCAGCTATATTCACCTGCTATGCTCCTCACGTATCACCCTGGTATGCCGCTTCTGCAGGAGGCGGGATTTCAGCTGATGTGTAAGCGCCTCAAGATTGCCAAGTGGGGAGACATGTTCATCGAAGGGCAGTTTCGTACAAGGGAACAGTTATTTCAGGGTGTTGAGCCCACTCCTCTAGAGGTTTTCTATTATGTTAGGCTTCGGCAGGGGCTGAGAGCGCTCCTGTCTGACTTCCCGAAGGAACCCGAAGTGGTGTTGCCACTACACGCAATGCTGGTGTCCGACGGCCGCCATCTTGTATCCAGATTGTATAACAATATTAGATTACAACATCAGGGACCTGAGAGTTCCGCGCGTAGACAGTGGAGCGAGGACTTGGGTAGGCCTATCACTGACGATCAATGGCAATATTGTAGTGCCATCACAGCTAGGATCCCAGCTAGTAGCAGGCTGAAGATTATTCACTTCAAATTTTTACAGCGCTTTGATTATACACCTGTTAAAAAGCTGCGGTTTCGATTGGCGGACAACGATAAGTGTGAACGCTGCAAGGCGGAGGGGGCGGGATTTATCCACTTAGCATGGGAATGTCCTTGTGTATATGAATATTGGATGGCAATACAAGATGCGTTGCAGACCATGACTGGAGGGATGATCGTTAGTGATCCGTTAATAATGCTATTAGGATACACACGGGATATACCTAAGACAGTTCGCAGGTTTGTAGAGATTGCGCTACTCTTAGCCAAAAGACGTGTGGCGTGCAGATGGGGCAGAGGGAGGGCCCCAAAGTTTAAGGAGTGGATGGCAGATATGGTTTATTGCCAGGACCAGAACAATGTGTATGCAGAATTGCTGCCAGTGCGCAGTAGGCCATGTGACATCTGGGGTCCATTACAGAGCTACCTGCTGAAAGAGGCGGAGGCCTCAGTTGACTCAGACAATGACAGTCAAGAGTGAAGGCTGCAGCGGGTACCCTGCCCTACTACTAATGATGCCCCTTAGACTCCTGTATGGGATATGGTGTACAGCTGCCCCTGTACACAAGATCACCCCATCCTAACTGATGACTGCTATAGGTGATGATTGTGCCACCATACGAAATAGGGAGGGTGGTTTGGAATGACAAATATGCAGAATTGTAGATAGACACTGTCTCCCTGATATTTGCTGATACGCACATATATCGTTTGATGCCCCTCAATGGAGGACCACACTGATGTCATGTATCACTATTGTATACCCGATGGGACATATGATGAAGAACAACTTTCGACTTGTTATATGCATGTATCTGACCTGCTCTGGCCCTCTGGCCGCCATATTTTGCTTTTATGTATGTGTAAACTTGGGACTGCGATGTGGCCATGTGTAACCTTATTGACTGTCGTTTTATCTTGCTGATTGTCAAGAAAACTTTATAAATAAAGATTAAAAAAAAAAAAAAAGAGCACCCAATTACCCATTGAGTTGAGCAACCAATAAGACAACTTCGTAATGTGGAATTTCCAGATCATAGTAGAAAGGGGTTAAATTGGGCAAACAGGAGAATCCTACGGTTCACTGAAACTCCACATTCTCAAACTCCAGACCAAAGAGGCCAGACTACTAGAGTCCTGCAGTAAGAATGGAGATGGTAGAAGAGTGAGGGTGCAAATTGAATGAGTTGATAATGCCCCCACATGAAAAACAACGAGTGCCTTGGTTAGAAAGGGACCACCAGAATGAGCACTATTGAGCCGTTCCGAATGATGGAGTGATGGAGTTTGGAAAAAAGTCATAGACATTTTGGGGGCAAGGAGTAGATAGGTGTTTCCAACCCCCAAGATGTCAGAAGTGGCAGGTCGGAGGAAATGCTTGAGACTACTGTATTTGCCTGAGAGGCAAACAGATCCAGAGTGGGACTCTCAAATCTCCTGTGATTTGCTCTGAATACACGAGGACAAGAGGTCAAGTCTTGTGAGATAGTGAAGACACTACTGTGTCTGTTTGTCTGCATTTTGTACGGTCGTCAGATGTGTACTGCCCTCAGAGGAGGCAGTTATTGTCTACCAAACATCCCAACGGTATCAGATAAATGGGCAAAACCTTTTGAGGGCTTTGAAGACCTCTGGCAAATCTCTTCTGTTGGAGAATTTCTGGCATTCCAGGAGAGATCATCAAGCCTGAACTGAAATGGCATCCAGAGTGGTTCACCATCTCAGTGAGCAACTCCTTTTAACAGATGACAAATGCGCAGCCATCACATCATCTGTGAGTGAGAACCTGAAGCTACAGGAGGAGGATGGTTGTACAGTTGAGAAGGCAGGTCTTAATGATCAAGAAGTGATGACAATAGAGGATGCATATAGGAACACACCCACTACACCAGGAAGACTCATGCTGCCAGATTCTCTTGGATATTTAGCCAAATCCACAGAAACTGAATTCCTGGGCAACGGATGCTTCAACAGAAACAGTAATGTCTCTGCCCTGACTACTGGGAAATACACTTAAACCCAGATCTGCCCTGTATCGAGGTCCAATGAATGTCCTGTTCTTAGAAGGAACCCTATTGGACTTTGACAGATTGATCAGCTATCCATGATCTGCCTTTTAAGACTGAACTCCCATTAGACTCTGTTTCACCATTTCCACAGAGGTAGCAGAGTCTACCTCTGCAGGTGGAATAGGGACACTGTCAGAGCCAGAACTTTCATGAAGACCCTGGGTGCAGATCTGGAGCAGATTGGAAGAACTTTGAATTGTAAATGGAGCTCCTTAACAGTGAACTGGAGATAATGTTAGCACTGCAGAGGTATTGGTACATGTAAGTAAGCATCATTCCAATCAAGAGTCACCATAAAGTCCAATTGAGCCACTAGGAATAATGCCCAGAGCAACCAATAGAACACCCACTGGTTCATAAACCTTTTATTGATCCCAAGATGAAATACCCCCAAGATCTTGGAGACTAGGAACACAATTGAGTACACCACCTACCTCTGAGGTGAAGGGATGTGCATGGTGGCATAAATACTGCAGTGTCCTGGTGAAGACAGCCTTTTCTGAGAGGGAATGTCACGCCTGATTCTGGAAGAGGTGTTGAAAAATATATGACATAACTCAGGAGATCACTCCAATCACTCACTTGTCTGAAGTAGCTGCTTCCATACCTGTTGAAACATTGCATTGTGCCACAAAGTAGACACTGGCGTCCAATGCCGGCATGGTTAGGAGGGCTAATTCCATTCTGGAGATGCCTATTGTTTCCTGAATGTGTATTTGGCTTTCCCTTTTCCCAGCTACTGTGAGCCTGGGGAGCTTGGGGGGGGAGGGGGGGACTGCTGACAATAGAAAGTTTGGCAAAAGGAGAATCAATGATGACCAGAAAAGGACAAACATCTGGGTTGTTGCTTGCTTATGGATTACAAATTGTTAACGTTTTTGTAGACTGTGTGGGCATGGTCCTCCACTTCCTTTTCAAATATTTGAGATGCCTAGAAAAGCCCAAGGAGTGCTATTGCTTTTTGTGCTGCATGTTTGCACCAGTCCTTAAGGAGAAGTTTGCAGTGAACCACTATGGACGTGCCCACTGCCAAAGCAATAAACACTATCAAAGTATTTATCAGACAAAAATTCTAGGAGAATGTTAGGAGTGCAAGCCTCTTTATGACCCCTTGAGTACAAGGTGGAACTGGCATTCACAGCATTTACACTCTAGAATCCCTGTCATGGAGGTGGGTTCCATCTTGCATTGTTTTAACTGGGACGAGGGAAGTAAGGTAACGTATGGAAAATTCCATAGGTGGTGAAACGTGTGAAAACGATGATTAAGGCTCAGTAATATGAAGCAGGAAGTTTGAGGGACCACTGAGGAGGATGATGAAGAGCGGCGAGGGTGTCAGGGAGTAATGATTGGTGGAATGGTCCAAATTTCAGAAGAATAGACAGAAGTTTCCTACATTCAGCACCAGCCACAGTCACACAAGACTGACGACTTCACAGCAGTAACCCTGACGGTGGAAATTAAAAAAAAGTAATTTCATGCAATTGCCAGCATATGACTACATTTGGACACACAGCACTAGCTATTTAGCACAGTGACATGTGTGGAACATTCAGAATTTTAGCCATTTTGCTAAATATTCATATTGTACCCCATAAGACATTCGGACGAGAAAGCTATTAATCTGGCCTGGTAATAAATTACCAGGCCAGATTAAAAGCAAAAGGCCGCTTTATCAAGAAAGGCATGCAGCTGACACCTTAACAATATTACAAACATTGAACGAAACTCCACCACACTAATACAATAAATAATGTGGGGGGTAACATAGATTAATGTTTGGCAGCCTATGAAGTGGCTTTGAACGTTCACAGGGTCTCATAAGAGTTCTGGAGAGGGGTTGGGGGTAGTTTATGGCAGTACATGCCCACTTTAGGGACAGACACACTCCTTACATTAGAGGTGGGGGACCAGACTAACTACACTGCCATGAAGACAATGTTAGTCAGTAATTTTGAGTTAACCCCTGAGATGTACAGGCAACAATTCAGCGCCAGTCACAAACTCTCTACACAAAAATGGGTGGATTTCTTGGACGATGCTGGTAAGACACTGAAGGGCTGGGTGAGGGGCGGCAAAGTTAATGATTATGAAGGGTTGTACACCTTATTTTTGAAGGAGCAATTATTTACACTTGTTTTCCAGAGCTGCACCAACACCTGGTTGATAGCAAGCTTACTGTCTCCAGGAAGCTTGCTGAGGAGTTGGACCTCTGGGTAAATACGACAGTGGCCAGAAAGGTATTCGGGGGGAACTCCCAAAAGGGAAGTAGGGGTTCCCACCAGAAGGAGGAGGGGGAGAGAAACAGGAGGGGGAGAGAAAAAGGAGTTCTCCCCAGGCTCCCAAAACAACTCACAGTGGAAAGCGTCTGGTTTACATACCCAATTTGGTCACCAGTAGAAAACTTATCCTGGCAAAGGTCAGCAGGCCAGTACTCCCACGTGCTATGAGTGCAGTAAGTATGGGCACTAGAACATAACATAACCTGTGTATTTGTAAAGCGCACGTTCACCCAGAGGTCTCTTGGCGCTGAATAACAGATGTTCATTGGTACCCAACTCAATGGTACTACAAAGCGGATCCCAAGTGTTCAAAAACAGTGGTGGCTGGTGACATTTGAAAGTGGTGGGCATAACATTATTGTCGTACTGTACCACAGCGAGCAAGCTCGAATAACCTACTGGGGGTTCTCCCCCAAAGAAAAGTTTGAAAAAAAGAGTGGACAAACAGTGCATTTTTAGGCACATTTGAGGAAGCAGGAAGGTTAATAAAGCAATTAGTGCTGGTCCTAATCTGCCCTCACAGGCTTATCTACAAGTTCCTCATCTCAGCACATCTTAGACATTGATAGGCTGGCCACCCAACCCTACTTGCAGATCTCACCTTGTTTAATGGTAATTCCTGACCCTCGTCCCCTTAACAAATTCTTTGAAGCAACCAGCTGGTTGCTTGAGTACCATAAAAACACAATACACTTATTACAAAAATAAATAAACTGAACAGTAATAGAGAAACACAAAAAGACACATCATAAGCATTTGAAGACCGGGGAAAGAAACACAGATGAGAAGTCAACTCCATAATTTCAGTATTCTGTTTAGACATGTGAATCTTTAAAAACACTTTTCCTGAACTTATATGCTCTGTCTCTAAAAGATACACTGCAAAGGGGAACACACTATTATATTACGTATCATGCAATCTTTAATGGGACACATTTACAATGTAACTGTCCATTTTGTATTTCAAAGCCTTAAGTGCCAAATTAAAAGCCACATTTTGTTACCACATTTTGAACCATCTCAGACATTCTGACAACTTTCGAAAAGTGGAGTGACAATGCAACTGCTTGTGCTCGCCCAACTAATTTCAACCATTTATGGGACTCCTACTACTAGCTAGGACAAGACCAGGGCTTCAGAACAAAAGGAAGCTTCGAGCAACCCTTTAACGCAACATACAATACATGGTGGTAACCCTCGTCTTGACAAATCGGAAATCTACCACTCGGTCGGCAGCACGTCACCTACTGAGGCCTGCTTATTGTAACCATTTAAAATCTTCTTTAATGCATACTTTGTAATTATATAATGTACATTTTTAAAACAAGATATGTTACCCTATCTCACAGTGTGAGTATATTATGCATGCACACTGAATTAATAAAACAATAAGCGCTGCAGTACATTACTTTATGGCAGTATGGCGTCCTTCACAGTGCTTGATGGTGTACTGGGAGCTGCAGTACTTCACAACAGTGGCTTCAGTCCCCAGTGCGACTCTAAGACCTGCTACAGCTCCTAGGAGATTCTTGGACTCTTAGCACCATGTTGAGGATGTATGTTTAAACGAGAGCCTCTGAGGTGGCCTGATGGAGCTAAGCGTCGTGAGGTTGAATCCTCTTTTCTCTGCTGTCAGAGCAAGGATTTTTGACCTTCTTTACTAAGACATGTTGGTCCTGAAAGGGTCTGCAGTGGCAAACTCTAAAGCTATTAGATTTGAATATAAAATAAGCAGAGTTTTATTAAATGCAAGTCATAAACTTACGTAACACTTGCAGTGAAACCACAAATCAATAAAGATTCGAGAACTAATTATACAAACAAGAGGGTGGCATAATACATGACGGCACAATAAAATTAAAGCTAAATAATTTCAATGGTTACCAATAACTATTTACAGCTACTGTCAAGGAAGTAATAAATGACTTAATACCAGATATTATTTACATTCCAAACCTTCACACTTTGCTTCTTATGAGATTGGAGGCAATCTGGGATGGCCAACATGGATGAAACAAAAATCTGTTAAAATCAAGCATTGTCTTTTATTACGTGAACAAATATCATAGCCTAGTTTTTCCTCTGCAGTCTGAAGATATTGTCCCAACTAAACCAGTTCTCTGAATGCAAGCAGCTAACATTGTGTTGGTGCAAGCCTGCAACTGATCAGGCAACTTGAGTAACTCACCTTCGGGAGAGCGGGAGCACCTTTTTTAATTGTCTGCATTACCTTGAAATACCATAACATAGCCAATCCTATTACCTCAACTGAAATAAATGTAGGTAGTTAAGGAAAGTGTAGTGGTAAATGAAGGGAAAGTTTTAGGCTTGGGATAGGTGGAAATGTGAGGGCATAAGGAAATGTTTAGGGTTAGAGGTGAGGAGGAGTGATTGGAGTGTGGTTAGGGCAAGTGTTAATATAGGGGACACGATTAGGGTTAGTGTCACGTAGCTTAGGACTAGTGCTAAGGTAAGACTATAGATATGGGTAGATATGAGTATACGGGAGGGGTAAGTGCCACTATGAGCTAGTCATTTGTTGTGAAGTGCGGGGCCTTTGCAGCTTATCACGTGTTGTGCACAACTCAGGTTAGAGCGGCCTTTACCTGCAGTCTTTCCAATTCTTTAGTCGTCGCTTTACTTCCAAGTCAGCCTAGGCTTAGGAGGGGTACGTAGAAACGTGGTTTAAGAGCTGCAGTGATGCCATCTAAAATCGGAAGGTCAAAGCCCTGTAACTCATGAAAGAGGGGATCATTATTGTCTTATTATAATGATGGCCAGTCACCCTCTCCGCCCTCAGTGAGGTACATTACAGATCGCACAGAGGCTACTGCTTCATGAAGCAGGCCGTGAGAATGGCGAAGGCACATAAACGTGATGAGAGAAATCACCACATGGCTGTAATAACCGGATGAAAAAAGAAAAGGTCAAGAAACAAGCTTTAATGAGGGGCGCTAGTGGCACACTAGCAAATGGTGTCCTTCGTGTAAGGCTCCCGCCGCCCAGCGTACATTATCCTGAATAAAATCCTTTAATAGGTACTTTTTGGGGATTGTACCTGCAGGCTTGAGTACCATAGATCCTCCGGCGCACCCTGGCCGAGTGTGGATCGGAAAGATGCGAGCTGGAGAACAGGAGCTGCCAGTTAAGATTTCCCGAGCCGACCCTGTGGAGAGTGTTGTAATGGCGGCCGGCGGCACCAACTAGGCAAGACCGCGGCTTCCCTGGGCCTTCAACGACGAACATCCAATAGCAGCGAGAAAGGCCGTCCGGGTCCGAGGATTGCCTGTGCGGAGGCCGCTGTGAGTCACATTCATCCCTCTCTTCACCCCCCTTGGGGGGAACACCCGACCATCTAGAAGTTGAACAGGGGGTCTGCAGGGAGGGCCGGAGGGGGGCCTGGCCAAGCGGTTCTCTTCCCGGGCGTGGTGTGCCCCCCCTCCCATTCCCCCCAGGCCACTCCATCAGTATCGGGGAGGCATCGGCCCGATTACCTGCCTTAGGGGGTCCTGGGAGCATACAGGACCCGTTACGACATTGAGAGGGTGCATTTGGAGGCAGACTTTTTTACGGCTCGGAGGAAGGAAACCAACGTCGGGACAGACCCGCGTTGCGGAACTACGAGGCATTGGGCAAGTGGAACTTCTGTCCTGTGTGGCGGAGTGGACGGTGGAGAGAGGTGTCAGGGGAGACCTAAGAAGACGCGCTGTGGTCTGGTGATGGCTGCGGTGGTGGGGCGCGCACGGGACACTTGCCACTTAGCTATAACTGCCGGTGGAGAAGAGCGGCTGGAGGTGCTTGTGGGCCGCTGTCCTACTGACCCCACCTGAGGGGGGTGTCGGAGCGCACTGCAGTGCAGAAGAAGTTATTGAGCCCTGACCCACCCGATTATTCCACGGCATCCCCCACTCCCACCCACCTGTTTCTCTCGCTGCCTCCCGACTGTCCTTCTGTCCGTTAGCTCTACCGGATTGGCTAGGGGTCACCTGGTAACGTTGGTGGTGTTCTGACCTACAAAAGGGGCACGGAGGACCTCCCCCCCCGGGACAGAGTCAGATCCCTGGTGCAGACCTAGTTCATGCTCCCTCATTTCCCTGGCGGCCTCCCCCTCTACTTCTTCAGCTGATGTGCGACCTCAGCTGTGGAGTCTGATCTCTAGGACTCTACAAAAGTCGGCTGACACACACGGATTGCTGCGACCACGGGCAAGCCGGACGCTAAACAATCGAAACTCACGTTTGAGGCTGCAAAGAGGGGGACCCGCGCGAGTCAGGACCAGCAGAGTCTCGCAGGGGCCAGCAGAGCCACTGGAGGGTCCACTGAACCTGCAACTGATCTACAAGATGTCCTTCGTGAAGTCCATCAGGGATTTGCCACGATTGCGGATAAGGTAGACAGGCTATCCTCAAGTATGGATGGAGTAGTTCAAAAGCTGGATGTTCATGAAGAAGCAGAACAACGCATATCGGATACAGATGATACCACGGCGTGGCACACCTCACAGCTCCCCAGGATGGACAACCTGCTGCGTATAATTGCCGCTAAGAACGAGGACTTGGAAGCGAGGAGCAGACGCAACAATGACTGTATTTTAGGTATTCCGGAATCAACAAATACGGGCAGGATGGAGGAATATGTGGAAAGACTTCTGCTGGCGGCGATTGGCTCGGAAGCCTTCTCGCTCCCATTTTATAGTGGAGAGGGTGCATCATTCGCTGGGTCCCAGGCCTAAACCTGGCACTCCTCCCAGACCCATCATTGCCCGATTATTGAACTACAGGGACAGAGATGTGGCCTTGCGGGCAGCCCGCAGCTCGAAATCGCTCACATTTGATGGCAATTCCTTTACCATATATCCTGACTTCACCCCTATGGTCCAGGAGGAGCGGACGAAATTCCTGGATGTTAAAGCTAAGCTCCGTAAACTGCAAGTTGACTATGCTCTCCTGTATCTGGCGCGCTTGCGGATCACTCACCAGGGGCGACAGACCTTCTTCACGAAACCGCAACAAGTTGAAGACTTCATTAAACACCTTAAGCTCTCCAACAGATCTGAAGATGAGCGGGCGGGATCTCCGGACCCCCCGCGGGAGGACTTGGAAGAAGATGAACAATCAACTTTCCTACAGTGATCGATTGTCTTTGACCTGGCCACCTCTCATGTGAGTAAACAGGATGTGAGAGTGGCGAGACCTATGTGTTGTTATCAGACTAACGAATGGCTTGATGTGTTGTGCGATCCCCAGGGTACCTGTTATTGTTTTGCTGGGCACCCCTCTATGCACCTACCGGGGGTACGGCCGGCGCTGTGGCCGCGGTGCGTGTGAGGGGTTGTTGTGTTGCCACCTAGATATGGCCCCCAGCGGGAAATACCCTATGGCTCTTTGCCGTTTATCTACAGGAAGGGCGATACTTGGCCCTTGGTTTATGTTTGGTTTGGGGAGGGATGGGGGGATGTGATACTGGCTGGTTGGGGATGCCTCAGTGGGTGGAGGGAGGGATGTGGGGGAATGTGTGGGGTTGAATAGTTTGACTTTGGTAGGACGACATGGCCTGGCTCCCAAATTGCTTCTTTGGCTACTGAATGTGATGGACTTGGTGAAAAAGCGATGGATAACAATACAAAGTATAGCTTGTGAGGCAGTGGAATGGGTGAAACCGCATGACATGGGGATATACAGCTGGCTGTATGGCATAGGACACAAGGTTAACCCTGAATATACTTACCTGGAATGTTCGGGGACTAGGGAACCCTAGGAAACGGCGACAAATCCTTGCATATTTAGACAGGCACAATGTTCATATAGCTATGCTGCAGGAGACCCACTTTGCACCCAGACAATCCAATATCTTTGCATCACGTTGGGATGAACACAGGGTTTTCTCCTCTTACTCTAGCTATGCGAGGGGGACGACAATTTCGATTAAGAAATGGGTGCCCTTTTCCCTGGTGGGATCCCGCTCTGATGACGAAGGTAGATATAACATATTATGGGGCAGATTGGGCACCGACTCAATTACGCTAGTGTGCTGCTATGGTCCGAACGTGGACGACCCTAGTTTTTTCAGTGCCTTGTGGGAAGAAGTGCGAAAGATAGAGTCGACTCATGTCATCTGGGGCGGGGATTTTAATGTTACATATGCACCCGCTGCGGACAGATCACACCCCAGCCCACATCACCACACAAAAACATGTATACTGCTTAGAGACATCATTACAGAATATGGCCTCATAGACGCATGGAGACACATATACCCGGCGAAGAGAGAAGGCACACACCTCACTGCACACGCAGCGTCCTGGGCGCGGCTCGACTATTGGCTCATCACCAAGGGACTTGAGCCTGCAATATGCAATGTTAAACATCTAGCCCGCACTTATTCTGACCATGCACCGGTCAAATTAGAGCTGTCTTCAGAAGCCCTCAGTCCACCACGCGGTGCATGGTGATTGAACCCCAAAATGCTCATGGATGCAGTCTTCCACGAAGAACTGCGAGTCGAGATATTAGATTTCTTTGAGCGCAACAAAGGCACGGTGCAGACTGTTGAGCCCATCTGGAAGGCTTTTAAGGTTACACTTAGGGGATACTGCATTTCCAAGGGGGCAGGGGTGCTCCGGGATATTACTACTAGGCTCAGGACACTAGAGCGAGACCTAAAAATTATGGAGGAACACTTACAGAGGACCCCTGACAGCGCCACAATGGAGAAGTTTAGAACGACACTCACAGAATACACGGAAGAGGCGCAAAGGGAAATCCATTTCAGGAGCAAGCACTGGCAGGCTCGTCAATACGGGGAGGGGGAACGCCCCGGTAAAGCGCTCGCTGATGTTATCCGTAAGCCCCGATATTCTAATTATGTGCTGGAACTGGAGACACCCGATGGCACGCGATGCTGTGACACGAAGGGTATTCTGACATAATTTCTCACACACTACGAGGAATTATACACTACCTCCGGCACCCCACGCGTCAGTCTAGACGACTATTTGGGGGATGTAGCCCTTGGATGGCTAAGTGACGCAGATCGCAGGTTTCTGAGTGCACCTTTTGAGCTGGATGAGGTGTGAGATGCCATTATGGGTTTACAGTCTGGTAAAGCCACTGGGATGGATGGCATCCCAGTTGAATTTTATAAAAACATATGTGGATATTATGGCGCCAGTTCTTCGCGAGGTCTATGAGGAATCGTTAGAAGTGGGCTCTCTCGCTCCATCCATGAGGGAAGCCCTCATCATATCCCTGCGAAAGCCGGAAAAAATCCCCACGTCTTTGCGGCTCTTTTCGACCGCTTTCTTTGCTTAACTGCGATGCAAAGATTCTAGCAAAGCTCGTTGCTAACTGACTGGCATTGCTCTTGGAAAACCTTGTTCTCCCGGACCAATCTGGGTTTGTTCCGGGGAGAGCGACCTCCCATTACCTTAGAACCCTTTTCACGATTATGAATAACCTTACCCCCGAATTGCCGCTGGCTGCGGTCTTCTTAGATGCGACCAAGGCCTTCGACTCTGTTGAATGGCACTATATATTCGCGATTATGGCTCGCATGGGGTTCCCGCCGATTTTTCTCTCCTGGATCCGACTTTTGTATCATCAGCCGGGCGCTAAGATATTTATCAATGGCCAGATATCACAAAGGTTTCCAATCACAAGAGGGACACGACAAGGTTGCCCCTTGTCCCCATTACTGTTTGCCCTAGCCACAGAACCCTTGGCGGCCCGATTGCAGCAACACCATAATGCTATGGCTCTGCAATGCAACATGCGACAGATCCTTGTCTCCATGTACGCGGACGACATCACTCTCTATGTACGTGATCCGCAGACCAACTTGAACACTCTATTGCGGGAGTTTATAGTGTTTGGGCAACTATCTGGCGTTCAGATTAATTGGGACAAATCATGCCTCTTCCCACTGACGGATGCAGTGACTCGGTTCCCACTGGACTTCCCGCTGGAGTGGTGTACGGATGATCTCCGCTATTTGGGGATCGGCATTACTAGGAACAAGGAGGATTTGATGAAACTTAATTATGGTGTGGCACTTACTCGCATCACTGACAGGGTTTCCAGGTGGATTCGACTCCCACTGTCGATGGCAGGGAGGGCGTCGCTGATCAAGATGGTAATCCTGCCCCAGCTGCTGTACTTATTTTTAAATATCCTTTTTTTTCCGGGGCGTTATTTCTTTAAGGCACTCAGGTCGGAAATGATCCGGCTGGTGTGGGGAGGCAGACAGGCTCGGCTGCAGTGGACTATACTGATCAGACCCTATGCGGCCGGGGGTTTTGATATACCCGATTTTGAGAGTTATTATACTTGCGCTCAGGCCCATTAATTATACTTTTGAGTGAATCAGCGCAGATACATGCCGCAATTGGTGGCGGAGCATTGGCTGGCCCACCCCATACCTATTGAGGGTGCTGTGTACACGGACATAAATACTAGGGAACAAACTCAAACGACAGTAAATGCCACGGTCACGGCATGGCGAAGCATTGCGGACCGCTTGGACATTCCAGTGCTATATGCTCCCCGTTTGCCTCTGGTGTACCACCCTGCGATGCCGCTCTTACAGGAAACTATCTTTCATAAACTATTGCAACGCACGACCGTTAGGACTTGGGGAGACTTGTTTGAAGATGGGGTGTTCCGTACTTCTGATAGCATGTTCCAAGGAACCCAGAGCACACCAATGGATGTTTTTTTGTACATCCGTCTGAAGCAGGGGGCGCGCTCTCTACACACAGATTTCCCAGCTGAACCTCCGCATCTTACCCCCCTGCAGATACTACTGCAACAGCCATCGCCGAGACGACTAGTATCTCTACTCTATAACACAGTGCGCAACCAGTCTACTTTCAGTGACGCCCCATCCCACTCCAAGTGGGAAACTGAACTAGGTGCTCCTATGACAGACCAGCAATGGGAATATTGCTGCCTGCAGACCGAGAGGATCTCGGCCAGCAGCAGACTGAGGATCATACATTTCAAATACCTCCATAGGCTGTACCACACCCCGCTCAGTATGCATAGATTCCACCTGCGGGACAATGACAGCTGCGATCGTTGTCGCACCTCACAGGCTGATTTTTTGCATTTGGCCTGGACTTGCCCAGCCGTACAGGATTACTGGGACCAAGTTTTTGTGGCCCTGCGACAAATGACTGGTGTACATATAGAGTCCTCGCCATTGGTCGCTTTGCTGAGTAATATAGCACGTATACCGATTTCCAGTAGAAAATACACTGCTCTAGCCTTGCTGATCGCAAAAAGACGTGTGGCTTGTAGGTGGGGCAGGGGAAGGGCGCCGAAGTTAAAGGAATGGCTTGATGATTTAACATACTGCCAAGACCAATCTGCACTGCATGCGGAGCTATTGCTTGTCTCCTCCAGACCACGGGACATTTGGGAGCCACTAGTCACTTATTTACAGTCAATGGCTCAGGAGACGGGCGAGTGATACATGTGAGCGCACAGCTGTATGATCCCTAGATAAGATCGGTCTTCTGAGTAGGTAAGACTGGTGTGCACGAATGGGAATGTCTGCGTAGAATCCTGTGACGTATGTGAAACTGCCTGCTATGATACAACGGAGATACCTTGATATGCAGCACTCCTCTCCTTACATCGTATTCCCTGTATACAAATGTACTGAAATGTGACATAACGTGGCCGGCCCAAAGTGGTTGTAGGCGACTTGCTGTGTTATCATGTAACTGAGTCCATCACTGCTGCCATATAATATATCTACTTATTGAAGCCGCTGGCCACAGATTGGCTGTAAGCAAATGGCTGTGTATAGGTCCAACAACCAATAAAGGTTTTTGAAAATTTAAAAAAGAAAAAAAGAAACAAGCTTTAATATGTCCTCAGCACTCTGGCCTAACAACACGTCTACACGCAGGGGGTTTACCAGTTACAGATGGAGCCGCTCTACGCATGTGACATGTTAAATTCAACAGACGAAAACCGAGCCAGATTGCACCTTTCTGGCACCAGATCTGCATAAAAAACATGCGGTGGCAATTACAACAAGCACATTCTAATTAGCTGACAAGTTCTCCTGGCTTCTCTGACACCCTAGTTTACTACTGGTAAACCTACTTTTCGTCCTAATGAGACAGCCGCCGGTGGAGCGAGCTGCATCTCTGCTTGTGCACGGAGGAGGACATATTGTGGACAACTAACTTCTGAAATCCCACCTCCCTTTATCAACGAGCTAATACGCCAAATCACATTTTGTCTGTCTAAAACAATTGACTAGTGCCTACGGAATGTGTCACAACATAATTAGCGAGGTTGTCTCATCATGAATACATTAGAAGGTAGATCCTTGCAAATGAGAGATTCCCTGTTATTCATGCCGACATCTCTCAATTCCTGGGCTACAGCAAGGCGTTATTTCTCTGTGCTCGCTGGAGGGCACACAGTGCGATTTCTCTGACACCCTGCACAGCTATCATGCCCGTTTTATGAGGCCCCATCGATCGCTACACTAGTGACTAAGCCAATATGCTTCAAGTGACACATGGGCTGTTAATAAATAGTTTCTGCGTCTGTCATTCAGAGAAGGCATCTGCGGCTCTCCCTCGACAATTCACCCGTTGTCGTTTGCACCACAATTGTGGTTTATTTGTTTGTAATGACGAAGCAGTGTGTTTTCTGTGGCAAGGCGTCTACTTTAAGAGCGAACGCGGGTTGTTTGGGCACATATAAAGAGATAGCGCTGGCTTGTAGGAGAAAGCCCTTGTTGCTCGGTGGTGTGGGGGCTGATAAACTTTAAGAAATACACATTCTAGCACCAGCAGGAGCCTGCGTGATTAGTGGAAACACGTCATCTATGGAGGAAAATGGACACAACTAGTTCCAATGCAGGGGTGAGCAGCCATGTGTACTGCAGTTGCGGCTCGCGGAGGGAGGCATGGGGGGTTGTCACAGGGGGGGTGTCACACGGGGGGGTCATCGTGAGGAGGGAAGGGTGGTATTAAAATAAATTTTAAAAATTCTACACCTACCTGAGGTCCTGAGCAGGTCCACGCCGACCCGAGTCCGTTCTCCGTTGGCGCCTACAGCCCCTCTCAGCCAATCCTGGTGTTGCCAGCAGCACCAGGGCATGGCTACTCTGTGCAAACAGGTGAAAACACAAGTGCGCATGAGTGGGCAACGCTGCGAAAATTCGCCCTCCGTCCCCACTCATGCGCACTTGTGTTGTGCTGCTGCCTGTTGCCCCCCACTGGTCTGACAATCATGTCAGTCAACATGACGCCAGACCGCCCACCCCCTTCAGTCTCTGAAGGGGGTGGGCGGTCTGACGTCATGCTGACTGACATGATTGTCAGTTCTCCCTCGGGTCTTTGAACTTAAGTAAACTGAATTAGTTTACTTAAGTTCAAAGACTCCGAGGGAGCTGCTGGCAGGGGGGCTACGCCCCCATGCCCCAATGGACGCACCTCGCCTGTTGAAAAATAGCACAACCTCCCACTGGAGGAAATATTCCAGGGGTGGCTAGTATAGTGCTAGTGCTAGGAGAGGAGTTTGTCCCATTTAATGTGGGGGGGGGATTAGTTTAGTGGGGTTACTCTATTGTCCCTGGGTGAGAGTGAGATGGTTCCTGAGATCCATGTGCCCTCAAATACTACAAATTACAGGCAATGGGTCACCAACAATGGCTGAGGGGTTGAGACTCTGAGGGATACAGTAGCCAGGATGACTATGCTGGGGAGTCAGCTGGTTTCCCAGAGCAGGCCATTTCCCATGCATTCCACCAGTTTGTGGGGGCTGACCACAGAGAGGGGGGCTCAGGTCTTGTGAAAGTTACAGTGAGCTCTACCATGCCTGTAGACATTTTGTTGGGCAGGGGTGGCTCCTCCATTGGAGCAGAGGAGCGTCGCCCCACTTAAATACCCCCAAAGCCCCAGAGATGAAAAATAAAATGTGAATTTATTATCATTTTATTTTTCATCATCCAGTCCTGAACTGAATGTCAGGATGAGGCGGGGCCTGCTGTGTGGCAGCAGAGAGGAGTGGTGGGCAGAGGGCTCCTTGTGCACTGTTTAAAGTGGGCATGTCTCTTTGGCCGGCTATCTTGCGATGGCCAGCTAGACATGTTCCATTTAAATCTCTAAACCCAGCTTTCTTAAGGTAGCTGGGTTGAGGACTAGTGCATACCTCCAGTGCACAGGGGAGTGCCTGCGAGATCCCACTTCCTCCACCCAGGGCGCTGCTCTCATGCTGGTGAGCAGCATGTGAGCAGTGCCAGGATTGGTCAAAGGAGTGTTCTGGGGCACACACTGCAGTCTTAGCAGAAGAGATCTGGAGCGAGAAGGATGCGATGTTGTCTGGATTTGGTAAGTGTTTAATTAATTGGTGCATGTGCACCCACCCATTTGCCTGCCTCTCCTCACCATAAATGCCAGCTGTCACTGTTGTTGGGAAATTACCTTGAGCACACTCTCTGAAAGGAGGTGGAGCTCAAGGCTCATGTGGGCATGTTAGGGTTAACTGATTGAATCTGTGTTACCACATGGTCCATGGCTGCTTAGGATGGGAGTCAAAAAGGCTGGAGCCTGCAGCAATGGCCCAGCCAGCTGCTTAGAAGAGGAAATTATTTACAACAAGGGGTGGTGATGGACAGAGTCTCTGAATTAAGCAGAATACTCTCACCCAGTCAAGAGATCAGGGCTAGATCCAACACCGTTTTTTAGCTCATTGCACCATCCCAGTTTCAGAACCTGGCTGTATGCAAATTAGTCTGTCCCTGGCCCAGTGCATCATGGGAACAGGGCAGACCAGACTACAAAAGCCAATTCTTACACTGGGAAGGAAACAAGCTTCCGGGGACCAGTTTCTGGCATTACAGCCGTCTTCGGCCCGGCTTGCTTGAATCCTGATGGTGCAATGAGCAAGGGACTCACATCTGAGTATACCCTTCCACGCTTAGGGTGGACAAAATTATTTACAACAAGGGGTGGTGATGGACAGAGTCTCTGAATTAAGCAGAATACTCTCACCCAGTCAAGAGATCAGGGCTAGATCCAACACCGTTTTTTAGCTCATTGCACCATCCCAGTTTCAGAACCTGGCTGTATGCAAATTAGTCTGTCCCTGGCCCAGTGCATCATGGGAACAGGGCAGACCAGACTACAAAAGCCAATTCTTACACTGGGAAGGAAACAAGCTTCCGGGGACCGGTTTCTGGCATTACAGCCGTCTTCGGCCCGGCTTGCTTGAATCCTGATGGTGCAATGAGCAAGGGACTCACATCTGAGTATACTCTTCCACGCTTAGGGTGGACAAAATTATTTACAACAAGGGGTGGTGATGGACAGAGTCTCTGAATTAAGCAGAATACTCTCACCCAGTCAAGAGATCAGGGCTAGATCCAACACCGTTTTTTAGCTCATTGCACCATCCCAGTTTCAGAACCTGGCTGTATGCAAATTAGTCTGTCCCTGGCCCAGTGCATCATGGGAACAGGGCAGACCAGACTACAAAAGCCAATTCTTACACTGGGAAGGAAACAAGCTTCCGGGGACCGGTTTCTGGCATTACAGCCGTCTTCGGCCCGGCTTGCTTGAATCCTGATGGTGCAATGAGCAAGGGACTAAAAAACGGTGATGGATCAAGCCCTGATCTGTTGACTGGGTAGGAGTGTTCTGATTAACTCAGATACTCTGTCCATCACCACCCCCTTTTTGAAATTATTTTGGCCACCATAAGTGTGGAAGGGTATGCTCAGACATGAGTCCCTTGCTCACTGCACCATCAGGATTCAAGCAAGCCGGGCCGAAGACGGCTGTAATGCCAGAAACCGGTCCCCGGAAGCTTGTTTCCTTTCCAGTGAAGAATTGGCTTGGTAGTTTGGTCTGCCCTGTTCCGATGATGCACTGGGCCAGGGACAGACTAATTTGCATATAGCCAGGTTCTGAACTGGGATGGTGCAGTGAGCTAAAAAACGGTGATGGATCAAGCCCTGATCTGTTGACTGGGTAGGAGTGTTCTGATTAACTCAGATACTCTGTCCATCACCACCCCCTTTTTGAAATTATTTTGGCCACCATAAGTGTGGAAGGGTATGCTCAGACATGAGTCCCTTGCTCACTGCACCATCAGGATTCAAGCAAGCCGGGCCGAAGACGGCTGTAATGCCAGAAACCGGTCCCCGGAAGCTTGTTTCCTTTCCAGTGAAGAATTGGCTTGGTAGTTTGGTCTGCCCTGTTCCCATGATGCACTGGGCCAGGGACAGACTAATTTGCATATAGCCAGGTTCTGAACTGGGATGGTGCAGTGAGCTAAAAAACGGTGATGGATCAAGCCCTGATCTGTTGACTGGGTAGGAGTGTTCTGATTAACTCAGATACTCTGTCCATCACCACCCCCTTTTTGAAATTATTTTGGCCACCATAAGTGTGGAAGGGTATGCTCAGACATGAGTCCCTTGCTCACTGCACCATCAGGATTCAAGCAAGCCGGGCCGAAGACGGCTGTAATGCCAGAAACCGGTCCCCGGAAGCTTGTTTCCTTTCCAGTGAAGAATTGGCTTGGTAGTTTGGTCTGCCCTGTTCCCATGATGCACTGGGCCAGGGACAGACTAATTTGCATATAGCCAGGTTCTGAACTGGGATGGTGCAGTGAGCTAAAAAACGGTGATGGATCAAGCCCTGATCTGTTGACTGGGTAGGAGTGTTCTGATTAACTCAGATACTCTGTCCATCACCACCCCCTTTTTGAAATTGCTTAGAAGAGGAAAGGCAGAAGGTCTGAGAAACCGGCCACCGAATGTACCTCCAGTGAGATGGATGGAGCACCTGGGGTGGCCACCCCAGACTCCACTGAGAAGGACATTGCCTCCCTGGGTGACCTACCTGAGCTTGCAGGATGTCATATGGAAGGAGGATATCATCAACGAGAAAAAAAAGAGGACTGGGGGCACTTATAGGTCCAGCATACAAGTCCTTAAAATATCAAGTAATATCAACCAGGTATGCAGTTCCTTTGAGAGAGTGAGAGTAAGAGAATCTGGAAATGGTTGGTTTAGTATCCAAAAGGATGGGACAGGAGTCTGCTCCTTTTGGAACTGGGGCCCTCACACACCAGAATGGATGTCATGCTTCATCACTGGGCTTGCTCTTTGTCAGCCTGACAGGCACCCTAAAAGGGGCTCTTTATCCGAGATCTTTTATTCCAAAGTCGTAATGTGAAGTGCGAGTGTGGGGCCGTGAAGTATAGATGGGTGTGTTGATGTGCAATGTGCTCAGGGGAATTTACAATAGACAAAGTAGTACTCTTCAAATACTTTTAAAAGATGAGTCTGCTTGTCTAACTAAAAACAAAAGTGGCAAGCCGAGGGGCGTGGCTTGGCGCCCGGCGAGGACGGCAGCGCGGATGTGAGCGCTCCCGGTCGCTCGGGGATTCCGCCGCTACCAACTCACCAATTCCACCTGCAAATCAGTTTTCCTTGAAGCGGAGACCACAGCCCACGAAGCGGTTCCGGGCGCAGGCTTCATTAAGCGCCGAAATGGTTGGTTTCAGCGAGAACGTAGCGGACGCGGCTGAGTGAGAGTCGCGCCCGCCATTTTGTTTCAGTCAGCGCGGACTGCGGCGCATTTCTCACCCGACCATGCGAGTTTCTTTACGACGCCTGGGCATTGTCAACTCCTTCTGGTGAGATTTTCTTCTGCACTTTTGTCTCAACGCTGAGCAAGTTTAATGCGAGCTGCTCTTCAATGAAGCCAAATGAGTTTTTTCAGCGTTCAGCATGTCTTGGCAGCCATTTTAAGTAAATCGAATCTCCTCTCCTCAAATATCCTGTTGGTGTTACTGGACTAAGTCACCTTTGTGCTGGAGGCGCTGTTTTTTCTCACGCTCCTATATTCTCAGGGCAGCTTTCAAATTGACTTTTACACGTTCTCCACATCCACCACCCATATATTCTTGATGCTTCTCACCTGAAGACCCCTTTCTGTCTCACACAGGGAACTGGCTGCAGCTCTACCCATCTTTGTGACTCTTTGGCGCTATTACATTCTGTGCAGTCTTCTGCTGTCTCTCAACAAGCAGTGCCTATCATCGGACTCTATCTTTCTTGTTTTTCCTTACCAACGATTCACTTCTATTTCACTTTTATGGATAAGAAGACATTCTCTCGGGCCCCCAAAAATCCGCGTCGTGTCTTCATCAAAAACTCCAAAGTCTTCTCTGCGTTGGCACACCTTGAGGCCTCTCAGAATCTTGTCACTCCAATGTCGCAGTCATCTGCGGAACGACCTATTCAATCTTCAGGGAAAATCACGACGAAACGTCTTAAAAAAGATCCTCCATCGCCAACGGGGTCCACATCGGCTGTCTCTATGGAGCTGTTATTGGAAGAGATTCGTGCTCTTAGGCCCTTCATGGAAGAAACCAATTCTAAGTTGCAAGTTCTTACCGACAATTGGGCCCAAATGGATGCCAGAGTGACTACAGTGGAACAATCTATCACTTCTCTCCAGGAGTCATCCTCCAAGGTATCACACATGCAATCTCAGATTTCCTCTCTCCAAAAACAAGTTGAAGAGTTGGAAAATCGAAATAGGCGCAATAATCTCCGTCTTTACGGCCTGGCGGAGAACTGTGAGGGGACTGATCCTATTGCCTTCTTCAAATCATTTTTACCCAAGCTCCTTCATCTACCTGAAGATACTGCACTTAATATCCAGCGTGCGCACCGGTTGGGGCGCCCCCCTTCTACTTCCTCTCCTTCTTCACGGCCAAGAGGTGTCATCATGTACTTCTTGGAATACACTGACCTCCTCAAAGTTATTTCAGCAGCCCGTGCCACACCTCGACTGCAATGGTTAGGCTCTAACCTTTTCTTCGCACAGGATTACGCAAGAGCTACAGCTACTCGACGCAAGGCCTTCCTGGACATGCGACCAGAACTTCGCGCCATTGGAGCCAGATACGGTCTTTTCCACCCATGCCTATTCCGCGTGACCTACAACAACAAGACTACGACATATGAGGATCCTGTCCGTCTACGAAGCTTTTTGAATGCAACTCAAGCCTCCGATATGGACTTCTCCAGCTCATCAACAGCCTTTCCGCCATGATTTCTATGTGTTACAACTTGCAATTTCAGTTAATTTGCATGCTTGTCGTGCAAGGTTAAACGTCTTTTTGCTTGTTCTTGTTATGATCTCAGGCGGCTCTTGTTCTCATGTTCCCCTGTTCTCCCCCTCATTTCCCATCGTATTTCTTCTCTCCATGTTCATTACTTAGTATTGTTTACTGCCGCCTGTTTATGTACCTTTTTGCTACTCATTATTGCCTTGCTCCCACCCTCTTTCATGCGTCTCACTCATTATTGTCTTTCCTCCCTTCTCCTTGCAGGTTTTACCATATGTTTGGCGTCATTCCCCCGACCTGTTGGTTCGTTTGCATCGGGCGCTTGCTTCCTTTGCCTGGTGCTCCCCCCTCACTCATCTCCTCGCGTACCCTTTCCCTGGTGCTCAATCCTCCCCATCTCTACCCTCCGTAAGTATGTTCTCCCTTTCCTCCCAGATGTTCATTTTCCTCCTTGTATCTTGTTTGCTTTTATGTCTCCCAATTTTCTCTGTTTTACAGGTGTCTCTTCTTCTTAGTTCTCGAATACTCTTCTTTTGTTGTCTTATATCTATTATTCTGCCTACTTCTTGGACTACCTCATCCTCTCCTCTACACAACTCGCTTCTACTTTTCTTTTCCTCACCCTATTTCTTCTTCTTTCATCCTTTTACTCTCTATTATACTGTTCTGCTTCTCATTGACTCTCTTATTCTTCTTGGCTTTTTAATTCTTTGGGTCTCTTTTGCACTCCCTTCTCTCTCTCTGGTCTTCTTCTTTTTCTTTGACATGATGTGTCCCTGGACCACCTTCTCATTTTTTCCGCATCTTCTTTTTCAGTACTTTTTTATTCTCTTCTTTTCCTTCTCTTTTTTTTTCTTCTTCTTTGATATGATATGTCTCTTAAAATAATCACTTGGAATGTTAAGGGCGTCAACTCCCCCATCAAACGACAAAGAATCTTGTCTCATCTTTCTCGTTTAAATGTGGACATTGCTTTTTTACAAGAAACCCATCTGTCTGCTGAAGAATCTGTTAAGCTGAAAAGAAGCTGGGTGGGTGATGTTTATTTTTCCCCTGGGGATGGTAAACGCAATGGAGTTGCTATCCTTTGTCACAAAGCTCTTTCTCCTTCTATGATTGCTCAAGAGTCGGATGCTGAGGGCCGCTGGACTTATGTTAAACTCTCTATTAGGAATGTTCCAGTTTCTCTCCTAAATGTATATGCCCCTACCACTGGTGATCCCACTTTCTGGCATTCATTTTCCCAACATGTCACCAGATTCATGGATGATAATTTTATTTTAGCGGGAGACTGCAATCAGCCCTTGGATCCCTTTTTAGACAGGAACTCCAAAGCACATTTTATTCCTAATAAACCTCACAAATCCTTTTCCCACACCATCTCCCAGCATAAACTTACCGATGCTTGGCGTCTTTGTAATCCGAATCTCCAAGAATTTACCTTCTACTCCCCATGTCATCATTCCCAATCTCGAATTGACTACATTTTTGTTACTCACAATATTGCCCAAACTCTCTCTTATGCGGAAATAGGTCCAATTTTACTTTCTGACCATGCCCCTACATTAGTTCAATTGAATCTCTTACCCAAATTAACAGGTCCTAAACGTTGGCGTTTCAACAATTCTCTTCTCCTCGACCCCAAATTTACTACCGCCTTCACCTCTTTCTCCCATGAATTCTTTGCCCTAAACGATGACTCTCCTGTTCCCAAACATACTATTTGGGATGCCTTTAAAGCAGCAGCGAGGGACTTTATCATTAGCTTTGTTGCTAAAAAACGTAGAGCTGCTCGAGAAGCTACTAAAACCATCCTTCTAGACATTAAGAAACTGGAGCATTCTTATTTTACCTCCCGTTCACAGCCAACTCTGACCGCCCTCATCAGCGCTAAGATGAAATTTAACAAAAAATCCACTGATGATGCATCACTATATTTATTAAAATCTAGCGCCAAGTTCTATGGAGGCAAAAATAAGGCTGGCAAGATCTTAGCCAATTATTTAAAGGTGAAACATAACAAACTAAACATTGAATCTATCTACGACAATGACTTAAACCTTAAACACACAGACGCAGACATTCTCACTGCATTCTCTACTTTCTATAAGACCTTATATTCTTCTGAAACTCAACCATCCTCCCATTCACTGGACACTTTTTTTTCCACCATCCAAAAGCCATCACATTTTCCACTTGACCTTTCTCAATTAGAACACGATGTATCCCAAAAAGAATTACTCAAAGCACTTCAAGCCCTCCAAAAAGACAAAGCCCCTGGGCCCGACGGCTTTACGGTAGAATTCTTTCTTCACTTTTCTAAGCTTCTCATACCCAGACTCCATTCCCTTATTGGCACCTTCCTTTCCTTGGGTTCCTCCTATGGCTCCTTTTCAGACGCTCATATCTGCCTCATACCCAAGGAGGGGAAGGATCCTCAATACTGCAAGAATTACAGGCCGATTTCTCTGGTCAATATTGATTACAAAATTTTTGCAAAATCCCTCGCAGCTCGACTCGACCTTCTTCTTCCAGACTTATTGGGTGAAGAACAGTCCGGCTTTGTCAAAGGCCGATTTATTACTGATAACACAAGACTCCTCTTTAACATTCTCTCTAAATCTCGCCCTTTACCTCACCCTCTTGCGGCCATTGCTTTGGACGCTGAAAAAGCGTTTGATAGAGTTGAGTGGACTTACTTGTTTCATACCCTCCAGTGGTTCGGTTTTGGCCCTGTTTTTATGTCTTTAATTTCGCTACTTTATTCTAACCCACGCGCAGCGGTTTGTGCTAATGGTCAACTTTCTTCATTTTTTGCTTTAAACAGAGGCGTTCGTCAAGGATGTCCCCTGTCTCCCTTTCTTTTTAATTTAGCGTTAGAACCCTTCCTCTCCAAGCTTCGTCAAAATTCCTCTATCCATGGCTACCAACTACCAGATTCCCACATCAAACTGGCTGCTTATGCGGATGACATTCTGTTATTTGTCTCCAACCCCTCTGTCTCCATTCCTGCTTTTCTTACTGAAGTTCACGCTTATTCCCAAATCTCTGGTTACAAACTTAATAATGATAAATGCGAGATCCTTCCTTTAACCAAATTTACATTCAAGCCAGATTTTGCTGCCTCCAACTTCACATGGAAACCTTCCCATATCAAGTACCTTGGAATGCATGTTGCCCCCACCATCCCAGATACTGTTTCCTTGTGTATGTCCAAATGTGTTCAAAAATTGATAGATCTCACGTCCAAATGGCACCCCCTTTACCTCTCCTGGTGGGGCCGTTTGGACACTATAAAAATGATGCTGTCTCCCATTGTTTTATACACACTCTCTAATATTCCGGTCCCTATCCCATCCAAATTTTTTAAACAGATCAACTCCATTTTAACCTCCTTTCTCTGGAACAAAAAGAAACCACGAATGTCCTTGGCACGCTTGATTCGTCCTAAATCAGAAGGTGGGGTCAACTTCCCTGACTTCCCAGCCTATCACAAGGCGTTCCAATTGAGACAAGCCTCTTTTTGGCTCCAGGATCCTGATACTCCATGTCCATTATGGGCCAAACTTGAACGCCTTCTTCTATCCCCCTTCTCTTTTTCCGAATACCTCTCCTTCTCTCGCAAACCTACATCTGTTTCTACCCCGATTCATAAGTTTACCACAAAAATACTCCTCTCCTCCTCTCATTCACCCCCTACCACTATTGCCGATTTCCTATCCTCCCCCATATGGCATAATACCTCCTTACTCATCCGAGACAGACCCTTTTTCTGGAAATCTTGGCACACTCGGGGTCTGCAATGGATTTCCCAACTTTTTTCTGACGCTTCTTTCTTACCTTTTCATGAACTTCGTATCCTCTATGACTTACCCACCTCCTTCGCACGCAAATATCACTCGCTTAAAAATGCAGTTCTATCGAAATATGATCTCCTCGCTCAACCCAACCCTCCTTCTTCCTCACCCACACCCGCTATCTCGCTCCACTCCTTTTTACGCACTGCACCAAAGGCTACTATTATTTATAAATACCTCCACGCTACTATGACTCCAAGACCTAAATCCAAAGTTGAGGAATCCTGGGAGCATGACTTGTCTGTATCTTGGTCAGTTCCCTTCTGGGACAAAATCTGGATCAAACTCCGCAAATCTTCAAGAGCAGCAACACTCACTCAGACTTTATTCTTTATTTACAATAGACTCCTCTTCACACCCTCTGACCTACACAAACGCTTTCCCAATACTCCTCACACATGCTGGTCTTGCTCCTCTCCGCAAGCTGACTTATTCCACATGTTATTTTTATGCACTCACGTTCATAGTTTTTGGTTACAGGTATGGGCTCAACTTAATGTGATTTTTCATACTTCCATCCATTTCTCCCACACGCATATTTTTATGGGTAGCCTCTCCTCTTGCTGGGATGATGTTGACTTAAAACCCCAGATTATTGACCTTTTACTTGCTGCTGCTTTCCAACAAATAACAGTTAACTGGAAGGATTTCTCCAAAATTTCTTTCAAAGCATGGTGGTTTAATGTCTGCCATAACCACAGACTCGATACCACTCATGTTTTCCCGGCATGTTTGGCTGTTAAACGCATGGACTTATGGACTCCAGTTACACTTTATTTGGACTCTTGCAGTAAACGTCTGTTTCATCCACTGCCCTCACAACAAGAAGTTCCCAAACCCCCCTGAACGCTCGATACATTCCATATATCCTTCATTGTATCACTCTCTTAATTTTTCTAAATGATTTTATGATTGCCATATTTTACGCTCATGCATGTTCCCGTTCTCTCTTCCTTATTTTTCATTTTGTACCCATATTTCTTTTTTATTGCAAATGCATTTGTACGTTTATGTCCTTTTAAGAGTCTTTAACTTTGTATTCCATTGTATTTTGTTTTGACACCTGTCTTTATCTTTTTATTATTATCAAATAAAATCCTTTTGAACTTAAAAAAGTGGCAAGCCACTGACATAATGTTCTGTGGTTGCTTCTACAAACTGATCAACATGTTTCTTGCCAGATCTGTCACATAAGTGATCAATTGGCAATTCGTCAGGACCAAAAATAGGATTGTCATCTACACACTGGCTGGAATCCGAGGTAGTAGTAGGGGTAGACCAATCACTCCAAAACATAAGTGTGGTGTACCTTTAAAAATACCGACCTCTAAAGATAAATATAAATTAGTCAGATTCTCTATTTAGTTCAGCATGCGGAAGAGTCCTTTACATGCTATTAGCTATAGTGTACTTGTAGACGCAGTGGAAAGGCAGAAGAAAGTGACAGGCAGGTGACACATAGGCAAGCAAGTACATTTCATACACTGTGGTTGGGCAGGCAGGGGAACTCACCCAAGATGAAGCAGCACTGAACCGAGGTCCCGATCATGAGACTCAACTTCGACGCATCGACCCGACCCAACTGCGAGGTTTGATAACGATGCAGTGCCAAACCGAGATCCCAAATGCGAGACTTGTCTTCGATGCATAGGCCTGACTACATGAATCGGAACCAACACATTGCTTTCCCTGCGTGAAGAAGGTCGATGCATTTCATTGCTTGCAACCAGGAAAGGTACTTTGTTCATCGGGGCCTGGATGGGTCCTGTAGCAGGCCTGCGCTTCCACAACGTGAGCCTGAACTTTTACTTTGCCCCAGTCCAGTGCGACCTAAAGTAACCCTTTTAGGGCGACATGCTTCATAGCGCTTTACTACATTTATAGCTTTAAAATTCAATATCTCAACTTCTATACATTCGGTTTTTGTCATTTTGGTCTTGTTTTGATCAGAATATAATTGCCTACGTTTCTAAACCTGTGTTGAATCTTTTTTAGGGTGTATTCATTATGTTACTATGTGTGTGTGCTCAAAATACATTACATATTGCCTCTTTAGATAAGCCTGAGTGTTCTCTGCCAAGCTATCAGTTTGTGAGGACAGGTTATCTTTTAGTGTGTATCTAGCATAGCCTAACTAAAAAAGTAGTTTCTGCCTGGCCTGGGTGTATGCCTCAGCCAACCAGGAATCCCATTTCTAACAATTGTACTTTTAACAACCAAGCGTAAAACGCTGCAAAAGCATCAAGAGCTTCTTTTCTTTTGTCCGTTGTCCATTCACCAATGCTACCACTGTCTGGTTGTCACCATTAAAAGTAACTATCTCATTTACCAATTCCTGTCCCCAGAAAGCAATAGCTACTAACAGGTGAAAAATTCCAAAAAGGCAATGCTTCTCCCTACCTCCACCCAGTGGTGGCTGGTGACATGTGAAATGGTGTGGCGTAAAATTATTACCCTACTGCACTGAGGGGAGCGAGCCTGAACAACCTACGGGTGTTCTGCTTTTGGGAGCTTTGCATACCAAGCCTAATGTGAATTACCAGAAATACACAAGATTCCGTCAACGTAACACAAAAAGTCCTACTTTTCACTATGCGTGTGTTTAGCATTTACCATTCACGTTTAGCAAAATCCCAAAGTTCACTGAAGCCTAAACTTTAAGTGGGGCTTTTCAGAGACATTTACAATTTTTATTTATGAAATTCGCCCAAAAATCACAGAAGGTGCCAAAGCTGAGATTGGAGCCCAAGACAGTAGGTCCCACATAAGATAATGATCTGTCATCTGTCAGGTGGTTGCCATAATTCAAATATTGGTGGTGCTCAAATATTTTAAGACACCGATCAATATAGAAATCTGATTTGATTTGTAGAGCACCTTATATCTGCAAGACTCAATCCTCTGTGATATACATCTGGCCTTTTCTATGTCCTCTCTCTGCTGATTGGCTCACCCTGTTACCCAGTATGACTAGGCTCAAACTTTCAATAATCTAAATGAATGTAAAAAAGCTAAATTATTGTTATATGGGTCCTATCAATATAGCAATGAGCTGCTCTGTATGCCGGAGGGATGGTTACATTTAATAAAAGAGATTCAAACAAGATGTAGGTTGGATGCTCCAGATAAGATAGGGCACATTCCAAGGGGAGATGGGCGATGAATGGTCCGGGGAACCAACCTCTCAGATAGGAATAGAGTGATCAGTATGGCCAGACCTTGCACAACGTGGTGGAATTCTGCTGAGTGCGATTGAGCATTTCTGGGTTCATCGTTTGGTTGCTCGATGTGCAAAGAAGTGACTCGCTATGCCAGGAGGCTGCTCGCATGACCGCACATGCTCCGCATGAGAGGGCTGAGTCCAGTGTGCCTTGAAGCTGCTCAGTGTTTTAGAGCGCTGTCTGTGCACACTATCCAGAGGCTATGAGATATGGCTAGAGTGTGCCCATGCCATGCACTATACACCAGTATTCTACTGGATGTGCCAGAGTGTTTCTTAGTGTGCGAGGGGATTACTCAGTATGTCAGCAGGGCGCTTTCACATACATCCGTGTGCTCGCAGCTGATACATATAGGCTACTGGTTGGAATATAAGGGAGCTGCTCAGTATGCCAAGGTGCTACTCGAAATGCTAGTGGGTGCTAAATATAACAAATGCTCCCTACGCCAGGCTATTGTGCAATAACATAACACAAAGTGACATAACACATGTATTTGTAGTAGTGAACATCCGCCCCTTAGGGCACCATGGCACTGAATAAGAGGTGTTACACATCCTAATGGCCAGAGGGTATTTCAGTGTGCCTGTGAGTCTGCTGAACATGCCAGAGATCCTGCCCAACTTGCCAAGAAAGTTACTTGAAATGTCCGGGATACTGCTATCTTTAGAACTGGCTCTTCTGTATGCAAGAAAAATATTCGATGCTGGTACTGAATCCAGGAAGGATGGTAGTCAACAAGCCACACGCACATTATCCCAGTGGGGCTGCTCAATAACCTGTCAGTACCGTAAACCCGCTCCTCAGTACCCAAAAGCGCAACGTCTCCATCGTGTGCACGCCCTTAATTTAAGGAATTGTTGGAATGGGATTCGGAGTGAGGGGGAAGAGTCCTAGTCCATGGAATAACTTTCTTGCTGGCTGCATTCATTTTATGAGACATTCGTACCCATGGCCCAGATGATAATGTAATGCTCTCAAACTTGAAGGGACTTCATAAATGTGACGTAGTCAGTGGTTGTGACTCACCCTGTCAGAACATTTGTGGGTGATACAAGGGATATCTGCAATTAAGTTTGTAACACGCAAAACTCGCAGAAAGTGGGGCGCAATAATAAAATGAAAATTTACCTGACCAGGTCCCCGCATCCCGCGCCACCTCTGCTCCTGGGGTGGGTCCCGAGCTGCCTCTGCAGCTCCTAAGCAGGAACAGGAACAGCCTAGGCATGTTCCCTCCCCTCCTGTAAGCCAATCACATCGCTGCGATGGCAGCGTTGTGATTGGTGCAGAGTCGCGGGCAGGGCCCAGCCAGGCAACTGCAGGGAGGCCATTTTCTTTATGTAGGCTGCATGCAGCGTACATAGAGAAAATGTAGAGTGTGCATGACTGCTTTGGTCAGCCTCAGGGTCGACCAAACAGTCAGGGCACTCAGAGTGATGCAAGCCACTCCTCTCCGACCCGCCTTCCTGCCAGCCCCCAAACAGGCATACCCTCCCGCCCGTCCCTAACAAGGCATGCCCCCAGTGCCTTCTTCTTTTTCGCAGAGCGAGAAGCAGAAAATAAAATGGTATTTAAAATACCATTTTATTTTCTGCTTCTCACACAGCGAGAAAGCAGTGGGGCGGCACTCCTACACCCTAATGGAGCGGCCGCCACTGCCTCTACTCATTTCTTAGGTACTTTTTCAGAGAACCACCTTCCTTCCCAATTAAGGCCAAAACCTTCCGATCCAGTCACATCTGACAAAATTTGAATCAACAATATAAAATCCAACTCAGTTGACCAAATCGTCACGCCCATATGTCGTCTGCATAAAGCTCTGCCTGGTCTGACTACTCTACATTTAAAGTTTAAATGATCTGGGGGCGTGGCTAGCCGAGCAGCGAAATGGCCGCTCTGTGAGTGAGCTCCGCCGGCTACAATAATTAATCCTGAATTTATCCTTCTCCTGGTACCTGCGGACCCGAACTACTCCGAGGGTCGCTGTCGGACACCCTGGGGATCCTTCGACTGCAGTTTGAGGCACATAGCTGACGATCCTGAGGAGCGGCAGCCGCCTGGACATTTGCCGACCTGTGCGCCCGCTCTGATCCTCGCCGGAAGTGCCTGACTCTGGGCATTGCGCGGCACTACAGACCGCGGCTTCGGAGGCCCCCGGAGAGCCGGCGAGAGGTGCCGTGCGCCACCACCTGCAGCGAGGACACCGCCGACTCTGATACCGGTGAGCCCCGGTAGTCCTTAAGAAGGATATAGCTGTTACAGCGCTGCACCTTCGGAGGGGAGTCGGCGCTTTCACCCTGTCTGGGAAACCTGTCGGGGCGCCGCACATCGCCCGACCGTTAGCCTGGGGTGGCGGTGGACTGTGGGGAGCCCCCCGGGTCTCGGCTGCGAGGTGGTGTCTGCGGACGCTCTGCTTCTTGGCGGATTGGGGGACAGAGCGGGGCGACCCTGCGGCGAGGCGGGAACTGATCTAGTATCTCCCCGCTGCGCCTCTGTGCTGCACCAAGTCGACAGCTGTCGGTGACTGAACACAGAAAACCACTTGCACCTTTCTTACCTTGACCAGCTGGATTCCTGGGGTTTGGATCAAACCTCTGATACCGATGATGACATGAGGTTTTGCTAGTGGGATTCCGACGCCCGCCATTTTGTGACTTAGTGCTGCCCTGATTTGCGCGCTGCAGATCCTAAGAGCCGCTGGTCAGCCTCGCCATTCATACTTACTAATTGGCCGATGCATAACTTTCCCTCGGATTAGCTCGCCTCGCTTTGTCGTGCTACGAGCTACTGCACGACGGGTCGGCGGTGGGGCGCACAGCGGCGCTACTCCTACGTGGCGCTAAAGGCATATTCCAAGCTTCGGAGATGGGAAAAAACGAAGCCAGGCAACCCAAAATCAACTTTGACAGCAAACGACCTCCGAAAACCCATGCGACTGAGATGGATGGCGGCGAGTCGTCATCGCATGGCGCACCTTCGGACATAGACTTTGGGGCGCTTATCGTAGAGGTGCGGTCCAGCTTAAAGAGTATCGACGCAAAGCTAGATACCATGTCATCACAGCTAGAATCTGTGAAAACTAAAGTGGACGCCCACGAAACCAGACTGGACTGCCTAGAAAACAGGCAAACCGAATGCTGCGAATTCCAACAGCAGGCCAAGCAACACATTACTTCCCTGGAACAGGAAATAGGTAACCTTCGCGCCAAGGCTGATGACTTGGAAGCACGCTCCAGGAGGTCCAACGTCCGCATTACGGGTATTCCGGAGACGACCAACATTAGCAAAATGGAAACGTATGTGACGGACCTCCTACATGAACTATTCGACCCACACTTGTCCTCAGTCTTCACGGTTGAGAGGGCGCACAGGTCGCTTGGAAAGAAACCTCAGCCGGGTGCCCCACCTCGCCCTATCCTGGCTAAATTGCTCAATTACCAGGATAGAGATCTCATCCTGCGCTTGGCGAGAGAGAAGGGCAGGATCACACATCAAGGGAACAATATCTCCTTCTACCCGGACTTTACCCCCCTGGTACAAGCGGCACGCAAGGAGTTCCAGCCGGCGAAAAAGATGCTGCTACAGGCTGGAGTGCCCTACTCTCTGCTCTATCCGGCGAAATTGAAGGTACAGCATGACAACACTTCACATTTCTTTACGGACGCCAAATCTGCGCTCAAGTTTGCCAAGCATATCTGTGCGGGGGCCAGAAGGAAATCGCCACGACTTGAGGAGGCTTCGGACCACCTTAGTGACAATGACTGAGGGGGCTGCCGCTGTGACTTTGTGTGACTGCACCTCAACCCCCATTCGTGCCCCCTGTGGACGTTTGGATACTCCTTGTGTCCATAGTGGTTACATCTGAATTAGTAAGTGGGGATGAGTCTCTGTAGACGCCACGGATGCCATGCTGAGGCTGCTGACTGCATGTGCTCTTTGAGATTGTAGTTGCATATGGGTTTTGCAGACCCTGGAGTGGGGGCACTGCCAGGACCCAGGAGAATTCCAATTTGAGTGTAGCCACCCCGATCACACGGGGGTGTACGCTGGGCGCGCCACGCCTCATGGGGTGCCTCCCATTGTTTCTGATGTTGGGGTTTTTGCTTGCACTGCGTGCCGATTTTTGGGGTATGTCACGACCTGATTGGGGGGTTGCTGAGGGTGGAGGGTGGAGGGGGGTGTTTATGAAGTTGCGAGTTCTAGTTCTAATAAGGTGCACTGTATTTTTACCTAGTACTGTCTGTTTGCACATTGGATTGCTGGTCATGGTGAGTGGGCGGCCTTGTGTCTCTGGGAGATGGGGACATTGGGAGATATATCGGACTATACATCGTCTACTAGATGGGGGGGATTAAGCTCTGGACTTGGAACATTAGAGGCCTTGGTGACTACAAGAAAGCCCGCCTGATGCATGGTATACTGTCAAGGCACAAGGTGGATATTTGTTTCTTGCAGGAAACTCATCTTAATACGACCCCATCACCAAGATTGAAAAACTCCCGATGGGCGCATGTATACTCTGCCATTTATTCTAACTATGCGAGGGGTGTGGCTGTACTTATACGCAGAGGATTGGATTGGCGGGAACACGCTCGCGTGCAGGATGTGGAGGGTAGATATGTTATACTGCATGGTTCGTTGCAAGGGCGGCCTATTGTGCTGGCTGCGATTTATGGTCCGAATGTAGACGATCCCGAATTTTTCCGAGGTGTTTGGGCGGAGATTGCGTTACTAGACTGCCAATCTGTTGTGTTGGGTGGTGATTTCAATATTGTGCTGAATGATGACATGGATCGCAGGGGTGTGAGCAGACCACTGCATGCTAAAGCCCGTCAAGCAGTGTTGGATGTGATGAGTGAGGGAAGACTTTCGGATGTGTGGAGAGCTAGACATCCAGATGTCAAAGTGGGGACCTGCTATACTTGCCACAAAGCTGCTTGGTCTAGGCTAGACTTCTGGCTAGTGTCTCCTGAGGTTGCAACGTGGGTGTCGAGTGTTGATATCCTAGCTAGGTCACTGTCGGACCATGCCCCGTGTATGTTGGAGCTGCACCCACCAGACACTATTCACAGGGCGTTCACATGGCGCCTTCCACCACACGCGCTCACGGACCCAGTGTTTGTTGAGGAGATCAGGGAGGATATCATTCAATATTTTGCTGATAATGCTGGGTCAGTCTCCACTAAGGCCATTGAATGGGACGCCTTTAAGGCTGTGATCAGAGGCCAGTGCATTGCACGACAGGCGGGCGTATTGCGCGCCATCAGGGGCACGTTGGCTAAACTAGAGGGAGAGCTGAGAGACCTAGATACTGCCTTTAGCACTGACCCGTCCTTAGAAACTGCTGGGACTCTAAAAACCAAGCTGTTAGCCTTTACTGAGGAGGCAGAGCGGGAGGTCCGATTCCTGGGAAAGCAGGCTGAGGCGCGCAGATATGGGGAGGGAGATAGGCCGAGTAGAACCCTTGCTAGGTTGATAGCTCCTCGAACGCAGTCTAACTACATTCACACCATTTATGACAAGGAGGGGACCCTTGCGGTTGGCCAGGAGGCGGTGTTGGGCGCTTTCGCTGACTTCTACGCATTCCCTCTACACCTCCAAACAACCCGCTGCCCCGGCCTCCTTACAGGGCTTTCTCGACTCCATTGCCCTCGTCTGGTTTAATAACAACCACAGACAGTATATGGACCTTCCTGTAACTGTCCAAGATATCACTCAGGTGATTAAGAGCATGCCGGCCAACAAAGCCCCTGGCCCTGACGGCCTGACAACATCCTTCTATAAAACTTATGTAGATGAACTAGCGCCGAGACTACACTCTGTGTTTGTCGAAGCCCTTGAATTGAACTCCCTACCAGACTCCATGCGTGAAGCCTTAATAATTACGCTCTTAAAACCTGACAAAGACGAGCTGCGCCTGGATTCCTATAGACCCCTCTCTCTGATCAATGTGGATGCTAAAATTTATGCAAAGATCATCGCTGATAGATTGCAACCAATGTTACCGATGATTGCACTCCCTGACCAATCGGGGTTTATTCCTGGCCGCGCGACGTCACATAACCTCAGAACCATTTTCTCTGTCCTTCACTACTTACACCCGTCTGTGCAGGCGGCGGTGGTGTTTCTAGACGCCACCAAGGCTTTCGACTCCTTAGAGTGGCCTTACCTATTCAGGATTTTGGAGAGGATGGGATTCAGTCAGAATTTCATGACCCTGATCAAACTGCTATACACGACACCTAGAGCTAGGGTGAGTGTCAATGGACTTGTATCCAGGCCATTTGGTATTTCCAGAGGGACTAGACAGGGATGTCCTCTGTCCCCTCTCCTCTTCGCCATTGCGATGGAGCCGCTTGCGGCTCGAATACGGCAACATCACACTGAACGGGGCATCGGATTCAGCTCGCGGAGCTTACTGATCTCGTTGTATGCGGACGATGTCACCTTATATGTCACCAATCCCAAGGATAACATGAACCCGCTGCTCCGAGAATTTGTGAGGTTTGAGGGCCTGGCGGGAGTATCGATAAACTGGTCTAAATCTGTTGCCTTCCCATTGACGGAGGAGACCTGTCGCCCGGCACCGGACTACCCGCTGAAGTGGGAGACGGACGCTGTTAAATATTTGGGTGTTTGGGTCAGTCGAGATATGCAGGAGCTGTGGTCGCTCAATTTCGGAAGAGCGGTGGACTGGCTGGAAGGGAAAGTCGAGGTTTGGAACAAGCTGCCGCTATCTCTGGTCGCAAGGATAGCTCTAGCGAAAATGGTGGTTCTCCCCAAATTCTTGTATCTGTTCGTGAACGTCCCGCTGCCGATGACAGCACACTTTCACGCTCGGGTCCGCTCGCTGTTGTTGAAGTTGGTGTGGGCTGGTGGACAGGCGAGAGTGTCCTGGGACCTGCTCACACTACCGCTCCGCCAAGGGGGCCTCGGGGCTCCAGATATGAAGCTTTACTCCCTCTGTGCACAAGCGCAGTTTCTGCACTTCTGGGCCTTCCCTACTCCTTACCAACCGCACGTTGCAGTGGAACTGGCTGTAGCGGCCCCATTACCGCTGCGTGTGGCGCTATACGGGAAGGTTTCATGCCCGTCGAAGGAGATTGATACCGTAGAGATGGTTCGCTGGGCCTGGCGTGAACTTCAGAAAACTGCGGGACTCCCCTTGCTCTACGCACCGGCCGTCCCCCTGCGGGGAAACCCGATGCTGCCTTGCTTGACCGCCAGGGGTGATGTGCTTCTGATCAGAGGGGAAAGACTGCACACCTTTGCTGATATATACCCTGGCGGTACGTTTGTCGAGATGAGCGCGAGCGATGGTGCCCAACCTGACTCTTTTGCAGACGCGTTGTTATACCATTCCCTTCGGGAATCCTGCAAAAAGATGGGGCCCCACTTCCCGGAGGAGCCATGCACTCTGAACGCTCTTCAAAATTTGTTGTCACGGCCCTCCCCCAAAAAGCTGGTATCGAGACTGTATAACTGCATGCAGGAGCAGACCCCGCTAACAGTGGCCACGGCCAAGCAGGCTTGGGCTGCAGACCTGGCGGACCCTTTCACGGATGACGTATGGGAGTACTGCTGTAGGCAACTCACGGCACTGTCTCCGAACTATCGACTGCGGCTCATCCACTTCAAGTTTCTACACAGATATTATCGCACGCCGACACTGTTACACCGCATGGGCATCCGTGCGGATGCCTCCTGCTGGAAATGTGGAGGGGAAGATGCGTCCTTTCTCCACGTAGCTTGGAGCTGCCCCAAACTGGACACATACTGGTCGGAGGTCTTTACAGCCATTAACCAAATCATACATAGAAATGATACACCGACACCGCTCCTGGGCTTGTTGGGCTATGTTAAGGAAACTGAACCCTGCGACAGAAAACTGCATGCGCTACTACTTCTCTATGCCAAGAGGCAGGTCGCACTGCATTGGGGCAGGAGGGCTCTTCCCTCGTTCGTGGGGTGGATCAGGGATGTGACATACGGTCATGCTCAACTGACACACTACTGGGAGACAATGCCCACCGCTTCCAGACCCACTGATATCTGGGACCCGTTCATACAATGGGCTAGAAAGCGGGAGGGCTCAGACACCTCGGGAGGGTCACCTGATGCGGGTGTTTCGGATGATATGGGCTGACTGTGTTCCTTGTGTGATGGAATGATCACTGCTCGGAGAACCTGCGCTGGTGTGGACCTGCCCCGCACTTACACACGATTTGAACCTGCTGCCCCACTGATCCCGCATGGGACACTGGCCCTGCCCCCGCTGTCCCTACTTTGGCCTCTAAACTTGGTGGACAGTCCCACTCAGCATCCTCCCCCTCCTCCCCCCCCCCATTCCCCTTCTCCCACCCCCTCCGCCTACGCGTGACAGTGTGGAGGTCTCCGCACCCCCACTCTAAATATGGCTTGCCTTGTGCTCATGGTGTTCCAGCATAGATCTGCGCAGCCCCATGAATGGATGGTATGTTGAGTAGTTGTCTTTATATACTGCACCGAAGTTTGTTGTTTTCGTTTTCTGCTTGTTAGTGGGTTACATTGGAAGTAAACAGTGCTGTTAGATGCATTCTTTCCACCTGCCGCAGCAGCGGGTTGCTGACCGCTGATCGTACTGAGGCGGCTTAGTTGCTTTCTAATTCACCTGCATGTCTACATCACTGTGAGAAAAGTAAGACCACTTACGTGCGGATGTTACACTGCTCAATTTCATGCTTTTACTATATTGTGTGTATTTATGAAAATACTAAACCCGGACAGGTCCTGAATCCTGGCCTATTTCGCTGTTTCTTGAGCATGTACACCTGATAGCGGCCTGCCTCCGGGTTGTTGGCGTGACGCAGTGTAAATCTTTTGCCTTTTTATTGCAGAACTCATGTCTTACAATAAAAAAAAAAAAAATAAAAAAATAAAAAAAGTTTAAATGATCTTGTAAACGCCGTACCTAGCATAGGGGAAGCTTAGGCACTCCTATAGCCTAATTCAATAGTCCAATAAATTCTCTAGTCTTGTCTGCTGGAAGTCTGACTTCCCTCTCCACTGTGTCTACTTCAATCCCAAGAAAAGTCAACTTGGTGTGAGGCTCTTCTGTCTGTTTAGGAGGCCCTTGGAATGCTTGTAAAGTCCTGCCGCAATAGCCTGACCCTTGCTTTCCCAGAAAAAGAAGTTGTCCAAGTAATGTATCACCAACTCTTGCCCTCATTTCACTATAAAGCACCTTTGTAGACAGGTACTAAATCTCTCAAACAATCTTGTCCACATATATGAAACTTTCAAAGTGTATGCTCAGAAATGTAAAATCCAGTGGGTGAACTGGCAAAAGTCTAAAAGCTGACTCTATATCACATTTTGCTAATATTGTAACAATGCGAACGTTCTCACAAACTCCATTGCTAAGTCTCCTGATGTAAACTGAACCATACTGTCATCCTTAACAACAAACGTGTTCACTTAAGAACCCTCTGGGCATGAGAGGTGATGAATCATTCGGAATTTTCTTGCTAATTTCTTGGGTACCAAACTAACTGGTGAAATCATTAAATTAGACAAAGGCCGATGATCAAAAGGATCTGCCATTCTCCCTTCTGTCATCTCTTTGGCCAGTTTCTCTCTCACAATCTGTGACATTTCTCTAGCAGATTTCAGGTTATCAGCAAATTATTGCACACTCAGGCCATGCCACCCTAATCTACAACCATCCCGGATACCACATTCCAGCAACTTTACTCTTTGGCTCTTTGCGCACCTTTTTTCCTGCATTATAGTGCTTGTGTAAGAAAGATTAGTAGCATATCCCCCATCGGCTCGGTTCGCCCCATTGGTTTGTTCAGCCATGCTGGAATATCACCTTATTTCAAATCTTCACCCTCATATTTAAGTTCAGTCTCTTCTTCTACCCAATCTCTCTGACCTCCAGTCGCCCCTGGAAACTTGCCATCACCTATGCCACCATCAAACATTCTCCAATCCGGAACAGTCCGAAGATCCCCCATTGTACTCTCCCGTGATATCGGGATGGTTGCGCTAAACTGCTCCCTCACTTCCGTCTGGTGCTTACACCAAGTTAAATCCCCTATGGCTCCCCAGGTTGCTCTAACTTGGAATAGACATGGTCCGGCTCTCCAAATCGCCTGTGGTCCTGTCATACTGTGAACCTCCAACTGGTCTTGGGATCCACACCCATTGCCCTGACTCCCCCTTCATCCAATAGTTTAGGAGCCTTAACATGTACAACCTTCTCCTCTGGGCACTTGTTAACCTCCAGTCCCCTTTTAGACCCACCTGTCTGCTTGAGGTAGACATACCAGTTCCCTTTATCTTGACTTTTTCCTCCTTGCCCTCTTTCACTGATTTTGCTGACCTCTTTATTCCCAACAGACTTAGTTTTGCATTGGTTCTTGGGGTGTATTGGGGTGGACGCACCCCACTCACCCTCCTGCATGCTAAGCATTGCAGGGGGTTCGAAGGCTGACTGTGGGCTGCTGAGGGGCACTAAGAAAGCACTCACATGAGTTGTTTCAGTCTCCTTCCGGTTGGCACTGGGGCTCATCGCCTTCAATATTCTTGGAACAGACACTGCTCGTGAGAGTGGAGTCGCACGTTGCTGTGTGCTTGCTCCGTCCTCACAAGCTCGCCGCCCTCATTCTACACAGCTGAGAAAGACGCGCTTGGCCCGCTCCCCATCCCCCTTGCCTCCGACCTACCTGGGTGTGTGGCTTGCTCCCCTGCTTTACATGTCCCTGTGTCACATGAGGGTGCAGCCCTTTCGACATGCACCGCACTCCCAACATCTAAGGCTGACCCCCACTGTCATTTGCATTTTTTTAATCTTTCCTTGTGGGGGGAGCATGCCAGGATAGCTGCTGCAACTCTCCTTGCTGTAGGCCATTTTGGCCGAGTAAATCTCACCCATGCCTGCTCTAAAACGCCTTGCCATATCTGGTTGCCGTTGCCAGCCTCGCAGAGGAATTCCACTCCAACTGTGAAGCAAATGTTCAATGGACTTATACCTTCTGTGTATAAGGAAATGAACACCTACCCTATTTAACTCGGGCCCAGATAACCCAGTGCTTTAAATTGGCCGGTACCTACCGGTACTGAACACCGGCACTTCCAAATTTTCTAGCCGTCAGTACCGGCACTTTTCTTTAGTCAGGGACAGTACCGGTAACGTGATTGATAGCATGACAGACTAAGGTTTGCTATCCCTCGAATGCAAGACAAATGCCGCTCTGCATCTCACAGCCGCTCTGAGCCTCTGAAGTAGACTTTTGCAGGGACACTGCCAAGTTCCAGTAGTGCATATTAGAATTTCCCCACACTGCAGGGGTTGGGCAGGGCTTGCATCACGCTGTGATTAACAGGACAGGGTCTTGGCAGACCCTGCACAGTCGATTAGGTGTTCAACAACCATTCTGCTGCAAGCCCCACCTCGTCCCCCCTTTCAGTCAGGTACGTGAACTGGCAGTCCTCGGGCTGCCGGTCAGTAATCCAGTCCATTTAAGGTATTGCACTGGCCATAGAAAGCGAGTGGCAGCTTTTTTCTTATGTCTGTTTTTTTCAGTGCAGTAGCTACTTTCCTTTGTGTGCCCCATTAACACTAATCGCTGCATTTACATAACAGCAACTGATCCATGGGTGTGAAGGTAGCCCTGCCCAAAGAGCAACGAATAGCAGGGAATGCTGCAGCACCCCAGGAACGGATCTATTTGGGGGAAAACGACATGAACATAGAAGGAAGGGGAGGGAGGAATGTAAAAAAAGTGAGGTGACAGCTGAAGTTAGAATTGCCGCTTTTTTAAGATAAAAATACCAGATATTTGTTCCGTTTTTAAATGGGTCTTTAGGAATTGTATTTTAACACAAATTCGTGTAAAGTAAAGAATCCGCTGTATCTCTTGAGGTAATGGGATAAGCTATTGATGAACCACATGCAATTACAATCGAATCACCTCTTTTAATGCCAGGAAGCACTGTGATAAAGAGAGATGAACTAACCATTAGCCTGAAATTTAGTTTAATTTACAGGGCACGACAGAGCATGCGCTCACAAACTCACACACATGTGCACAGTCGCACACACATGCACACAGTCACACGCACACACACACTTTCACGGTTTGGAAATAGTTTTGTACTTTTGAAGTGAAAACATGATTTATGCTTTTATTTACTGGGAAAAATATCAATCCTGATTTAGCAATTTTTTTTGTTGCAATTCTTTATTTAAAACTACAGGCCTCAACAGTAAGTGTGCTCTATCAACACAAATAATGAAATATAGGGCAACAAATTACCGGCCAGGTGGCAAATGTAGGGTATGGGTACATCATGGAGGAGAGAAGATGAGGCAAGTGGAGGAAAAAAACTGACAAAATGTAAGAGACTTGTGGAGAAAGTAAGCTTGAGGTGGCAGTAAGAGGGGCAGAACCAGGAAGAGAAGGTTGGGTAGAAATGAGAGGTGAATTGAGAACGGCGAAGAGGTGTAGATGTAAAGATACTGAACCAGCAAGACTGGAAGAGCCTGGCCAAAGGGAAAAGGGCAGAGGCAGTGCTTTAAATGGGCCGGTACTCACAGGTACTGAGTACTGGCCCTTCTTATTTTTATCACTGTTAATACCGGCACTTCGCTACTGCCTAGCAGAGTACCAGTACTCATGAAAAGTAAGCTAATTGGCTGCTAGTGCTGGTGAGCACTAGGCTGTCTCTGACAGCAAAGGCGCTTCTGTAGTGCTTAGCTCAGCAGCTTTTGTGACATGTGTGCTTGTTTCTTTGTGTGTGTGCACGCTTGAGGATGTACAACATTGAGCCAAACAACAACAAATAACGGTATGACATTAAGAAGTTGCAGATATTACAAAACAAGCACATTTTTAACATGTTATGCTGTTTGGCTTTCATTTTGTGTAATGATGTAACCTGTTTTGTTAACATAAATGCATTTCTGTTGTGTTTTGATATGTGCTGCAATCGGTACAGAAGTTATTATGCATAATCATATCTTGGCCTTAGCCCCGCCCATAGCCCCGCCCACTTGCCACACCTCTAGTTCACTTTAATGAATACCTGCACTTATTTCTTCCCATTTAAAGCACTGAGATAACCTACGCCACGCTGGCCCATGGTGCTACTACTTGCACTGGCGAGCTGTCTAAGAGCCCCGCTCTTGCCCATGAGTTAGCCAATCTGAGCAACCCCCCTTACCCCGTGCCTGGGCTGCCTCACTTGCCCGAAATATCCAGGGAGTGAAACACCTAAAAGAAAGAGCCCTTTCCGCTGACTGGTTCTCATTAATCCAACCCATCTCGAGGTATGAATATGATAGAGGGAAAAAGTGGGGTAGGGAGGACTGGCGGATGGGTGAAAGAAGAAACAAGCCACTTGCATGCGCACAGTTTTTTTTTTTTAAAAGAAGGCTTTTTGCTCGGACCGATCTGTGCCGCTTCAGTCCTGGGGACTCTTGTTTTCTCTGTGTCCTTTGTGCTGAGGGCTTGTCAGCATTCTGCTCGACGAACTCCTTAGACAGATGTAAAATGATCATCTTTAAATCAAATTAAAACAACGCTCTGTGTTTCCCCCCTGGAACATTTCAAGTGCTTGCAGCTGAAAGGTAGTTGTTTTCCTCCAAATTGCTGGTTCGATCTAGGGATGTCTCTCACAAGACTGGATGAATCAAATTAACTCCACACAGAAAGTAGCAAACCCTCCTCAGTGGTTTAAAGTGGCCGCAAGAACTGTCTCAAGCATAATGAGAACAAACAGTACTTATTCAGTCAGAACAATTATTAGACCGTGGATTTTTTTATTAACGATAAGTGCTCAGCCCTGGTCTCCACCATTGTTTTCTAATTATGGCTTCTGTCGCATCTCCAAATTGCAAAAGGCCCTGCATTGAGACATATTTTTTCCTTAATTTATAAATGTTATCCTTCTAAATTACAACCATATTTTTAAAGATTTTAAGCCCTTGAATGCCACACTGAAATCCTTTAAGAAAGCGCTATTGCGCAAAATGTCTAGCCTGGATCAAAGTATGTAGAAATGGTTTCTATTGTGCATACAGTGTAGAATTTTGCACAACCTTCTTTTGTTCAAAACCTGAAAATACAACCCGTACCAACCCGTACCACACTGCTAACTTAGGATATTTAAATTAGCTGATACTTGTGCCACTATTTCAACACTTTTGGATTTACTGTGGCCCTGTTGAAAAGTTGTGAGGAAAAAGATGGAGTATTTGTCACATGCCCTAAATACCATTATAGTCTGATAATGTTCAAACTTTTATTTATGATGAGTGTGAAATCTCCTGTTTGGCCATAATTTAGCCACTCGGCTGCACTAAATCTCTTGGCCTTCCCATGCTGCAGGAACAGAAGAAATAAGTCGTGACTGATTATCACACAATTCTACACTGTAGTAGTAGATTTTATTGTCTGATTATTAAAAAAAATCACAAAATAGCACTTCACAATACTTTTAAAACACTGATACATAAAAAAGTATATCCATAAAAATTCATATAATTATAAGAATTCAATAAAATACATTACTTAATACTAAAGCATGAAAATATTGAGCTAAAATCTTTGAATTAGAAAAACATTAAGGGGCATATTCACAAGGAGCTATCCCCGAATTAACGGCACTTTATCGCAGCCGAAGTCATGATAAATTTACCACCCCATTCATAAGCTGGTGCTAACAGCCCACAGCACCAGTTTACCTGCAATAGCAGCCGCAAAAAACATCGCCTCAGAGGACCCCCGCAACTATCGCTAATGAGATGCAGAGTAGGCGTTCTCGTGCCAAAAGCCGGGACAACATGACACCTCAACATTCACAACGACCGGCCAGATCGGCGATAAGAACACAAAACACGCAATAGGGTGCATTAGCAGCAGGAAATTAACACCTGCTCTGACCTGGTGTAAAGTTGGACCACAGTCTGCACCACAAAAGGGAGCACAGCCCAGAGTCACACATGAAGAACAACAGATGCCCCAGAGCAACTGAACATGCAGCATGGACACCCAAGAGGGCCTCAACACCCACCGACACCACACCCAGGCCCGCAACAACACCCCCCCCCCCAATCCCCCCGGGCCCACCCCCAACCCTGGAAACTGCCCACCAGCACCACGAATCCCAAAATAAATATTTTGCCTGATGTCGCACAAGGAGGAAAATCAACATACATGCGTGGCCAGAAAATGGAGAATCAGTCATACAGCAATGCAATCACCAACACAAAACACCATACAAACAAAAGCCAAAACAACCATTCGGATGAGTCCTAACAGGTCCTCACTGGACAATCAGTAGGACACAACCTGGAAGACTAAATCCAACAGAAGAAGGTGTGTCATGCACCAGTGGCGTCACTGGGGTTGGTGTCACCCGGTGCGGGTAACTCATGGTGTCACCCCCTCACGACTTACCGCATGGACCACCTCTGTCGGAAATGTACGGTGCTAGGTACTGTCTTACTCCCTCTAGCTCCCTCTCTCTCTCTTACTCCCTCTAGCCCCCTCTCTCTCTGTCTTGCTCCCTCTAGCTCTCTCTCTCTCTGTCTTACTCCCTCTAGCTCCCTCTCACTCTGTCTTGCACCCTCTAGCTCCCTCTCTCTCTTACTCCCTCTCTCTGTCAAGAGCCCTCTAGCTCACTCTCTCTCTGTCTTACTCCCTCTCTCTGTCTAGCTCCCTCTCTCTCTGTCTTGCTCCCTCTAGCTCCCTCTGTCTCCCTCTCTCTGTCTTACTCCCTCTAGCTCCCTCTCTCTCTGTCTTACTCCCTCTAGCTCCATCTCTCTGTCTAGCTCCCTCTAGCTCCCTCTCTCTCTCTTACTCCCTCTAGCTCCCTCTCCCTCTGTCTTGCTCCCTCTCTCTCTATCCTAATCCCTCTAGCTCCCTCTCTCTGTCTAGCTCCCTCTCTCCCTGTCTTACTCCCTCTGTCTCCCTCTCTGTCTTACTCCCTCTAGCTCCCTCTCTCTGTCTTACTCCCTATAGCTCCCTCTCTCTCTGTCTTACTCCCTCTAGCTCCCTCTCTCTTACTCCCTCTAGCTCCCTCTCTGTCTTACTCCCTCTAGCTCCCTCTCTGTCTTGCTCCCTCTAGCTCCCTCTCTATCTGTCTTGCTCCGCCTAGCTCCCTCTCTCTCTGTCTTACTCCCTCTAGCTCCCTCTAGCTCCCTCTCTCTCCGGCTTGGTCCCTCTAGCTCCCTCTCTCTGTCTTGCTCCCTCTAGCTCCCTCTCTCTCTCTTACTCCCTCTAGCTCCCTCTCTCTCTCTGTCTTGCTCGCTCTCTCTATCTTACTCCCTCTAGCTCCCTCTCTCGCTGTCTTACTCCCTCTAGCTCCCCCTCTCTCTGTCTTACTCTCTATAGCTCCCTCTCTCTCTGTCTTACTCCCTCTAGCTCCCTCTCTCTTACTCCCTCTAGCTCGCTCTCTGTCTTGCTCCCTCTAGCTCCCTCTCTATCTGTCTTGCTCCGCCTAACTCCCTCTCTCTCTGTCTTGCTCCCTCTAGCTCCCTCTCTCTCCGGCTTGGTCCCTCTAGCTCCCTCTCTCTGTCTTGCTCCCTCTAGCTCCCTCTCTCTCTCTTGCTCCCTCTAGCTCCCTCTGTCTCCCTCTCTCTCGGTGTTACTCCCTCTAGCTCCCTCTCTCTCTGTCTTACTCCCTCTAGCTCCCTCTCTCTCTGTCGTACTCCCTCTAGCTCCTCTCTCTGTCTTCCTCCCTCTAGCTCCCTGTCCCTCTCTTACTCCCTCTAGCTCCCTCTCTCTCTCTGTCTTACTCCCTTTAGCTCCCCCTCTCTCTATCTTACTCCCTCTAGCTCGCTCTCTCTGTCTTGCTCCCTCTCTCTCTGTCTTGCTCCCTCTAGCTCCCTCTGACTCCCTCTCTCTCTGTCTTACTCCCTCTAGCTCCCTCTCTCTCTGTCGTACTCCCTCTAGCTCCTCTCTCTGTCTTCCTCCCTCTAGCTCCCTGTCTCTCTCTTACTCCCTCTAGCTCCCTCTCTCCCTGTCTTACTCCCTCTGTCTCCCTCTCTGTCTTACTCCCTCTAGCTCCCTCTCTCTGTCTTACTCCCTATAGCTCCCTCTCTCTCTGTCTTACTCCCTCTAGCTCCCTCTCTCTTACTCCCTCTAGCTCCCTCTCTGTCTTACTCCCTCTAGCTCCCTCTCTGTCTTGCTCCCTCTAGCTCCCTCTCTATCTGTCTTGCTCCGCCTAGCTCCCTCTCTCTCTGTCTTACTCCCTCTAGCTCCCTCTAGCTCCCTCTCTCTCCGGCTTGGTCCCTCTAGCTCCCTCTCTCTGTCTTGCTCCCTCTAGCTCCCTCTCTCTCTCTTACTCCCTCTAGCTCCCTCTCTCTCTCTGTCTTGCTCGCGCTCTCTATCTTACTCCCTCTAGCTCCCTCTCTCGCTGTCTTACTCCCTCTAGCTCCCCCTCTCTCTGTCTTACTCTCTATAGCTCCCTCTCTCTCTGTCTTACTCCCTCTAGCTCCCTCTCTCTTACTCCCTCTAGCTCGCTCTCTGTCTTGCTCCCTCTAGCTCCCTCTCTATCTGTCTTGCTCCGCCTAACTCCCTCTCTCTCTGTCTTGCTCCCTCTAGCTCCCTCTCTCTCCGGCTTGGTCCCTCTAGCTCCCTCTCTCTGTCTTGCTCCCTCAAGCTCACTCTCTCTCTCTTGCTCCCTCTAGCTCCCTCTGTCTCCCTCTCTCTCGGTGTTACTCCCTCTAGCTCCCTCTCTCTCTGTCTTACTCCCTCTAGCTCCCTCTCTCTCTGTCGTACTCCCTCTAGCTCCTCTCTCTGTCTTCCTCCCTCTAGCTCCCTGTCCCTCTCTTACTCCCTCTAGCTCCCTCTCTCTCTCTGTCTTACTCCCTTTAGCTCCCCCTCTCTCTATCTTACTCCCTCTAGCTCGCTCTCTCTGTCTTGCTCCCTCTCTCTCTGTCTTGCTCCCTCTAGCTCCCTCTGACTCCCTCTCTCTCTGTCTTACTCCCTCTAGCTCCCTCTCTCTCTGTCGTACTCCCTCTAGCTCCTCTCTCTGTCTTCCTCCCTCTAGCTCCCTGTCTCTCTCTTACTCCCTCTAGCTCCCTCTCTCCCTGTCTTACTCCCTCTGTCTCCCTCTCTGTCTTACTCCCTCTAGCTCCCTCTCTCTGTCTTACTCCCTATAGCTCCCTCTCTCTCTGTCTTACTCCCTCTAGCTCCCTCTCTCTTACTCCCTCTAGCTCCCTCTCTGTCTTACTCCCTCTAGCTCCCTCTCTGTCTTGCTCCCTCTAGCTCCCTCTCTATCTGTCTTGCTCCACCTAGCTCCCTCTCTCTCTGTCTTACTCCCTCTAGCTCCCTCTAGCTCCCTCTCTCTCCGGCTTGGTCCCTCTAGCTCCCTCTCTCTGTCTTGCTCCCTCTAGCTCCCTCTCTCTCTCTTACTCCCTCTAGCTCCCTCTCTCTCTCTGTCTTGCTCGCTCTCTCTATCTTACTCCCTCTAGCTCCCTCTCTCGCTGTCTTACTCCCTCTAGCTCCCTCTCTCTCTGTCTTACTCTCTATAGCTCCCTCTCTCTCTGTCTTACTCCCGCTAGCTCCCTCTCTCTTACTCCCTCTAGCTCGCTCTCTGTCTTGCTCCCTCTAGCTCCCTCTCTATCTGTCTTGCTCCGCCTAACTCCCTCTCTCTCTGTCTTGCTCCCTCTAGCTCCCTCTCTCTCCGGCTTGGTCCCTCTAGCTCCCTCTCTCTGTCTTGCTCCCTCTAGCTCCCTCTCTCTCTCTTGCTCCCTCTAGCTCCTTCTGTCTCCCTCTCTCTCGGTGTTACTCCCTCTAGCTCCCTCTCTCTCTGTCTTACTCCCTCTAGCTCCCTCTCTCTCTGTCGTACTCCCTCTAGCTCCTCTCTCTGTCTTCCTCCCTCTAGCTCCCTGTCCCTCTCTTACTCCCTCTAGCTCCCTCTCTCTCTCTGTCTTACTCCCTTTAGCTCCCCCTCTCTCTATCTTACTCCCTCTAGCTCGCTCTCTCTGTCTTGCTCCCTCTCTCTCTGTCTTGCTCCCTCTAGCTTCCTCTGACTCCCTCTCTCTCTGTCTTACTCCCTCTAGCTCCCTCTCTCTCTGTCGTACTCCCTCTAGCTCCTCTCTCTGTCTTCCTCCCTCTAGCTCCCTGTCTCTCTCTTACTCCCTCTAGCTCCCTCTCTCTCTGTCTTACTCCCTTTAGCTCCCCCTCTCTCTATCTTACTCCCTCTAACTCGCTCTCTCTGTCTTGCTCCCTCTCTCTCTGTCTAGCTCCCTCTAGCTCCCTCTCTCACTCCCTCTAGCTCCCTCTCTCTGTCTAGCTCCCTCGAGCTCCCTCTCTCTCTGTCTTACTCCCTCTAGCTCCCTCTCTCTGTCTTACTCCTTATAGCTCCCTCTCTCTCTGTCTTACTCCCTCTAGCTCCCTCTCTCTTACTCCCTCTAGCTCCCTCTCTGACTTACTCCCTCTAGCTCCCTCTCTGTCTTGCTCCCTCTAGCTCCCTCTCTATCTGTCTTGCTCCGCCTAGCTCCCTCTCTCTCTGTCTTACTCCCTCTTGCTCCCTCTAGCTCCCTCTCTCTCCGGCTTGGTCCCTCTAGCTCCCTCTCTCTGTCTTGCTCCCTCTAGCTCCCTCTCTCTCTCTTACTCCCTCTAGCTCCCTCTCTCTCTCTGTCTTGCTCGCTCTCTCTCTATCTTACTCCCTCTAGCTCCCTCTCTCTGTCTAGCTCCCTCTCTCGCTGTCTTACTCCCTCTAGCTCCCTCTCTCTCTGTCTTACTCCCTATAGCTCCCTCTCTCTCTGTCTTACTCCCTTTAGCTCCCTCTCTCTTACTCCCTCTAGCTCGCTCTCTGTCTTGCTCCCTCTAGCTCCCTCTCTATCTGTCTTGCTCCGCCTAACTCCCTCTCTCTCTGTCTTGCTCCCTCTAGCTCCCTCTCTCTCCGGCTTGGTCCCTCTAGCTCCCTCTCTCTGTCTTGCTCCCTCTAGCTCCCTCTCTCTCTCTTGCTCCCTCTAGCTCCCTCTGTCTCCCTCTCTCTCGGTGTTACTCCCTCTAGCTCCCTCTCTCTCTGTCTTACTCCCTCTAGCTCCCTCTCTCTCTGTCGTACTCCCTCTAGCTCCTCTCTCTGTCTTCCTCCCTCTAGCTCCCTGTCTCTCTCTTACTCCCTCTAGCTCCCTCTCTCTCTGTCTTACTCCCTTTAGCTCCCTCTCTCTCTATCTTACTCCTTCTAGCTCGCTCTCTCTGTCTTGCTCCCTCTCTCTCTGTCTTGCTCCCTCTAGCTCCCTCTGACTCCCTCTCTCTCTGTCTTACTCCCTCTAGCTCCCTCTCTAGCTCCCTCTAGCTCCCTCTCTCACTCCCTCTAGCTCCCTCTCTCTGTCTAGCTCCCTCGAGCTCCCTCTCTCTCTGTCTTACTCCCTCTAGCTCCCTCTGTCTCTGTCTAGCTCCCTCTCTCTCTCTCTGTCTTACTCCCTCTAGCTCCCTCTGTCTCCCTCTCTCTCTCGGTCTTACTCCCTCTAGCTCCCTCTCTCTCTGTCTTACTCCCTCTAGCGCCCTCTCTCTCTGTCTTGCTCCCTCTAGCTCCCTCTCTCTTATTCCCTCTAGCTCCCTCTCTCTCTGTCTTGCTCCCTCTCTGTCTTGCTCCCTCTAGCTCCCTCTCTCTCTATCGTACTCCCTCTAGCTCCCTCTCTCTGTCTAGCTCCCTCTCTCTCTCTCTCTGTCTTACTTCCTCTAGCTACCTCTGTCTCCCTCTCTCTGTCTTACTCCCTCTAGCTCCCTCTCTCTCTGTCTTTCTCACTCTAGCTCCCTCTCTCTCTGTATTTCTCACTCTAACTCTCTCTAGCTCCCTCTCTCTCGCACATTAAACCCCGGGGAGGGGGGGGGCAGGACCCCCCCCCTTTTACACTCTCTGCCGCTTTCATGTGGTTTCTCTTTTAAAGCTTTTCAAGATGCAAAAAGAAATCTGTGTACAAGGCACCAGCGAGTTTGTAGACGTGAGAATTTTACGATATGAAACAGCTAAAGTAAAAGCTAATTTCCAAGCGGTTAATACCCCCCTCCCTGGCCCCCCCTCTTTAGCATGTCTTTTTCCATATAAATGGCGGGGCCCCCTCATTACTACACTTTTCAAACTTTAACTAATGAGAACATTTTAATTCGAATAGGTGAGAAAATATCTCTGTTCGCTTTTGTTTTTAAAGCGGATCGAGTCTCTCCGAGGCCTTCGGGTGCGGTGCAGGGGGTGCCATGTACAGAGGCCTGCTGGGGGGGGGGGATGGGCGCAACCAGATGGTGTCACCCCCATGTGAGGGTGTCACCCGGTGCGGTCCGCACCCCCCGCACCCCCCTAGTGACGCCACTGCCATGCACCCAACAAAGGAAAGAGAGCGAGAGACAGAGGGAGAGAGACGGAGTGAGATTGCACAAGCAGCGCAAGGCCTTGCAGGACACCTGGCACCACATGCCAACATGTGTGTGTATATCGCCATCTGTACACTAAGAGCCCAAGGCCGTGTCCCAATCTCAGCGCCAAAGCCACATCACATTCCGAAAATGCAAGTAGTAGTCAGACAAACATCAGGGATGAAAGCTCCATTGTTCCAATGCATAAGGCGGGAGGATACCTGCACCTCTGACCTTGGTCCAGAACGTGCCTGGAACAAACTGAGAAAGATGCCATGGCAGATGGGGACAACTCCCACAGCACGCATTGCGCAAATGAACTCTCTGACTTATCCACAACACACACACAGAGCCCCTGCCTGAGGTACCCCTGCATGGGATGCCCTTGACACTCACGGAATCGGCAACCCATTCAGCCCAACGTTGCACACACATGCGAAATATTGCTCAGAGCTTTGGCATATCCTCCACACAACTGCCGCAGTACAGAAGAGTGCCGGTTCCACGAGACGCACCAAGGCAATGGCAGGCCATATCGGGCACATGCACAACCCCGTCACGTGGAACACTACCGTGCACGTATGCTGCATTTACTGGGTGCAGTGACACTGGCAGTTCTGCGGATAAGTTACCGGCTCAGTTTCCGCATTGCCTACGTCACCTGCATCCAGCCTTAGTTCCACTGCCAAACATGCGCATTCGAGTGTCCCATGGATGTCTGCCTATCCAACACAACCGTAGATGAACTGGACTATGACTTGTGTCTGCGCCCCCTGTTGGAACACAAACAGGACTGTAACCGAGACAGCCGTGCATGGGATGCCTTGACATACTGCATATGTATTGGCAGTTGTGCATGGGAGATTGCACAATTCCTCGTGTGCAGTGACCACATCGAGGCGCTCCCCTATTGGGCTGTGATGCGGATTGGGGAAACGGCGTGGGCTGAGCACACCTTCCCAGACCAGTTAATGGATTGGCTCACCCTGGTGTTCCTTGAACACAACATTGATGTACAATTGGAACACATTGCACATGAAGCTGCATGGACAATCATGGACTAGTAACTATGTTCCTGCAGCCACATCCGATTGTGACCCACAGCACAGGTCCCAACAACTTGTTGTATCGTGGGGATTGCTCACATATCTCACCACAACAGTGGACACATCTGCCATCGTCCGGACTCTGGATGCATGTGTGTGGAACAACGCATGTGTACACACACCAGTGCAAGGTGATGCAGGTCCATCGTTGGTGCAACACAGCGTTGTGTGGAAATGTTGCCAATTCGGACACACTGCTGGGGGAGAGCACACACATGGCAATGTAGCACGACATGTGAACCTGTCAGACCCTTTCACCTGATCACTGTCAGCAGAGCATACAATCGGCACGGTGGCAGAGCACTATGCAGATCCCATGGGCAGCGAGTCATGCCCCCTCACACGGGGCAATGGGCAGACACCAAACAACACATGACTCATCCGGCAAGGCAAGGTGGGCTGGGAGCGTTGCCATCCATGATGATTGTTGTCCATGTTTGCACCAACATTTTCTGAACCTCGACATGTACCCATGCTGCGATAAGTGTCTGAAGCATGTCCCTGCCTGTTGTGGCCATTGTCTCATCCGTACTGACACGCACATGCCAATAAAGTCTATGCCACCCCACTGGTGTCTGACTGTGAGGCGTGTTGATTTTATTGTCCACTCATGTGCCACAATGAGTATCGTCTCTACAGAGGGAGGAACTGACTGACGCATGTGCAATGGGGGTGTGTCCCTTGTGCAAGCTCAACCTCTGTGAGCCAGACATGGTTTTGGGATAGGTGCTGGCAGACATATGCACTTACGTGACTTCAGCAATGTGAGTATGGTGTCCAACCTCTGACCATGTCGAGCAATGTCATATATCATTGCAGTATGTGTCCACACAGATGTGTGTAAGTAGGTATGCGTCGTGAAGTTCTGTTGACACATGTGATGTAGGACACCACTCCTGGCCTGCTACCGATTTGGTCACACCTACACACAGCCCTATTCAACACATGGACGTGTGCCTACTTGGGGGGTCGTGAGATTGTTGTTGATGTGCAATAGGGACACAGCTGGTACTCACCTTCCCAGTCATCCAATTTGCCAATGTGTCTCAGGGATAAACATGCGCATAGATGTCAGTTACCAGGGTGTACCTTCAGGTGCAATCATTGTCCTTACATCCAGCCATACTTCCATACATGAGTGAACATAGTAATGACACATCTGTGTGATTTAGAATGTTTTATTCACAGTCAGGTGATTGAGAGAGCTGGAGCTGTACATGGCCATCCAAGCCCACATCACATGGAAGCCCAGTGGTGGGCCAACCAGAGTCCTTTGAGGATTGAGAAGTGAATAGGAAGTGGGAGAGTGCAGTTCACAGCTAGATTGCTGTGTGATTGGCCAGCAGTGATGAAATAGGAGTCCGTGTCAGGGTCCGGGTGAATGTTGCAGAGTGTTCTGGGGGTCAGTAGGAGGTATTTCCCAGGGCATGATACATAGGTAATAACCAGGCAGGGACAGGGCATATGGCGGTGATGGATGCTACTGACTCCTTCCTCACACAGTTATTCTCATCCCCTTCTTACTCCCCTGATACAGGTTCTGTGTCCGGTGTGTCTGGTGTGTGTGGTGGGGTGATGGCTGCATCACTGTGTGCCACTGACATAAGAGACTGCGAAGGTGATGGGGCAGCATCACTGTGTGCCTCGTACACATCAGGGGTCGGAGCTGTGTGTGTCGATGTTCCCACAGCAGTAATATGGGAGCAGCTCAGTGGCAGCAATGGCAAGATGCAGTACTGCAGGGCACTGAAGATGCCAGATACTACTCGCTGGTGTCAAGCCGTAGCATACATACTTCCATCCTGCATCTGCTCCATGGTCTCCATTGACCTCTGCATCTGTGCCAACTCTGTGCTGTAAATGCTGGTGCCTGTCTGACCAGACATATTTTGTATTCGATTCATGGCCCCAGCGAGGTCAGCAAAGGTCTGTGGCTGAGCATGGTGCGTTAAAGGGGTGTCCGATAGGAACTGTACGTGGTCCCTGATGAGTCTTGGACACCCACGTATGGCATCAAGTTTGGCTGTCACGAGTTCTAAACCCACCAACAGCTGTTCAGCCAACTCCACCTGGCAACCTCACACACTTTGTAGGAACTCCATGTATTGGTCGGGGGTGCTGGGAGAGAGCCATGGTGGTTTGTGTTTCCTGCTGTGTGGTCTGTACAGGTGGTGGGCTCACCTCAGGGCAGCTGGCCTGCCCTGCTCCTGGGGATGGTGTGCGGAGGCTGTCCATTATCCATTGGAGGGAACCTTGACATATGTGCAGGTTGTCCTCTTCATCATTAATGATGTGAAGTGTGGTGTGCCCTGCAGGAGGTGTTGTTTGTCCTTCTGCAATGTGAAAGGGGAGATGCAGGTCAACAGAGTTACACATGTATGTTGAAGATTTGCAGATGTTTACATTCAGACTGCATGCCAATGTACATTGTCACTGTTTTGGTGGAGCTGGCTATTTGATGGCAGTCAGTGTGTGTTACGACTACACAATGGATGTGTGGTAGTACCCGTGCATTATCATCACATAGTGTCAGGCAATGCCAGATGTGAGTGGACAGTTACTCTGCACGTGTGGGAACTGTTGTGAGCCGTTTCCTATGGTGTTGGTGTTGCACTTTGTACCTCATTGCTGTCATTGCTGATGTGCTGTGATTGCTATTTGTGTGCTGCATTGTGGGGGAGTTGCCCCTGCAGCTCTGAGTTTGTGTAGCCTTCTCCCTTTGAGGCGGAGTGCCTTTGATTTGTGTGCTTTTCAAGCCTGATTTGTTTTTGACTTGGGTCCTATGTGCTCTCGGACAGATTTTGTGGCCTTGTGCATTGTTCGTCTGCTGCGTGTATCGTACAGCATGGGTTGTGTGTGCACGTGGACATGTCAGAGTGTGACCTGCTCCTTTACAGATGTGATCCGCACTGGGCTACCTCCATGTTGATTCGTAGGCCATCTCATGTTTTTGCCTGCTGCCATGCTATCGGGCATGCAGTGTTATTTGCATAGTCAGAGTGGGTGACAGAGCCTCTGCTTTGCTGGATTCAGCGCATGTGCATGGGTTGGTTGTAATATTGGTGATATGGAGGGGGTCCCTTTGTGCACATTGTATACGGGGGCCTACTTGGCGTTTCTCTGTGTGCTGCAGTGTGCCACGGCTACCAGTGACATGTTCCATGATCATTGTGGGTGTGCAGTGTGCTATATATAATTGTGCATGTGTGCCATTGTGCCTATCTCCCCCGTCCCACCTTCCTTGGTCGTTACTCACCCTGTTGCTGTTGGGTCAGTCCGTATCGTGCTGTGTCTAGGCCCCCAGATCCTGCCACCATCTCCACACTGCTGAATGTGGCCACCATTTCCTCCAGCTCATCAATTTCCTCTTGTGTCGCAGGACTCCCACCTCCAGTCACCCTTGCTGCCTTCCTGTTGGCAGAGAGCTTTTCCTTGGTTTGGCTATGCACTTCATGCCAGTGCCTCTAGACCTCCTCCAGTGACCTCCTCGACACTCTGAATGCATTGACGTATGTGACGATGGCCTGCCATATTTGGTTTGGGTTGCCAGTGCCTCAGTGGAGGTGCCAAACAGTTGTTGATGGTGTTCTATCGCCTCCGCGACGATGATCCAGTCTTCCTGCTGACTGAACCCTGTCTTCCTCTTCCTCTTGTCCTTGCCCATCCCCGAACACGGGGTTCCTGGCTGTACTTTTGTGGGGCTTGTGGGGTTCGGCTGTCCTCTGTACTCGGTCCGGGTGCATCCATGTTGCAGCGCAGTTTAAATTGCTTTTTATTTCTTTTATGGTGCTGTTTCTTGCCAGATGCGTGGGATTTGCAGGCCTGTGGCTGGTCTTCTCTGATTTTTGTACCGCGATTGGCCTCATCGCATTTGTTTTGCATTTGCATTTTGCATTTTTGCGGTGTGGTGTTGATTTTCACGCTGACATTTGATGCGTTCTCTGGTGACTATTGCATGCTTACGCCTTGTTGTGAATTCCTCGTTGACACAGGGTTATTTTCCCACATTGGGCTGCCATGTTGAAAGTTGTGTTACGCTACTCTTGCGGTAGATATCACATGTTCTTGTGAACATACTCCTAAATGTATTAAATTCTAGCAGCCTAGAAACAACTGAATAAAACTTTTAAGCTGCCAAGTACCTAGAAACGAGTGACCTTTCTATTGTCTGATCCTATAGAAATCCCTTTGAAAGCGCATAAGCAAACAGATCCAAGCCACAGAAGCCAGGATTTTCTCAGCAATTGTTAAAAACTTTATTATCTGACCAATCAATAGAATAGAAACACAAGATAAGCACAGAATTAGAGCCTGGCCAGCAGATCTCAACCTTGCTTTAAGAACAGCGTACTTTAAGCAGTTTTGGACAGGCATAGACGATATGCATTATAAAAGCATTTGCTGTCTGGGGAGTCAAGTCCCAATCCTGACCTGTCTAAAGTGTCCTAATTATTGATCTTTTGAAGAAACATGACCAAAGTCTATCTATAGAAAGAGAACATCAAAGTCTTATATTCCTTCAGTAATTTAATGTGTCATTAGGGGAAAAAAGTGGATTCCTCTCAATACATTTCCAATTCCTTTTTAAATAACATAGTACAATAAATGAACAATGTTGATGCACGTTCTTCTTCACGTTGATCCCGAAGAACTGATGTTAGCTGCCGACACTTGTTTCGTTACTGAATGTAACTTCCTCAAGGCTTATTCTTCGTGGTATTGATAGACATCTATGACGTGTCATGAAGATTCCCAGATCGAATAGGTTCCTAAACCTTGTTTTAAAGGATGTGCGGTTTTCTAATCCAATTAAGGCGGCTTGTTGGGACCCCAAGGCCCAAAGATATATTTCTGTATTGGCAATTTCTATTTCTGAGCAATGTTTGGTTCTTACAAGTTATTTCATTGTGAAGAAAGGGAAATTCAAAAATCCTGCCAAATAAAAAGGTGTGTTGTTGTTCGGTCCGGTCTGAGGGACTCAGACCCGCCATTCTGGGACCTGTCATTTGTGCGGGTCATTTCCCATGTGGCAATTGTGCCAGCTGTCACCTAACAAAAAGGAGTAAACAACTAACCTTCACCAATGGTACAAAATGGGATCAGAGAAGGATGACAAATTGCAACAGCAAAAACGTTGTCTACATGATTACGTGCCCCTGCCGTCTGGAATACATTGGCATGACAACGAGAGCGATCAAAACAAGACTCAACGAACATAAGAGCAATATACGGTGCAAGAAAAGCACCACCAAAATGGCCAATCACTTCCTTGAAATGGGACACTGTGTCAATGACATCCACTGGACCATAATTGAACAGTTGCCCTCCGAACATGGCCTCTTCGAGAAGGAACAACGTTGGGTGTTCCGTTTGGGGACCCATATTTCAGGCCTTAATGATGACATTCCATGGGGGCAATTAAGGGGGTGAATCTGATATTACATTGGGATACCTCTACCAGGACATTGACATTTAGGATATACACATCCAGCGTAATATCCACCATGGGACCGTGCTGTAATAGGTTACCGACCCTCCTGCTCGCTCTCGTACCCCCTGAGGGACTGTGTCCCATCAATACATAGGGAAATGAGAGAAACGAAAGAATATGAGCTCGCTGTGACGAGCATGCGCAGAGCAATAAGAACAACATGGGGCCGTGATGTAATAAGTTACCAGACCCCCCTGCCCGCTCTCATACCTCCTGAGGGGCTGTGCCCCATCAATATATAGTGAAATGAGAGAAACGAATGAATGTGAGCGCATCATGACTAACATGCACCGAGCAACAGGAACATCAAGCATTCCATCCCGTTTTGATGCGGTGCGCATGCGCTAAATGGAGACGCACTCTTTCAGTACACACTGGGAAGGCTACTCCCACGCGCATGCGCTCAAGACGCCTGCGCGGCCTCTCACCAATTAACAGGTAATCACCGACAGACCAAATATGGGCTCCCCGGCGGCTATTTGACAAAATATGTGCCCACCGGCGGCTAATTAACAAAAACCTGGGCGGGCACCCAGCACATATAAGGGCTCGTCAAAGACACACGCTTAGACACAGCAGAGCCGGCGTAAGGGGCAGCGAAGAGGGATTCTCCTCATAGACCCGTGAGTAACTAAATGAAACGGACATTTCCAGACCATAATGTAAGTACCAAGAAATGGAAACAGCAGGATGTATATATCTTGTCCACCTTTCCTTTTCACAGGCAGTAAGGAAGCCCGGGTAACCCCTACGTTAGACACGGTCTCATGGAGCAATGAACTCCTATTTTTACAGTATGTTTCTGCCGTTTTACTGTTTACTTCACAGTGACCTCACCACCATTGGAAAATTCACGTGGCACCGAACATGGCCCGAATTTAGAGTGTGTGCTTTATGTTGTATGTGTGTTTGTCTTGTATGTGTCCTCTTTTTTCGAATATTTTTCGAATTCTTCTGAAGTAGTATTTTTCACAATAGGCACGTAAATTCTGTGTAGAGTAACACTTTCGTGCCATGATTATTTATTTTTCAACATTTTGAAAAACTGCACTTTTTCTGCATGACCAATACCACGGATGTTTTAACCCATGGTCTTTTTGAAAGCAAGGACCACCTGAATTTTTTTTTTATCCTTTCTCTCTACAGGTCTGCAAAATAGCGGCTAAAAGTTTAGGTACAATGATAGACCTTCACTTGTAAATATCACTTTTTTGTATATACACAGATTAGAAAAACGTGAGTAAGGTGGGGATTTTGTGTAACCCTGTCCTGAAGAAGATGTTCTTACATCGAAACATGTTGACACACACAAAGAGGCGGCGCACATAATACTACGCCATTTCCTCTTATATCTTTTTAATAGTACCAACTCGGGGAACCATTAAAGTTTTTGAGTCTACCCACGAGTCAGGTCCTTTTTAATTTCCACTCACTATCCCAACCCCACCACTACACTCACTCACTATATGATAAAAACTACCCTCACTATACACCACACATAGCCAGAAGAGTGCTCCCGCGCATTCGCAGGTCGCAGCACGCCGTATCCCGTAGAGGGATACGATGACCCCGATGATGAAGCATGACACCAAGGGGCCTGTTGGTGTGTGAGGGGTACCTAAAAACATCAGACGTGCTCCCAACCACAGTAGGGACATCGTCAACCCATAACTTTATGGATTCACCTCTAAATGGGGCCAGGTACAGGGCAGGACTGGGAACCACAACTGGCCCTGGCAAAGTGCTCGGCCGCCCCCCCTCCCCGCTCCTCACTCAGAGTGGGTGGGGGGGAGGGGTTGGAGGTGCCGCCGAGCTCTTTGCCGGGGCCGATTTTCGTCCGATTTTGGTACAGGGCCGATTTTGCAGCTATACTGCAAAAACGACCCCCAGTGGCCCAAAACCGGCCCCCACCCGTGCGGCGCACCAGGGGATTGCGCGGTGCCCGCTATGGCCAGTCCGGCCCCGGTCAGGTAGCCAATAGTTTTAACAGAGAGGGCTGCTTTTTGACAGATGCCCTGCTGCATCTGTCAAACATTTACATGACTCCATCGCTTCGAAATGGATTTGGATTGTATGAGAAAATATTTGAAATTGCTTATGATAAAATTGTATCGGAAAGCAAGAATGTGAACAAAACAGTGATTCGTCACTGTATTCGTGTGTGAGCTTGTTTGGTGGAAGATGAATCACCAATATGTTAATCTGATTATCAGTGCCCTTAAAGGATACTATGTACTCCCCCCAAACCCTGTCACTCTTTATTTTTGATTCCATTAATTTTTCAAGCACAGCTCTACCCTTTGCCAAATAATTCATGTTGGTGACAACCTCCCCACACTGTGCAGGTGCATTAGGACTATTGTGTCACTTACAGTAGTCATTGTGGGGTCAGGCAACAACTATGTGGCTTGTTAATGCTATATGGCAGGTATAAATTGAGAGAGAAATTCCCTCCCCAAGGTGACTATTAAAGTGTCTTTATTCATTAGATAATGATTTTTTTTACCTGTGTTGTAGTTATAATAACCAGGACACACATTTAATTTACTGAGCCTTTGTCTGTTTGCACTGATATCTATTTAAAAGGTTGATTAATACAATGTTCCCTTTAAAATTTGATTGCCCAAGTTTTTTACATGCATGTTTCTCTTCTGTGCTTTTTTATAAAGTCATTGAAATGGGATTTATTTCATGTTGTTTTTTTCTTGTACTGACTGAAAAATGTATTTGTCTGTGTACCATTAGAGGAAGCCATGTCGAGGTGTTCTTGTATGTTGCAATATTCAAGGCCGCTGTTGACCAACATGCAACTGTATTTTCATTCATTTTAGAATGGATTGTTTGGTTTGTTTCAATAGTGCAGCCTTATTTGACTTGTTTGTAGGGTAAACGTATCTAACATTTATTCATGATTTAGACATTTCCTAAAGTAACTTATTGTATGTAGTGCGATTTCTACGATATCAATTGGTTTCTGTCATGCATCTTTCTTAGGACAACCCTAGGATACCACTGCACGCAATTTTGAGTGGGTTATTTTTCACATTGCTGAAAATAGAAAATGTTCCCTTTGTAGGAAGTGTGTCAGACTCTTCTTTGTCTCGCAGCCAAGCAGTCCCCATGTTGGACCGTTATCTGACTTTATAATTAGACTTTCTGCTTATGAGCTGAACTGTCTTCACATTAGAGTGTCTGCTGTTTTATTTCTTTCCTTGGAGGCAGACCACATGTCTGTTCTCCTGTTGATTACTCTTCTTTGACTGCAAACTGAGTAAATTTGTAGTCATTCATTATTGAGCTATATTTGGTTATGCCCGATTCCCTCAAGTTATGACCTCTTCCAATTGGCTTTATTTTTATGGATTATTAACGCTGATTTGAATCTGACTGACTACTTTTTGACTTCTGTAAAGATTCTTAATTTTGAATAAACCTTTGTTTTTGACCTTGAATATTGCTCAGCAAAGGCTTTCTTTATTTGTTTGAATTCCCCCGTTGTTTGGGACTCGCACAGCCCCAATCCTGCGCATTAGCCCTTTGAACTTATTAGCGCACAACGTCATTAGCCCTTTGAACTTATTAGCGCACAACGTCACCTCTACTGCTGAAGCAACATATTTTCCACCTGATTCTAAAATGGCATGGCACAATGCTAGTTTACTTTGTCTCCTCTGTCAGCTAAATAGCCTGTGAGACACTTGTGTACAAACTCTACTTCCACTCCCATATTGTTTCCTCTGTAAAATTCTGGCCATTTGTAGACGCAGATAATTGTATCATATATAGATGGTGAAAAGCAATGTTATTACTCCCTCAAGATCTGCGAAATCATAAAACTGTTAAAACATACTTTAAGCTGTTTGTCAGAATGTCCAGCAAGCAAATTGTTTATTATTTGAAAATAAATATTGATTATACTATAAACTGATGTCGTGCTTTAACAAACATCTGTGAACATCCATACAAAATCCTCTTAACAAACATAAGAACATTGCCATTGTGCATCTTATTGCGTCCAGCTGCTCAGGCTGCTCCATCTTCAGAAACCAAGGCTCTGCATATGCTGTTGCTTGTAGGTCATTTTCATTTATGGATTATATTGTATAGGTGACGGGTGGTCTGCACCTATAATTCTTTCTTCTTCTTGGGGCAACTGTGATGGTGTGTGGATGTGCTACATCATGTTATTCCATCCACACAAAACAGTGCCTGTGATGTCACAGTAGAATTATGACTCTGGGTAAATAGAGAAAAACAGTCAGTTAGAATTTGGGAGCAGAAAAAGGAGGTTGGTGTGGGATCTTCTGACCCACCCCTATTCTATGTTTGAGGTTCAGGCAGAATGTAAAAGGCTTTTTTAGATTGCAACAATGTTCTAATCAGGTGTTGAGCAGATCTGGTTGTAGTTATGTACTAACTTATGATACTATTTTAACACTTTCATGTATTATTCCTCAATCTGAGTCTCATGCACTATATCTTACTTTGTGTGTGGTTCTAAGTGCTATGGATAACACTTTCAGCAAAAGGTGGCTGGTAACCAGGAGAACCAGATGCTCGCTGCTGGGCTCTTCTTTAATCCATACTAATATTATAAAGAGAGAGCCCAAACCTTTGAGGCGGGTAATCTCAGTAACCACAGCATCAATCACAACACCCAATACAGCGTTGGAAAGGGCAGTTGCAGCAGAAGGACATAGGCTATGCAGACGGATACAAAAATGTATAAACAAATTGTAAAAAATCCATACTATACTATATACTATCCATACCAATATTATAAAGAGAGAGCCCAAACCATTGAGGCGGGTAATCTCAGTAACCACAGCACCAATCATAACACCCAATACAGTGTTGGAAAGGGCAGTTGCAGCAGAAGGACCTAGACTACGCAGACAGATAAAACATATGTATAAAAAAATTGCAAAAAATCCATACTATCCATCCATATCCATACTAATATTAGAAAGAGAGAGCCCAAACCTTTGAGGCGGATAATCTCAGTAACCACAGCACCAATCACAACACCTAATACAGCGTTGGAAAGGGCAGTTGCAGCAGAAGGACATAGGCTATTCAGACGGCCACCATATATATATTTTTTTGTGCAGAGTTTTATATAGCGCGAACTTGACCCAAACTGAATCAGGTATCAGAGCGCTTTACATAGCACTAGTTATGTTACATGAGGACACACATTCATTTTTGATAGACGGAGAGATTAAGTGATTTGCCCAGAATCACAGGATGTTTGGCGTCGTTACCAAGACTCGAACCCAGATCCCCTGGTCCGAGATCGAGCGCCTTAGCCGTTAGGCCAACTCCTCTATACATTTAAAAGGTAAAAGAACCGTGCCTGTAAAGTAGTCCCTTGTGGGCTTGTCTGCGTTGTGCTGTGGGCGTGGGCTGGGGGCGTGTGGTACGGCCATCACATCGTAGGCTGTGGGCGTGTGAGTCGTACATACAGGCGCCAATTACGTTGCTGCGCAGCATCAAGGGGCATGCTGGGGGCGTGACATGCTGGGGGTGTGACACGCTGGGGGCGTAAGAAACGCTGGGGGCGTGTGTCCAGCCTTCATGCCATGTGAACGCAATTGCGCCGCATCCAGGGGCACGCTGGGGGCATGAGAAATGATGGGGGCGTGTGCTCCATTCCACCCTTCATGCCATGTGGGTCGTACATTAATCAGAAGATCGTCTGCTGTGGCCGTGTGCTGGGGGTGTGATAAACGCGTTCACCTGGAGGCCTGGTAAGTAATGAAACTGCAGCCTCTCCTGCGCGCTGTTACTGAACTCTCTCATTCAACGAAATTACACGCACCTACTACCATCAACCAGGGCTCTAGCCGGGCTCAGGCAGCGGATCAGTACACTAATTATATGCACCTGATAACATCAACCAGGGCTGCAGCTGGGCCTCAAGCGGGGGAACACGCGCCTGCTAACATCAAACAGGCCTGCATCTGGGCCTCCAGCGGGGGAACACGCAAATGAGCATGTCTGCGGGGACAATTACTGCAGCCTCTCCTACTCGCTGTCACTCAACTCTCTCATTAAACGGATTTACCCGCGGCTGATAACTCTCTCATTCAATGACATTACACGCGCATGCTAACATCAACCAGGGCTGTAGCCGGGCTCAGGCAGCGGATCACTACACCAATTACACGCGCCTGCTAACATCAAGCAGGGCTGCAGCTGGGCCTTCTCTGCCCCTATTCTAATGAAACAAAAAATGTTGTCTACCGCGAGATTTTAAAATAAATTGCCCTTGCCAAATACACACATTACACACATTCTATTTCATACCCAGACAACGTCGGGACGGGCTGCTAGTTCTTAATAAACCTTATATTTAACTTATCTTGTATGGTTTCTAAGTGCTTTGTCTTTAAACACTAACCACTACACTACACTGGTGCTGACTGGATATGGTTCTCACTGTAGATGGACCTTCATTAAAGTACTTATTGTGTTATATGCTTTCCAGATAGTACTTTTGGATGCAACACTTGCAACAGCAGTCCTGTGAAAACCTACATTTGGAGCACTGAGAGATATTTTCAGAGCTTGGTGCTTGTGTCATCCTGTTTGTGGCTTTTGACACATCTAGATGTTCTCCAGGTGTTGATGGACAGTACTGTTCACCCTTTAGAAGGGTCAGGTGAAGTGAACGCTGAAGTTTGGAGCAAAAGTGGAGGAGTCCATTCCAGTGGTGTGGTTGCTTGCATGTGGCCAGTCTCTTTTTTGGGGTGAGCGTTAACTTTTGCTGTTTTCAAGGTTTCTGGTGTCTGGTGGGCATCTGTGCTATGCCCATCTTGTGTGCGAAAAGGCATTGTGCCAGCTTGTGCATCATATGGCCATATGATCATATTCCTCTTTGATGTTGGTAGGTTTGAGTGTGAGTGCCACTAACAACTAGGTGCCAAATTATGCGTCACATGACAAATAGCTTTGAAATGTCCCATGGAGGTTTACAGGACCATAACATTGCAACAGGCATTTGGTTTCACATTTTGATGAGGAAGTGGTTTGGTGAGATCTACAATTAACCAGTTTGGAGTTGGAAAAAAATATGTCCTGTTTTTGGTATTTCACTTTGCTCACACAAGGATATCGTGAAGATGTTGCTCTCTTATGCCAGTGGATCAAATGTATTTATATGTAAAGAGGTTATTCTATTTTGGTGAGAATGACAAATATGTGCAAGCATTTGGGAGTGTCCAAGTGTCAAAGTATGTTGCAACGTGTGTGGAGGAAAAAAGGGCACCATGCTCCTATTTCAGTATATGGGAATAACAGGTAACAAAATCATTGGTGACATATGTGGAGAAGACTAGAACGAGGTACTAGTGACTATGGGTGAAGGTGATGAGGATTCACCTAAGGATGAAGTGTGTGTGAGAATTGACAAAGATTACTAGGATGATGAACATCAGCTCAAAACTCATAATAGTGTCAGAAAAATAGGTTTGAAGAGGTTCTCAGAGGGAAAATTGTGTTGATAAAAGAAAGGTTGTGTTGAGAGAGGCTTCAAAACCATGTGCGCATGGATGGGTTTCATTGAGTGGAAGATTTGAGACAGAGATTATGTTTCAGAATATGATAAGCAGGATTTGGATAAAAACAAAAGGGATGATCTTTTTGGGTGGCCACATCTAAAAACGTTGACCATGGAATGAAATTCGATTGGCAAATGAATGATACAGCCATATGATGAAAAATCGTATAGAAGGATGAGAGAGAGAAGTGTACAATGAGAAGTTTAGGAAAATGATTGGATGGTTATAAGTGTTTGTGCATCGTAATTAGTTAAAAAAAAATATAGCAGTTGTCCAAAAGATCAGGAATATTCTATTAGTGTGAATGAGGGGGTAAATAATCAGGCTGAGAAACGCTGTAGATAAGACATCATTACATGAGTAGTACAATGAACTATATACAGTACTACTAAATGGCTAAAGTCCATAATTATAGCATTTAAGCTATAAAAAAGTACATTGGCCTTCAAAGACTCTATGGTTGTACGACTGAACACAGACATCAACTGCCCAGCGTATGAGAAATGGTTGCTTTTATAGGAGAGACCAGTCTGCATCCCGATTACACACAGTTTTTATTACAGGACATTTTGAGAGAGAAAGAATTCACTTTAAAGTTCGATAAGTGGAAATCCAGTCAAATCAAAATAGTTGATTATTTGCAGCAGATTATCAGTGGCAGAGGAATAACGCCCAAAGAGAATGTCATCATTTTTTTGTTGTCAGTTTGTGAGTAGAGCTCCTGGATGAGGCTTGAGGTGGTGTTAGATATACCCCGATTTTCAATAAGTATTTTCTGTTTCATCTGCTGTCCTGACAGTACTTTTGTGTGCAACAGTTGCACAGGACGCGGTGTCTGGTCAGTTCAGGCTGGCCTGTTCCCACTGGGCACAGGGTCAAGACTGATTTGCATATGGCTGGGTTCAAACTGGAATGGCATGGGGAACAAAAAACTATGGATTTAGACCCAGATCTCTGTACTGGGGTGATTGTATGTCATTGTTCTGCATTCTGTCCATCAATTTTTCTTTTTGCATTTGTCACCCCGAGTGGGACGAGTATGCCCAGACGTGGGCCATGTGCTCTCCGTGCCACTGGAGTCAAGCTTTCCTGGCTGATAAGGGTTGAAACCCTGAAACCGGTCCTAGGATGCTTGTTTCCAGTACAGGGAGGACCTGGTCTGGCAGTTCGGGCTGGACTTTCCCATTGGGCGCAGGGTCAAGATTGATTTGCATATGGCTGAGTTCAAACTGGAATGGCATGGGGAGCAAAAAACACAATGGATTTAGACCCAGATCTCTGTACTGGGGTGATTGTATGTCACTGTTCTGCATTCTGTCCATCAATTGTTCTTTTGCAGTTCTGCCGACGAGGCCTTCATGCAGAAAAAGCTCTCAGGGTAGCTCTCGCTTGAAAAAGATAGGTGGGACCTTACTTGTGGTTATCATGTGGGATGATCAAGCTCCTAAATAGAGTGAGATACTCCCTGTGACAATAGATCATTGATGTGAGAGGTAAACCCTTTACTCTCAGTATTCTAGATGAATTACCACAATCTATGCGAGTGAAACTGACCTACCAAGATCCCAGTGATGACCGGTAGCAAGGAAGATGGACCTTTAGGAGAAAAGTTTGAGAGAGCGAAAAGTGTGTTGATGCTCCTTGGTGGTCATGGAGATCTTTTTTTACATGCAGTATCAGGCAGCGGCTAAAACATAACCTCAGTTAGATACTGCACTAAAAAAAGTCTCTCACAGAAGGCGTGGTACACCACCAGTAAGAATAGGCCTCATGCCTACAGCAGTAAATTTGTGAAACAGATAATGCAAAGGACAAATATGATGTCCTACTTAAGGGCTCAGTACTCCATGGGTGAGATGAAAGGAGGACATGTAATTAAACCTCTCAATGGTTGCATAAACCGTGCTTCAAAGCTCAAAAATATATAGACAAAATACAGACTGCCATTCGAATCCAGAATAAACCTGTTTATATGCTGATACAAATATAAAAAGCCTCTCCTGAGTATAGGAACATATGTTGTGGAGACAGAGATAAATGATCACCACTGAGCTATAGAAAGTATGGTAGCTTGTTACTGAACACACAACCTCCACGGGTAATGGAAAACATGTTAAAATTGATCAACTTGTCTAAGCTAGACTAAGCAACTAGAGGCAAATTGTATATAAAGTTGTATACCAATGCCGAAAAAGTCATCACCAATACCTGTTTACTTGGTAAGCAACTTTGAGATAAAGAACTCTTTGAAATGGCAAATGGTAATTGCGGGCCCAATCAACTAAAGTACTGTTAATGCAAAATTAAATCTAACTAAATGTAAAACATGAAAAACAACCTGAGAGTTTCATGCTGCACTGAGATATTGATGTACCTTATGATATTGTTCAATAAACTATTACTGGGATCAGTTAGAGAATAAGGGGCTTGGAGAGTTGATTTTCGAGTTGACAAATTGCAGAGCAACATATTGTCTGTCAAAGAAAATGGAATAGTGTACATCCAATGCAAAATTTGAGAATTATCTATGATTGACATTAGGTGAATTAGGAATGTTAGTTGGGAATGGAACATACACAAAAACAAATAAATTAACTTAAAGTACAGGAACATTTGAAAGTCGGAGTTTATTAAATACAACTGAAATCTACATATATTACCTTTCTTATACATATATGCCTTCCATGTACTTATGTGTCTTCATATTTATTACTTTGCTTCTAGTTCCCCATCTCATATGCACTACCCTATATCTCACCATAGACCTCTCGCAATATATACCTCTACCTTAATTCTCTGACTCATCTCAAACCTCATTCTACTACTCTTTCCAATGCACTACCCTATTTCTCACCCTATACCTTTCTCAATATATCCGCTACCTCCACTTTCTCACTCAGCCCCCCATTCTACTACTATGATCTTCAAAATAACTATTTCTAGACTCTTCTCTCCGCTATCCCTCATTGCATCATCTCATACCTCTTTTACTATTCAGATCTCTCAAACAAGCCTTTCTAACCCCTTCCCTCTGACTCTTCCCCCTCTACCTCCCCTTTACTCATCCCAAACCTCCTCCTACTGCTATGAACCAAAAAAAAAAGAAAAGCAACTTTCTGGACCCTTTCCTCTTCTATCCCTCCAATATTCCTTTTCAATTCAAATAACAGACTAACATATTCACTGCTCAAATTAATTTAATACTTCTCTATATTAATTCCCCATTAATACTGTTTGGATTCCGGAGTAGCGTGCTACCCATTGAAAAGAACTGCAACAGCTCATCTGGGGTGCCAGCTCTGTAAAAAAGCAAACCCTTCACTCTGCTATCCCTCCACTGTCCTTTTATAATACAAATAAACTCACATGTCCACTGCTCAAATTAATTCCATTTTCCACTATTTTCCCACTAATCCTGTTTGGGTAGCGGAGTAGGGTGCTACCCGCTGAAAAGTGCTTCAACACCTCATCAGGGCTAGCATTGGCTATATAAATGCAAATTCTTCCCTTTTCTGTCCCTCCACTATCCTTTTCAATCCAAATAACAGACTAAAATGTCCAACGCTCAAATTAATTTCATATTTCCCTAGCGCTTTAATACCTCATCAGGGGCTAACAGCACTATATAAATGCAAACAGTCATACAATTTATTACTGTATATAGGTAGATGGAATTTCAATGTTCTACGTGGTTTCTCAAGATGTTTTGTGTTTATGAGACTGTCTGTACTGGCACATTTTCATTCTGGGACCTGAGAGGCTGATAAACTTCTCACAAAGCATGGGTTTTCTTTAACAAAAGAAACATCGAATCCCAATGGGAACCTATGTCTCTTATGTACGTCCACAGTAATACGGCACAGAAAGGGCATCAATAGCATAACACTCAGATGCCACATGTGGGCCACAGCACTCATTTATACCACCCATGTGAGTTACTTAAACCATATGGTATTAGGTCTGCTCTACAAGAAATTACATTGAGCCCACTAGGCTTTGATGAATAATTTGTTAAAGAGAGGCATACTAATTACTGTATGTCACTGGAGTAAAGGATTCAAAAGCGATGTGGGACGGAAAATCCTCTGTATTTTAATGGACGTTTACCCCTGCTCTAAGTGCCCAACTGTACTGTTGTCTGGATCTTTAATGTTGATATTTTGTGCCATAGGCAAAAACGGATCATGCATGTGCGCCATGACATAGACCAGACTCACAGATTGCGGTCTTGTTGGACTGGGAGGGTTGCCCAAAGCACTATCCTCATAGTGGAGGAAGGCTACTGCCTTCACCTTGAGTTAGTTTAACAACAATGGGGTGACCCTGTGTCCCTCAGAACCTTGGTATATATAAGTAAGCAAAAGAAGGTTCTGTCAGGTAGAAGGTGGTTACTTTCTAGAGCACTGTATGGCCAGAACTACAATTTATAGCAACCGTATCTCAAACGCCTGGACAGGGAAACAATTTATTTATAAATAACTGAAACGTGACTCAAGAAACTGTCTACTTTTTTTGTTTATCAGAATTAAATCATTGATATATTCACAAATGTAGTAGATAGAGGCTGTCAACATAAAATTAAATATTTACATATAGAGGTAATCATGTGACATAAGTGCTCAGTGCTCAAAGAGTGTTCAGTATATACATGGTGGTCAAGGTTTTATATACTTGTGAGGGATAGGCCAGATGATTATGTAAGACAAATGGCTCTGTTCACTGATAATGTTCTTTGCTATGTGCAGAGTCTTGGCCAATCTGGGCCTGGCTGCCGTGGAGGACCACTAGCGGTTGATTCAAGGTGGACCCAAGAGTTGATTTCTCTTACTCGTGTAGAATCAATCAGTCTTGTGGCAGGGGGAAAACAGGCATCAGTCCTGTACTGCCGCTGCTTAACGTTCAGCCTTGAATCTACTGCCAGTGGTCCTCCACCGCAGGCAGGACTTTGTCCGGCTTACCTAGGGCTCTTACTGCACCCCCCATTCCCCGCTTTGTCCTGATGAAGACCCTACGTGACTACCGAACGGGGCACATTATGGGTTGAAACGTTGACGATTAAGCAAGGCCCAGATTGACCAAGACTCTGCACATAGCAAAGAACATTATCAGTGCACAGAGCCATTTGTCTTACATAATCATCTGGCCTATCCCTCACGTGTATATAAAACCTTGACCTCCATGTATATACTGCACACACTTTGAGCACTGAGCACTTGTGTCACATGATCACCTCTATATGTAAATATTTCATTTTATGTTGACAGCCTCTATCTACTACATTTGTGAATATATGAATGATTTAATTCTGATAAACAAAAAAAGTAGACAGTTTCTTGAGTCAAGTTTCAGTTATTTATAAATAAATGGTTTCCTTATCCAGGTTTTTGAGATACGGTTGCTATGAATTATAATTATGGCCATACAGTGCTCTAGAAAGTAATCACCTTCTACCCGACAGAACTTTCACCGTAAATTAAGCTGCAAAAGCGTGGTGGTGGCAGCATACCACGTAGAGATCAGTGGGAATGAACAGGTCCTTTTGCACCTGTGACACTGGAGTGAGGCCTACCTGCTCACTTATCTTTTTAATGTTTTGCAGTTTTGTGCTTAACTTACCTCTTAGCTTACATTGGTTGGATGTGAAGTACTGGACACTAGAGACTCTGCTCTAGATGTACATGTGCCTGGGAAGGTTACAGTACAGGTATAGAGCAGTGTTCAGAGCATGCATGGTTAGTGTAGGTGCTGTGTGGATGTACACCTGCGAGAGATACATCACATGAAGAAATAGTGCTGTGCAGTGCATGCGCGGAGGAAGCATGTGCTGGATGTAAGTATGCTTGCGCAAAGTACACTACATGAAGGGTGAAGTGTTGTACAGTGCAAGCATGGTGAATGTGTGTGCTTGCAGTGTGTGTATTTGCAAGCAGCACACCATGGTACTATACAGAAAGGCTGCAGTACAGCGGTGCACACAGATCGAATGTGTGCACTGAATGTATGTGTGTTTTATGTGGTACAATACATGGATGTAGCAGTACTGGGCAGTGTGTGTGCTGTGTACAGACACTGAGTGCAAATATACCTCTACTGGTACCTTAAATGGAGGACCGTGGGCTCTATTTGGGAAGCCGAGGCCTGCCTGATTAAGATATGAGGAATTGAGGAATTCCCCTAGACAGATTTGGGTATTGCTGCATTTCTGTGAGCTGGGTGGGGCACACTGGAGATGAGAGAGAGAGAAACTCCCCGGTACACTTCAAAGGTTGCACTTTGGTTCAGTGAAAGATCACAAGGAAGGGGTCTGGACACATTTCAAGATGGAGATGGGTTTGATAAGGGACTCAAAAAGAGTGGGGCTGGGCCCTGGGATTAACCTGTTGATCTTTGCTTTAGTGAGAGATCACAAGGAAGGGGCCTAGACACATCTCAGGAAGGAGATGGGGCTGATAAGGGAATCAAAAAAATTAGGGTAGGGGGCCAGGGATTTTTTGCACATATCATTGTGACTGAAATTCAGGTGCAAATCCTAGTCACTCCAATGGCCTGTACTATGGGACATCAGCTTCCGAGACTCACCTGCTTTGACAGACAGCTTTTCAAGAAGAAGTGAGAGAAAGCAAGGGTGCACGTCAAAAGATGCTGAACGTCAACATAAACCGACCCAGATCCTAAATCACATTTGGTGTCTGGAAATAAACTATAAAGAATGGGAGGATGAGATGCCAAAAATTGTCATTTGCGAAGCAGCCAGACAGGTTTTGTGAGGAGGGGAAGCTCTGTAAGACTTTTACCTGTGACCACGGCTGGGGTCCAATGCCTGCTAGTGTCCCTGCTGTGTGAGGGTACATCATCCAGGGAAACCAAGACCACCTGCTCTGGAGCCTGGAGCAACAGGGCCTGCCTGCTTGCCAAGACCAGTGTGCCCTGTGGGGGAGCGAAGAGCGTTGGAGAAAGCGAGGTCTACTTCCTAAGAGTCAGAGTGGACTCTTGAGTAAGGCCTACTTGTGAGCACAACCGGATGTATCGCCCTGAAGGGAATAAACCCAAACAAGTTACAAAGAGGAGGTAGGACAAGGATATGCCAGTGAAATACTAGAGTCTGACCTTAAGGGGATTGTGTTATTGCTAATGAGTGTTGTATTACTACTTTGATTGCGTAGAGTTGGAAATAAAATATTTATTTTAAATATAAAAATAAGTATCTGTCTTTACATTGATTTATTGTAATTTATATGTGCTTTTTGAGTTATGAGTCATGTTCACTAACATGTATCTACACTTCTCCCCAAGGGACCCTTGGACTGCTCGGCCACAGCTGCCACTGAGAGTCAAGTGCAGAAGGAGTACTTGGCCCAGTTGCTCAGAATCCATAGTAGGTAGGTCACAGGGACATCAGAAATAAAAGGCTTCAACAATCACGGTTGAACCCAGTAGCTCCTGCATACCCTATGGCTCTCTGAAAGGGCGTTCTGATAAGAGCTATTTTCTGTATTATGTTCAAACACTCTTTCAATTTTATACCATCAATATATCTGTCTCATATTAATACATAACAGAAGAATTCAAGGCAAATCCCACAGATGGTTCACTCCCCCTAGTTTTTCTAGAAAAAATCAAAAGGATCAGCTATCAAGACATACCATATAACTCCATACCTCATACCAAAATAGCTAAGTACAAAGTAAAAAGAATCTAAATAGTCTTTGATATATATGTAACCTAAACATGGGAAGACTGTGCCAACACCAGTGTAGACTTCTCTGTTGCATGCCTATCTGACTTACTTTCTAATATACTTCAGCACATGACCAGCTTTAGCGCTGTTGGTACCCAGTGTCACAAAGTTTGTTAGAGCCCCCCCAATGACCACCTCCGCCATGGATTCGGTCACTACCACCCTTTACCAGTGCCCCTCAAGTCTCCATAACCACTCTCTCTCACATGCATTTAATTCATTTTACCCGCCACTCATACCAGTTTAGAGTGTCAGATCACTTTACATCACACACATTACAAAGATACAATCATTCATGGGTGTGTAAATCAGTGTATCATAACACAGAGAACTACAAGGTGTAGGATTCACATGTCATCCATACTGGTAGGCAGTATAGGTTAAGAGTCCTTTGTCTGGAGAAGCATTAACTCGGAATTTAAAATGTAATACCATGGTTAGGGGTTCTCTTTATTAACAAGAATTCATTTCTATCCAAATAAATCTTTTTTCCATCATTAGGATTATGAAAGACTGTGGAAAAATCCACAACGTTGCAATCTATACCTCACAGTCTGCATACAGCTCTTTGATGACGGTTAATAGCTCACTATTCTACGTCAGGATTTTAACTTATAAACTGCAAGTAACAAAAGGAGCTCTCTGACAAAAGCAGTAACCTACTGACCTATTTACATTATATGCACTTTGTGGTCTGCATGGTACACATTCTTTTCATCAGGCATATTAAACTTTAGCATGAGTCAAAACTTCCACCAAACAAACCTCCGATCTCTCTCCAGGAAGAACATTAATTACCATTCTTATCTTGACATTTTTATTGTTGCCTGAAAATTGCTAGAGGCAAGGAATGCGGCAGCAGGCGCTTTTCAAACCATAATATATTTAGAAACACGCCCCATCCAAAGTCAGTGCCCGATACGGTCCCACCAGTCGACCTGCCCTAGAGCCAGTCCTGCTTCAGCAAAATAACCATATGTCTCCTCTTCCATTACAAACTTGTCTTCTAGGTAACCATTCCCTGCAGTCTAACAATAGCTAACATTTTCTAGTCTATCTATTCATCCCTTTCAGCCCATCGCAAATCTCAGTTTCTCCTTCTGTGTATCCTCTCCATGCTATCTAACAATATTCAACCTTCTGTAGCCTATCTATGTATCCCATGTTTTCTTCTTGTGTGAATCCTAACTAATATGCGCACCTAACTTCCATTAACATTATTTACCAGCAGAAAATGAAAGAAGAGCCTCTAACAGTTTCCTACGCGCACAAAACTAACCCCATAACCAACAGTATAAAACAATAACTAATAATCCATGGACTAACCACTAACACTGGGTTACACTGTAGTGTGCTACCTGCCATAAAGGTTGTCAATACCTCGTCAGGGGTACTTAGCGATATGTAATTCCAATGAACACACGTGCAACATGTAATGTGGTTGCTCTATCACTCCTGCTGATGCCCTACAATTGCTTGGTAGGGAGGTCCATACATTCATGAAGCTCAAATCTTTGTGGCTCACTCCAAAGGCACTTACTACCCGAGCCAACTTCAGAAAGGAGGCAAAATCGTGAAAAGACACCTCTACCACCAAGCGTTATGCTTGATTCAAACTTTCCAGCACTGGCACCATCTAACGATTGACTGTTGACCACTCATCACTGTTATTTACTCCATTTCTCGCTGTTTTGAGAGCTCTCTATTTCTTTTCTGCTAGTGAGTGTGAACACAATACAGAGCATTTTAAGAGAGATAAAGAAATTATTCTCCCTGTGCCTACCAAAAATGAATGTGTCCTTGTGTAATGTAACTGGTGCTCTTGTAAAGCGCTCCAATACCTTCGGGTCGAGATCGCGCTATATAAATCTGCAACAAAAAAAAAAACAAAGGGAGAGAGAGATGGCGAGTGAGCTTTGAGTTATTGTACACATCCTGTGAACCTCATTCCGAATATGTGTGTGCCTCTCAACCAAGGCTTTAAGTAGGCCGAGTCCTGCCAGTGCTTAGCACCAGCAGTTCTTAAGACCAGGTGCCAAAACGGGTCCCTAACGGGCTCTCCATTTTTACCCTCAGGGTGTGAAAAAAAAAGAAGCTTAACTCTGCAATAGTGCCACCCATCACTGCTTTTGATGTAACTTCAAAGAGACATATTTTCAGTTTTATATAGCGCAAACATGAGCACCAGTTACATTACACAAGGACATATTCATGTTTTGAATCACAGGATGCTGGGCCAACGTGTGGCTCAAACATGCTTTCTCAGCCCGACAGTCGGTAGCTCTAGCCTTGGCTGCAATCTCGCCCACAAGAACAGAAGCATTTTCAATATTCTATACACAAAGTCATAGTTGTTGCTTATTTATCTTATGCAATTTACAACCATTGACAAAGTCTATAGTTCTGGCTTGTTTTAGGTGTAATGTTACTTGTGTTATATATCTGGTTGAATGGACAGAAGCAGTAAAATACCAGTGGGACAGCACACTATGCTAAGTACAGATTTTTAGCTTAAGTGTTTAACCCCTTCTACGCTCATGAAGAGCTCAGCTCGTCATGAGCGTAACCTGCGCTACGCTGATGACGAGCTGAACTCGTCATGTAACGCGGGTTTTTCAAAATCGCAGCGCGCAGCGGGAAAACCGCTAGCGCGCATGTGGTTAAAGCCACGTCCTCAATTACATCGGCCATGCCCCTATGGGAGAACCCCAAGTTTTTTCATCCCACTTAAAGCCCTGCTCTCAACTACCAGTACTAATTCGCAGGGACGTATGCGGGCCGTCTTCGGAGTATGCAGTGGCGTTACACTCTCCACAGGGATCATTAGGCACTACCCTTCAGCACACTCATTCCAACCTCCTCCGCGCCTTGAGATGACTCCATCGCACACTGGTCCAATCTGGTGGACGGGAGTCTTCATTTAATGCTTTCTTCCTTTTATTACACGTAAATACCGCCGTGCCTTTGGTCTTCATCTGGTTCTTAGAAATCCAAACAATGATTAAAACAGCATCAACTGTTTAGAAAGTTGTGGATTCTTTGCATGAGTTTATAAAGGAATATATCTCTGCCAGCAGCTTGCCTGATTTGGCTTGAGCAGTGTGTCACATACGGCTGCCCCTGGTCAATACTCCATTATTGCAAGTTAAGTGGTTTGCTACAGTGTTCCTCACACAAGATTTCAGAAGGCAGGTTACCTCATCTGCCTGGCAATACCGGGAGGAACAGAATGCATTTTCAATGCAAAAAACACTAACAACTGTTTACGCAAGGAGCAAAAATCCCTGCACAGACAATTGCCACCTGGAGAGAATGAGAAAATAAAATCGAATTGCAAGATGTACTGACATTCCACCAAATTAAATGTAAAGATTGTTTCTGCTCTTGTTGAAATACATTTTGCATATTTGTTTTTTCTGTTTGCGGCTCGATAGCATTTTATTTTGATTTCCATGTATTCTCATTTCCCTGCTGAATTCAGAAACCCAGGACTTTCCACGTAGAATCTAGGGAGACAAACAAGGCAAAGTCAAGTGATAAACGGTTAGACTTGCACAACTTTCTCAAACTCCCAAGTGCCTGGTGCATCTGGAAGTCATGTGGGCTCATCCAGGCAGAATATTCTCAACCCTCACCTCAAGCTTTGTAAGCGGTAATCTTTGTGGGTGGCACGATATACTGTGGCACAGTTGTGTGCATAAGGATGCATCCGCAGTGGAGCACGTCACTCTTCTACACCATCAGGCACATACACTGCAGAGTGCTGGCCCTATTACCTGCAGTAAAGCCCTTGGTTAGGTAAAGGTGCTTGAATTGACATTTCAGCCCGGTATCTTTCCATGACTCGGAAAACCTGGGTGAAAAACTGCAGGTTTTCCCTTTTTTGGGGATGTTTTCACTCACCTTTAATAGTTGTCAGGTCACAAGAAATTATCACTACACACTGCCTACCGGGATCAACACTAACATCTATGCTCAGCTCCTCCATGGCAACTGACCCATCAGTCAGCATTTGAACGTACAGGGAAACATCTATTACAACACCAGAATTAGAACGCAGTGCCTTTACAACGCAGACAGTACCAATCACTCAATCAAGCATTTGTAGATCGCACTACTCACCCGCAAGGGTCTCAAGGCACTGAAGGGGGGAGCTGCTACTACTCGAACAGCCAGGTCTTGTGACCACGACTGTGATGTTACCACGAGTTACATTACAACACAAGTCATTACAATGACTTACTTTAGGAAATGCGGTGTTGGACTGGTTTTGGATTTTAAGTCCAACACCTTCCTTACTCATACACAGACTGACGGTGGAATAGTAATTTAAACTATTCCAAAGTCCATTCACTCCTTAAAGCAAGACGGTGTAATGCCTTGCGCTGTGATGGAACTCGTGGTAACGACACAGTCGTGGCATTGACTGCATTGTTAAACCATGTGTTGTTTTGGCATGCGTGGTAACCGATGCTATTCGAGCATATATACAGTGTTCGAACACTGACTATATCACACTACTACAGTGAGGATGGGGAACCCACAGACTTTCACAGAGACCGTTTACAAGCTAACACAACACAACAAAGGCTTAAAGGAAACATCTCATTGCTAGATTTTAGAAATCTACGCAAAAATACTAAATCGGAGATTATTAATTGTGATCAACATCCAGTCCCAAAAATCTCTTTGGAATAACACTCTTTCTGACAGCAGCTCCAGAATATGATACAGTTTCGGCAGGTAGGTAAGACATTTACAACCAAAACATTTACTGCCATGCAATGTGAATTTAGTTAATTGATGGTCCTGTTTAAAAATAAGTCATCATAACATCAGGTAGGATAGGAGATTGATTTGTTATTCTATGATGCTGAATAAATCTCAAATTCATTATTCTCCTGCTACGTGGTGATATTTTAAAAAGTTTTAATCTCTATTGATTTTCATGTATCTAATGCTGCAGATGATTTGCCTTCCTTCCGCCAATATAGTCGTGTTGACATACTTATTCCTAATGTTAATGCTTCTATGTGAGTCTATTCCTGTGATAATTATTCTATAGGCCACAGAAAAAGAGCAAACAAAGATTGTGTTAGAGGGGCGTGGGTTGATAGATTGTAAAGTAAAGTACATCACTGGGTCATGTCCCAAAACCCGATTGTCTAACCTAATTTAATACATTTTACAATTTTATGCATATCACAAACAATGTAAGTATATTTCAGCAATTCTTTGTCAATCCTAATTTTCACAGAATAGACCATAAAGTGTTCAATCACAGCAACCAAAAGCTGTTATGAATTGGTGAGCAAGCTCTCAGTTGTTAGCCCTTTCCCAAAAATGTCCCATGGCATATGCTTTTGAGTGCTTCCACAGGCACTGAATGAAATATATCGCTCTTCCTCTCGCATTTGCCTGTTTAAATCAAAGAATCATTCTGTAAAATACCCATCACTATAATTTGAAAATCCACATAAACCCATAATCCTCATAGACCATATTTCTGTGAATTTTCTGGACCATTCTCTTTTTGGGAAGCAACACTTTTGAGGTATGGTCTGCCTAGCAGCACACATACTCTTGACTAGGAGGACCACCTTCACCCCAGGTCATTAAAGACACAGACAGTCTTCAGTCCTGAACATTTGTGTGATAACCTGATGCATTCTGGGAGTTGTAGACTTGCTTTGCTTCTATTTAAATTAATTAGACTAATGCACCAGAAATCAATGATTTGTAGGATTAAAATGTTAGGACTGGAGACAGAGTCTGTGATGATGTGGAGTCAGAGGCCACTTTACACCTGTCCATAGAATATACCATCATATTCAAAATAGCAACAGCCATTTTCCAGACCTAGGGCCAGATGTAGGAGCCCTAATACCGGTCAGAAACAGCCGATTTTGGCCGTTTCCGACCGGTATTAGGGTTTTCAGATGTAGGGCATGCATTTACAGAATCGGTATTTTACCGATTCTGTATTTACTGATTCGGTAAAATTACCGATTCGGTAAATACAGACTCGGTAAAATACCGATTCTGTAAATGCAGATGTAGCTGGCACATGTCAGAGTGCCACAGGGCTTTAAGAATCGGTATTTTACCACCCAATCCAATTGGGTGGTATAATACCGAATCCAGGTGTGCATGCACATGTGTCCATGCACACCTGTGCCATGTGACACACAGACATGCCCTTAGGGCTTGTATGTGTGCCACATGGCGCACATGCCTATTTTTGGGGTGCTAGAGGGTGTCAAAGTGACACCCCCTGCACCCTTGCAGGATTCGGTATTTACCGATTCGGTAAATACCGAATCGGTAATGCCCATTGATTCCTATGGGCTTCAATGCCCATAGGAATGAATGGGCATTACCGATTCGGTATTTACCGAATCGGTAAATACCGATTTTTACAGATTCGGTAATTCAGAAATTTGAATTACCTAAATCTGACCCCTTCTAATTTACCTACTCTTAAATACCGAATCGGTAAAATTCGGTATTTAAGAGTAGGTAAATCAGATTTACCTACATCCGGCCCTTAATTCTTAAAATAATTTTTCAGTTGGGCATAATTATGTAAGGAAATTTGCCTATAACATTGTTTGCCGTAGACATTTTGGCCAATGAATTAATTTGTGAATTCCTGAGAGCCTGCTCCATATCAATGTCTGATTTAAAAGGAGGTATGCGTTTCCAATCACATCCTCGTGTATTCTTCGTCATCATTTATCTAGCTATATATATATATATATATGCAATAAATGTATGGCCCTATTTTCCTATGCTGAAGTATACAAAAATGTGAGGGATGGAATGCTGAAAACAAGTAATATGCTGTTTCTGATAGGTTAAAACTGAGTCAGTTAATGGAGTCTAGATTAACTCGGCCTTGAATAGTTCAGAGGTGGGAATCCATTTTATTTAAATGTAGGGCTCTCACACACCCAGATGGGTGTCATGCTTCATCATCAGGCTGCTCCTCGTTGGCGCTGCAATACTCGACGGGTTCCCAATTAGGGGCACTTTGGCGGAGATCTTTTTTCCAATAGCCGTTTGGTGCCGTGGGGGTGAGGGGCCTAATGTGTGAAGATGTCAAAATGTGTTAAGATAAGTGAGTTAAAATAGGGTTGGGAGTACCAGCTATAATAATTTTGATAAAGGGGTCTCCTACCCTAAGTAAAAACAAAACAAAAGGTGCAGGGCTGGGATTTTATGTCTCAGATTAGGCACTCTCTTTTGTGAACGGTCAACATGTTTCTCGCCTAATCCTAAATTTAGGGGCGATTCGTCAGGACCTAAAAAACTATCTGTCAGCTATCTTCACCTAAAGTAGTAATGTGGTCAAAAGCTCATTCTTCTAACCACCCTAACTACTAATTGTGTAGAATACCTGGTCGTGCTGGATCTACCGAATGATGTAACGTCCACCCTATTCGGTTTGCTAAAAATCTTCCTCAATCCCCGGCAAGTTAAACAAGAGGGACTTCCTCATGTGATATGCGTCATTTGCATCTCGGCCAGTAACCTACCCACGATTTACTTTCCACTTCAAAGCCGGTTTTGTGCTGGAAAGTAGTCCTAAAATAACGCAGAGTAGCAATATACGCTACTTTGCATAAGGGGTGCCCAAAGGGTGGTCCGTGGATCTTCCTGGCAACCACCCAAGGATTTTGACATAAAGCCCACTGTAACAAGAGAGGTAAACAGGGGTTTGCACCAAAAATGTATACCTCATCGAGGGAGGCATAACTGTGCAAAGTGTTCTTTTCTCCAAAGGTTTGTTTCTTAGCATGTGTAGTGTACTGTACACCACAGGCACTAACGTGGCCTCTATATCTAAGCATAATATTTTGTAAGGCAGGACTACCCTTCCAGTGAAAAGCGTATGCAAGATATCACAGACACACCCTTGCACTACGTTTGTAGACACTTAGTAGCAATGGCGCTATTCTGCTCTCTTCCTTTCATACAACGTGTTGCAGCAACGTTGGTTGCTCTACTGCGTTGCAGGAAATATTAGTAAATTTGTCTATATATATGCAAATATATCCAACCTCATCTATACTTCTGGATGAGACTGGATATCATATACTGAGTTCTCTGAACCTGGTTCCATATATTCAGTACAATGCCCTGTAAACAGAAGTCTGGCACTAATTACACGTAAATCTCAATTAGAATTTGTGAATTGTCAGCGGTATTGGTCAGGATCACAAGGAGTAAAATGTATTATTATCGGACTGCTTTTTACAACAACAGAGAAGGGTCCATTATCTTTCCAAAGAAGTGCAGAATAATGACTCTAAAGTGCATGGCGCGCTGCTCTGCACAACACAGGCTCCGAGAACTAGAAGGAAGCTGCGCGGGACCTGAAAGCATCCTTTCTGCCCACCCCCAAAGGAGACAACAATTACTCAGTCATTTGACAAAAAGGACAGCGATTGAAAAACATTAATGCGATTTAAGGCGGCCAGGGTCCACAGCAAGTGCGAAGGGAGCTCCCACTGTTTGTGTGTCTTTTGTTTAAAAGCAGAAAAAGAACAGAAAGATATTCCCAGCTGCTTAGGCAATTATTTGACCTAGTCGAAGTGTTGTTATGACATCAGAGTTGTCCCAGAGCTCTATAGCATTGCCGCATAAAATATACATTTAATGCTTTGGGAACAAAGAAACTGTAGCAGAGCCATGAAAACCAGACTATTGTTGACCTGTCTCCATCAAGAACAATCTTTGACAAAGCCAAAAGGTGTGGGTTTTCTATATTGTGTGCACAGGGACACACATCATCCATACAAACTATATTCATGTGCATGGTGACGGATCATAGCTATGGAAACATATGTATATGAAGCAACACACTACAACATCTATGGATATGCTTATTAATCTAAACATTCACACGGACTGGCAGACATGCCGTGTCCTCATATATATATATATTTCAACGTATAACTATGCACAGTTCACGTGACCCACATGCAACCGCATTCAAAGACCACCAGTAATGCAGCCACTGAATAAACAGACTGACAGATATGCATATGCCAGTGCACACAAACCAACACTCGGTCTCACATATGCGGCTGTCCGAGGCCCCCTTAGGGGGCCACTGAAGAGGGTAGCCCTCTAGTACTATCTGGGCACCCCACACCCCCTTAGGGGCAGGGACTCAAGGAGGAGTCCCCCCAGCCTTGTAGCAGCGTGCTAGGCGAGCGTCACTTCCTGGGCGCAAGGACAGGGGGAGGGGTATATAGACCTCCCCCTCCATCTTGTCGTCCTCTTTCACACGCCAGACATGCCGAGGGTCGTTCGTTGTGGCGTGTTGACTTGCGGTGTTGGCAGTATTTGCGATTCCATTTGGCCGTTGTCGAGTCGTTAGATGTTGCGAGGTGAGTTGGCAAATACCCCCCACTTCCCCCCGGGCACGCTCCAGTGCAACAGCCTGTGCGGTCAGCGGTGTCCTAGCCGACTTAGGCCCATCATCAGGGGGTGATTGTGCTGCTGTGGTGCGTTCGGGCTGGACTGTTCACATGAGGCACAAGTTCAGACTGATTTGCAAATGGCCATGTCTGAACTGGGGTGGCGGAGTGAGCTAAAGAATGAGGATGGATTAAAGCCAGATCAGTTGACTGGGGGTGAGTGCTTGCATTGTTCAACACTCCGTCCATCATCCCCTTTGGTTTTGCTGTGGTACGTGCGGCACGAGCTGGTGGGGCCCGGGGCTGATTGCACCCGGAACAGGGATGACAGGCTACAGGCGCGGAAGACTACCCTAACTGCCCCATCCGCATGGTAGCGGTGTCACCGAATTATCGGAAGCTGGCCCCACGCTGGTATTTAGCGCGCTCGGCCCTGTCCCTGGGAGGTGGGTTGAGGTGTGTCAGGGACCGCGGCGGGCACGAGCGGGGGCTGGGGTGGCCAGTATTGAGGTCATACGACCCGGCCGGTCGCGGCACATTAGATGCGGTAACTTTGCTTCGCATCGTCTCCGAGGCCGGCTGGGGCTATGCGCCGGGGGTGCCGCTTAGGTTCAGCCCGCAGGGGGGCTACTGGGTGAGTGCTGCCCAGTATCGCGCGGACTACGTGAATACCTGAAAGTGGAGTATGTGGCCGTCAGATAGTTGATCGCTGGGGGGCCCCATACAGCGCAGGGCAGAGGCCTTTCATACCTCAAGTGATCGCGTGGACCATTCTCGGCGCACCTATCCGCAGGGATATTGAATTTGTTAGGTGTCCAAGGCGCGCACACCACCGTGAGCATGCAGCAGGTGGGCAGGAGACGGTCGCCAGGATGCCCGCAGCACGTGATGAGGCAGCGAGTGGTACAGCGCGCATCGCACAGGGTAATGCGCTTATAGGGGCCATGCCTTATTATAAGACTGCGTGTCTGGTGCAATGGGTTCATACAAGAGGTATCCAGGATGGAAGAGGTGCATGGGGTACTGTGAAGGAGTAGTTAAGTGAATAGATATGCTAGAATTTGCTCCAGGTTCTTAGGCGGGATACTCGTAGTAATTGGGGAAGGCTTTGGGGGGGGATGCTAGGATCATGGATAAGCACATTCCCTGTCCTAGCAACCACAAGTGCTCACTTGAGGGTAGGGGGTGGCTACTGGCACGATCGGGGTCAACATCATGAACGGTCAGGGGAACGAACATTGATTGTGAAAGACCACTTGATTTGTGCATCGGAGTGTGTGTAATGATGTCCTGTTTTCTTCTACAGGAGGTCCGCATGCCACGTGTGGGCGTGAGTCTGTCTGACCACGGAGTCAGCGGGGGTCTGCATAGACTGCATCCCCAACCCGAGCCACCCGCCAACCCCCCCTCCCATTATCTGCCTTGTGGGTCACGTTGATGGAGCCAGCGGTTCACGGGAACATTTCTTATTCATGTCTTGTCACCCTGGGCAGGTCAGCACCGGACGTTCAGCGCTGTTATTGCAGGAGTATCTACCGGTACACAAACCAAAGGGAGGTGAGGCTCTGGGTCCAGCGTATGGGAAAGCGCACGGCTGAAGGGAAAGACAAGATAAGTACAAACAACAATGGGGTGACAAGCTCAAGGGTCAGAAGCAGGAGAGGAAGGGTCAGTTCAACAAGTCCTTTCGGGGTGGTCGAGGAGGTGGTCAGAAGCAGGGAGCAAGAACAGTTTACAATAGGACTGCAGGATATACAACGCAGGGTCCTGCTCCTGGGACAAAACCTGCAGGTTCTCTCATACCTGTAGCAAGTGTGGGTCCACACATCCAGCCACCTCCTGTAACAAGTGAGATGGTCCCTCGCTGCTGTCTGTATGGCAGGATAAATAGACCAGTCCCACTGTTCAGCCCCTCTAAAGACCCCCAGTCACCCCCACTTCCACCCAGCAGTGACATCCCCGGCTTGCCCTCCAGGATGTGCCTTCCATGATACCCATGGCTAAGGGTCCATCCCCCATTATCATCTACAACCTCCTCCCACTGACCTGCGAGTATCCGAACCTCAAGGACAAACTGCTCCTAGCTGGGGGTTCGTGGAAGGATTCAAAATACCTTTCCGGGGCCCCCTAGTGTGCAGGGACACTGAGAACCTTAAATCGGCCAGGGAGCAACCTGAAATTGTGCTGGAGAAGATTAAAAAGGTATCGGCCCTGAGGAGGGTGGTGGGCCCCTTCAATCAGCACCACTTAAGAACTTTGTTATCTCCCCGCTTGGGGTGGTACCCAAGAAAGAGCAAGGGGCCTTTAGGTTGATTCAGCACATGTCTTACTCAGAAGGCAACTCAGTGAACTTCAGGTTAGGGGAGGGGACTTGCTCGGTGTCTTACTGCTCCCTGGACATGGCGGTGGACATGGTCATGAGGGCGGGTAAGGGAGCATGGTTGGCAAAGTGAGACATTGAGTTGGCATTCCGCCTGCTGCCGGTCCACCCGGATAGCCAGCATCTCCTGGGTTTCAAGTGGCAGGGTGAATTCTTCTTTGATAAATGCATGCCTATGGGGTGTGCTGTGTGTTGTGCCTACTTTGAGGCTTTCAGCTCTTTCCTGCAGTGGGTGCTCTCAAGGACGTTCAACGTGGAGGGTGTTACCCACTACCTGAACGACTTTCTGGTAGTGGTAGGCAGGAGTGCAGTAGAAGCTTGCAGTGCTTTCAAGACATGGCCAGGCACCTAGGGGTTCGGTTAGCATCTGGTAAGACTGAGGGTCCGGCGCAAGTTCTGACTTTTTTAGGCATTGAACTGGACACGATTAAGGGCGAGTCCAGACTCCCTGCGGACAAGGTACAGACGCCGAGTCAGTACATTCAGGCATTGCTAGGAAAGGACAAAGCCCCCCTGGTTGCCATCCAATGACTGTTGGGAAATCTCAACTTTGCAGCTAAAGTGATCCCGGCGGGGAGGATGTTCACCAGAAGGTTAACTAGGGTAACAGCAAAGGTCAAAAAGAAATACCACCTGGTTAGGCTGGCGAAAGGCTTGAAGAAAGACCTTGCTATGTTCCATTCGCAGTTTAATGGGACGGTGATTTGGAGGGCACCTTGGGCAGACAGTCCTGAGCTCTGACTCGTTATTGACACATCAGGTAGGGAGGGCTTTGGGGCAAATTTGGGTGCCGAATGTTGTGCCCAGCAGTGGCCCAATGCCTGGCGCAGGCACAACATCACAGCCAACATCACTGTCCTGGGGTTGTTCCCAATTGTCATTGCATTACATCTGTGGCCTGTGACGCTATCAGACAGAAAGGTCCTATTCTGGTCTGACAACATGGCAGTAGTGCAGGCCATAAATGGGCAGACAGCCAAGTGCCCGTTGGTGCATTGCTTGCTCAGAGAGTTAGTCAGGGCATGCCTGCACTGCAATGTTGAATTCAGGGCGAGGCATATTGAGGGGTCAAGAATGTGGCAGCTGATGCTCTTTCTTGTTTTCAGTGGTTCCGTTTCCGGGAGGCCTGTCCGCGAGCGGGAGCAGAGATGGCCCCCTTCCCAGCACACCTCTGGAGAATCTTGCAGTGGAGCAACGACAGAGCACTGGGAGAATGCTCGCTGGCCCAAGGTACCAGGAAATGATATAGGGCACACCTGGCCACCTTCAAGAAAGTGTCACAAACCCTGGGACTTTCCTCGCTACTGGCTGAGCGCCGAGTGCAGGCATTTGTAGTATGGGCTAAGGAACAGGGGAGAAGCCATTCCTGGGTATGCGGCCACTTGACGGCGGTGAGCCACAATGCCAAGCTGATGGGGGGGCACGACCCAACCAAGTCCTTCATCATCAGGGCGGCCCTTAAGGGTTAGGCCAGAGAGGAGCCAAGGGTCCCAGACAACAGCGCCCCCATCGATTTTGACACTCTCAAGAGCATGCTGGATGTGATAGAGGGGATCACCTATTCGCATTTTGAGGCTTCACTTTTTGCAGCAGCCTTCTGCTTGGCTTTCGTTGGTGCATTTCGTATCAGTGAATTTGTGCCTTAAGCATTCAGGATGTCGTCCTTGCTGGCACCTTGTCCATCCACCTCAGGAGGTCCAAAACTGATCAGGCAGGGCGGGGGAGTCAATATGGTGTTAAGGCCGCTGGGAGACCATAGATACTGCCCTGTCGCCAAGGTCAGGGAGTACTTGGCGCTTCGTCCCAACGCCCCCAGCTATTTTTTGATTCATGCGGATCAGGGTCCCTTGACTAAGTACCAGATGGAACGATTGATGAGGGCTAGCTTAACTCGGCGGGTCTTGCCCAGCCAGACAAAAAAATACTCCAGCCACTCCTTCAGGATAGGGGCGGCCACGGCCGTGTTCAAGGCAGGCATGGAGCCAGAGGGTGTAAAAAAGGTGGGGCGTTGAGAGTCTAAATGCTACAAGCAGTATGTCCGCCCTTGAAGTAATTTGTTTTGTATTCATAGTGTGCAGTAATTTGGAGTGTACTACATGTCATAATATATGTGTTGGAAATGAACATTAAAAGAGCAGAGTGTGAAAATGGTGTCCTTTACTCTACTAGGGTTCCAGGTATGGGTGATAGGGCATTCATTCATCTCCAGGGTGGCCCAGCGGGCGACGCGCCGGAACTGGACGCGGGGATTTTCAAAGTTACAGTTTGAGTAAATGGGTTTCCCCGGAATGAGATGGAGCACCCTCAGGAACAGATTGGAACAGAGACTAGCCGTACGTGCCCCCCCCCCCAAACAAAATTGTGAAACACCTGGGAGGCAATTACCTCATTGCTATGGGGAGGAGGTTACTCTTGCAGGCCATGAAAAATGACTTGGGTGAAATCAGCTAGTGCATGGGGCAATGTGAGGTATGTTGGTCAGAGATGATTCCACACAGAGTGTGGCAAGGGGCTAAGTCTGTGGAGGTGGTTGAGCATTCCCGGAAGCGAGTGAACGGGGCAATGCACAAGTTCACTGACCAGAGGGGTCTGGGATTCATCAGACATGAGATAATTCAAGAAAAGGTGAAATGATTCTTTCAGGCAGATAGGGTTCATTTATTGCCAGTAGCGATGGACCTTTTGCTTTTAGGCTTGCATGAGGCGCTATAAATGAGAGGTTGCAGGTAAGACCATAGTTGTTTGGTGGGGGCTCTGGTGGCGACGGTGGCCACCTCCAGAGCCGTGGCGGAGTTACAGGGGGTTCTGGAAGCAAAGGGGTCCAGAAGGGTACATCTGCACGGCACCATAGTGGGTGCCAGAGCCAAATCCTCGGAGCCTCATGGGAGGTTCCTGGAAACCGTGTTGGTGCTCCGTTAGTCCTTCGAGCAGTTGTGGGCCTAACCAACCGGGGGTTTGTTATGCTATGCTCTACCCTGAAAGGGGCGTGAGTAATAAGGGACCATGTGCCACGTGATCTGGGAAGAGGATCACCAGAAGTGACAGCACAGATGGGGTTCGCCCCAGTGCTACTTGGCTCATCAGGCGGCAGGCGGCCCTGATTGTTGCCTGCCCTTGGATCGCCCGTAAGATAACCCACCATATTACATAACGGTGTATGTAATACCCTGCAGCAATTTCACACAAACAAGAAATGTGTTGAGTGTTTATTTATTAGCATGCATGTTACGTTGGAAGGGCGGGGAAGGTTGCCAATGGTGGTACTAAATACACACAAACATCCACGAATCCCAAATACAGAGAGCAACATGACTATGTTAAAAGAAACTTCCATACCATGCTTTATGTAGTCCAAAGTAGCTTCAAAATGTATTAAACAAGAAGGACACACATACACACACACAAGCATGCACGCACACACACACACACCTCTCCCCCCTACCTCTTCTTGCCCACAAGTTCTCTAAAACAGCAAGTTCTTCACCAGTTTCCTAAATATAATCCGGTTGACTGACTGCAGAAAATTCCAAAGGTGGAAAAAGTTCAGAACCCTTTTGTGAGTAATTTTCTTTTATGTGTTTTGGGATAACAGAAAAAAATAGGAGTATTACTCTTGCTGTATTGATTGTGATCATCAAAATATTTGGACATGGTAAATGTTTTGCAAACTATCAGTACACCTGTTGTTAGGGATACTGGTAACTATATGCGAAGAATTCTTTTTTGAATAAGGATGGCTGCAGGATGCTCAAAGAGGCACCAGTCCTTTATTTCTTCTTCCTCTCCTGTGAATATTTGTTTCCCACGGATGGGTTGTCTGAAGGGAATACAGAAGGATTCCACCGGAGCAGCCCCCTTGGATGGGCCTGTCATCTGCACCGGACGGTGACCTATGCAATCAACTCTATTACGAGTTCCTTCCCAGAAACCTCTGTCAGACCGGAAACACTGCCCCACCCTGACGGGCTGCAAACATTAAACTTAGAGAATACACTCGCTCCGACTGCTAATGGGTCACTGCCCAACTTGGACATGTTAATATAGGTTTTACACTAGAATATAATTGTCAGAATGCCCTCTGACATAAACATTGTATTATAATTAATAATATACTTTTTACACCTAAATACACAATAGTTTAAGCAATATTTACGACACTATATTTATGTCAGACAATATGTCTTCATACAATAATTGGACATACAACATGAGATAGACCTGTGTTTACACCTGCTGCAGTGCGTCAGTGAGACTGTGGTTGGCCTTCCCTCAGCAAAGGTCCACGGACCTGGAGTCCGTAAGATAAATCATGGAGGCAGTGAACTCAGGAAACTCCCTTTCTGACCTCTGGGTTACTCGCCCCTTATAAGATACATTAGATGAGGGTATATTTTTAAATCTCTCCTTATTAGGTTGCTCAATTTATCTTTGACCAATGGCTGTACTATGCATATTCCAAATTTCAGACACCTTGCGATATTATGTAAAAGCAGAATTACTGTAGCTAGGAGCGTACCAAACATCAGATCTTGAAGAAACTTAAGGGAGCTGGTGAACCTAGTTTTAGAATTCAGTATACGTTCCCGTTGGTTGGTGTGTGTGCTGGACCCTTTTCATGTCTGATAAATGACACCCCCACGAGTGTTAACGTGTTACTTGTGTGTCTCGGTAAGAGTATGTATGTTTCTTGAGGTTGTCATGTTGGCACTGCCTACTTGAGCTGATAAGCCGCTGACCTTGTCCCCATCACACCTCCCCTGTCGGTCGCAACATATTTTCATGGCGGTCTTTCATTTGTTTTGTTGACTAAGAGCAGCAGGATAGTGTTCCATGTGCTCCAAACCACCTGGCTCCCTTGTGGTCGTTGCATGATGGCTAGTGTGTCCCCTCCAGCTTTTGGCAACCTTTTAAAGTACATTAGCCATAGATGGGCAGATGACGTACCTGAAGCCTTCCACCATGTCTATTATCCAGAACATAAGCTGTGTCAATAAACCTGTTTGCAGGTCTGTACTTTTTGTATGAGCAGGCATTGTTCTGTGGTTTATGTGAACCATCTGTAACCATGGACACTGGAAACAACACTTTGCTCACACATTGCACACATCACTCCCAAACAATGTGGTTAAAGTCTGCACCTACAGTCTCTGACGGTGGTCCCCAGCTCCTGTATGCATCTGGCCTACTATACCATAACTATAAGTCTGTGCAATATGGGCGTTGCTGAAACTAGGCTGGAATTCTACACACTCCACAAGTATACATATCTCGGAAAATGTCAGTATTCGGACTTTCATGAAGCTTTGCATTTTACACTTTACACGATGGATTAACTTCTAGCATTCGGTGTCTCATGATTTAATGACCGAAGCCTGCTTTTACCTACGAACTTATTGGTCCCGTTTGTATCCCTATGGACATTTTTTGAGCAATGAGAAGAGGTGTTCGCAGCTCTCAATAAGTGGCCTTTGTTGATACGAGCCACATTTAGGATTGAACAATTGTTCTTTCAGATACCCCTGCTCCCATATTTTACTATTACTGTAGAATTTAAACACTGGTCCTGATGAAGGTGGTGAAAAGAATCTGTGAACCACCGAAACGTACATCGACCATTTTCCTTAGGAATCCGCCCAGTGAGACATACAAGAAAATAAACAGTTGTGACGTTTGCATACAATAACGAAATGATACAGTGATTTTTATACACTCCTGTAATTTATGAAATGTCTCTATGCTACAGATCTAATAATTTTTTTATAATAGTTCTCTTTTTTTTCACTGTCGGATCCCCATTGTGTTGCCTAAATTGTATTTTTATTTCACACTATGTATGTCAGGTGAATGAATGGTAAGGTATGGAGTGAGTATGATGTGGTTTATGTATGAGTGTGCTGGGGTAGTTTAGTTATATTGAATTGACTTGTCTTACATTCCAATTTTGTATATTTATGTCACAAATTTCTTGAATTAACTACATAATATATATTTGCGATTTGTGAATTTAATACGCTCTAAAATGAATTCGTGTTCTTTTTTAAAAATGAAAAATAAAAAATAATGTCTATCTAATCACCATTGTCATTTCTATATGATTTCACTAAAGAAAGGAAAAGCTTCCTGCTTGTCGGGCGCACATAAGCCATAGGCTATTCTTAAAAGAAATATAGGTCAGCCAGAGGTCTTCTTATAGTTTTTGCCTGTTTCTTCCCCCCTCCTCTTGGACCTGAAATTAAAACTAAGGGGTACCTTCTTTTTCTTTATTGTCCATCTGGCCTACTCACTTAGGTAAGTAGCTCAATTGAGTGAACTTAAACCTATTGTTCCTCATTCCAGTATTGTCTCGCATTCCCATGTCTGTCAGATCTTTATGTAGTTTTGTATTCAAAATCTCCCTTAGTTTCCTAAGGTTCATTTGAAATAATTCTAACAGCACATAGTGGAGCCAGAAAATCACCTTCCTACCCAGGGCACAAGTCCTAAAAAAAGAAGTCAGGGACTGACCAAGTCAGGCAGTATGCAAGTGACATCATGACGCATGCTATCAAAGCACATGACGTCACGACGCGTGACACTCCACGTGGCATCACAGGAAGTGACCTCACCGGATGTGATGCTCTGAAATGTGTATGTTATAACATGTGCCAACTGAAAATGCAATAAAATAGTTTTTTTTTAAGTTGTCTCCTACAAATCACACCATGTAAAATGCAGATAACATATTTTTATTTTATGTGGATAGGTAAGTGGATTACTGCTATGAACACAGAGATCCTTTTGTTACATGCAGGTCATAAATGGTAATCCTTCTAGGTGACCACAGTGAGCTATGAAGGTCTTTTGATCATACACCTTACAACCCTGACTGTCTCATGTAACAGATCTTGCACATTGATTTACACACTTATATGATTTATTTGGAATGGATAATGTGTATGTTATGTACAGCGCTATAACACTTTGCATTGGGATGAATAGCGCTATGAAAGAAACAAAATAGTGCTATTTAAATAGTTTTTTGTGTAAATACTGAGACAGACCAACCCATCTGACATTCTTACAGTGCATGCAGTTATGTACAACAAAGTAAAAAGCATGCATCTCTTAAGTACCTGTGAACAGATAACAAGCTCTGTGCTTTTGTTTCTTTACTGGAGCATTTGCATTTGTGAGGTTCCAGGACGCCTCCAGTCCCATACTCGATCAAAAGGAGGCCTAATGGTCCTTTAACTTCTGTCTTTATCGTTGCCCAGCTGGAGGTTAAAAAAACAAAGCCCCTACGCTGTCTGCACGTTGCTGGTGGGAATCGAAAGCAGACAAGGTGCAGGAACTGATGAACGTGTCCCGGTGTTTCAAAATTACACTGGGGCAAGTTCAACATATTTCTGTGGGGCCCAACTTTTTTAGCAGGGGGATGGCGTCTGCCCAGTGAAAATTGTGGGTGGACGCCGTGTACCCGCATGTATGCCCGACTCGTGCCCTGTTCCTACCCATGTCACATCACTACAATTTGCACTAGCCTGGAAGTTGTGGGTTCTTTGATGTCTTCTCCTCACACCAGGTGAGCTACTCCTGCGAGGTCACTGGATGACAGAAACTGTCCTGCGGTGATCGTAACCCAAACATCACTGAAAATGGGGATGGCACCACATTGGTATATGTCTCCTGTTGTTGTGAATTCTGTCACCGCCAGTTGTGTAGCTAGACCTTAGGCCACCGTGGGTGGCCCCTGCATTTTTTGCCCGCAGCTGTCGAATCTAACAGGGGGGTGCTGGCATTTAGAAGGGGTGAAACACCCTGACAACTTCCCTTGCAACGCCACTGGTCACCAACTGCAAGAGCTCTTGTTTCACCGCTGAGATACGTTACAAAATGCAGTAGGCACCACCACTGTAGCTCGGTGGCAGTGGCGTAACACAAAATGATTGGGGCTCCCTATAGCATATGATGAGGGGCCCCAGAGTCTCTCAGGTCGCATAGATATTCATTGGTCTTGTGTCCAATGGGGGCCTCTGAAGGATTGGGGCAGCTATGGCCTTTACAATGTGTCATGCACCTTATCTATTTTTGAGGAAGCCAGTACTGGAATATGTCCAGTCTCAGAGGCTGTGTACTTAATATGAAACAACAATTGGAAATGAAAGAAGGTACTGCGCCCGGGGACAAGCCCATTTTGGACATGATGGAGTGAGAAAAGTTGGGACATCAGCAAATTGGCTATTACTCTTCCTAATTTTTTGGTAACTGAATCTAAGCATGGACTAGGGACTGACATCTGGGGAGTCACACTACGGCTTGGGTAGGACCACTAAAATCCCCTCTTTGGTTAACTGAGCCAGAGAGCCTTTTTGCTTTGCTGCTTCCAACTGGAAGAGGAGATGTTAAGCGCTCATCAAGAACCTCATGTAGCTGTGATGATATTGCTGTGTTATTGATGCTGTTGAAATATTCTTGAATCTGGAGTGCATCATAAAGGGGGGAGGTTTCATAACGCTGGCTAGAATAGTTAGTGAAAGCATCATTTATGTCTTCCTAGGTGTCACAAGCATGTCCCCGTCTTTACGCGTGTTGCAGATTGGAGGTCTTGAGCCTACCAATGAAATCAGTGTGGTCTGCAGCCTTCTCGCCCTGTCCCCTTCTGTGTATTATTTCATCAGGTATTATTTGTCAAGGCACCTCATTCGCTTTAGCAGAGTCATGTATTAATTTCTGGTAGGACGTTATAAGTGAGTCACTTGGTTTTCCTTCTACATTAAATTCTCCAAATTATGACTCTACTTTGCTTCCCTATCCAGGGCTGCCTTGATACCTGCATATCCCCAGGGCCACAACATTAAAGGCTTCCCATTGCATGATTGTGTCTTCAATGGCGTCTTGTTGTCTGTGAAGTACTCAGTTATATTGTGTTTCACCATGATTTTGAATGCTGTATCGTGTAATGAGGCAGCACGTAGTCTCCATTAATGGAGGGGCACCAGCTGTCTCACTTTGGATAGCACCTGGTTGTCCCTCCGACTGGACAGGCTGTGTAAGTCTGACAGGGCCTCTTCCCAAGGCTACCACACTCCAAGAACCACCACCCCAAAGGGCCTTGAGAAAGGTTTTTCTCTAGCATTATCTGCTGTAGCTGTGGAGCTGCATGGTGGCATGACTGAGTAATGAAGATTTCCTGATCAGGTAAGTACATTTATTTACAGACAGATTGCAAAGCTAGTCTGGGCATGGTTAGGCCTCATTTTATAAGCAGGAAGTGTTGGTTGACATGAAACTATCGGCTGACCCAGCCACGCATTCCAACTACAGACTCATCTCCTTTCTACCATACCCGGCCAAGGTGTTTGAGAAACTAATAAACTGACGTCTCACTGACCACCACAGCAATTACCAGCTCCTCAACGTCACCCAATCCAGATTCATTGTCAACCACAGTATAGAAACAGCATTAAATTCCACCACAGATGACATCCGCATGATCCTTGACAGAGCAGACTTGGCAGGCCTTATGCTCAGGTACTGTACGAGATTGGCATCCAAGGACTTGTTCTCTGCAGGATCTGCTCCTTTTAAACGGATAGAACACAAGCTGTCAGCCAGACACCTTATCTGTACACTAGCTCAAGGTTCATCGTTCAGCCTCACCCTCTTCAACCAAATTTGAACTCTCTGGCCCACATCATCCGCATATACACAGTCAACATCTTCTCCTAAGTCGATGACACAACTTGCACTCTCCCTCTTGGACAAGACCCTCACCACAAGAAACAAGATCACCGTCTGAATGACCAAAGTCACTAACTGGATAAAAGCCTACTATCTCAAGCTCAACACTTACAAGACAGAAGTAGCACTCTTTGGCAAGAACACCTTGCCGTCGAACTCAGACCCAGACCCAACACCTTCGCCAGGAAATCCTGGAGTCATCATCAAGAGCAAACTGGACATGACCGCACAAGTCAACAGAGTCACAGCATCCTGCTTCCAAACCATGAAGATATTGAGGAAGATCTTCAAATGGCTCCCAAGCAAAACCAGAAAAAATGTGACTCACGTCCTAGTTACCAGTAAGTTGGACTACTGGGACACCCTCTATGCCAGGATCACCAAGCAACAAACCAGAAGCCTACAAACCATCCAGAACTTGGCAGCCAGACTCATTCTCAACCTCCCACAAATAACTTACATCACACCATATCTCAGTGAGCTCCACTGGCTTCCAATACACAAACACATTCATTTCAAATTCCCATGCACACATACAGGGCAGTACCTAACCTAGACCTCACATACCTGAACAGTTGCATCTCCTTCCACCATCCACCCAGACACATTTGCAGGACTCCTACTGACACACATTCCATGCATACCCAGAACAATTTCAGGAGGACTGATGTTCTCTTACATTGCTCCTAGAGAGTGGAAGGGCCTCCCACTAGACATCAGCGCCTCCTCCTCTCTTCTTGAATTACACAAGAAGCTGCAGACCTCACATTTCAATTAACCAACCAACCCTAGGCAGGGCTAGGCACAAACATCTACTCAGCACCAGGCTACTCTCATGGGTGATTGTGAGCTTTACTAGTGCACATACCATAGCACAAAACAAATATTGTTCCAGTACAATGTTTAATTTGATTAGAAGTATTTTTCTTGCATAAACAGAAGTGGAGTGTGCCCTCTGAGTAGACTATGTCCACCAATCTGATATCTGTTTTTAGATCTATGCTTTTTTAATACATATTCTTAGACTGGGTTTTGTTTCTTCTCCTTTTACCCATTAGCTTTCTGAACAGCCTCTTGCTGCCATTAGCTTGAGACTTTATCACTCGCCTTTTGGCTCTGCTCACAAGAATATTGGACTCTCACCTGATGCTATTGGCTTTTAGAGTGCACCTTTGGACCTCTAATTGAGAGCTGACACTGAACTGCCTCAGACCACTCTATCACTCTTCCCATCCCGTCCACTAACCACACTTGTGTCAGCTCCTGCTGGCTCACTCCTGCCCCTCCCTAGTTCTCATGTATTTTGCTCTTTGTTTCACTCGACAACACCTCTCTCCCACTTTTTTGCCACCCACCATCTCTTCTTGTTATTCCCTGTCACGCTTTCGCTTTCTATTTCGTATCCTCCTCGGACCCCCTCGGACCCCCTCTGTCCCTATTCACTGCCAGTGGCTTCTCCTTAATGACCCCAAGGCCGGTTTTTAAGATCCATACACATTCTAATGGCTCCCTTGTTTTCAAAACCATTCTCTTTTTGTTTCTTATGACAAATGAAGGTCGGGGGCAAGGGCGCCTTCATTACGGTTCTTTCTTCTCTCTCGTGTTCAAGGCAGAAGCTCATTTGAACTCTCCTGCAGCTGAAATTTACCTGCAACCACATTTATTCTTCACTTGTTTCCTGCAGCTAAGTAGGAGTTCACCCAGGTAGGCTAGGGGGTAACTGAAGGGATTGTTGTTCACCCAACCCGATCGCTTGTTGCTTACATGAATAACGTTAAGAGAATTTTGTTTTCCATGTATTCAATACAAAATGTATTTACTGCCATTAAAAACGATTGTTGTTCAAGGAATATCTGTGTGTGACTATAGGGGCTGCGGGGGTGAGGTTGCAAAGAGAGTTTTAAATCCCAATAATAATTGGGTTTCTGGTTTCCAAGAGGAATCCTTTTCTCTCAATCGTGGCACTTGCAAAACTACAAGTTACCACCAATCACCTTTCGTCTGGCACTACATGGGTGGAGGTGCCTCACAGTGCTGTATTCTCTTTCGTTGTAGGGCGACGCAGATGCCACTGAATCTTACATGCTGTTGCATTGAGCCCAGGTACCCGAAGCATGACATCTGACCTAAGCAACTCCATCAGGCTAATGCATCTTGCGAGTCCCCCTCTTGATTTGTAAGCTCATATTAAATGAATTGCACCTACTGATCGTCACCTCACTATGCCATGTGCACCACCTAACAAGCTCCACTTGGAGGCCCTGGAGTGCACTCTAGTAGGGTGAGTTGTATTCAAGAGAAGCTTGTGCCATGTGGCTGCCCCCTCAGTCCCTCAGAAGTTGCTGCAAACCTCTGCTTTTAACAGTAAATTCTCAAAGCAAGACTGCTAATTACAAGGCTTAGAGACGACATGAACGGCAAAATGAAATCTTAAGAAAAATAAAAATAAAAAATAAAAACTGCACATAATTCAGGTATTGCTGCCTCAATAGTATAGATTTACCAAGGTACCTGTCAGTTCAACAAGCAGTTTTGGCTCCTCCGCTAAGGCGGAGGACCGTCGCCCCACTGAACAAAAGGAAAAATAAAATGATAATAACTTTCGTTATTATCATTATGTTTTTCCTATTTCATCAGTGGCTCTCGGGGCGGGGCTGGCCAGAGCAGGGGGAGGAGTGGTTTACACTCCCTAAGTGCGCACAACTGCTTGGCTGACTCTCTGGGCCGACCAAACAGTCCTGCGCACTTTGCATCTTCCCCAGGAGGCTGCATTCCACAGACTGGTGAGGAACATGCAAAGCCTCCCATTCCTCGTCTAAGTGTCGGTACCAAAGTGCTCAGACCAATCACAACACTGCATTGCAGCGTTGTGATTGGCTATGGGGAGCTTGGGAGCCCGGGTGCTTCCTGCTGCCGGCCGGGACTGAAGGAAGAAAAGGAAGATGGCGGAGGACGGAGGAGAGGCGGCGGCCAGCTGTTACAGGCAAGTGGTTTTATTTATTTATTTTTTCATCATCTCTCCCTCCTCCCCTCCCCACCCGCCCTACCACCCGGGTCTGGTAGCAGCCACTACTGTCACCAAAGCAAAGACAATTAGTTGACTGCGAGGGCTATTTTGGCAGCACCTTCTTCAGGAGTAAGAGGCATAAAACCGAGTGCACAGTTGGCATACCACAGAAAGAAAAACAATGTTTCAGAAACATATTTTTGCACATTCAAATCAAAACACAAAGTTGTAAATTTCATAGGTCACAGTAGAGAAAATTAGTAAAGTGCTTTTCATGACATACTTAGTGGTTTACACACATGCAATTATAAATCGAAGATACTAAACACTGAATTTTAGGTTTGTGGTTTATTCAAGAAAAGGAGCTATGTAGTGTTTGAATAAACCACCCGAAGGAGAACAAGAACACAGCCGTGCCAATAAAGGAACCTCTGAAAAGGAAATAACAGGGAGAAAGAACACAGTAGAAACATCCTCCGGTGCAGTATCAAGGCGAAGAGATTATATTAACAACATCCCTAAAGGAAAGGCAATTACCCTCTCTGACGGCTGCATGCTTACAAAATTCCACACCCCTATTACTCTCAGGCGATATGTGGTCCCGAGGAGGAGCTCGGTTCCCTTTGACTCACTCTGACCATAACTGCTATGCTTATTAAGGTATATTAGGAATTATGAGGAGTTGTACATGGATACAGGTTTGAAAGCGACTAGAATGACTGAACCTTTAACCATTGTGAGCTTGAAAATGTATGCCACTGGGTTAAATAAGAGTAACCTATTATTATACAAACAAAAGATGATTACATTTATTAGAAAAGAAGTATAATTATATAATACAATTAAGTATTCCAGGTATTATATAATTATCATTATGAAAGTCAACAGAGAAAGGAGTGCCTATGGCTTAAATACTCTTGGATGCAGAAAAAGCATTCAATTGAGTCTTCTGGCCATATCTCTGGTCGTTGCTGGAAAGAAATGGGACTAGGGATGGGGTTTGTCTTGGCTTTTAAACCACTGTATTGAAATCCGAGGGTAAAAATCTCTTTGTGGGGAGGGGAGAAGTTGGAGTCAATAATGATACAATGGGATACCCTTGCTCCCCTTTAATATTCACTCTTTCTTTCGATCCACTGATTAGGAGGATAGAAATTAATAAGTCAATTTTACCATTAAAGTCTCACCGATGGTAAACTTCAATTTTAGCATATGCCGACGACTTAGCCGATGTTACCCCAGACCGAGGGACAGCATTACGAGAAATAGAGAATGAGGCTAGCAGGTATGGCAAGTTCTCCGATACTTGTGAAAACAAGATAAAACTCAAATTATTATTAATGGAGAGGTGAAATTCAAGGATAGGCAGGTGATGGAGGGGCTACTCATCTAGGAGTTAACATAGTAGCAGATGTTGAGAATATAGTGGAGATGAACCTAGATCAATTGATTAGTGTGGTTTAAATCTTAAGCACTTTATCTGAAGAATTGTCTTTCGTTTGCTATCTCTTTTATGGAAATAGAGCTATTTTTGTAAATATTGGAAGTGTAGCTTTTTATACTGCTGGATTTAAATTGATTGTAACATGAATTGTCTGCTTGGGCTGGGTTGGCTTGAAAAAAAGGAAGTCAACAGAGATAACTGTTATACTTTTAGTTTCTTGGGGGTATATCAGTAACAGCCGGCGATAATTATCTCTAAGTGCGCTTAGCGTGAGGATAATTATCGCCGGATTATATTGCCGAGATAGCGTGCTATCAGCAACGCTTATCTCCAATGCCATACATAATCCAGCGATAGCTGCAAAAAGTGCGATGATCACTGGAAATTTAACGTTAATCGCACAGCGATAAGCAAAACCTTGTTGATAGGGCTGGTGGTCTCAGCCTTATAATCCACCACCCCATAGGCTATTATGATTTAGTCAGTTGAAAAGCAGGCGTAATGAAACCTGCGATAGGTGCGGTTAGTGCTACTTTTTTAATCGCTATGCAGGTTAGCGTGCAGCATGCTGATAGGAGAAATGCCTGTTAGCCACATTTTCTCACGTTATTTTAGTGAGGAACGCCCACTTTGCATATCATTAGAGATGCAAAGCTGGGCGTTAAGGGAAAGGGCGCAGAGGCATAGAAACACACACTAGCGTGTTCCTGCGATAAAATTATTGCCGCTTTTCGCCCGAATACGGGCGCTGAAGCGGCGATAATTTTATCTCTTCCCCTTGATGATAAGCCCCTAAATTGGGGGATGCAAATATGCTAGACAACAAAAGAATTCTGTCCATATCGCCAGATTTAATGACAAAGGTGGCTACATCTTATGTAGAATATCTTGATCTAAAATCATGTTAAAAGAATAAAAAAGGTCGTCTGTGGATAGGCCCTGTAACGCGCAACGCGCGCACACACACAGACTGAACGATTCTGTATGATAACTGACAAATATTGATCATTTTTCACAAGAAAGTTTGTGACTAAACAACATCTGAGTGCATCAAACTTCAGCATGACTGATCATCCCCTGAGGGAGGGAAGTTAAATATCATAAGCCTCTCATTTTCGTGGGAGGTGTTCGCCAAAGCCCACGAATCAGGAAAGCTCGATCGGGCTCGAGAGCCATTTTGATATTCGCTCTGAGCCTACAGCGCACGGCACGAGGAGAGAGGCAGATTACCGCACCTGGGTGTGCTAAATACATCCCATAGCACGCCGCGGCTCTGCTATGGATTTTTCTGCCCGAGATGTTTAAATATTCCCATTGCGGCGCATCTTTCACCAAAGCCTCTCTGATTTAAGATAATTCTCCTTTTAAAAGGCCATCAGGGCTGCGGCCCTACCACGCATTGCAGGTCTACTGATCAGCATCAATACTGGAGCAGCCGCACAACGAGATGCTTGGCCTCTTTTTAGAGTTCTTAATAAGGGCCCTTACCTACTAATTCATTGTTAGTTGTCTCTTTTTATATTTTATGTTGCAGGTTGTTAACACCCTTTATTGGCCTGATAAAATATATGCAGATGTAGAATCTTATATTAGTCTTAGGGAATAATGCGGATTTATTTGGTCGTAAAGTTGTTTTGCACATTTGAAAACCACTGCTGGCAGAAGCGCCATTGTTAAGGGAAGGGAGTAAAACTGTGAAAACGTTCATCCATAAAGTATAGAAGAGAAGAGCTGCTCCTCTCCATCATCCACACTGCAGCCTGTATCAATTGTTTGCACCCAGAATTAATGCTCATGTATACATTGTGTGTGTGTACTTTTTCAGCGGTGAATTGGATCGTTTTAGCTTTTTCAAAACATCTTATGAAGGCCTCCAGGGGGTATAAAGGTAAAACTTGTTTTTTAAATGGGATTGAAAGAATTAGTGAAGTCTGGGTAAGATTATATGGAAACCAATTCCTACATGCATAGACGTGCCCTTTCCAATCATTACAGAGGGTTAGTCATTTTAAAATGAATTCATCTTCATAAAAAAATGAATTCACACATTTTCACCCCTCACCCTGATGGCTTAGTTTTATGAGCGAACTTTGAACACGACAGTTATTTATCTTCCCTTCGCAAGGCTTTTTCTCATATCTTTTTTTAGTTACAATTGCATGTTCCTTTATGGGGTTCACTTCTACACTGCCATGCTGCCAGGTGGAAGAAGCAGAGAAGAGTTTAGGCAAGCAAGCCTCAACCACAGCAGAGATCAGCCTCATTTTTATGGTTTAAATATTTTATTGATTTAAAAACAAACAAGAAACCAAGACCCTCAGCTCCTCAAGGACATTGCAAAAAAGGACAACAAGGTCGCGTTACAGTGTTACCATTGGTAATAAGCATGGAGCGGGTCCGCCATTTGAACAAGGAAAGGACTAGTGGAAAGGAACCCCCCCCCCCACTTCCTCGACCCCCTCGCACCCCTCCCACCCCTATCCCACCCACCCCTCGTCCACCTGAAACTAAGAAGAGGAAGGGAAACATGAAGGGGGACAGCTCAACGTTTAGTGACAAGCCTTGCGAGTTTTCCTGGATGTGCTACTTGGGATCTGAGTGTCAGGGAGGCGAAGTAGCCGCAAGTATCGAGGACATGTCAATTCCCTAAACTCTGACACCAATAACGTCAGAAAGGGCCTCCATAGTTCGGGGAACTCTGACCCTTTGCCAGTCAGCGTGATTGTGAGTTTCTCCATACCCAGCACCAGCCAAAGTCTCTGAAGCCAACCAGAATGGGTAGGAAGCTGGGTGGAACGCCAATGGATCAAAATAGTTTGTATGGCCGCCCCTAGGGTTATCTCAATTAACCGACCCTTCCAGGACTTGAGTGGGTATGCCGGTGGGTTAGGTAAGCATAATAGGATATAAGAAGGAAATCGTGGGAGCTGCGTTTCAAAGTGTAAATCAACTTCATCAAGCACTTGAGACCAGTATGGTTGTAAGTAGGTACAGCCCCAGAGAACATGTTCCAATGTGCCCACCGCTCCACAGTCCCTCCAGCAGAGGTCACTTTGGTGTGGATCAAAGTTGTGTAAGCGTTCTGGCGTATAATACCAATATGGAACAAATTTGGTCAGCGTTTCCTTGAGGCCTTTATGGTAAGCTGGGTGTCGTGCCCTGTGATATATGCCTTCCCTTTCCTTGTGTGTCAGTGAACTCCCCAGGTCTCTTTCCCAGCGTGCACGGCCTGCGTTGTGCGTATATATAGTGTTGGCCAACAACATTCGATACAGATCAGAGATGATCTTCCTATCAGAGGCGCGGGTTACTAGCCACTTCTCGTAAGGAGTCAATATACGCTGTGCCTGCGGTTTGACTTGAGGATGCATCGCCCAATGACAGAGCTGGAGGTACTCCAGACGTTCTGTTTCCGGGATGTCATAATGGTCTTTGAGCTGCGGGAAAGAGATGATACCATCTAGGTCAAAAAGGTGACCAAGGGACCTGCAGGGGGAGGAGCGACAGGCCTGAAATGCTCGAGTGTCTGTGCCCGGTTGGAAGTCTGGGTTGTCGAACAGTGGTGTTAGGGGCGACGGAAAAGTGGTCAGTTGCGTGGAGATGTTGGTGCGGTCCCAGGCGTCCATGATGGTGACTGCGATAAAATAAGCCTACAGATTAGGGGGCCGATGCGACTTGCGGAGGAAGGGAAGCCCCTGTAGAGGTCTGCCCGCTACAGCCTACTCCTGGAATAGCCAATGTTTCTCTGACTCCAGCCGTTGCCACTCCACCAGGTATCAGAGCTGGGCAGCGTGGAAGTATGTTTGAAGATCTGGCACCCCCATTCCCCCCTTCTCGGGTGGAAGAACTGCAACCTGATGCCGGAAACGGGGCTTGCAGCCACACCAGATGAAGCGCAATAGCTCCGCCTGAGTCTGCTGAATCCAGCCTAACGGAGGTTTGAGGGGGAGGGTCTGGAAAAGATACAGGATTTGGGGCAGGACCGTCATCTTAGTGACCGCAATCCTACCCAACCAGGACATCGTGCAGTGTTTCCACCTCTTCAGTTCTGTGTGTATGTGGGTGCGGAGGGAAGAGTAGTTAGCATCAACAGTTGCCTGAAGAGTGGGTGCTAATTGAATACCTAGGTAGGGTATTGCCGCAGTCGCCCATTGCACCGGGTGCTCCTCCTTTAGAAAGGCAAGGGTGTGTGGGGATAGGGAAAGGTCCAGAGCCATGGATTTATTCATATTGATTTTAAACCCTGATCCTCTCGCGAATGCATCTAGCTCAATAAAAAGGGCGCCCAGGGCTGTAGCCGGTTCTGATAGGGAGAACAGGATATTGTCCGCGTAGAGACTAACGGTATGGATGTCTCCCCAAATGTAATCCCAGTGATGAGGGGATGCTTCCGAATGTCGCGTGCCTCTGCCAATAGGAAAGCGGGAAGACGTGTAGCCGTTGATGCGAACTGTCGATATAGGGGAGCGGTAGCAATTCAGGATTCGAGTTCTAAACTTCTCTCCGAACCCAGCGGCCAGTAGAACCATTTCCAAATAGGGCCTGTGCACCCTATCGAAGGCCTTCTCAGCGTCAATGGCAAGAAGCATATACTCGCCTTGGGTACGGGACGCTTTCTCTATCCGGTGCAGAATGCGTTTGGTGTTGTCGCTAGTCTGCCTCAGGGGAACAAATCCGGCTTGATCAGGTTCAACAAGTTGGGCCATGTAAGGCACCAGACGAGCCGCCAGGATACTAGTGTATAATTTAATATCTATGTTTAAGAGCAATATGGGCTTGTAGGCGCTGCAGGCTGTCCTGTCCTTACCTGGCTTCGGGATAACTATTGCCGCCTCCAGCATAATTCTCACCTGGAATGGTGCAGGTGTGTTTGAAGGTGTTGAAGATGCTCGTCAAAATGAGAGCCAGCTGGGAACAGAACGATTTATAAAAGGCGGCCGTATAGCCGTCTGGGCCGGGTGATTTACCTAGCTTGAGACGGGAAATTGCCAAAATAACCTCCTCCATTTGTATGGCTCTGTCTAGAAAGGCAGCTTGTGACTGGGACAGGAAGGGCATGTGGGCCGCGGCAATATATTCGGCGCTTTGGTGAGCGTCTAGGGGGTCCCCAGTATAAAGGTCCGCGTAAAAATCCCAGAACACCTCGGCTATGTTGGCGTCCTTCAAGATGGTTTCTCACCCAGACGTGCGAATATCCTGCACTCCCTGGCACTGCCGTTTCTCCAGTAGTTTATTGGCGAGGAGACGGCCACTCTTATCCCCCCCATGTAGTAGGAATGACCGAGCCGGAGAGCTGCATATTCAGCTCTGTCTTGGTCTAAGGCCGCGAGTTGTTTCCGCTCAACACAAAGTGGCCGCTAAGCGCGGGAGGCTCCCGTTCTCTGGTGCAGCTGCTCGAGCTCCGACGCCCTCTGCATAAGTTCTGCCCTCTTACGACTCCTCTCCCGGTTCTGAGCGGAAGAAATTGCTATGAATTCTCCCCGTAGAACTACTTTCAGCGCCGTCCATTGGACTGCCAGGGAGGTGTCGGGGTTAGCATTAAAGGTGAGATAGCCCCTTGAATTTATTCAGTCACTTTGGGTTGGTGCAGATGGGTGTCGCTCAGTCGCCACTGTCTCAAGGGTCGGGAGGAACGCTGCAATTGAAAGGTGGCCAGGAAAGGAGACTGATCTGATAATGAGGTTGTTAAAATGTCAATGTCGGTTGCATAGGCTCGAAGTGAGGTGGAGCTAAGGAAGTAATCTAAACACGCATATGTCTTGTGAGCCCCTGAGTAGAAGGTATAGCTACGGGCGCGTGGGTGGAAATGCCGCCAGAGGTCAAAGAGCACTAACTCACCAAGATGAATCTGTCTGGCTCGCATAAGCACGCCCACATGCGTCCTCACGTTGGCAAGAGCGGTCCAGGACATTATCAAATACAACGTAAGGTCACCCCCCAGTAACAGATGACGGTCTGAGGCAGCGGCTGCCTCACGTAGGGCGCTGCGTAGAAACTTGGCCTGCCCCTCGTTAGGAGCATCCCCCCAACGGAGAACTGGTATGTGAGTAGGCGACCCTTTATCTCTGCTTCTTTCTGCACTACTTTAACGGCGAAGGAGCGTGAACCCAATATAGCTACCCCTGCAGATTTGGAGGTACTAGAGGAAAACAGCTGTGTAGGGAAATACTTGGACCGCAGTCTTTGATGGTGTTTGGAAAGAAGGTGAGTTTCCTGAATGTAGGAAGGTAGATCCCTGACTATGGTTGCCCCCAACTTTTTGCCTGGTGTTTTGCTGGTTTTCTGACTTAGTTGACCTGGGGCCCTGCTATTCAGGACCCCAGGCCTACTGCTCTCTCTGTAAAATGAATTCCATGTACCTTAGGTACATATCTAGATTGGATACTGAGTCACCTTATCAGTCCCTGTATAGTGTACCTTAGGTACCCAGGGCATAGGTGTACCCAGGGCCTACCAGGGGCTGCAGCATGTATTATGCCCCCCCTGGCTGGCCATCCAAATCTGACACAACTGGCTGCACGACAGCTGGGGCAAGGTGGTGTACTCACCCTTTGCTTTAGATATAGTATACCTATATCTAACCCTAACATGGACACACAGATCTCCTATCAGTCACTCCTATGGCAGGCCTTAACAATCCTGAAGGCAGAGTGCTTGGAATCGTGTGAGATGGTGCTCTGGCATGAGCTGAGCCTGTCTGCGGCTTTCGGGATCTATCCCTTAGCCGTTTCCATGATATCGCATACCATATACTCTTAAGTGCATTATAATCCTCGCGGTTATGTGCCAACTCTGGTATCGCTTTATCAAAACATGTCGAGTAAGGTGTCATACGAATTGGAATACTAACCCCTCGCCAATTCTGGCGACGGGGTTAGCATTCCACCCTTCTAGAGGGACACGACATGTATGTAACCTCTAACCCCGGTTAAAGTCAAACAGAGCCTCAGCTCCACAAAATGGATGCTGCCACCGAGACACAAGTCTGCCCTCCTGCTGCTGGGAGTCCTCCCAGAGCAGGAGATAAGGACAAAGGGTTTCCTGCCAGGGGCGGTGCCAGCACCGTCCCAGACAGGATTTTGTGTATCCTAGGTAGGCAGGGCTTCAGAGGAAGGTGACTGCAAGTGGCACCCCGGTGCTCACTATGCATAGGCCGGCTTGAACCAGTTCCAGGGACACTCCAGACCCTGAGCTGGGGAAAAGCCCGCCAAGGAAGTGGGTGTAACCACCCCCCTCCTGGTCCCACCCATAGGGCAGGACTTAGTCGCGTGCCAGCCCCCTTTTCCCAGATAAAGGTAGGAGCAGGCCCCCTTCCAAATTAGATCATCTTTGGAATCAAGACACGACTTTCTACGAAAGGACTTCAAGATTTCCTTCTTCAAGATTCTCCCTTGTGACTAAGGAGTAGTCACCCTGCATCCGCAGGCACCATCAAGAACACTGCGGTCTGCTGCAAGTCCTTCCTCCGGAATCCGACTGCCCAGCTCGACAAGACCCGGCTTCCCTGGCACCTCTGACCTCTACTCATCTCTACAGCCAAGCTGAGAACCGTGAGTGCGACGAGACCTCAAGGGACCGACTATTGCCAAGACTGCACGACTTCTGCACAACAAGCCCGCCGAGTAATTTCCTGGCGAGTGCTTTGGGGTCCGAGAAGCCCCGACCCTGAGCAGCTCCAGCACCGAAGAGCAGCCCCCCAGCATCTCCACGATCGGCGTGGGGCCCTTCTGCTTTTTGCTGCTCACCGCGTTGTTTGGCTACTAGCCCGCTGGCTTGTGGCCTTCTGAACGACGCCCGACGACATCACTGCTGCTAGTCTGGTTGCTCCAGACTGGCTCTTGCTCCCTTCCAGAAGAGGAGCACCCCGGACCCTCCTGGTCCACTCAAGACGCCATTTTGAGTCCACCGCGTGGGCTTGAATTAGCCAAGGCTTTGTTGCCCAATCCTGGGTTCTTCGACGCCGACAGCTTCATCCATCGTGGGACAGCTCGCCTCTCCATCCTGTCGCCGACAACGCCTCCTGGTCCGTGAGATCTGCAGAGTACAGCGTCGCCCACTCACCTAGTCGAGGTGACTACCATCCGGTGCCCTCCTGGTGCCCACTGACTACTGGCTAGTAGTCACGAACTTGGTCCCCTCTGCTTTCAGGTGTCATCCATCTTCAAGATCCAGGCTTGGATCAACTCGAACTCTCTTCACTGGTCGCCTGCCAGCATCTTTCTTCCAGGCTCCTGGTTCGTCTACGAGGATTCCCGACGTCTTTTGAGACCTATGCAGCTGCAGCCCCTGGGCTAGGTAACTTCGGCATTTCGGTGCCCCAGCATAGCCTCACTATCCAAGGGTCAGGATCCACTGTCGTTTTCTCCCTGCCAGGTCGGGTTCGCCCGTGAACACTAACTTTAACATTGCTAGCTATCTTAGACTTTGTCCCGCATCCCGCGTGAGAGTGCACACTCTGCAACCGAGTCCCCTGGGTCTCCTAGAAGTAATCTAACGATTCCATAGTCAAGTCCTAGCGATTCCAAAGCCTATTAGTACTGTACTTACCTGCTAGTAATTTCGCATCCCACTTTCAGAGTATATGGTTTTTCGTGCCCCTCGGGCATTTGTGTATACTGTGCTAACTTAAGTATTTTCGTAAGAGTTTTGTTGTGTGCCTAGCACCCCATCCTCATAAAGAGTACAGGGTTGTTGTGATTCTAATAAATACACTGTTTATTTTCATAACACTTGTGTGGTGTCCTTTCACTGGGTGTTCAAGGGGTAATGTGATGGTAAAACAGCTGGCTTAACACGCCCTCCAGAGTCTTAGCCTTAGACTGCTCGTATCCATGCTACTAGGATAGCTGGTCTATAAGGTTGACTTACAACCAATCATCAATAAGGGTTGTTTGGACTGATATATAGTGATCACTAGAATAGTGAACACTGCACATCAGGCCAACTTCCCACATTGGTGAGCAGCGGTTGGGATTTGAGCTTGCTGTTGTTTTACCACACATATCCTAAGAATATCTTGTGAAAGATCACATAAGTACTAAAGGTACATATAACTTAGCTTAGAATACTCTGAGTTCTACTGAACCAGCTGTTGTAGCTCCTAGGGCCTAGCACACCCTAAACTACAACTCTAGCAAGGGATCAGTAGGCAAACATATAGTGTAGGTAAGTGCACCACTTACACCTCACTAGAAAAGCATGTCTAACCATGGAGAGTCCACTGAGACTCCCCTGGTAAGTGTTGACCCTCCACAGGTCACTTCCAGATATGCAGCTCTCAGTTTCCAGGAGATGAGACAAGTCTGTACCTCCAGGAAACTGAAGCAGGGGTCTAACCCCACCATTCCCTTTCTGATAGGTCTCTTAGAGACATATGATGCCAGAAAGATTTCTCAGTTACATGAGAATATGCCAGCCTTAGAGGGTACCTCTGGGGATCCAGACCTCCCCAACATTGCCAATGCAGTTGAGGAGGAGGAGGATCAGGAGGAACTCTCTGGGGATGAGGTAGACAAAGGTCTTGAGGTAGTCAGAAGGCTAACCAGGGCCAACTTAGACTTACTTGGGCTAGGATCTGGGGGACCCCCAGTACTGACCCGAAGTGGGCCTAACCTTGGAGTTAGGAGAGATAGATCTCTTTCTAGGGACTCCAATAGATCTCTACACTCTAATGCCTCTTCCCAGAGGAGGAGGAACTCTCCACAGAGGAGAGTGACTTCCCCTCAGAGAATAGAGCATGAAGCTAGGATGAGACAGGCTGCTCTGAGGATTGAAAGGGAAGAACTTGCCCTGGCCAAAGAAAAGCTTGCCTTTGCTAGAGAGCAGCAGATGAGTGGGCTAGCTCCCACTGGTGGCAGCAATCTCCCAAGAGAAAAAGAGAAGGGTTTAGATACTAAACACCTGACAAAGATAGTGCCCCCCTTTAAGCAAGGGGATGACATCCAGAAATGGATGGCTGCTCTGGAGAGGGCCTGCACTGTGCAGTGCATTCCCCAGAGTCAGTGGGCAGCTATACTGTGGCTCTCCTTTGATGGTAAAGGTAGAGATAAGCTCCTCACTACAAGAGTGGAGGATGCTAATGATTACCAGGTCCTGAAAAATGCACTGATTGATGGGTTTGGTTTAACCACTGAGCAGTACAGGTTGCTGTTCAGAGACACCCAGAAAACTCAGTCTCAGGACTGGTCTGACTTTGTGGATAGTGCCACTAAGGCTTTGGAGGGCTGGCTACTGGGTAGCAAGGTTACTGACTTCACAGGATTGTATAATCTTATTATGAGAGAGCAAGTCTTAAATAATTGTCAGAACCAGTTATTACACCAGCACCTGGTAGACTCTGATCTGACCTCTCCACAAGAATTGGGTAAGAGGGCAGACAAATGGGTCAGAACCAGGATTAGGCCCAAGAACCAAGGTGGTGACCAGAAAAAGGAATCAACCAAGCCTCAAGAGAAGGGTGGGAATAAATCTCCAGATCAAACCACATCAGGGCCCCAAAAATCCTCTGAGGGGGGTGGGTCCCAGAATCCTTCTAATAACCAGAAGAAACCTTATTGTTATCCCTGTAAACAGGTGGGTCATTTGAAAACTGACAGCAGTTGCCCAAAGAATAACAATAAGGAGAACATACCCCCAAGTAACATTCCCAAACCTCCTGTTACTACTAGTAGTAATCCCCCAGGTGGTGGGAGTGCCCCCAAGAATTTTGGTGCATTTACTTTGGGAGTTCCTGGGGACTCTGGTCTAACCAGGTCCCCAAACTTAGATACTCTTGTCTGTGAGACTGGCATGGGGTTTGCCAACTTCACAACTTGTCCCAACACTTTGGGCAAGTACAGACAGGAGCCCCTCATCAATGGTATAAAAGTTGAGGCCTATAGAGATACAGGGGCTAGCATCACTATGGTGACTGAGAGTCTAGTCCCCTCAAGGCAACTTTTACCTGGTGCCACATACCAGGTGACCAATATTGATGGAGTACAGAGAGATCATCCCATGGCAGTGGTCAATCTCAGCTGGGAGGTGTCACTGGCCACAAGAGAGTGGCAGTGTCACCAAACTTGCCAGTAGATTGCCTACTGGGGAATGATTTAGAGCTCTCAGCCTGGGCTGAAGTAGAGCAAGAAACCCATTCTAAAATGGTAAACTTCCATGGTAAGGTTAGTGGGGCAGTGATAGCCACAGCCCCAGTCCAAGATGTCCTCCCTGAACAGGTCAGGAGGGTTGTGCCAGTCACAACCCAATCTCAGACAACTTCCTTCCCAGAACAGGTTTTCAAGGCTGTGCTGGTCACAGCCCACACCCAAACTGAGCCCCCTCCTGAAAAGGTTGGGAGAGTTGTGATGGCCACAGCTCAAACTCAGACAGATAATAGTGTTGTGAAGCCTGAAACTATGGATCACTCCACTCAGACAGAGAGTATTGAGGAGGAAGAGAAATCTCCCTCCCACCAGACTCTAGGAAAGGATCAGCCTCCTCAGGGAATTGATCTGACCCCTTGTGAAGAAACTGCCACAGAGGTAGTCAGGCCTAGCCTGGCAGAACCCCTGATGTCAGTGGACCCTTCCAAGGTGGGACCCAGTCTGGAGCAGGTAACCTGCCCCTCTCTACCCTGCCTCAGTCAGCCCAGGGCTGTAGAGGTCAGGGAGGCCAGTGTTGGACCCCAAAGGGCCCCCTGTCCAAAAGAATTCCCCAATCAGCAGATTAAGGGCACTGAAGCTAGTAGTCCTAGCCAAGTGAAAATAAAACACACTCCTGAGGGATCCCCCTTAAAATTAGTTAGGGACCTCCCACAGATGGACACTGTTGGGCACAGCCAAACGTGGGACCTGAGGGCCCCAGACCTGACCTGTCCCTCCAGTAAGCCAAACAGAGGGACCCAACCTCCAGCTGTAGGTAGCCAGAGGTTGACCCTGAGAGCCCAAAACAACTCAGTCCTGGAAAGAAAGGCACACATGGTAGATGGTGATTGGAGGAAGTTGAGCCCAACATTAGTGGAGTCTCACTTCAGTACTCCATCCCAGCACCAGCCTTTTACTTTGCCAAAACACACCACAGGTAGAGATTCCCTATGGTGGAGACCCTCAGATACCCTTAGGGTGAGGGATTGCTTAGTGGACCATGAGATAGGGGGTAATCATGCCAGTGCTGGTACTTCCTTATATGGCCACTCAGGCAATATAGGCTTACCTGGCAAGGATAGCCTTATCTCCTTTCGTTTGGGGGGGGGGTTATGTAGGAAGGTAGATCCCTGACTATGGTTGCCCCCAACTTTTTGCCTGGTGTTTTGCTGGTTTTCTGACTTAGTTGACCTGGGGCCCTGCTATTCAGGACCCCAGGCCTACTGCTCTCTCTGTAAAATGGATTCCATGTACCTTAGGTACATATCTAGATTGGATACTGAGTCACCTTATCAGTCCCTGTATAGTGTACCTTAGGTACCCAGGGCATAGGTGTACCCAGGGCCTACCAGGGGCTGCAGCATGTATTATGCCCCCCCTGGCTGGCCATCCAAATCTGACACAACTGGCTGCACGACAGCTGGGGCAAGGTGGTGTACTCACCCTTTGCTTTAGATATAATATACCTATATCTAACCCTAACATGGACACACAGATCTCCTATCAGTCACTCCTATGGCAGGCCTTAACAATCCTGAAGGCAGAGTGCTTGGAATCGTGTGAGATGGTGCTCTGGCATGAGCTGAGCCTGTCTGCGGCTTTCGGGATCTATCCCTTAGCCGTTTCCATGATATCGCATACCATATACTCTTAAGTGCATTATAATCCTCGCGGTTATGTGCCAACTCTGGTATCGCTTTATCAAAACATGTCGAGTAAGGTGTCATACGAATTGGAATACTAACCCCTCGCCAATTCTGGCGACGGGGTTAGCATTCCACCCTTCTAGAGGGACACGACATGTATGTAACCTCTAACCCCGGTTAAAGTCAAACAGAGCCTCAGCTCCACAAAATGGATGCTGCCACCGAGACACAAGTCTGCCCTCCTGCTGCTGGGAGTCCTCCCAGAGCAGGAGATAAGGACAAAGGGTTTCCTGCCAGGGGCGGTGCCAGCACCGTCCCAGACAGGATTTTGTGTATCCTAGGTAGGCAGGGCTTCAGAGGAAGGTGACTGCAAGTGGCACCCCGGTGCTCACTATGCATAGGCCGGCTTGAACCAGTTCCAGGGACACTCCAGACCCTGAGCTGGGGAAAAGCCCGCCAAGGAAGTGGGTGTAACCACCCCCCTCCTGGTCCCACCCATAGGGCAGGACTTAGTCGCGTGCCAGCCCCCTTTTCCCAGATAAAGGTAGGAGCAGGCCCCCTTCCAAATTAGATCATCTTTGGAATCAAGACACGACTTTCTACGAAAGGACTTCAAGATTTCCTTCTTCAAGATTCTCCCTTGTGACTAAGGAGTAGTCACCCTGCATCCGCAGGCACCATCAAGAACACTGCGGTCTGCTGCAAGTCCTTCCTCCGGAATCCGACTGCCCAGCTCGACAAGACCCGGCTTCCCTGGCACCTCCGACCTCTACTCATCTCTACAGCCAAGCTGAGAACCGTGAGTGCGACGAGACCTCAAGGGACCGACTATTGCCAAGACTGCACGACTTCTGCACAACAAGCCCGCCGAGTAATTTCCTGGCGAGTGCTTTGGGGTCCGAGAAGCCCCGACCCTGAGCAGCTCCAGCACCAAAGAGCAGCCCCCCAGCATCTCCACGATCGGCATGGGGCCCTTCTGCTTTTTGCTGCTCACCGCGTTGTTTGGCTACTAGCCCGCTGGCTTGTGGCCTTCTGAACGACGCCCGACGACATCACTGCTGCTAGTCTGGTTGCTCCAGACTGGCTCTTGCTCCCTTCCAGAAGAGGAGCACCCCGGACCCTCCTGGTCCACTCAAGACGCCATTTTGAGTCCACCGCGTGGGCTTGAATTAGCCAAGGCTTTGTTGCCCAATCCTGGGTTCTTCGACGCCGACAGCTTCATCCATCGTGGGACAGCTCGCCTCTCCATCCTGGTCGCCGACAACGCCTCCTGGTCCGTGAGATCTGCAGAGTACAGCGTCGCCCACTCACCTAGTCGAGGTGACTACCATCCGGTGCCCTCCTGGTGCCCACTGACTACTGGCTAGTAGTCACGAACTTGGTCCCCTCTGCTTTCAGGTGTCATCCATCTTCAAGATCCAGGCTTGGATCAACTCGAACTCTCTTCACTGGTCGCCTGCCAGCATCTTTCTTCCAGGCTCCTGGTTCGTCTACGAGGATTCCCGACGTCTTTTGAGACCTATGCAGCTGCAGCCCCTGGGCTAGGTAACTTCGGCATTTCGGTGCCCCAGCATAGCCTCACTATCCAAGGGTCAGGATCCACTGTCGTTTTCTCCCTGCCAGGTCGGGTTCGCCCGTGAACACTAACTTTAACATTGCTAGCTATCATAGACTTTGTCCCGCATCCCGCGTGAGAGTGCACACTCTGCACCCGAGTCCCCTGGGTCTCCTAGAAGTAATCTAACGATTCCATAGTCAAGTCCTAGCGATTCCAAAGCCTATTAGTACTGTACTTACCTGTTAGTAATTTCGCATCCCACTTTCAGAGTATATGGTTTTTCGTGCCCCTCGGGCATTTGTGTATACTGTGCTAACTTAAGTATTTTCGTAAGAGTTTTGTTGTGTGCCTAGCACCCCTTCCTCATAAAGAGTACAGGGTTGTTGTGATTCTAATAAATACACTGTTTATTTTCATAACACTTGTGTGGTGTCCTTTCACTGGGTGTTCAAGGGGTAATGTGATGGTAAAACAGCTGGCTTAACACGCCCTCCAGAGTCTTAGCCTTAGACTGCTCGTATCCATGCTACTAGGATAGCTGGTCTATAAGGTTGACTTACAACCAATCATCAATAAGGGTTGTTTGGACTGATATATAGTGATCACTAGAATAGTGAACACTGCACATCAGGCCAACTTCCCACACTGAAGGAGGCAGATGTCCACCTTGGACTGCTCTAAGTAGTTTAGCACTGCCCTGCGCTTGATTGGGTTGTTCAGACCCCTCACATTAAGAGTTAGAACCTTGAAGGAGTCATGCAGCATCTTTGAGACACAAAGGGGCTGTAAGGCTGTACAAGTAGCTGGTTTCAAAAGGCAGTGGGAGATAAGGTGGCCCTACACCAGGTTCGGAGGGAAGGCATAGCAGAGGATTAACTGGGGGAGGTGGACGGGGGAACCCAAACCCAAAGAAAACCCCCCAAAAACCCATGAACAAGTCCAAAAGCACAACCAAGAAGAAAAAACCCAGTCCAAGCAGGAAAACAGAGTTCCAAAAATAGTGTCCGCCCTCCTGGAGTAGCCAGGAAGTCGTTGTAGTGGGGCTCATAGTGTGAGCAAGGGTGGCGGTCCGGAGCCCCCGCCGACCACCATAGATCAAAGAGCAGCTTTCATGAAAGGACATGAGATACGTGTTCACTCCGCTTCGGTGCTCGGCCCGGCTAGGGCATCAGCGGCTGAGGTGATAGCCTCCTGCTGTCCCTTCGCTATGTCCTGCTTGTTTGGCTACCGAAATCGTCATCTGCATTGGGGTCGTTGCCACCCTGAGGGCGACGTCTCTGATCCCGAGTTGTAGTCCTGTCGATCATCTTTCTCCTGAGGCACCACCAGGCCCAGCAGTTGGCAGGTGTCTGCTTGGGAGCGCATCTGGTGTAGTCTGCCATTGAAGTGGAAAACGAGGCGAAATGGGTGCCCCCAGGAATACGTGATGTTCTGTTGCCTAAGGTGTTCCATCACAGGGCGGAACTACCTCCTGCGTTGCAACGTGAACAGAGCCAAGTCCTGGTACAACACTGGAGAGTGGCCTTGATGGGAGATGGGGTGAAGGGATCATGCTTTAGCAAGTATAGCTTCATTGGTTTTGCAGTCCTGTAAGCAGACAAGGATGTCAGCCAGTGGGGCGTTAGGTGCACGGGGTGGGCCGACTCTGTGCGCCCTATCCAGGATGATAGCGGTGTCTGCTGGAGCTCTCAGAATGTGACGGAAGAGACCTTCTGTGAAAGCAAAGAGGTCTTTAGTGTGGTCCGATGGCTTCACCCCCCGATTCCTAATATTGTGTTGTCGTGACCTTTTTTCTAAATCCTCCAGATGTGTCTGCATATCGAGGTGTTGATCCTGCAGTCGGATTATCTCCTGTTGGAGCATGGTCATCTCCGACGACGCGTTATCACTTCTGTTCTCCAGGGTGGCTACTCGCTCCCCCACACTGTCCACGTCTCTGCGGATTTCCCGCAGCTCCGTTTTTACAGATTGTATGTCGGACCGGAGGCTGTTAAAGAGCGACTCTAAAAATGTTTTAGTGATGAGATCATCTCCGGCCTCTGGCCGGGCCTGGGAAGTCGTCATCAGGGGTGAGGCGGCTGGAAGGTTAGAGGCAGAAGGGGCTTTCTCAAAGAGCTCTTTCAGTGACTTCTGTTTCCTCGTCCTGGCCGAGGACTTAGTCGTGAGGCCCTCAGTCTGGCGTCAGTAGCAGGGAAGTGGTGGCACCCTCCTCACCGTGCGATAGTGGCCACCAAGGTCCGATCCCGGCTCTGTTCCAGGGGAGGCCGTCTTGTCCCACGTAGCTCAGTCGTCTCGAGTGCCCCACAGATGCTTAGGTTCAGGTCGGAGGGCCCCCCCTCCAGTGCCTGCCTCAAGGCGCAGACTGTCTGTAAGGGAGGAATGCGAGAGTTGTCCTGCTTCTAGCTGGGAGACGCGGCTCTGTTCAGGGGGCCCTGGGGGATGCCACGCCACCACGGGGCCCACCCAGGGCGTCAGCCTCCCTGTCTCCACCTCCAACAGAACACTCCCTTTTGCAAGGCCAAAGTCAGCAGGATGGCGCCCCGGTCTACCTCTGGGAGCTCCAGGGAGGGGCCAGGTCAAAAGTAGTGCATATTTCACAGGATCCAGGCAGCTCAGAATGCCTATGGCAACACGGGTGGTCTCCAGGGCCCTCCCAGGACAGAAAGAGTAAATCTTGAGTCCACTATAGGGGCCCCGGGCCCCTGACACCCAGCGGCGTGGGCGCACACCAGTCCGTTCAAGGCGCGTCTCCGATGCGGGCCCCTCCTGACTCGCCCGGGATCTCGGCACTGCCGCAGCGCTCCTCACCTCTCTGTCCCGGAGTCTTATCAGTCCTCGGGGGCCAGGTCCACAGCGCGCCTCTTCCACAGCTCTCCCCCTGCCGCTGCGGTCCCGGCAGTCCCCAATGTGGGGGAGGTGCTGGCGTCAATGCCATTCACTCCGTCCGGGCGCCATCTTCTCCCTCCTCACGGCGATGTCGGTCGCTCCGTTCACAGCCTGCAGGGTGCTGGATGGGCCAATGCTCCAGAGGAAGCGCAGTGCTCCGTCGGTTGTCTCTGTTCATGGGGTAGCCTGGCCCCTACAATTGGCTCTCTGGCCTGTTGCCACCGCAGCCACAGGGGGTCGGCAGGGCCGTGTCCGGGATGCAGGAAATGATGGGTCCGGTCCCGCCTCGTTCCGCAGTGTCGGGCCCAGCACAGTCCGGGACGGGTGCTCTCCGCCAACCAAACCAGCTTCCAAGGAGCTAGGATGAGGACCTCCAATCAAGCTGCGGTAGTGGACCCCCCTCTCCACCGCACTTACGTCAGGCAGAGGCCGGTGCTGGAGAAGCCTGCCTCGGCAGATCCAGTCACGAGCCGCCCCTGTCTCGAGGCCTCCTCCGACGTGTTGTGGGTCGCTTCCTTCGGTGCTGTCGGCGGGAGTCAGCAGCAGACCGCCTGGGTCAAGAGGTATGAGCAGAGGAAGGACAAGCTCCGCTGCAAGACTCCGTGGTCACCGGCACTCTTAGGTGCTGTTAGCCGCTATAGATGGTGGGCGGCGGGCAGGAGCTCCACAAGTTGCTTCCTACCTCGCCGCCATCTTGGTCACGCCCTTCAGTCTCCTTTTTAATGTATAGACAGGCGTCTATCTGTAAGTCCAGCTAGGCAGTAAAACTAAATGGAGAGGAGTCGGAGGTGCTCATCATGGGAGGGGCTCACAAACATGGTCTGCTGATTTGTGGCCTTTGTAACTCGGCTCCTCTCCCTTTCCCCTGCAAAGGGCAAAGAGGCACAGATTGTTTTTTCTCAGGGGATGTCATTCCTATCCCATATTCCAAAAGTTTGCTTCATGGTGTTTGCCTAGCTAAATATTTGGTGGAAAAGTTGACCCTTTATTCCAGTGGAGAGGTTTGAGCAGGTGCAGTGCTTAATTTAAGCGTGTAGTTGCTGGTGGGGGGCCCTGGCACTTATTTTTGGGAACCAGCAATTATTTCTCCTCGCCAAACATTGAAAAACAGGTGAAATGGAAAGATGGAGGAAGAGAAAAACAGAAAATCTGTCATCAAGGCAGAATCTGTAAGAGTGGGATAATGGGGCAGGTAGTGCCTGGTGGCAAATTAAAGAGGTCTGAGGTGGATTGCTCACTGAGCACCCATGGTCTTTGGTAAGCTGACATTCATATCACTAGCCATGTGTCTCTAAGAAGAGCTTTAGGCACTGCCATTATTATTGTACAAATAAAGCACTGGCCAGGTGTGAGGTTCTGCGTCCTAGTGCACTAAGATTATTGTAATTTCCTTTACCAATATCTCGCAGATCATTCCATTTAAAAGCTACAGTGGCTTTAGAACATGGCTCTGCGACCAGTGAAAGGTCTCAGGAAATTCAATTGGCTCAGACAGATGAGACAAAATATGAAATGGCTACCTGTAAAGCAAAGGATGATTCTTAAAGATCTCTACTTAACCCATACAGGCTTCCACAAGTCTAGCGTAGTCTTTCTTTCCTCCCTTGTGCCACAGATACCAGTCGGCTTCACCACAAGGGTCAAGAGCTGTATCGCTTTTGTGAATACCCTGGACCTGCTTTGGGGGTAGACCTTTCTGTGTGCTGGAACTGAAGTACTGGAATCATCTCCTTTAGGGTATGCATGGTGTTTCCAACTTCGGAGCCTTCAAATATACTGTTAAGGCCTTTTGAACTAAAAGCAACCCCCCCCGACTGACTTAGTTCAGTCCTGGATTTCAATTTTTTGTTTTTCTTGGAATGTGGACCTTCTGTTTGTGTCTTTTAACTATACTCCAGCTTTTAGATGACTTGGGTAATCCATGCTCTATAAATAACATTAACATCTAGGAGAAGCATCTGGGACCTCTACTGGAGTTGATGTGCATATGAAACAAGCATTTGTAATGCAATAGGTCTCGAATTCACGTGACTTTGAGCTATTGGCATTGTAAATGACAATGCCTTTTATTTACATTTTGGGTTTTAAAACGTAAATAAAAGGCATTGTCATTTACAATACTAATAGCTTAAACGCTTGCAAATGTGAGACTTATTGCATTGCAATAAACGGCCTTCTCGACCGTTTGTTAGATTGTAAATATCAGAGGAAGAGACCAACCTGCCTATTCTTCAAAGTAGTGATACATAGTGCAGTGTAGAAGATGTGTAAGTGTTGTAACTTGCACAGACACAAAGTGTGAAGTAATAGTTACTTATGATCCGAGCTATAAACACTAACAAAGCGCTTCAACACCTTTCACTCTGTGATTGCATGGTCATGGCTCAGGAGGAAGAGCAGGAGGGTAGGCTATTTCCTATCCGCTCCGTGAAACGAGTGTGCAGTGTGGCATTGTGTAATGTCATTGCTATCTTTGGCCTAATAAAAAACACTCCAGCTTTAGTAGGGTCCTGGCTTCACCTCCTGGTGCAGGGCGGGCTGTGCTGTATGGCAGGCATGGAGGGAGGGATGGTCTTGGCATCAGCTTCGGCCTTGTACAGTGCCTCTGCTATTACTAGTGAGCAAGAGGAGCTGAGGTGGTGGCAGTGGTATTTGTGGTGATGGTGTGTGTGAGAAGTTGGCCTGGTATATGATGCTCACTAGTTCTAGTGATCACCTTGTACCATGCCAAGCAACCCTTATGGTGCAGGTTGTAAAGTCAATCTCATAGACAAGCTATCCTAGGGGTAGCATGGACTAAGCAGTCTTAGGCTAAACTCTGTAAAGGCATGTGAAGCAAGCTGTTTTACCACACACAATCACTTGAATACCAAATGAAAGGACACCACACAGATATATATTGAAAATATATATAGATTTATTACTACAAATATCCCTGATACTCTTTATGAGCACAGAAGCAAACACAGTTAAAATACACAAAAGTTGCACAATTATGGATGAGCCCTAGGGGCCAAGTAAACCATATACTAAGAAAGTGGTATAAGAGATGCCACTTGGACAGGAAATAGGCCTAGGGCCTGGGGAATCGCTGGAGCTGTTCGGGACTAACAGTGAAGAAGTCGGGAAAGGCCCGCGGGACTCGGGTGCAGTGTTTAAAGTGCACGCACTCACCAATGCAAAGTCCATGGTGCGTAAAAAGTACAAAGTTAGTTAGAAAGGAACCTTCCGAGTGACCTAGAGGGATGAAACTTCAGACACAGACACTAGAGGTGTGTACCAGTGTGGGAACACCGGCGGAGATGAGTTACCTCACCCACAGGAAGCGGGTGCATAGGGTCGAAGTAGTGTCGGGTTTCGTCACGCTTGTCGATGGTGCTTGGAGCTGAAGATGCTGCAGGCGGCTCGATGTGAAGAGTTCCGGTGGATCCAAGGGTGGATCTGAAGATGTGAAGACCTGAAAGCAGAGGGGACAATGTTCAAAGTCACTAGCCAGTGACTACCGTGGAACCAGATTGGAACCAGGAGATGTCGGGTGCAAACAGGCATCGAGGTGTAGCTTCTCTCTGCAGCCACGTGGACACGAGGGGTCGAAGACGTCCAGGAGTCGGTCACGAGCTGTCGCACGCAGGCTTCTCGCTGTTGGCGGTGTCGGCAACTTGATTGAAGCAAACAGGCCTTGGCTAATGCAAGCCACGCAGGAATCAAAAAAGGCTTGTTACTCGGACCAGCAAGGTCAGAGTAGGTGCTCCTTTTTACAGGAGCGAGGGCAAGTCTAGAGCAACCAGACCTGCAGTGAAAGTTGAAGGTTTCGTCGCCAAGATGGCCACTAGCCATGTGGCAAGTGGATGGGAAGGCGCGTCGAGTGGCACAATGCAAAAGGGCCCCACGCAGATCGTGGAGATGCTGGGGGGCTGATCTTCAGTGCAAGGGCTGCTCGAGGTTGGGGCTTCTCAAACCCCAAAGCACAGCATCAAGGTTACCTCTGATGCTGCGCAGTCAGCGTTTCGGGGGTCTTCCAAGAGGTTCGGTCCCACGTCTCTCGGTGCCTCCACAGGTCCCTTCTTTGCAGGGACTGTGGATCGGGCTGTGAGAAGTCTGGGAGTCTGGGTCTTGTCAGGCTCTGGGCTCGGGCTCCGGCGGGAGGCGGCGGCAAAGCAGATGTTGAGTTGCTGGTTGGTGCCTGTGTTCACAGGGTGGTCACTCCTTGGCCACAAGGGAGATTATCTTCCGTCTTCTGAGCAGCAGAATGTCGAAGTCCAGTCTTCTTCTGTATTTCAAGTTGATTCAGGATTATCTGAAGTCTCAGGACACAGCTCCCACTCTTATTCGAATCTGGGGGGCTGGATCACCTACTAGGTCCCTCCTCTGGGTGGAACCAGGAAGGGGGGTGGTTACACCCCCTTTCCTTTGTCCAGTTTCGCGCCAGGACTGGGGCTGGAAAGCCCCAGCACCGGTTTGAACTGGCCTATGCACAGGGACACCTTGTGTGCCCCAGGCATGTCTGATTCTATTCAGCCCTGTCCTACCCAATACACAAAATCCTGTCTGGGGTGGTGCTAGCACCTCCCAAGGCAGGAAACCCTTTGTCCAAGCTGCCCTCGCTGGAAGGACTCCCAGCAGCAGGAGGTCAGACTTGTGTCTGTGGTGGCAGCATCCATTTTGTGATGCTAAGGCTCTGTTTAACTTTAACCGGGGTTCAGGCTAGGTACATGTTGTATCCCTCTAGAAGGGTGGAATGCTACCCCCGTCGCCAGAACTGGCGAGGGGGTAGTATTCCAATTCGTATGACACCTTACTCGACATGTTTTGATAAAGCCAAACCTAAGATAGCATTTAACCGCGAGGTTCATAATGCACTTAAGAGTATATGGTATGGCAATATCATGGAACAGCTAAAGGACATGGTTCCGAAAGCTGCAGACAGGCTCAGCTCATGCCAGAGCACCATCTCACATATTTCCAAGCACTCTGCCTCCAGGATTGATGAGGCCTTCCATAGGAGTGACTGATAGGAACATATGTGTCCATTTTAGGTTAGGTATAGGCATACTACACCTAAGTAAGGGGTGGTTACACCGACTTACCCCAGCTGAGTGATCAGCCAGTTGTGTCAAATATGGAGGCCAGGCCAGGGGTGGCACAATACATGCTGCAGCCCCTGGTAGGCCTTGGAAGCACCTATGCCCTGGGTACCTGGGTACACTGTTACAGGGGCCAATAAGGTGAACCAGTTCCAATTTCGTTATGCACCTAAAGTACATGGGTAACAATTTAGAGAGAGAACAGCAGGCTGTGGGTCTGATTAGCAGGCCCACAGCCACATTAAGTCATAAACCAGTGAAGCAAAAAGCAAAAATTTGGGGTGACCATAGGATAGCAGACCCTACTCTCCTACACAACCCCCCCAAACGCAGGGACATTAGACTAACCTTGACCAGTTGTGTCTTCATGTTCTAAGTGGAAGTACCTGGAGAGACCATCTGCATTACCATGGTCAGTCCCTGGGCGGTGCTCCACTGTAAAGTCCATCCCTTGTAGGGAAATGGACCACCTGAGCAGTTTTGGGTTTTCACCCTTCATCTGATTAAGCCATAAGAGGGGCTTATGGTCGGTCTGAATCTTGAAGTGAGTGCCAAACAAGTATGGTCTCAACTTCTTCAGGGCCCACACCACAGCAAAGGCCTCCCTCTCAATGGCTGACCAACGTTTCTCTCTGGGGGTCAGCCTTCTGCTAATGAAAGCAATGGGCTGGTCTTGACCATCTACATTAAGTTGTGAAAGCACAGCTCCCACTCCCAACTCAGAAGCATCTGTTTGGACAATAAACTCTCTTGAGTAGTCAGGACTCTTCAGGATAGGTGCAGAGCACATGGCCTTCTTCAGGTCATCAAATGCCTTTTGACAGTATTCTGTCCACTGAACCTTTTTGGGCATCTTCTTGGATGTCAGATCATTAAGAGGAGTCACAATGGACCCATAGTTCTTAACAAACTTCCTGTAGTACCCAGTCAGGCCCAAGAAAGCTCTGACCTGAGTCTGGGTAGTTGGAGGAGTCCAGTCCTTTATGGTCTGAATCTTACTCTCCAGTGGTTGAACTTGGCCTCCACCCACAAGGTGGCCCAAGTACACAACCTTACTCTGCCCTATCTGGCACTTGGTGGCCTTGATAGTGAGGCCTGCCTTTTGCAGAGCCTCTAGCACTTCCTTCAGGTGGACCAGGTGATCCTCTCAGGTGGAGCTAAAGACAGCAATATCATCCAGATATGCTGCACAAAAGTCATCCAACCCAGTAAGGACTTGATTCACCAACCTTTGGAAGGTGGCAGGTGCATTTTTCAAACCAAAGGGCATCACCACAAACTGGTAATGCGCACTGGGGGTAGAAAATGCGGTCCTGGCTTTAGACTCCTCAGCTAACCTGATTTGCCAGTAGCCAGCTGTCAAGTCAAATGTGCTCAAAAACTTGGCAGAAGCCAATTTGTCTATGAGCTCATCTGCCCTTGGAATTGGGTGTGCATCTGTCCTGGTGACAGCATTGAGTCCTCTGTAATCCACACAGAACCTCATCTCTCTCTTTCCATCTTTGGTGTGAGGTTTGGGGACCAGAACCACTGGGCTAGCCCAGGGGCTCTCTGAAGGCTCAATGACACCTAACTCCAGCATCTTTTGCACCTCAGCCTTGATACAGTCTCTGACATGGTCAGGCTGCCTGTAAATTTTGTTCTTTATAGGAAGACTATCACCAGTGTCCACCACATGGGTACACCAGTTAGTCTGACTGGGTGTCAGGGAGAACATATGTCGATATGACTGCAGAACCTGTCTACAGTCATGTTGCTGATGTTCAGTGAGGCTGCCATCTAAGGCCACACCATCAACTGAGCCATCCTCAGGGTTCTGAGTCAGCAGGTCTGGGAGAGGGTCACTCTCTTCCTCCTGCCCCTCATCTGTAGCCATGAGCAAGCCCATGTCTGCCCTGTCAACATATGCTTTCAGCCTGTTAACATGGAACACCCTGTGGGGGCTCCTGGGAGTTCCAAGGTCCACCAAGTAGGTAACCTCTCCCTTTTTCTCCATGATAGTATGGGGTCCAGACCATCTGTCTTGGAGTGCTGCTGGGGCCACTGGCTCCAACACCCATACCTTCTGTCCAGGCTGGTACTCAGTCAGGACAGCCTTTTGGTCATGCCAAGCTTTCTGTAAGGCCTGGCTAGCCTCAAGGTTTTTGGATGCCTTCTCTATATACTCAGCCATCCTGGAGCGGAGACCAAGTACATAGTCCACTATGTCTTGCTTGGGCTTTTTGAGAGGTAACTCCCATCCTTCCCTCACCAGACATAGGGGTCCTCTTACAGGATGTCCAAACAACAATTCAAAGGGGCTGAAGCCAACACCTTTTTGTGGGACCTCTCTGTAAGCAAACAGAAGGCAGGGCAGAAGGATATCCCATCTTCGCCTGAGCTTCTCAGGTAATCCTTTGATCATGCCCTTTAGGGTCTTGTTGAATCTCTCAACAAGCCCATTGCATTGTGGATGATAGGGAGTGGTAAACTTATAGTTAACCCCACATTCCTTCCACATAGCTGTCAAGTATCCTGACATGAAGTTGGCACCTCTATTGGATACAACCTCCTTAGGAAACCCCACTCTGGAGAAAACTCCAAGTAAGGCCCTGGCCACAACAGGAGCTGTTGTGGTCCTAAGTGGAATTGCCTCTGGGTACCTGGTGGCATGGTCCACCACCACCAGTATGAATATGTGCCCAGATGCTGTAGGGGGATCCATTGGTCCAACAATGTCAATCCCCACTCTTTCAAAGGGCACCCCCACCACAGGTAATGGTATAAAGGGAGCCTTTGTGGAACCACCTGCTTTGCCACATGCTTGGCAGGTTACACAGGAGCGACAAAACTCCTTTGTATCTTCTGACATGTGAGGCCAGTGAAAGTGACAGACAAGTCTGTCCCATGTTTTGTTCTGGCCTAGGTGTCCTGCTAAGGGAATATCGTGTGCCAAGGTAAGAAGGAAGCCCCTAAATTGCAGAGGTATGACCAACCTCCTGGTTGTACCAGGCTTGGGGTCTCTACCCTCTGAATAAAGGAGCCCATCATCCCAATAAACCTTATGGGTACCTTGAGCATTCCCAGCAGCCTCAGCAGCAGCCTGCTGTCTGAGGGGTTCAAGAGAAGGACAGGATAACTGAGCCTGCCCCAAGTCTGCCCTAGAAGGTCCACCTGTCCCCAGAAACTCAACCTGATCAGGTTCAAGCTCTATAGGGACAGTTCCTTCAGGGGTCTCAGAATCATCTTCCTGTGAAGGCTGATCCTCACTTGTAGGCATTTGGGAAGGCACAGCCTTTACCCTCCTGTTCCTTGTCTTGGAAGGTACTTGGTCCATTGTTCCAGGATCCAATACCTGAGGTTCAGAGAGGCACTTTTTGGCCTGTGACCTGGTCACAGCAAGGACATGTGATGATATCCCTAACATCTCTGCATGAGTCCTGTACTCAACTTCTGACCATAGAGAGCTCTCCAGGTCATTGCCCAACAAACATTCTACTGGGAGATCAGCACTAACCACAACTCTTTTTAGGCCAGTTACCCCTCCCCAGGAAAAGTTAACAATTGCCACACTATGTGTAGTAGTGACATTGCTGGCATTGGTCACCAGGTAATTATCACCTGGTATGTATTGTCCAGGGTCCACAAAGCTAGGCGTCACCATAGTGACACTGGCACATGTGTCCCTGTATGCTTGAGCCACTTTTTCATTAATTAAAGGTGTCTGTCTGTACTTGCCCAAATTATTGGGACTGACAGTAGGGGAAAAATCAATCTCCCCATCACAAATCAGAACAGCCTGTGTGAGGATTCTGACTAGGTCAGAATCTCCATCAGTTCCCAAGGTGATACCCACTACCCCCTTAGTCTGTGGACCAACACTGCTAACTGTACTAGTGGGTGCAGGTGCCTTAGGGGCTGCAGTGTTGGGGGCTCCACCCTTTTTACAATCACTTGTCCAGTGAGTGGTGTTTTTGCAAAAGCTACACCAGGGTTTTCTTTGACCTTCTTTCTGCTTTTTCTTGGAAGTTTGGGACCCACCCTCAGTATTAGTTTGGGGCCCTGTTGAAGACTTCTGGTCTTTAGCTTTCTGCTCCCCACCCTTCTGGTCTGTTTTCTTTTGGTCACCACCCTGGTTCTGGTTCTGGTTCTTTTGCTTAACTCTGGTTCTAACCCATTTGTCTGCCCTCTTTCCCAATTCTTGGGGAGAGGTTAGATCTGAGTCAACCAAATGTTGATGCAACTGCTGGTTCTGACAGTTATTTAAAATCTGTTCTCTCATAAGCAAATTGTACAATCCTTCATAGTCTGTAACCTTACTTCCCAGCAACCAGCCCTCCAGAGCCTTAGTGGCACATTCAACAAATTCAGACCAGTCCCGAGTCTGTGTCTTCTGGGTGTCTCTGAACATTAACCTGTACTGTTCAGTGGTTAAGCCTAACCCATCAATCAGAGCACTCTTCAGGACCAGGTAGTTTCTAGAATCCCCATCACTAACTGTGAGGAGTCTGTCTCGGCCTCTACCTTCAAAGGAGAGCCACAAGATTGCTGCCCACTGCTCCTGAGGGACCTGCTGTACTTTGCAAGCTCTCTCAAGTGCAGTCATCCACTTGTGGATATCATCCCCAACTTTGTAGGGGGGCACAATCTTACTCAGGTTTCTATTGTCATAGGACCTGTCTTTATCCTTAGGGATAGTGCTGCCACCAGTGGATTCTAATCCACTCTCTCTAGGCTGCCTTGCTCTAGCAAGTTTCTCTTTGGCCAGGGCAACTTCTAATTCTTGTCTCTGGATCCTAAGTTCAGCCTCTCTCATTTTGGCCTCATGTTCCCTTCTCTGAGGGCTAGTCAACTCGCTTCTGGAGTTGCCATGAGAACCTTTAGAAACATGGGAAGTATTGGACTCACCTGAGTGATTCCTCCTCCTCCTATGGTCCTGGTTAAGTCCATTTGGGGGTCTGAATGGGTTGGACCCACCTTCAGTCCCAAATAAGCTTAGGTTAGCCTGGTTAAGCCTGCTGACTAACACCTGGCTATCTCTATCATCATCAGACTCACTTTCTTCTACCTCCTCCCCCTCTTCTTCTTCCTCAGGCTGAGTATTCCCAGTGGTCTGGTTTTCCTCATCTATCTGGATGACAGGGGCAGGGGCATCAGGGTTATCATCTTCAGTGGGAGATCCTCCATCTCCAGTCCCTGAGGGGCCTGGTTTGGAGTTCCTTAGAGCTTCAGACTGGTCTAACAGCTCTCTGAGGTGTCCTGCTGTAGGAGAAGGACCTGTTTTGATTCCTCTCATGGAACACAGTTGCCTCAGTTCCTTAAATGGAAAGGTAGCAAATTTGGATGGTGCCCTTGGAGGGTCACTCTCAACAGAGGTTGGTCCAGTGGATCCCTCTGCTCCAGACATTGCTCTAGTGTGGTGGATGTGTTGCAATCTACCTACACTTGTGTTTTCCTACAAAACCTATCTAGTAGTTGTAGTCAGGGTGTGCTACTCCCTATCCTCTACAACAACTAAGTTCAGTAGAACTTAAGTATATCTAGTCTTGTTTTAGTGTACCTATCAGGTACCTGTATGATCTTTCAAATGATATTTTCAAAGATTGTAATGGTAAAACAACAGCAAGCTCAAATCCCAATCCGCTGCTCACCAATGTGAGAAGTTGGCCTGGTATATGATGCTCACTAGTTCTAGTGATCACCTTGTACCATGCCAAGCAACCCTTATGGTGCAGGTTGTAAAGTCAACCTTATAGACAAGCTATCCTAGGGGTAGCATGGACTAAGCAGTCTTAGGCTAAACTCTGTAAAGGCATGTGAAGCAAGCTGTTTTACCACACACAATCCCTTGAATACCAAATGAAAGGACACCACACAGATATATATTGAAAATATCTATAGATTTATTACTACAAATATCCCTGATACTCTTTATGAGCACAGAAGCAAATGCGTTAAAACAAAACACAGTTAAAATACACAAAAGTTGCACAATTATGGATGAGCCCTAGGGGCCACCTAAACCATATACTAAGAAAGTGGTATAAGAGATGCCACTTGGACAGGAAATAGGCCTAGGGCCTGGGGAATCGCTGGAGCTGTTCGGGACTAACAGTGAAGAAGTCGGGAAAGGCCCGCGGGACTCGGGTGCAGTGTTTAAAGTGCACGCACTCACCAATGCAAAGTCTATGGTGCGTAAAAAGTACAAAGTTAGTTAGAAAGGAACCTTCCGAGTGACCTAGAGGGATGAAACTTCAGACACAGACACTAGAGGTATGTACCAGTGTGGGAATACCGGCGGAGCTGAGTTACCTCACCCACAGGAAGCGGGTGCATAGGGTCGAAGTAGTGTCGGGTTTCGTCACGCAGGTCGATGGTGCTTGGAGCTGAAGATGCTGCAGGCGGCTCGATGTGAAGAGTTCCGGTGCATCCAAGGGTGGATCTGAAAAGGCAAAGACCTGAAAGCAGAGGGGACAATGTTCAAAGTCACTAGCCAGTGACTACCGTGGAACCAGATTGGAACCAGGCGATGTCGGGTGCAAACAGGCGTCGAGGTGTAGCTTCTCTCTGCAGCCACGTGGACACGAGGGGTTGAAGATGTCCAGGAGTCGGTCACGAGCTGTCCCACGCAGGCTTCTCGCTGTTGGCGGTGTTGGCAACTTGATTGAAGCAAACAGGCCTTGGCTAATGCAAGCCACGCAGGAATCGAAAAGGCCTGTTACTCGGACCAGCAAGGTCAGAGTAGGTGCTCCTTTTTACAGGAGCGAGGGCAAGTCTGGAGCAACCAGACCTGCAGTGAAAGTTGAAGGTTTCGTCGCCAAGATGGCCACTAGCCGCGTGGCAAGTGGACGGGAAGGCGCGTCAAGTGGCACAATGCAAAAGGGCCCCACGCAGATCGTGGAGATGCTGGGGGCTGATCTTCGGTGCAAGGGCTGCTCGAGGTTGGGGCTTCTCAAACCCCAAAGCACAGCGTCGAGGGTACCTCTGATGCTGCGCAGTCAGCGTTTCGGGGGTCTTCCAAGAGGTCCGGTCCCACGTCTCTCGGTGCCTCCACGGGTCCCTTCTTTGCAGGGACTGTGGATCGGGCTATGAGAAGTCTGGGAGTCTGGGTCTTGTCAGGCTCTGGGCTCGGGCTACGGTGGGAGGCGGCAGCAAAGCAGACGTCGAGTTGCTGTTTGGTGCCTGTGTTCACAGGGTGGTCACTCCTTGGCCACAAGGGAGATTCTCTTCCGTCTTCTGAGCAGCAGAATGTCGAAGTCCAGTCTTCTTCTGTATTTCAAGTTGATTCAGGATGATCTGAAGTCTCAGGACACAGCTCCCACTCTTATTTGAATCTGGGGGGCCGGATCACCTACTAGGTCCCTCCTCTGGGTGGAACCAGGAAGTGGGGTGGTTACACCCCCTTTCCTTTGGCCAGTTTCGCGCCAGGACTGGGGCTGGAAAGCCCCAGCACCGGTTTGAACTGGCCTATGCACAGGGACACCTTGTGTGCCCCAGGCATGTCTGATTCTATTCAGCCCTGTCCTACCCAATACACAAAATCCTGTCTGGGGTGGTGCTAGCACCTCCCAAGGCAGGAAACCCTTTGTCCAAGCTGCCCTCGCTGGAAGGACTCCCAGCAGCAGGAGGTCAGACTTGTGTCTGTGGTGGCAGCATCCATTTTGTGATGCTAAGGCTCTGTTTAACTTTAACCGGGGTTCAGGCTAGGTACATGTCGTATCCCTCTAGAAGGGTGGAATGCTACCCCCGTCGCCAGAACTGGCGAGGGGGTAGTATTCCAATTCGTATGACACCTTACTCGACATGTTTTGATAAAGCCAAACCTAAGATAGCATTTAACCGCGAAGTTCATAATGCACTTAAGAGTATATGGTATGGCAATATCATGGAACAGCTAAAGGCAATGGTTCCGAAAGCTGCAGACAGGCTCAGCTCATGCCAGAGCACCATCTCACATATTTCCAAGCACTCTGCCTACAGGATTGATGAGGCCTTCCATAGGAGTGACTGATAGGAACATATGTGTCCATTTTAGGTTAGGTATAGGCATACTACACCTAAGTAAGGGGTGGTTACACCGACTTACCCCAGCTGAGTGATCAGCCAGTTGTGTCAAATATGGAGGCCAGGCCAGGGGTGGCACAATACATGCTGCAGCCCCTGGTAGGCATTGGAAGCACCTATGCCCTGGGTACCTGGGTACACTGTTACAGGGGCCAATAAGGTGAACCAGTTCCAATTTCGTTATGCACCTAAAGTACATGGGTAACAATTTAGAGAGAGAACAGCAGGCTGTGGGTCTGATTAGCAGGCCCACAGCCACATTAAGTCATAAACCAGTGAAGCAAAAACCAAAAATTTGGGGACCCTACTCTCCTACAGTGTGGTGGTGGTGGTATTGGTGGTGCTGGTATTGGTGGTGGTGGTATTGGTGGTGGTATTGGTGAAGGTGGTGTTATTGGTGGTGGTGGTATTGGTGGTGCTGGTATTGGTGGTGCTGGTGGTGGTATTGATGGTGGCGTTGGCATTGATGGTAATGGTATTCGTGGAGGTGGTTGTATTGGTGATATCAGTATTGATATAAGTGATGGTTGTATTGGTATTGGTGGTGGTGGTACTGGTGCTGGTGGTGGTGGTATTGCTGGAGGCGGTATTGGTATTGGTGGTGGTGATATTGGTTTTAATGGTGGTGGTAAGGATGATAGTATTGGTGGTGGTATTGGTGGTGGAGTACTGGTGGTGGTATTGGCGGTGGAATATTGGTGGTGGTGGTATTAGTGGTAGTGGTGGTATTGGGGGTAGTTGTAATAGTGGTGGTGTTGGTGGCATGGGTAGTGATGGTATTGGTGGTGGTGATATTGGTGGTGGTGGTATTGGTGGTGGTGGCATTTGTGGTGCTTGTATTGGTGGTGGTATTTCTGGTGGTGTTGGCATTGGTGGTGGTGGTATTGGTGGTGGCAGTCTTGGTTTTGTTGGTGGTGGTATTGGTGGTGGTGGTGGCATTGGTGGTGCTGGTATTGGTGGTGGTATTTCTGGTGGTGTTGGCATTGGTGGTGGTGGTATTGGTGGTGGCACTCTTGGTATTGTTGGTGGTGGTATTGATGGTGGTGGTACTGGTATTGGTGGTGGTACTGGCATTGGTGGTGACAGTACCAGTATTGGTGGTGGTGGTATTGGTGATGTGGGACTGGTATTGGTGGTGGTGGTATTGGTGGTGTTGGTATTGGTATTGGTGGTGGTATTGGTGGTGGTGGTATTGGGGGTAGTGGTGGTATTGGTGGTAGTATTGGTGGAGGTATTGGTATTGGTGCTGGTATTGGTGGTTGGGTTATTGGTGGTGGTATTGGTGGTGGTATTGGCGGCGGTGGTGGTATTGGTGGTGGTGGTAGCGGTGGTGATATTGGTGATGGTGGTATTGGTGGTAGTGGTATTGGTGGTGGTATTGGTGATAATACTGGTATTGGTGGTCCTGGTATTGATGGTGGTGGTATTGGCGGTGGTATTAGTAGTGGTAGTGGTATTGGTGGTGTTATTGATGGTGGTGATATTGGTGGTGCTGGTAATGGTGGTGGCATTGAAGGTGGTGGTATTGGTGGAGGTGGTGGTATTGGAGATGGCAGTATTGGTATTGGTGGTGGAGGTATTGGCGGTGGTACTGGTACTGGTGATGGTGGTATTGGTGATGGTATTGGTAGTGGTGATGTTGGTTGTGGTAATCTGGTGGGGTATTTGTGTTGGTGTTGGTGGTGGTATTGGTTGTGGTGGTATTGATGGTAGTGGTGGTATTGGTGGTGGTGGTATTGGTGGTATGGGTGCTGTTGGTAATGGTGGTGATAGTATTGGTTGTATTGGTGGTAGTATTGTGAGGTGGTCTTTGTATTGGTGGTGATGGTATTGGTGGTAGTATTGATGGCGTTGGGACTGGTAATGGTGGTGCTACTGGTACTGGTGGTGATATTGGTGGTGGCGGTATTGGTATTGCTGCAAGTTGTATTGGTGGTGTGGGACTGGTATTGGTGGTGGTAGTATTTGTGATGGTGTTGGTGGTCTTGGTATTGGTGGTGGTATTAGTGGTATTGGTGGTGGTGGTAGTGGTGGTATTGGTGGTGGTATTGGTGGTAGTATTGGTGGTGGAGGTATTGGTGCTGGTATTGGTGGTGCTGGTATTGGTGGAGGTGGTGGTATTGGTGGTGGTGGTATTAGCATTGTTGGTATTGGTGGTGGTGGTATTGGCATTTGTGGTGGTGTTGGTGGTGTTGATAATGGTGGTGGTGGTATTGGTGCTGTTTTGGTGGTGCTGGTATTGGTGGTATTGGTGGAGGTGGTGGTATTGATGGTGGCGGTATTGGCATTGGTGGTGGTGGAATTGGTGGTGGTGTTGGTTCTGGTATTGGTGGTGGTGGTATTGTTATTGGTAGTAGTGGTATTGTTGGTGGTACTGGTGATGGTATTGGTGGTAGTGATATTGGTGGTGGTATTGGTGGTGGGGTATTGGTGGTGGTGGTATTGGTGTTGGTGGTGTTGGGACTGGTGGTGGCGGTATTCGTGATGGTGGTATTGGTGGTATTGGTGGTGGTGATATTGGAGGTATTGGTGGTGGTGGTGGCGGCATTGGTGGTGGTGGTATTGGTGGTGTTAGTACTGGTATTGGTGGTGGTACTGGTATGGGTGGTAGTGGAGGTGGTATTGGTGGTGGCATTGGTGGTGGCGGTAGTGCTATTGGTGGTGGTGGTATTGGTGGTGATGGTATTGGTGGTGCCATTGGTATTGGTGGTGGTATTTGTACTGGTGGCGGTGATGGTATTGGTGGTGGTGCTGGTATTGGTGGTATCATTGGTGGTGGTGGTATTAGTGGTGGTGGTGGTCATATTTGTGGTAATGTTAGTGGTGGTGGTATTGGGGGTGGTGGTATTGGTGCTGGTGATATCAGTGGTGGTATTGGTGGTGTTGGTATTGGTGGAGGTGTTGGTGGTGGTGGTATTGTCATTGGTGGAGATATTGGTGGTGGTATTGGTGGTAGTGGTTGTATTGGTGGTAGTTGTATTGGTGATGGTGTTGGTGGTGGTCTTGGTGGGGGCATTGGTGATAGTACTGGTATTGGTGGTCATGGTATTGGTGGTGGTGGTATTGGCGGTGGTATTAGTAGTGGTAGTAGTATTGGTGGTGGTAGTGGTGGTATTGGTGGTGGTGATATTGGTGGTGCTGGTAATGGTGGTGGCATTGAAGGTGGTGGTATTGGTGGAGGTGGTGGTATTGGAGATGGCAGTATTGTTATTGGTAGTGGAGGTTTTGGCGGTGGTACTGGTACTGGTGATGGTGGTATTGGTGATGGTAGTGGTAGTGGTGATGTTGGTGGTGGTAATCTGGTGGGGTATTTGTGTTGGTGTTGGTGGTGGTATTGGTGGTGGTGGTATTAATGGTAGTGGTGGTATTGGTGGTGGTGATATTGGTGGTATGGGTGCTGTTGGTAATGGTGGTGATAGTATTGGTTGTATTGGTGGTAGTATTGTGAGGTGGTCTTTGTATTGGTGGTGATGGTATTGGTGGTAGTATTGTTGGTGTTGGGACTGGTATTGGTGGTGATATTGGTGGTGGCGGTATTGGTATTGCTGCAAGTTGTATTGGTGGTGTGGGACTGGTATTGGTGGTGGTGGTATTGGTATTGGTGGTGGTGGTATTAGTGGTGGTATTGGTACTGATGGTGGTGGTATTGGTGATGGTGCTGGTATTGGTGGTGGTGGTATTGGTCGTGGTATTGGTGGTGGTGGTGGTGGTGGTATTGGTGGTGGTATTGGTGGTAGTATTGATGGTGGTGCTATTGGTGGTGGTGGTATTGGTGCTAGTATTGGTGGTGCTGGTATTGGTGGTGGAATTGGTGGTGGTATTGGTGGAGGTGGTGGGATTGGTCATGGTATTGATATTGGTGGTGCTATTTGTATTGGTACTGATGGTGGTGATTTTGGTGATGGTGCTGGTATTGGTGATGGAGGTATTGGTGCTGGTATTGGTGGTGCTGGTATTGGTGGTATTGGTGGAGGTGGTGGTATTAGCATTGTTGCTATTGGTGGTGGTGGTATTGGCATTGGTGGTGGTGGTGTTGTTAATGGTGGTGGTGGTATTGGTGCTGTTCTGGTTGTGCTGGTATTGGTGGTATTGGTGGAGGTGGTGGTATTGGTGGTGGCGGTATTGGTGTTGGTTCTGGTATTGATGGTGGTGCTATTTGGGGTGGTGGTATTGTTATTGGTAGTGGTGGTATTGTTGGTGGTGGTACTGGTGGTGGGGTATTGGTGGTGTTGGTATTGGTGGTGGTATTGGTATTGGTGGTGGTGGTATTCGTGATGGTGGTATTGGTGGTATTGGTGCTGGTGATATTGGTGGTATTGGTGGGTGTGGTGGCATTGGTGGTGGTGGTATTGGTGGTGGTAGTACTGGTATTGGTATTGGTGGTGGTACTGGTATGGGTAGTAGTGGTGGTGGTATTGGTGGTGGCATTGGTGGTGGCGGCGGTGCTATTGGTGGGGGTGGTATTGGTGGTGATGGTATTGGTGGTGGCATTGGTATTGGTGTTGTATTGGTGGTGGTATTTGTACTGGTGGCGTTGATGGTATTGGTGGTGGTGCTGGTATTGGTTGTTTCATTGGTGGTGGTGGTATTACTGGTGGTGGTGGTATTGGTGGTGGTGGTCATATTTGTGGTAATGTTAGTGGTGGTGGTATTGGGGGTGGTGGTACTGGTGCTGGTGATATCAGTGGTGGTATTGGTGGTGTTGGTATTGGTGGAGGTGTGGTGGTGGTATTGGCATTGATGGAGATATTGGTGGTGGTTGTATTGGTGATAATATTGGTGGTGGTATTGGTGGTGGCATGGGTGGTGGTGGTATTTTAGTGGTATTGGTGGTGGTTGTGGTATTGGTGGTGGTAGTAGTATTAGTTGTGGTATTGGTGGTGGTATTAGCGGTAGTATTGGTGGTGGTGGCAATGGATTGCTGTTGGTTGTATTGGTGGTGTTGGTATTGGCATTAGGGGTGTTGGTATTGGTGGTGATGGAATTGGTGGTATTGGTGGTGGTGGTATTGGTAGGGGTGCTATTGGTGGTGGTGGTATTGGTGGTGTAGGTTGTGATGGATTGGTCATGGTATTGATATTGGTGGTGCTATTTGTATTGGTACTGACAGTGGTGATTTTGGTGATGGTGCTGGTATTGGTGGTGGTGGTATTGGTGCTGGTATTGGTGGTGCTGGTATTGGGGGAGGTGGTGGTATTGGTGGTGGCGGTATTAGCATTGTTGGTATTGGTGGTGGTGGTATTGGCATTGGTGGTGGTATTGGTGGTGTTGATAATGGTGGGGGTGGTATTGGTGCTGTTTTGGTGGTGCTGGTATCGGTGGTATTGGTGGAGGTGGTGGAATCGGTGCTGGCGGTATTGGCATTGATGGTGGTGGTATTGGTGGTGGTGTTGGTTCTGGTATTGGTGGTGGTGGTATTGTTATTGGTAGTGGTGGTATTGTTGGTGGTGGTCCTGGTGATGGTATTGGTGGTGGTGGTATTGGTGGTGGTATTGGTGGTGGGGTATTGGTGGTGGTGGTATTGGTGGTGGTGGTGTTGGTATTGGTGGTGGTGGTGCTGGTGCTATTGGTGGTATTGGTGGTGGTGGTCATATGTTGGTGGTGGTGGTATTGGGGTGGTGGTACTGGTGCTGGTGATATCCTTGGTGGTATTGGTGGTGTTGGTATTGGTGGAGGTGTTGGTGGTGGTGGTATTGGCATTGGTGGAGATATTGGTGGTGGTGGTTGTATTGGTGGTGGTTGTATTGGTGTTGGTATTGGTGGTGGTATTGGTGGTGGCATTGGTGGTGGTGGTATTGATGGTATTGGTGGTATTGTTGGTAGTGGTGGTGATCTCGATGGTGGTGGTATTGGTGGTGGTTGTGGTATTGTTGGTGGTGGTAGTATTAGTTGTGTTGGTGGTATTGGTGGTGGTAGTGGTATTGGTGGTGGTGGTATTAGTAGTGTTGGTGGTGTTGGAGGTGTGGGTGGTGGTGGTATTGGTGGTGGTATTAGCGGTGGTATTGGTGGTGGTGGCAATGGATTGGTGTTGGTTGTATTGGTGGTGTTGGTATTGGCATTAGGGGTGTTTGTATTGGTGGTGATGGAATTGGTGGTATTGGTGGTGGTGGTATTGGTAGGGGTGCTATTGGTGGTGGAGGTTTTGATGGATTGGTCATGGTATTGATAATGGTGGTGCTATTTTTATTGGTACTGACGGTGGTGATTTTGGTGATGGTGCTGGTATTGGTGGTGGTGGTATTGGTGCTGGTATTGGTGGTGCTGGTATTGGTGGAGGTGGTGGTATTGGTGGTGGCGGTATTAGCATTGTTGGTATTGATGGTGGTATTGGCATTGTGGGTGGTATTGGTGGTGTTGATAATGGTGGTATTGGTGCTGTTTTGGTGGTGCTGGTATTGGTGATATTGGTGGAGGTGGTGGAATTGGTGATGGTGGTATTGGCATTGGTGGTGGTGGTATTGGTGGTGGTGTTGGTTCTGGTATTGGTTGTGATGGTATTGTTATTGGAAGTGGTGGTATTGTTGGTGGTGGTACTGGTGATGGTATTGGTGGTGGTGGTATTGGTGGTGGTATTGGTGGTGAGGTATTGGTGGTGGTGGTGGTGTTGTATTGGTGGTGTTCGTGATGGTGGTATTGGTGGTATCGGTGCTGGTGATATTGGTGGTATTGGTGGTGGTGGTGGCATTGGTGGTGGTGGTATTGGTGGTGGTAGTACTGGTATTGGTGGTGGTACTGGTATGGGTGGTGATGGTATTGGTGGTGGTATTTTTACTGGTGGCGGTAATGGTATTGGTGGTGGTGCTGGTATTGGTGATGTCATTGGTGGGGGTGGTATTAGTGGTGGTGGTCGTATTTTTGGTAATGTGAGTCGTGGTGGTATTGGTGGTGGTGCTGGTATTGGTGCTGGTGATATTGGTGCTGGTATTGGTGGTGTTGGTATTGGTGGAGGTGTTGGTGGTGGTGGTATTGGCATTGGTGGAGATATTGGTGGTGGTATTGGTGGTGATGGTTGTATTGGTGGTGGTTGTGGTATTGTTGGTGGTGGTAGTATTAGTTGTGTTGGTGGTATTGGTGGTGGTGGTGGTATTGGTGGTGGTGGTATTGGTGGTGGTATTAGCGGTGTATTGGTGGTGGTGGCAATGGATTGGTGTTGGTTGTATTGGTGGTGTTGGTATTGGCATTAAGGGTGTTGGTATTGGTGGTGATGGAATTGGTGGTATTGGTGGTGGTGGTATTGGTAGGGGTGCTATTGGTGGTGGTGGTATTGGTGGTGGAGGTTTTGATGGATTGGTCATGGTATTGATAATGGTGGTGCTATTTGTATTGGTACTGACGGTGGTGATTTTGGTGATGGTGCTGGTATTGGTTGTGCTGGTATTGGTGGAGGTGGTGGTATTGGTGGTGGCGGTATTAGCATTGTTGGTATTGATGGTGGTGGTATTGGCATTGGGGGTGGTATTGATAATGGTGGTGGTGGTATTGTTGCTGTTTTGGTGGTGCTGGTATTGGTGGTATTGGTGGAGGTGGTGGAATTGGTGATGGTGGTGTTGGCATTGGTGGTGGTGGTATTGGTGGTGGTGTTGGTTCTGGTATTGGTTGTGGTGGTATTGTTATTGGAAGTGGTGGTGGTACTGGTGATGGTATTGGTGGTGGTGGTATTGGTGGTGGTATTGGTGGTGAGGTATTGGTGGTGGTGGTGGTGTTGTATTGGTGGTGTTCGTGATGGTGGTATTGGTGGTATTGGTGCTGGTGATATTGGTGGTATTGGTGGTGGTGGTGGCATTGGTGGTGGTGGTATTGGTGGTGGTAGTACTGGTATTGGTGGTGGTACTGGTATGGGTGGTAGTGGTGATGGCATTGGTGGTGGCATTGGTGGTGGTGGTGGTGGTGCTATTGGTGGTGGTGGTATTGGTGGTGATGGTATTGGTATTGGTGGTGGTATTTTTACTGGTGGCGGTGATGGTATTGGTGGTGGTGCTGGTATTGGTGATGTCATTGATGGTGGTGGTATTTGTGGTGGTGGTCGTATTTTTGGTAATGTGAGTCGTGGTGGTATTGGTGGTGGTGGTGGTATTGGTGCTGGTGCTATTGATGCTGGTGTTGGTGGTATTGGTATTGGTGGTGGTGGTATTGGCATTGGTGGAGATATTGGTGGTGGTATTGGTGGTGGTGGTTGTATTGGTGGTGGTTGTATTGGTGATGGTATTGGTGGTGGTATTGGTGGTGGCATTGGTGGTGATGGTGGTATTGATGGTATTGGTGGTGGGGGTATTGGTGGTAATTGTTGGTGGTGGTGATCTCAATGGTGGTGGTATTGGTGGTGGTTGTGGTATTGGTGGTGGTGGTAGTATTAGTTGTGATGGTGGTATTGGTGGTGGTGGTGGTATTGGTGGTATTAGTAGTGTTGGTGGTATTGGTGGTATGGGTGTTGGTTGTATTGGTTGTGGTGGTATATGTGGTGGTATTAGTGGTGGTATTGGTGGTGGTGGCAATGGATTGGTGTTGGTTGTATTGGTGGTGTTGGTATTGGCATCAGTGGTGATGTATTGGTGGTGGTGGAATTGGTGATATTGGTGGTGGGGGTATTGGTAGGGGTGGTATTGGTGGTGGTGGTGGTGGTGGTATTGGTGGTGGAGGTGGTGGTGGTTTTGATGGTGGTGGTGGTGGTATTGGTGGTGGTATTGGTAGTGGTGGTGACATTGGTGGTGGTACTGGTGGAGGTAGTGGTATGGGTGATGGCAGAATTGGTATTGGTGGTGGTACTGGTGGTGTATTGATGGTGGTATTACTGATATCGGTGGTGGTAGTGGTATTGGTGGTGGTGGTGGTATTGGTGGTGGCATTGGTAGTGGTGGTGCTATTGGTGATGGTGGTATTGGTGGTGGTGGTAATGGTATTGGTGGTGGTATTGGTACTGGTGGTGGTGATGGTATCGGTGGTGGTACTGGTGGTGGTATTGGTGCTAGCATTGGTGGTGGTGATGGTATTGGTGGTGGTGGTAGTGGTATTGTGGTGGTGGTATTGGTCATAGTGGTGATGGTATATGTGGTGGAGGTGGTGGTGGTATTGATGGTGGTGGTGGCATTGGTGGTCCTGATATTGGTGGAGGTAGTGGTATTGGTGATGGCGGAATTGGTATTCGTGGTGGTGGCTTTAGTGGTCGTGGCATTGGTGGAGGTAGTGGTAGTGGTATTGGTGATGGCGGAATTGGTATTGGTGGTGGTGGTACTGGTGGTGATGTTGGTGGTGTTAGTACTGGTATTGGTGGTGGTATTGGTGGTATTGGTGGTGGTATTGGTAGTATTGGTGGTGGAGGTGGTGGTGGCCTTGGTGGTCGTGGTGTTGGTGGAGGTAGTGGTAGTGGTATTGGTGATGGTGGAATTGGTATTGGTGTTGGTGGTACTGGTGGTGATATTTGTGGTGTTAGTACTGGTATTGGTGGCGGTACTGGTATTGGTGGTGGTATTGGTGGTGGCGGTGGTATTGGTGGTGGCACTGGTGGTGGCGGTATTGGTATTGCTGCAAGTTGTGTTGGTGGTTTGGGACTGGTATTGGTATTGGTGGTATTGGTGGTGGTATTAGTGGTGCGATAATGTTGGTGGTGGTGGTAGTGGTGGTATTGGTATTGGTGGTGGTATTAGTGGTGGGATATTGGTGGGGGTAGTGGTGGTATTGGTGGTGGTGGTATTTGTGGTGGTATTGGTTCTGATGGTGGTGGTATTGGTGATGGTGCTGATATTGGTGGTGGTATTCGTCGTGGTATTGGTGGTGGTGGTATTTGTGGTGGTATTGGTGGTAGTATTGGTGGTGGTTCTATTGGTGGTGGTGCTATTGGTGCCAGTATTGGTGGTGCTGGTATTGGTGGTGGCATTGGTGGTGGTATTGGTGGAGGTGGCGGGTTTGGTCATGGTATTGATATTGGTGGTGCTATTTGTATTGGTACTGACAGTGGTGATTTTGCTGATGGTGCTGGTATTGGTGGTGGAGGTATTGGTGCTGGTATTGGTGGTGGTGGTGGTATTGGTGGTGGTGGTATTAGCATTGTTGGTATTGGTGGTGGTGGTATTGGCATTCGTGGTGGTGTTGGTGGTGTTGATAATGGTGGTGGTGGTATTGGTGCTGTTTTGGTGGTGCTGGTATTGGTGGTATTGGTGGAAGTGGTGGTATTGGTGGTGGCGGTATTGGCATTGGTGGTGGTGGAATTGGTGGTGGTGTTGGTTCTGGTATTGGTGGTGGTGGTATTGTTATTGGTAGTAGTGGTATTGTTGGTGGTGGTACTGGTGATGGTATTCGTGGTAGTGGTATTGGTGGTGGTATTGGTGGTGGGGTATTGGTGGTGGTGGTATTGGTGTTGGTGGCGTTGGGACTGGTGGTGGTAGTATTTGTGATGGTGGTATTGGTGGTATTGGTGGTATTGGTGGTGGTGATATTGGTGGTGTTGGTGGTGATGGTGGCGGCATTGGTGGTGGTGGTATTGGTGGTGGTAGTACTGGTATTGGTGGTGGTACTGGTATGGGTGGTAGTGGTGGTGGTATTGGTGGTGGCGGTGGTGCTATTGGTAGTGGTGGTATTGGTGGTGATGGTATTGGTGGTGGCATTGGTATTGGTGGTGGTATTGGTGGTGGTATTTTTACTGGTGGCGGTGATGGTATTGGTGGTGGTGCTGGTATTGGTGATGTCATTGGTGGTGGTGGTATTAGTGGTGGTGGTCGTATTTTTGGTAACGTGAGTCATGGTGGTATTGGTGGTGGTGGTCGTATTGGTGCTGGTGATATTGGTGGTGGTAGTGGTGGTATTGGTATTGGTGGTGGTATTAGTGGTGGGATATTGGTGGGGGTAGTGGTGGTATTGGTGGTGGTGGTATTTGTGGTGGTATTGGTTCTGATGGTGGTGGTATTGGTGATGGTGCTGATATTGGTGGTGGTATTCGTCGTGGTATTGGTGGTGGTGGTATTTGTGGTGGTATTGGTGGTAGTATTGGTGGTGGTTCTATTGGTGGTGGTGCTATTGGTGCTAGTATTGGTGGTGCTGGTATTGGTTGTGGCATTGGTGGTGGTATTGGTGGAGGTGGCGGGTTTGGTCATGGTATTGATATTGGTGGTGCTATTTGTATTGGTACTGACAGTGGTGATTTTGGTGATGGTGCTGGTATTGGTGGTGGAGATATTGGTGCTGGTATTGGTGGTGGTGGTGGTATTGGTGGTGGTGGTATTAGCATTGTTGGTATTGGTGGTGGTGGTATTGGCATTCGTGGTGGTGTTGGTGGTGTTGATAATGGTGGTGGTGGTATTGGTGCTGTTTTGGTGGTGCTGGTATTGGTGGTATTGGTGGAAGTGGTGGTATTGGTGGTGGCGGTATTGGCATTGGTGGTGGTGGAATTGGTGGTGGTTTTGGTTCTGGTATTGGTTGTGGTGGTATTGTTATTGGTAGTAGTGGTATTGTTGGTGGTGGTACTGGTGATGGTATTGGTGGTAGTGGTATTGGTGGTGGTATTGGTGGTGGGGTATTGGTGGTGGTGGTATTGGTGTTGGTGGCGTTGGGACTGGTGGTGGTGGTATTTGTGATGGTGGTATTGGTGGTATTGGTGGTGGTGATATTGGTGGTGTTGGTGGTGGTGGTATTGGTGGTGGTAGTACTGGTATTGGTGGTGGTACTGGTATGGGTGGTAGTGGTGGTGGTATTGGTGGTGGCGGTGGTGCTATTGGTAGTGGTGGTATTGGTGGTGATGGTATTGGTGGTGGCATTGGTATTGGTGGTGGTATTGGTGGTGGTATTTTTACTGGTGGCGGTGATGGTATTGGTGGTGGTGCTGGTATTGGTGATGTCATTGGTGGTGGTGGTATTAGTGGTGGTGGTCGTATTTTTGGTAATGTGAGTCATGGTGGTATTGGTGGTGGTGGTGGTATTGGTGCTGGTGATATTGGTGCTGGTATTGGTGGTGTTGGTATTGGTGGAGGTGTTTGTGGTGGTGGTATTGGCATTGGTGGAGATATTGGTGGTGGTATTGGTGGTGGTGGTTGTATTGGTGGTGGTTGTATTGGTGATGGTATTGGTGGTGGTATTGGTGGTGGCATTGGTGGTGATGGTGGTATTGATGGTATTGGTGGTGGGGGTATTGGTGGTATTGTTGGTGGTGGTGATCTCGATGGTGGTGGTATTGGTGGTGGTGTTAGTATTAGTTGTGATGGTGGTATTGGTGGTGGTGGTGGTATTGGTGGTATTAGTAGTGTTGGTGGTATTGGTGGTATGGGTGTTGGTTGTATTGGTTGTGGTGGTATATGTGGTGGTATTAGTGGTGGTATTGGTGGTGGTGGCAATGGATTGGTGTTGGTTGTATTGGTGGTGTTGGTATTGGCATTAGTGGTGATGTATTGGTGGTGGTATAATTGGTGGTATTGGTGGTGGTGGTATTGGTAGGGGTGGTATTGGTGGTGGTGGTGGTATTGGTGGTGGAGGTGGTGGTGGTTTTGATGGTGGTATTGGTGGTGGTATTGGTAGTGGTGGTGACATTGGTGGTGGTACTGGTGGAGGTAGTGGTATGGGTGATGGCAGAATTGGTATTGGTGGAGGTACTGGTGGTGTATTGATGGTGGTATTACTGATATCGGTGGTGGTAGTGGTATTGGTGGTGGTGGTGGTATTGGTGGTGGCATTGGTAGTGGTGGTGCTATTGATGGTGGTGGTATTGATGGTGGTGGTATTGGTGTTGGCATTGGTATTGGTGGTGGTATTGGTACTGGTGGTGGTGATGGTATCGGTGGTGGTACTGGTGGTGGTATTGGTGCTAGCATTGGTGGTGGTGATGGTATTGGTGGTGGTGGTAGTGGTATTGTGGTGGTGGTATTGGTCATAGTGGTGATGGTATTTGTGGTGGAGGTGGTGGTGGTATTGATGGTGGTGGTGGCATTGGTGGTTGTGGTATTGGTGGAGGTAGTGGTAGTGGTATTGGTGATGGCGGAATTGGTATTGGTGGTGGTGGTGGCTTTGGTGGTCGTGGCATTGGTGGAGGTAGTGGTAGTGGTATTGGTGATGGCGGAATTGGTATTGGTGGTGGTGGTACTGGTGGTGATGTTGGTGGTGTTAGTACTGGTATTGGTGGTGGTATTGGTGGTATTGGTGGTGGTATTGGTAGTATTGGTGGTGGAGGTGGTGGTGGCCTTGGTGGTCGTGGTATTGGTGGAGGTAGTGGTAGTGGTATTGGTGATGGTGGAATTGGTATTGGTGGTGGTGGTACTGGTGGTGATATTTGTGGTGTTAGTACTGGTATTGGTGGCGGTACTGGTATTGGTGGTGGTGGTGGTATTGGTGGTGGCATTGGTGGTGGCGGTATTGGTATTGCTGCAAGTTGTGTTGGTGGTGTGGGACTGGTAATGGTATTGGTGGTATTGGTGATGGTGTTGGTGGTGTTGGTATTGGTGGTGGTATTGATGGTGGTGGTAGTGGTGGTATTGGTATTGGTGGTGGTATTAGTGGTGGGATATTGGTGGTGGTAGTGGTGGTATTGGTGGTGGTGGTATTAGTGGTGGTATTGGTTCTGATGGTGGTGGTATTGGTGATGGTATTGGTGGTGGTATTGGTCGTGGTATTGGTGGTGGTGGTGGTATTGGTGGTGGTATTGGTGGTAGTATTGGTGGTGGTTCTATTGGTGGTGGTGCTATTGGTGCTAGTAGTGGTGGTGCTGGTATTGGTGGTGGCATTGGTGGTGGTATTAGTGGAGGTGGCGGGTTTGGTCATGGTATTGATATCGGTGGTGCTATTTGTATTGGTACTGACGGTGGTGATTTTGGTGATGGTGCTGGTATTGGTGGTGGAGGTATTGGTTCTGGTATTGGTGGTGCTGGTATTGGTGGAGGTAGTGGTATTGGTGGTGGTGGTATTAGCATTGTTGGTATTGGTGGTGGTGGTATTGGCATTCGTGGTGGTGTTGGTGGTGTTGATAATGGTGGTGGTGGTATTGGTGCAGTTTTGGTGGTGCTGGTATTGGTGGAGGTGGTGGTATTGGTGGTGGCGGTATTGGCATTGGTGGTGGTGAAATTGGTGGTGGTGTTGGTTCTGGTATGGATGGTGGTGGTATTGTTATTGGTAGTAGTGGTATTGTTGGTGGTGGTACTGGTGATGGTATTGGTGGTAGTGGTATTGGTGGTGGTATTGGTGGTGGGGTATTGGTGGTGGTGGTATTGGTGTTGGTGGTGTTGGGACTGGTGGTGGTGGTATTCATGATGTTGGTATTGGTGGTATTGGTGGTGGTGATATTGGTGGTATTGGTGGTGATGGTGGCGGCATTGATGGTGCTGGTATTGGTGGTGGTAGTACTGGTATTGGTGGTGGTACTGGTATGGGTGGTAGTGGTGGTGGTATTGGTGGTGGCGTTGGTGGTGGCGGTGGTGCTATTGGTGGTGGTGGTATTGGTGGTGATGGTATTGGTGGTGGCATTGGTATTGGTGATGGTAATTGTACTGGTGGCGGTGATGGTATTGGTGGCGGTGCTGGTATTGGTGGTATCATTGGTGGTGGTGGTATTAGTGGTGGTGGTGGTCATATTTGTGGTAATGTTAGTGGTGGTGGTAATGGGGGTGGTGGTATTGGTGCTGGTGATATCTGTGGTGGTATTGGTGGTGTTGGTATTGGCGGAGGTGTTGGTGGTGGTGGTATTGTCATTGGTGGAGATATTGGCGGTGGTATTGGTGGTAGTGGTTGTATTGGTGGTAGCTGTATTGGTGATGGTATTGGTGGTGGTATTGGTGGTGGCATTGGTGGCAGTGGTATTGATGGTATTGGTGGTGGGGGTATTGGTGGTATTGTTGGTAGTGGTGGTGATCTCGGTGGTGGTATTGGTTGTGGTATTAGTGGTGGTGGTAGTATTAGTTGTGTTGGTGGTATTGGTGGTGGTGGTATTAGTAGTGTTGGTGGTATTGGTGGTATGGGTGGTGGTGGTATTGGTGGTGGTGGTATTGGCGGTGGTATTAGCGGAGGTATTGGTGCGGGTGGCAAAGGATTGGTGTTGGTTGTATTGGTGGTGTTGGTATTGGTGGTGGTGGCATTGGTGGTGGTATTAGCGGTGGTATTGGTGTGGGTGGCAATGGATTGGTGTTAGTTGTATTGGTGGTGTTGGTATTGGCATTAGTGGTGATGTATTGGTGGTGGTGGAATTGGTGGTATTGGTGGTGGTGGTATTGGAAGGGGTGGTATTGGTGGTGGTGGTGGTATTGGTGGTGGAGGTGGTGGTGGTTTTGATGGTGGTGGTGGTATTGGTTGTTATATTGGTGGTGGTAACATTGGTGGTGGTACTGGTGGAGGTAGTGGTATGGGTGATGGCAGAATTGGTATCGGTGGTGGTACTGGTGGTGTATTGGTGGTGGCAGTACTGATATCGGTGGTGGTACTGGTGGTAGTGGAATTGGTGGTGGTGGTGGTATTGGTGGAGGTGGTATTGGTGGTGGTGGTGGTATTGGTATTGGCATTGGTATTGGTGGTGGTATTGGTATTGGTGGTGGTATTGGTACTGGTGGTGGTGATGTATCAGTGGTGGTACTGGTGGTGGTATTGGTGCTAGCATTGGTGGTTGTGATGGTATTGGTGTAGTGGTAGTGGTATTGGTGATAGTGGTGGTATTGGTGATAGTGGTGATGGTATTGGTGGTATTGGTGGTGGAGGTGGTGGTATTGGTGGTGGTGGCATTGGTGGTCGTGGTATTGGTGGAGGTAGTGGTATTGGTGATCGCGGAATTGGTATTGGTGGTGATATTGGTGGTCTTAGTACTGGTATTGGTGGCGGTACTGGTATTGGTGGTGGTATTGGTGCTGGTGGTGATATTGGTGGTGGCATTGGTGGTGGTGGTGCTATTGGTGGTGGTCGTATTGATGATGGTGGTATTGGTGGGGGCATTGGTATTGGTATTGGTGGTGGTATTGGTACTGGTGGTGGTGCTGGTATTGGTGGTGGTATTGGTGGTAGTGGTATTGGTGCTGGTGATATTGGTGGTGGTAGTATTGGTGGTGGTGGTGTTGGTGGTATTCGTGGTGGTGGAATTGGTGGTGGTGATAGTGGTGGTGGTATTGGTTGTGTATTGGTGGTGGTGGTATTGGTGGTGGCGATATTGGTGGTGGTGGTGGTATTGATGCTGGTATTGGTTGAGGTGGTGGTATTAGTGGTGGGGTATTGTTGGTGGTATTGGAGGTGGTATTGGTAGTGGTATAAGTGGTGGTATTGGTATTGGTACTGATGGTGGTAGTATTGGTGATGGGTCTGGTATTGGTGGTGGTGGTATTGGTGGTGGTGGTATTGTCAGTGGTGGTGGTATTGGTGGTGGTGATATCAGTGGTAGTGGTGTTGGTGCTAGAATTGGTGGTGGCATTGCTGGTGGTATTGATGGAGGTGGTGCTATTGGTCAAGGTATTGGTATTGGTGGTATTGGTGGTGTTATTGGCACTGTTGGTGGCATTGGTGGTGGTGACTTTGGTGGTGGTGGTATTGGTGTTGCTGGTATTGGTGGAGGTGGTGGTATTGGTGGTGGCGCTATTGGCATTGGTGGTATTGCTGGTGGTAGTATTGGCATTGGTTGTGGTATTGGTGGTGGTGATATTGGTGTTGTTCGTATTGGTGGTATTGCTGGTAGCATTGGTGGTGGTGGTATTTGTGGTGGTATTGGCAGTGCTTGTGGCATTGGTGGTGGTGACATTGGTGATGGTGGTATTGGTGGTGCTGGTATTGGTAGAGGTTTTGGTATTGGTGGTGGTGGTATTGGCATTGGTGGCGGTAATGATGGTGGTGATATTGGTGGTGGTGGTATTGGTGCTAGTATTGGTGGTGCTGGTATTGGTGGTATTGGTGGAGCTGGTGTTGGTGGTGGCGGTATTGGCATTGGTGGTGGTGGAACATGCATTGGTGTTGGTTCTGGTATTGGTAGTGGTGGTGGTATTGTTATTGGTAGTGGTGGTATTGGTGGTGGTGGTATTTGTGATGGTGGTATTGGTGGTGGTGATGTTTGTGGTATTGGTGGCGGCATTGGTGGGGGTGGTATTGCTGGTGGTGGAATTGGTATTGGTGGTGTTGGTGGTTGTGGTACTGGTGGTATTGGTGGTGGTAGTACTTGTATTGGTAGTGGTTCTGGTATTGGTGGTAGTAGTATTGGTGGAGGTATTGGTGGTGGCATTGGTGGTTGTGGTGCTATTGATGGTGGTGGTATTGGTGGTGGTATTGGTATTGGTATTGGTGGTGGTATTGGTACTGGCATTGGTGGTGGTGCTAGTATTGGTGTTAGCAGTGGTGGCGGCATTGCTGGTGGTGGTGATCGTATTGGTGGTGGTGGTAGTGGTAGTGATGGTATTGGTGGTGGTATTGATGGTGGTGGTATTGGTGGTGGTAATGTTGGTGGTGGTATTGGTGGTGGTATTGCTAGTAGGATTGGTGGTGGCATTGGTGGTATGGGTGGTGGTGGTATTGTTGGTAGTGGTGGTGGTATTGGTAGTGGTATTGGTGGTGGTGGTAATATTAGTTGTATTGGTGATGATGGTGGTATGGGGTGGTGGTATTGGTGGTATTAGTAGTAGTATTGGTAGTATTAGTGGTGTTGGTGGTATTGGTGGTGGTATGGGTGGTGGTGGTATTGATATTGGTGGTATTGATGGTGGTATTGGCGGTAGTATTGGTGTTGGTGCCAATAGATTGGTGGTGTTGGTGGTGGCATTGGTGATGTTGGTGTTTGTGGTGGTATTGATGGAGATGGAATTGGTGGTGGTGGTATAGGTGGTGGTGCTATTGGTAGGGGTAGTATTGGTGGTGGTATTGGTGGTGGTGGCATTGGTGGTGGTGATATTGGTGGTGGTATTGGTGGTGGTATTGCTAGTAGTATTGGTGGTGGCATTGGTGGTATTGGTGGTGGTGGTATTGTTGGTAGTGGTGGTGGTATTGGTAGTGACATTGGTGGTGGTGGTAGTATTAGTTGTATTGGTGATGATGGTGGTATGGGTGGTGGTATTGGTGGTATTAGTGGTGGTATTGGTAGTATTAGTGGTGTTGGTGGTATTGGTGGTGGTATGGGTGGTGGTGGTATTGGTGGTGGTGGTATTGATGGTGGTATTGGCGGTAGTATTGGTGGCAATAGATTGGTGGTGTTGGTGGTGGCATTGGTGATGTTGGTGTTTGTGGTGGTATTGGTGGTGATGGAATTGGTGGTGGTGGTATAGGTGGTGGTGCTATTGGTAGGGGTAGTATTGGTGGTGGTATTGGTGGAGGTGGTGGTATTGGTGGTGGTGATATTGGTGGTGGTATTGGTGGTGGTATTGCTAGTAGTATTGGTGGTGTCATTGGTGGTATTGGTGGTGGTGGTATTGTTGGTAGTGGTGGTGGTATTGGTAGTGGTATTGGTGGTGGTGGTAGTATTAGTTGTATTGGTGATGATGGTGGTATGGGTGGTGGTATTGGTAGTATTAGTTGTGGTGTTGGTAGTAGTAGTGTTGTTGGTGGTATTGGTGGTGGTGGTATTGATGGTGATGGAATTGGTGGTGGTGGTATAGGTGGTGGTGCTATTGGTAGGGGTAGTATTGGTAGTGGTATTGGTGGTGGTGGCATTGGTGGTGGTGATATTGGTGGTGGTATTGGTGGTGGTATTGCTAGTAGTATTGGTGGTGGCATTGGCGGTATTGGTGGTGGTGGTATTGTTGGTAGTGGTGGTGGTATTGGTAGTGGTATTGGTGGTGGTGGTAGTATTAGTTGTATTGGTGATGATGGTGGTATGGGTGGTGGTATTGGTGGTATTAGTGGTGGTATTGGTAGTATTAGTGGTGTTGGTGGTGGTATGGGTGGTGGTGGTATTGGTGGTGGTGGTATTGATGGTGGTATTGGCGGTAGCATTGGTGTTGGTGGCAATAGATTGGTGGTGTTAGTGGTGGCATTGGTGATGTTGGTGTTTGTGGTGGTATTGGCGGTGATGGAATTGGTGGTGGTGGTATAGGTGGTGGTGCTATTGGTAGGGGTAGTATTGGTGGTGGTATTGGTGGAGGTGGTGGTATTGGTGGTGGTGATATTGGTGGTGGTATTGGTGGTGGTATTGCTAGTAGTATTGGTGGTGTCATTGGTGGTATTGGTGGTGGTGGTATTGTTGGTAGTGGTGGTGGTATTGGTAGTGGTATTGGTGGTGGTAGTATTAGTTGTGTATTGGTGATGATGGTGGTATGGGTGGTGGTATTGGTGGTATTAGTTGTGGTATTGGTAGTATTAGTGTTGTTGGTGGTATTGGTGGTGGTATGGGTGGTGGTGGTATTGGTGGTGGTGGTATTGATGGTGGTATTGGCGGTAGTATTGGTATTGGTGTTGGTGGCAATAGATTGGTGGTGTTGGTGGTGGCGTTGGTGGTGTTGGTGTTTGTGGTGGTATTGGTGGTGGTGAAATTGATGGTGGTGGTATAGGTGGTGGTGCTATTGGTAGGGGTAGTATTGGTGTTTGTGGTGGTATTGGTGGTGGTATTGGTGGTGGTGGTATTGGTGGTGGTGGTGGTATTGGTGGTGGTATTGAAGGTGGTGGTGATATTGGTGGTGGTAGTAGTGATATTGGTGTTGCTGATATTGGTGGTGGTATTGGTGGTTGTATTGGTTTTGGTGGTGGTATTGGTGGTGGTGATATTAGTGGTGCTGGCATTAGGGTGGCATTGGTGGTGGTATTGGTGGAGGTGGTGGTATTGGTCGAGGTATTGGTGGAGGTATTGGTATTGGTACTGATGGTGGTGGTATTGGTGGTAGTTGTATTGGTGGTGTTGGTGGTAGTATTCATGGTGGTGGTATTGGTGGTGGTATTGGCAGTGTTGGTGGTATTGGTGGTGACATTTGTGGTGGTGGTATTGGTAGTGGTGATATTGGCGGTGGTGGTGTTGGTGCTGGTTATTGGTGGTGCTGGTATTGGTGGAGGAATTGGTGGTGGCGGTATTGGCATTGGTGGTGGTGGTATTGGTGGTGGGGGTATTAGTATTGGTGGTGGTGGTATTAGTGGGGGTGATATGGTGGTGGTGGTATTGGTGCTGTAATTGGTGGTGCTGGTATTGGTGGTATTGGTGGTGGTGATATTGGTGGTGGTGGTATTGGTGGTAGTGGTACTGGTATTGGTGGTGGTACTGGTGGTAGTATTGGTATTGGTGGTGGTGGTGGTATTGGTGGTGGTGATATTGGTGGTGGTGGTATTGGTGGTGGTGGTGGTATTGGTGGTGGTGGTATTGGTGGTGGTGGTATTAGTGGTGGTGATATTGGTGTTGGTGGTGGTATTGATGGTGGTGGTATTAGTCGTGTTATTGGTGGTAGTATTGTTGTTGGTGGTATTGGTGGAGATGGTGGTATTGGTGGTGGTAGTGGTATTGGTGGTGGTGATATTGGTGGTGCTGGTATTGGTGGTGCTGGTATTGGTGGTGGCATTGGCATTGATGGTGGTGGTATTGGTGAAGGTGGTGGTATTGGAGATGGCAGTATTGGTATTGGTGGTGATGGTATTAGTGGTGATTGTATTGGTATTGGTGGTGGTACTTGTACTGGTAATGCTGGTATTGGTGATGGTATTGGTAGTGGTGATATTGGTGGTGGTATTGTGGTGGGGCATTGGTGTTGGTATTGGTGGTGTATTGATGGTAGTGGTGTTATTGGTGGTGGTGGTATTGGTGGTATGGGTGGTGGTGGTAATGGTGGTGATAGTATTGGTGGTGGTGATATTGGTGGTGGTGGTATTAGTGGTGGTATTGGTTGTGGCATTGGTGGTGGTATTGGTGGTGGTATTGTGGGGGTGGTCTTTGTATTGGTAGTGGTGGTATTGGTGGCAGTATTGGTGGTGATGGTACTGGTATTGGTGGTGGTACTGGTGGTGATATTGATGGTGGCGGTATAGGTAGTGGTGCTATTGGTAGGGGTAGTATTGGTGGTGGTATTGGTGGAGGTGGTGGTATTGGTGGTGGTGGTATTGGTGGTGGTGATATTGGTGGTGGTATTGGTGGTGGTATTGCTAGTAGTATTGGTGGTGGCATTGGTGGTATTGGTGGTGGTGGTATTGTTGGTAGTGGTGGTAGTATTGGTAGTGGTATTGGTGGTAGTATTAGTTGTATTGGTGATGATGGTGGTATGGGTGGTGGTATTGGTGGTGGTATTGGTAGTATTAGTGGTGTTGGTGGTATTGGTGGTGGTATGGGTGGTGGTGGTATTGGTGGTGGTGGTATTGATGGTGGTATTGGCGGTAGTATTGGTGTTGGTGGCAATAGATTGGTGGTGTTGGTGGTGGCATTGGTGATGTTGGTGTTTGTGGTGGTATTGGTGGTGATGGAATTGGTGGTGGTGGTATAGGTGGTGGTGCTATTGGTAGGGGTAGTATTGGTGGTGGTATTGGTGGAGGTGGTGGTATTGGTGGTGGTGATATTGGTGGTGGTATTGGTGGTGGTATTGCTAGTAGTATTGGAAGTGGCATTGGTGGTATTGGTGGTGGTGGTATTGTTGGATGTGGTGGTGGTATTAGTAGTGGTATTGGTGGTGGTGGTAGTATTAGTTGTATTGGTGATGATGGTGGTATGGGTGGTGGTATTGGTGGTATTAGTTGTGGTATTGATGGTGGTATTGGTGGTGGTATTGTGGGGGTGGTCTTTGTATTGGTAGTTGTGGTATTGGTGGCAGTATTGTTGGTGATGGTACTGGTATTGGTGGTGGTACTGGTGCTGATATTGATGGTGGTGGTATTGGTGCTGGTGGTATTGGTGGTGTGGGACTGGTGTTGGTGGTGGTGGTATTGGTGATGGTGTTGGTGGTGGTATTGGTGGTGGGGTATTGGTGGTGGTATTGGTGGTGGTGGTAGTGGTAGTGGTGGTATTGGTGGTGGTGGTGGTATTAGTGGTGGTATAGGTATTGGTACTGATGGTGGTGGTATTGGTGATGGTGCTGGTATTGGTGGTCGTCGTTTTGGTGGTATTGGTGGTAGTATTCATGGTGGTGATATTGGTGGTCGTAATGGCACTGTTGGTGGTATTGGTGGTGGTATTTGTTGTGGCAGTATTGGTGATGCTGGTATTGGTATTGGTGGTGGTGGTATTAGTGATGGTGATATTGGTGGTGGTAGTATTGGTGCTGGAATTGGTGGTGCTGGTATTGGTGGAGGTAGTGGTGCCGGTATTGGCACTAATACCACCAATACCACCACCACCAATACCACCACCACCACCAATACCACCACCAATATCACCTTCAGCAATACCACCACCAATACCAATACCGCCACCAATACCTCCACCACCAATACCACCACCACCACCAATATCACCAGCACCAATACCACCACCACCAATACAACCACCACCACCAATACCACCACCGCCACCAATGCTACCACCAATACCACCACCACCAATAGCACCAACACCACCACCAATAACACCACCACCACCAATATCACCAATACCAATACCACTACCACCAATACCAGTATCATCACCAACACCAGTCCTCCCACCATCAATACCACCACCAGTACCATCACCACCAATACCACCACCACCAATACCCCACCACCAATGCCACCACCAATACCACCACCACCAATACCAATACCATCACATTGCCACTACCACCACCAATACCAGTACCACCACCACCAATACCATCACTACCAATAACACTACCACCACCACCAATACCAGAACCAACACCAATACCAGTACCACCACCACTTCCACCAATATCACTACCAATACCAATACCACCACCACCAATGCCAATACCGTGTTATTGGTGGTGGTGGTGGTGGTATTGGTGGTGGTGGTATTGGCGGTATTGGTGGTGGTGGTGGATCTAGTGGTGGTGGTATTGGTGATTGCGGTGTTGGTGATGGTGGTATTGATGGTTGTGGTGGTATTGGTGGTGGTATTGGTGGTAGTATTGGTGGTGGTGGTGGTGGTATTGGTGGTGGCATTGATGGTGGCGGTATTGGTGGTGGTTGTATTGGTGGTGATATTGGTGGTGGTAGTGGTGGTGGTATTTGTGGTGGTGGTATTGGTGGTGATGATATTGGTGGTGGTATTGGTTGTGATATTGTTGGTGGTGGAATTGGTGGTGGTGTTATTTGTGGTGGAATTGGCATTGGTACTGGTGGTATTGCTGGTGGTGGTGGTGTTGGTGGTGGTATTAGTGGTGGTGGTCTTTGGTAGTATTGGTGGTTTTGGTATTGGTATTGGTGGTGGTATTGGCAGTGGTTTTGGTATTGGTGGCATTGGTGGTGGTGTTGGTGGTGGTAATGGTGGTGGTGTTGGTGGTGTTTGTGGTATTGGTGATGGTGGTATTGGTGTTGTTATTAGTGATGGTATTGACGGTGGTGGAGGTGCTGTTGATGGTGGTATTGGTGGTGATGGTATTGGTGGTGGTGTTGGTGGTGGTGGTGGTATTGGTGGAGCTGGTGGTATTGCTAGTGGTAGTATTGGTGGGGGTGGTGTTAATAAAACAGGCTTTTGAAAACAACCTGTCAGGTTACTTTAGAACAGATGACATGTAGCACAGGGTTATGTGTTACCTGGAATTCACTTGACTCAATTCGCTAATCATTTCTAAATCCATTTTACTTATGGGGAATGTTCAAACAGACACAAGATAATGCTGTGTTCAAGTGATTGAAAGCAGGCGCCGGTGTTATGGGCGCGGCTGTGCTGCTTAAAAAAACACAAGCGGTTTCAGCTGAAGCCTGTAGTAAGAGAAGCTCAATAAACTAAATAGTGCTGAAACTAAATAAAATATTTGTAAAATTATGAAGTGTGAGCAGAAGAGAAGAAGGAGCCTGAATTTGTCCTTCGAAAATCTGCAAGGCTACCAGATTCTGAACAAAAAAGACGTTACTATGGATAAGGAAAGAAACTTCCTCTGCAGTGAGGAGCTCAGATTGTTATACAAAGTATTATTTGCTGCCGGAGTGGAGGAATCAAGTGATAGTGGAATGGAACATATCTCCTGGGTTACAGAACTGATGTCATTGCTGTTACAAAAATAATAAACTCTTAGAAGCTCCTGTGTGTGTAGAGAGTGGAGTGACCATACACCACCTTACCTAGCCAATCAAAAGTAGAGAAAAGCCAGAGTTAGATACTTCTGTATGTTGGTCTTTTGGGTTTTAGGGTATAATTGAGGTGCCTGGAGGGAGGGGTTTTCGTTATTGAAGGCAGACATTTTCACTAACTATTAGGGTGAGATCATCGCTTGTCGTCGGTTTGCTGTCCCTTTTTCGTGTTTCCTGAACTTAGTCTTTGCCTCTTCAAATCTACTTGAGGGTCCCATGCTGACTTTCAGGCCAGGATTTAGTATTTCCTTATTGGGTTAGTATTAGCCTGATATCTAATTTGCATAATTGTTTGCAAATGTATTTTCTCTTCTGATGTTGTTTGCTTTGTGACGATCTATGATTGGTGCTGTATTTGATGTTTTATGAGCATTCATTCACATTATTTAGATCAATATTATAAATTTACAAATTAGTCTGTCTTTATTACAGTATTTTTATTCATGAGTATTAATTTGTCTACCTTGACCTATTTTATAAAGTTTGCATCGCCATATTTGGTAAAAAAGGTAAACATAATAATGGATATTGGTAAGTTGGTATAGTTACGAGGAATACAACGGACCCAATGTGAAGGGGCTTGTTGGGTAATGGAAATTGGGCCTTGACTTTAGAAAATGTATCAGTTCCTGAGCGCTCGATCAGGGGTCTTGGCAAAACCTTTCTGCCACTTGCCAATCCTCACTACAGCTCACTAGCCTCCACCTATTTGAATGAGTTCTACCACAAGACACAGGCCAACCTGTTCTTTTTTTCCCACTGTTGCTGGAGCATGGCTATCTAAGTGGTCTAGGGATGAATGTGAGAAGGCAACTTTGGCAACTATCACTGAAATGAAAAAGTGTCTTAGATGTCTGGTGTTCTGCCTGGTGTTCCTGTTGACTCCCATATAGCTGCTCCCACCTACATGGGCAGTAGTTATCACTACACAGTCCTTCATGGGCCCAGAGGTAGGCTATTGCATTTAGGGCCACAGTCATTAACTCTTCCATTCAAAGATTTCTTTTCTAGCTCTGCAGGTGAAGAATGGCAAAGCTTGTTCTAAGGCAGATTTTCACCAGACAGCACAAAGTGCTTATTTTTATAAAGTTCATTTTCAACTAATGTTATCAAAACTCTGACTTCACCATTAAATTGGAATCTGAAAATTAAAAGGAAAATAACTATGAATGCTTTCTCTAGAATGTTCTCAGGCTGAGAAGGCGAGCAAATATTATAAACACACCTAGACTGGCTTAGGGAAATGTTTAGCTCAACCTATGCTCAAACTAGCTCTTAGATGTTATTTCATTGTAAGAGTATACTAAACCAACTAAGTTGCGTGCTATTCTTATATATTAGCACTGAGCACTATGCACTTACAAGGGACACTGTCTCTGCCATGTGTCACTGAAGTGCATTTAAAGAGTACAGTGGTGCTCCCGGCACCCATGACATTTTGTGTCACTTATATGGTTGGTTTAAGGTCACACTCACTTGTGCCTGTGGTGTGAGGTCACATTGCAGTTCCAATATGGCAATGAAATTTCCGTGCCTGCACAGCTATATTTTAGTCACCGTTTACAATGACATTATAACGCAGTTAAAAAAATAAAATAGGTAACTGTTTAGCTGTGGTAAAGTGCACAGAGTGCTAAAGTCTGCAATATCAAAGTGAAAAACATGTGGCAAGGGGGATTCACAACAAAATAATATAATTCCTCACAATGTTGTATCAAAATCCTCATTCAAGAATTAGACAAAACTTGTTGCTAACTGGCTATATTCTGAATGGCATTGCATAAGATGGTGAAACAGGCAGGATGGTCTTCTATGCCCATCACTATTTGTAAATGGAAACTTTACTCCGCAAATGCGGGTTCTTGATGTTTCTACAAATTACGTTTGATGTCTTGGTTGTACTAAAAGGAACCAATGAACTGAGGGCCAAATCGCAATTTCAACATTGTTTTTGCACACCTCCTGGGTTGCAACCTGGCCTTCATTTCGCAGTTCAACTGATGTACTTATCAGTAGCATCAGTATATTTTAGGTGCAACATTGTATTTAGATGCACAAACACATTTAGGTGCAAAATCACAAATGATGCAAAGTCAGCAGGATTGTGTTATCATATTTAAGTAAAAAAAGCATGTACGTGCAAAATCATCCTTGTTTCAACATCAACAGGAGTGTGGAAACACTTGAAAAGCGCACATCACTTTTAGTAGCAAAACAATATTTAGGTGCAACATTTTCCCTTGCAAGATTTATTGGATTTTGAAAACATTTTTAGGAGAAACATCATATTTATATGCAATAACCCATTTAGGTGAAAAATCATTATTAGGTGTAAAATAGCTGTTAATGCAAACTCAGAAGGAGAGTGATATCACATTGTGGTGCAAAAACAGAGCAGTGGGAAAAGGCAGAACTAAAATGGTAAGTCTCAGTAGGACATCACATTTGGTTGACAACATACAGCGGTTCGAAAGCACACAACATTTAGGTGCAAAAGGAGTACATGTATCTTTTGGGCTGCATCAGGAGGAGCTTGAAATCAACTTTATGAGAAAAAAATCGTATAAAGTTGCAAAAATATTGGTACAACATATATCAGCAAGAGTATGGAGACACAGTTGGGTGCAAAAACACATTAAAAAGCAGAGCACATAACACATTGAATTGCAAAATCATACTTGATTAGAAGTCAGTAAGAAGCATATTTTGTTGCAATAGAAAAACAAGCCCAATTCCCAGGTCCCCAAAACAAGCCTGTTTTGTGCTAAAAGACTCCTAAAAACTGCAACCATCCACTAATAAAGCCGGAAACACCCCCCTGAACAGCTAAAATAATTATTTAAGGGGCGTGTCCAAGATGGCGGCGTGATCGGACGCAGGTCTCTGAGGCTCCCTGCCCGATCCCGCCTAAAAAGCACCTATATGCACTGCCTGATCTCCCTGAGACACCGAAAACATAGTGGAGGTCACCGGAGTGGAGCCGCGACCCCTGAGCCCAGTCGCCCGATCTGCACGCTGTGTGAATGCCCCGGGGCGCCAAGACACCTGATCGCGGCCGGGTAATGGCGGCCGCTCCGGAGCTGTAACTGGCCGAGCACCCGCTGTTCCGGCACCCATCGGCGACAGGACAAACTGGTAGATCGAGGGGACTACCGCGTGGAGCTCCCGCCGATATCATCGGAGCTGCAGACTTGGTCGGAGCGCATTCCTGCTTCCGCGACCCGGCCGGTGGTGAGGTGCGGTCCGGCCGGGAGTCGCGAAAATTGAGGCCCCGCCTTGGGGCCTTCCACTCCGATACCCGGGGCCATCGCCGCAGCCCGGCCAACGCGCACCTATTGCACAATAGAGATTCCCGCCGGCGGCGGGCAACACAGCGACGCCTCACTGCAGCGGTCAGCACCTGAGGGGGAACCCCGGACCGGCCTGGCACGGCCCCAGGACCGACAAGACGACAGCGCTACAGCGATTCTGAACTCCCCCCGAGATCAGGGGGCATTCTGTGGAGGAGCTGCAACAGAGGATCGCCCTCGAATCGGCTCTGCACGGAAGGTGAGGAGAGTGGAGGTGGGCACCGCAACAGGAGCTCGGGGGGCACAATCGAGCTCCCGGTGAGGGGGGCCGGCCGGGGGCCTGCGGGTTGAGTCGCACTTACGCCTGTGCAGTGGGACTGTGCTCATCCCTGTGGAGGCCGCTGGACCTGACCTCGCTGAGCCCTGCCGGTCGGTGCTGGCCGGGCCTCTGCAGGGGGGACCGGTGACTCCTCAAAGTAGAAGAACGTTCTTACTGCACACCTGCCGGGCTGCGGCTGCTGTCCCCCCGTCTTAGATGTCCGGCCCCGCTACCACGCTGTTGCCCGATTAGCGCGGCCCGCCCCGTGAGCATTAACCTCAGCAGGCCGGAAGAATCCGAAATTAACCTTTGCCTGCCGCCGCGTCCCTGGACAAAGGGTGCGGCGAGACGTCCCCGGGATAACAAGACTTACCCCCGATCCTAACGCACCAGACCTCAGCATTCACCCCTGGCCGCTGAGACTCGCCGCCCATCCGGGGAGCTGATCACGGCATGGCGGGGCAGAGGAGTAAGAAGGGGACCCAGACGCTCCCTGAACTGATGTCCAGAACGCAACCCAAACCTAGTAAGGACCCATCCTCCCCGGCGGCCACGAAATCTCTACCGACGTCAGGGGACGACCAGACTCCCATTACCAGGTCGTTCCTGGAGGCGCTTTTTAACTCACTCAGAGATGACTTCAAATCACTAAAACAGGACGTGGCGGGTGAGGTCCGGGAGCTTCGCGGGGATGTGGAAGGCTTGGGGGAACGAGTGGTGGCTATTGAAGAGTCGGACCAGTCCAGGGGCGACAAAATTGTGCAGCTCCAACAAGAGGTCCTGCGACTCACGGACCAGCAGCTGGACCTTCAGGCCCACGCAGAAGATCTTGAAAATCTCTCTCGGCGAAACAATATACGGGTCCGGGGGGTCCCTCAGAAAGAGGAAGGGACCGATGTCGCTGGGTAATGCAAACCCTATTTAGGAACATTTTGGGGGAGCCAGCGGACTTCAACATCCGCATTGACAGCGCTCATAGGGTTGGGCTCCCTAGATGTGCCTCTGCTCCGCCACCAGACATCTTGGCTTTCCTTCCTGATTTCCCGCTGAAAGAGCGGATTCTCCGGGAGGCCCGACGAGCTCAGCCGCTCCAGTTTCGAGATCACCCCATAGCCTTATATCAAGACTTGTCGGCCATCACCCTGCAAAAACTGAAGGAATTCAAGAGAGCAACGGACTTCCTACGACAGCATGAAACCCCATACTCCTGGGGCCACCCGTTCTGGCTAATATTTAAATGGAACGGAAAGTTACACCAACTGCGATCACTTAAGGACACCTGCACCCTCCTAGGCCTTGATCAGGAAGATGATGAACCCACGCCGAGTGCATCGCAAGGGCCGTCCCGAGGGGGCTGGCAGACGGTGAGCTGCAGGCAGTCCCCTTTGAGCCGCTTGAAACCAGACGCCTCTTTCATCACACAGGAACGAGCGACAGCGGTGGCGGAGGTGGCCAGGGAGACATCTCCCTCTGAATGATCGGTACTCTTGTTGGGGAGATCACTCATAGCGTACACCTCATCTATGGGGGAGGAATTCGGGTGGGGGGCCGAGGAGGCTGCCACTGGATATGACCTGTGTAAGACACATTACCACAGCCCTGTGGGGACCAACAGGACTGGGACTATACCTTCTATTGGTTTGGGGTTGGTACATTGGGAGGTGGGAGGGGAGGGATGTTCAAATACGGAACCGGAGATTGGGGGGGCTTGGAGCAGAAGATGCAATGCTGAAGTTTGGGGTGTTGGGAACGGGTGGGGGGAGGCGGGTTCGCGGAAGGGGAGAGGGCTGTTGTTTGTTCCGGGGGGGTTTGCGGGAGGGAGGAGGGAGTTCGGATTGGGTTTGGGGATGTGGGTGGGACCCAGTGTGCCAGGGATCTGTTTGGGACTACCTCATCATGGGCCACACCAGGCGAGACGGCCTCGCATACATCAGGATCTTTGTGCTCTCCCATCATGGAGTCTAGTTTGAAGGTACTCACCCTTAATGTCAAGGGCCTAAACAACCTGATCAAAAGGCAGGGCCGTGATCTCATACCTAGAGAACTCTGGGGATGACATATGCTTATTGCAAGAAACACACCTCTTACCCAAAGATTGGCATAGGATGCGCTCACACGCTTTCCCTCAACAGTTCTTCTCCTCGCTGCCGCTGAAGTTATTCCAACTGTTACGCTGTTCATGGTTTATCGGTCACATGTTAGACAAACTATGTTCACATTTAAACTCCTTAATGCTGTAGACATGCCATAACGAGCCTTGTTCTGTAGCATGGAATGTTACATAGATATTCCTCGGTTAAATCATTCCCGTCACCCATGTCTACAGCATTAAGGAGTTTAAATGTGAACATAGTTTGTCTAACATGTGACCGATAAACCATGAACAGCGTAACAGTTGGAATAACTTCAACAAAAATAAAAATTGATGAACTTGAACTACTTTTGGCATCAGTATGTTGCACTTTAAGCTGTGCGTCCGGCGTGGGGTGCACCCTCACCCCACTTCCTCCAGTGATTCTTCAATTCACGTGGTTGGGCAGACCACGGTTCCGGGCCAGCACGCTAAACAATGAAAAAAACGATATTTTACCTAATATGAAAGAATTGGTGTGCACTCTGTCACTATTTTTGTGATTTGAATACTCTTCTGTCCACCCGACGAGTAGCACCCATCGATTATCGAATAACAATCTACAAAAGGACTTTTTGTCACATGCAGGACTATCTTTACATCCTTCTTCGAAAATGATAAGTACGGACTACCTTTTTTATGAAGCATAATAGCAGATGAAAATCAGCTGGACTTATGGTTATGTTTAGCGAGGACATGTTTATCTTTTTAATGCAACACAGCTCAACCAAGTACGATTGGATCTTTGGGGTGATCAATGTTTAAAATTACACCTATGGGAGGGCGGGGAACTTTTTGTTGAATTGTTCACAATAATGGGCACTTTTATACCTTTCAGCAATGGGGACACATAAGATGGATAAAATATGTACCGGTGGTATAAAATTGAAAAGTGAAAACTACACGTGTCAATCTAAGATGGAATAAATCACAGACGGTTATATGTTTCTCACCAGCCTTTGCATAGAATAATAATAGTGAATTATGGGTTTTGTAGTTTAACGAATGAGGGAGGGTGATCTGGCAAGGCACGAGGAGGCAGGCGTATAACACAGGTGGTTATAATTAAGTGGAAGGTTAACATTTAGTACGACTTTGGAAATGAGAGGAAGAAGTCACCAGAACACTCGAGGTATGGGTTTATGGGATTAAATCTGAAACAAACAACTGTTAAAAAAAGGGGCAATTACCGGGTTGAAAATGTTTTAAGGATCGGTAAAGTTTGAAAGTATTTTGGGGACTGACTGGAAAGCAGCGCTTAGTGAATGATGGGGCATTTAACAAATGTTATTTAATAACATGAATTTCAGCGGGCAAAACGTTGATTATGAGCTTTAAGTTACAAACCTGTTTATCTGACATGAGGTCTATTCATTGTATAATTTGATAAATTATAGTCACTTTGAGATATAACTTAACAGTCATGTTTTTTAATAATTGTAGTGAACCCCTGACGAAGTGCAAAGAAAGGCACGAAATGCATTGGGTGACGGAAATGATTTAATCGAGGAATATCTATGTAACATTCCATGCTACAGAACAAGGCTCGTTATGGCATGTCTACAGCATTGAGGAGTTTAAATGTGAACATAGTTTGTCTAACATGTGACCGATAAACCATGAACAGCGTAACAGTTGGAATAACTTCAACGAAAATAAAAATTGATGAACTTGAACTACTTTTGGCATCAGTATGTTGCACTTTAAGCTGTGCGTCCGGCGTGGGGTGCACCCTCACCCCACTTCCTCCAGTGATTCACCGACTACATAGCCCCTAACGACATCCCTGGAACTGATGTGACTGCCCTGTGGGGGGCCTTGAAAGCGGTGGCCAGGGGCGAACTCATAGCCATCGCGGCAGCGGAGGCAAAAGACCGCAAAGAAAAGAGGACCAAGCTCACGGCTCAGGGCACCGAACTCGAGAGGGTCCGCAGCCGTACCGGCGCCCCACGTGTTTGGAGACAATTGAAGTCCGCCAGGGCCCAGCTGGCTAGCCTGGATACTGACCGGGCCGAATTCGCCGCCTTGCGCCTCCGTCACTCTTACTACGTCGGGGGTAATAAAACAGGCCACTTGCTCGCCAGCGCCCTTAGAGCGAAAACCTAGCGATCCCAGATCTCTACTTTAACTGATGACTCCGGTCGGGACATCTCCGGCGAGCCCCAAATTGCGGAAGCATTTAGAGCATTTTATGCCACTTTGTACAGGGCGGACTCTATCTCGCCGGACGAGGTTGGTGACTATCTCGAGACCGCGAAGATCACGGAGCTGTCACAAGCCAATGCGGACTCCCTGGATGCCCCTATCCGCCTGGACGAAGTCCTAGCTGCCATCTCCCGCTTACGCCCTCTTAAATCCCCGGGACCAGATGGCTTTTCAACCGGGTTCTATAAAACCTTTAGCCACTTACTAGCCCCAATCCTCACCCGACTCTTCAATTCTTTCGAGGGGCCGAGCTCCATTCCCCCAGACATGCTAGCGGCTGAGATCGTTGTGCTGCCTAAACCGGGCAAAAAACCTACGAGCTGCTCCGTGTTTCGCCCCATATCCCTGCTTAACCTCGATCTGAAGATCTTCACAGGGATCTTAGCCGCGCGCTTGGGCCCTTGCCTGCCAGGCATTCTGGAGCCGGACCAGTCTGGCTTTGTCCCTAATCGCCAATGCAGCGACAACACTAAACGCATTCTACACCTCATTGATAAAGCCCACTACCAGAACTCGTACTCCGTATTATTGGCCATAGATGCGGAGAAAGCGTTTGATCGTGTAGACTGGTCCTACCTACAACAAGTCCTGCGGCGCTACCGGGTGGGAGATCGCTTCCAGGCCTGGATTGCGAGCTGTTACCACCGCCCACAGGCCCGTACCCGCATCGGAGGTCTATGCTCTGACCCCTTTGAGATTCAGCGAGGCACCAGGCAGGGGTGCCCCCTTTCACCCCTCCTATTTGCCCTCTACGTAGAGCCTCTAGAACAAAAAATCCATGACAACCCCAACATACATGGAATGACCTTTGGCCGGGAGCCCCACACAATAGGTTTATACGCAGATGACATCATTGCTGCCCTAGAGGACCCGGACCGCTCTGTCCCTGCCTTTCTGACGGAATTGGATGCCTTTGGAGCCGTCTCTGGCTTCAAAATCAATAGAGGGAAGTCCCTCATATTGCCATTAGGCAGGAATGCCCAAGCGCACGCTACTACGCCCGCACACAGTGGGGGAATTCAGTCAACGACACAGCTTCCCTATTTAGGCGTCACCCTCACAGCTTCCACGACTTCCACGCTGGCCCTCAACTACACGACTTTGTCCTCTCGGATTCGATCCGACCTTGCACGCTGGGCCAAACAACCCCTCTCCCTACTGGGCCGTGTCGCAGCTATTAAGATGACGACCTTGCCTAAAATCTTATACCTTTTTCAGACACTCCCGGTATTCCCCCCTGCTGGCACCATTCGGGCTCTGCAGTCCGATATCCACCATTTCATCTGGGGGGGCAAACGGGCGCGCATACACAAACACCTAGCATACAGAAGCCCAGATGAGGGAGGTTTGGGCATCCCCAATCTCTTGCAGTACTTTCAGGCAGCGCAGCTCCGCTATCTGGTGGAGTGGTTTAGGCCAGAATCCGAAAAGTGCTGGCTGTTCCAGGACAGAGCCATGGCAGGTACTTCTCTTTGGAAAGTCCCATTTCTTCTCAGACAACACTGGCCACGCTACCTCCTGAAGTCTCCCATTACCCGTACTGTCCTGCAGGCCTGGAACACGGTGGCGGTCAAGAGGGGACTCACCACTTTCCCATCCCCTTTAACGCCTGTCCTGGACAACCCGGAGTTCCCGCCGGGCAACATCCCCGGGGCCTTTCCCCAATGGCGCAACATCAGTAACTTCTCAACCGGTCATCTTTTCGACCTGAAAGGCTTTCTCACCCTCACCGACATTACTCGGGGCTATGATGTCGTTTCCCCCCCACTTATTTCAATATTTTCAGCTCCGTCACTGGCTCACCCACGCGGAGGCCGCACCCTTGGTCGGCAGACCCATGACTACCTTTGAGAAGTGGCTGGTGACGAAAGACACTGACAAACACCTCATATCAGACCTCTACAAGATGCTCACTCCGTCCTTCCCCCAAGGCAAATCAGCGGGCCAAAGGAGGTGGGAGGAGGAACTGGGAAGGGCCCTGTCGCCTCAGGAATGGCGATCGGTATACTATAGGGCTGCCCACACCACACGCAACACGGCTTCTAGGGAGGCAGCGACGAAGCTGGCCATATACTGGCATCTCACGCCGGCCCGGCTCCACAAGGGTAACCCCGCGCGTAGCACGCTGTGCTGGAGGGGGCACCCTGACACACCTTCTCTGGGATTGTCGTGAGGTCCAGGACTACTGGAAATCTGTCTTAGATGAGATTGACTCCACATTCGACACAGAAATCCCCAGGTTCCCAGCATACACCCTCCTGGGCCTACCCAACGCAATCACTTTTCCCCTAAAATCCCAGAGGGGCCGTCAGATGGGGGTCGCCATACAAGCCGCTACACAACACGTCCTGTCCCTGTGGGGTTCCACCACCAAACCCTCCCATACAGGTTGGCTACATAAAATCTGGTTTGTCCTGGGCATGGAGCGCATTCACGCTACACTCACACATTCTACAGCCGCTTATCAGAGAGTGTGGCTTCCGCTGCTCTCCCTTTTGTCCATAAAATTCAATGAGATTACGTGCCCCAAGTACCTGCGCATTCTGCGACTCACTGAGACTGCGAAGGTCCCTGCAAACCCACCTGACAGATGATACTGTTCTACACAGGCCTAAGACAGTACACGTCCCTTTGGATAGGCACACTGGGTGGGGTGGGGGTGGGAAGGGGAGTTGGGGGAGGGGAGAGGGCTACAGTTGGGGTTGTTTCTTACCATGACTTCCTTTTCAGGCCGATCGGAATGTTTCAACTCCCTGCACTGTATAACGGACTCACTGCATGCAGGCAATCGCGCAAAGGACTGCTACACACCGCATAACTCCTTGCCTGCTTGCTGCATATGCCTGATACGTATTTCATGCAATGTTTTGTATATTGTTGCTACTGAAACCAATAAAACAAATTTAAAATTAAAATAATTATTTTAAAAAAACTTCCATAAAAACCGGGCCGCTGGACTTTATCTCAATCGAGGAGGTAGTGCGCTCCACATAGAACTAAAATAGAAACAATTATTTGGAATGAATTTAACATATTTTAATATATATTTATTAAGCACGCTCTATCCCGTGTCGGTGAGTTGTCTTAAAAAATACATAAATACATTACTATATTAACCATTCTTATACATTCAATCCTGAGTTCTTCCACTGAAAATGTGTCTGCCAGGGTGGAAGATGCACCGTGACCTAAAGCAGGTGCCTAAGCGAGATGCCTAACCATGGATTTAGAATGCGACGCCTCTTCCACACTGGCAGAGGTATGCCACGCTCAAGCATGTTCAATGGATGAACTCAGAATGACATGCTTAAAACAAATAAACCCCAGACGAAGGACCACCAGTAGGGTAGGAAATGTGTTGGACTGATTTCGTAGGAGGAAAGAAATTATCAAGAAAGCATTTCATTTTGAACTGGAGGACCAAAATACAGATAAAAATAATGATTTTAATTTCCTTTTTCAATAAAAGAAAGAAAAACAAATCCATGGATGTAACCAAAAGTGAAATATCACTCACAAGAATAGGGATGGAATTTGACATTTGCCATATATGAATGCACTAAAGCGCTCTCTACACAAAGAAGAGTGCATGTGGTAGAGTCATCATTTCCAAAGTTTAGGACTGTAAGCCTAAACTAATTATGAACAAGAGGAGCAAGAAGAATCCTCATTTGTGCAGACGTGTTTGGGTTTTCGTTAGCCACATTATATTAAGGCATTGACAGTGGTGGGAAAGTGAACGCTAGTTGTTATAATGGAACAGGGTCAATACTAACTGCACATTCCTTAGGTTAGAGCTAATGAAATGTTCCATTAAAAATAATGTAGAGCACACATTTCATTTACAAAACACTGAAGACAGTTATTGGCATGGAAATCGGTATCCTATTTCAGTGTTTTCATGGCCATGCTAATAATGATCCATCTACGTTTCAGTTCTAAGAATCTCAGGGCTTCAACCTTCTTCACATAGTCAAAAGTTCATGGATTGTCACAAGGTGCGTAATGCGCCATATTAGGGTTAGTGAATTAGAACATTAAAGGTGAAATACTTGAAGCGTTAGTTCTTATTTTAGATATTTGTGCTTTCGCTCAGCAGGTTGTGCTCAGCTGTAAGCAGAGTGAAAGTATACAGCATCTGTTTCCCTTTCTTTTCCCACTCTCTTTTCCTTTCGTAACCCACTCTCTTTCCCTTTCTTATTCCACTCTCTTTTCCTTTCTTATCCCACTCTCTTTCCCTTTCTTATCCCCCTCTCTTTTCCCTGGCTCTGGGGCTGACCAGCAGAGTACTCCTGGCATATTTACCTGTTAGGCTACTGTTAGATGCAGATTGGCAGTTTAATACAAATCTGACAGTAGTTTGAGTGCATCACAGTCAGACATTGGATACTCGGCTTCAAAGTTCACACACGTGTTAGTCATATGAACATTCTGACTATACCTGCTGCTTTTGATCCCAAATATTCGGGTTATGCTGAGCATGCAGGATCCACTTCCATCTCAGCTGCACTGTCTAGCTATCAATCATCAGATACTCCATCCCTGAATCTGGCAAGGGTTTTGAGGGACTCAGTAGATGTTTACAAACATCAGTTGTCACTTAAGCGAATACAATATGAGTGAGTGCCCTCTAGCAGATTGATCCAAGTCTAAGACAAAATACATGAAAGCTGTTAAAACGTATTTTGAGGAACCTTGAAACTCATTTATTTTTAGAGCATTACACTTGATCATGCACCTACCTGGCTCTATATCATTGATAAACACATACAAATTGAAGAGTTAGAGTAGGAAAGTCTGCAAATAATAGATGAGCAAAATATCTAACCAAAGAATTGTCAGCCCATCTGAGACTTGAATGTGATCAAAGAACTCTCTTGCGCCACTGAACGTATGCTATGCTAGGTACTAACTGGCTCCAGATACTCCTAGTTTGAGGCCTACCCCAGCTGAGCATGCAGGATTAATACAGTGGGAGTCACTTGACACATCAAGTAGTTAAGTGGCATTTATGGCAACTTGACATTTACTCAAAGGTGCTAACTCTGCAACACCATGTGAGACAGGGTGCACAAAGCTGGCTTCTCTGTATAGAAGGCGACACCATACAGACACGAAAAATGCCTAGGAGATCTAACTATAGTATCACTACAATTCGAGCCGAGCACTGGAACATCAGCAGGTACTGGTAGAGTCAAGTCCAAATGGGCCAAGCTTCACAATATATCAGCACTTAAAAGTACAAATATGACATCTGAACAAAAAGCACACAATAAGCCTAACTAGACAGGGAGAACCTAAACTATTTTTAAACAAAGAGATAGTAAAATAGGTACAAGCTGGGAGGATTCAAATAACCCTAAACGGAGTGCAAATTGCTTACTATGCAGAGCTAACATTAATCTGCAATCTATGGAAACTGCTAATATTCAGGAAGGAAAGTATAGAGATTAGCACTGAATGTTAAGGGGAAGGCACAACATCAAATGGCAGACTTTCTGTTAGACCTGGCCCTTTTGTCAGATGTAAATGTAAATGTAGGTGTACTTATATAGCGCAAACCTGTCACCCAAAGGGCATCCTGGCGCTTGCTTAGGGAACCCGTCCTGGTATTACCCCTGTGAGAAACCCCGGCAGGGTGTCCACAAGGTGAAAGCCAGGCATCCCGCCGCGAGGGGCCGTAGTGGAGATTAAGCAAGCTATTGCCCAGAGTTGCAGAGTGTGACCCCGTGATTCGAGTAGGCACCGGAGCGAGAATTGTCGAGTCCGTGGAATTTTGAGCCCGAGACCCGCCGAGGCGGGGAATCGAACCCTGGTCCACGGTCGATCTCAGCTTCCAGGTCTGCCGCCTCTAACCACTGAGCCACACTTCTCCACAAACGTTTTGCCTTTTGCCTCCTAATTTTCTGATACTGTTTTGTTGGCTAAAGGATTCTGGGTACGTTACCACTGCTGACCTGTGCTAAAGTGCATATGCTCTCTGTATGAATGAATGAATGAATGAATGAATGAACCGAATCTTGTTATGCGCATACTTAGCCCAGTGGGCGTCAAGGCGCCTAAATCAAATATAACAGCAAAAAAAAAATCCCCCATTCTGCAACCTTCTCTCATTGATATGCCCTCTTAAAAAGGCAAGTTTTAAGGGCTTTTTTAAATGTCTCCAATGTAGGAAGGGTTTTGATTGGGATGGGGATAGAGTTCCAGAGCTTTGGAGCAGCAACAGAAAAAGCTCTGGCTCCCCATCTAACTGATTTAACACGAGGAACAACCAGTTGACACAGTCCAGAGGAACGAAGATCTCGTGTGGGGACATAGCGCGTGATCAGGGAGCCGATGGCGCTCGGAGGGCCTTCCATAAGGGCTCTGTAGACCAGACATAGAATCTTGAAAGAGATTCTTTGATGAACAGGAAGCCAATGAAGTTCTTTCCTGGCTGCGGTGGCAGAGGAGGATTTAGGGAGAGCCAGGACAAACCGAGCTGCAGCATTCTCCACCATCTGCAGTCGGTGAACCAAACTTTTATTGGCTTCGTTGTAGAGAGAGTTACAATAGTCTAGTCTTGATCCCACCAAGGCAACAGCAACTTGTTTCCGAGCCTGGGGGGACAGATACCCACGGATTTTATTGAGTATCCTAATCACACCCCAGCAAGTAGCCACGGTCCTGTTGACTTGAAGGATCATAGAGAGAGAGGTGTCGAATATTACACCCAGATTTCTGGCAGATTGGACGGGAGTGGGGCAGATGCCAAGAGACAATGGCCACCACTCATCAGACCAGGCATCTTGGTCCTTCCCAAAAATCAACACCTCCGTCTTTTCGCCATTCAGTCTCAGGGAATTTATAGTCATCCAGTCTGCCACATACTGCATGCATACCCTGAAACTGGCAGCAGATGAACTGACGGAGGAGTGAGCCAGTGACACCATTATCTGGGTGTCGTCTGCATAGGACACCACCTCCATCCCCTGAGACCTTACTAGTCTTGCAAGGGGGGCCACGTAGATATTAAACAGGGTCGGACTTAAGGCCGACCCCTGTGGCACCCCACACTGCAAAGACTTGGCAGGGGAGAGGTGGTTCCCAAGCATCACTCTCTGCTCTCTTTCCAACAGGAAGGAATTGAGGAGACTCAGGGCCGACCCCGCGACACCAACTTCCCTGAGCCGAGATGTAAGAATGGCCGGGGATAGGGTGTCGAACGCGGCCGTGAGGTCCAACAAAACCAGTACCGTGGTGAGACCAGAGTCCACTCTGCGTCGGATATTATCGACTACATAGAGGAGAGCGGACTCGGTACTGTGATGTTTTCTAAAACCGTGTTGCGTGTTGTCGAGGTATCCAGATGTCTCCAGGAAAGAGGACAGATGCAAATTTAGATGCGCCTCAAGCATCTTGGCAGGGGCGGGGAGGAGGGAGATAGGCCTAAAATTTTTCAAAAGGGCCGGGTCGAGGGATGGCTTCTTAAGGAGAGGCTTCACAGTGGCCTTCTTCCATACCGATGGAAAAGAACCCTGGATTATTGCCTTGTTCATGATGTGAAGCATAGGGGGAAGAAGGCAGTTTCTACACTCTTTAAGTTTTTTCAGAGGTAGAGGATCCAGGGGGGAAGCAGATTTAGTCTTATCAAGCAACAGGTTCAAATCCTCCAGGGATAAGAGAGGAAATTCTACTAGGGAACAGGGGGGATCTGTGCCTAGGATATCCAAATTGGAGATCGCGAGTGGAACAGCTTGATCAAGCGCTTGGTAGTTGGCTTCCAAGGCGGTATGTATATCGAGGATTTTATTATGAAAGAAGGCGGAGATGTTATTACAGAGTTCTTGCGAACTAACTACGGGATCTGGCAATTTAAGGGAGCATAGAGTGTGATTGGTTATCCATGATTGGCATATTTGATTTGCTGGTAAGACCCTAGTAAAGTGCTCGTTCTGTGCCATGGCCTGTAAATCAAATGCTACTAGTGGGCTTGCAGCACTGGCTGTGCCACCCACATGAGTAGCCCTGTAAATGTAACTCAGACTTACCATTGTACTGTCTGCGTGCACAGTTGTGTACCGCCATGTTGTCCTGGCAAGTGCACCTACTTGCCAGGCCCAAACCTTCCCTTTTCTTACATGTCAGGCACTCCTTATGAAGACCCATGGTATCCCCATGGGCAGGGTGCCATGTATGTGAAAGGTAGGACATGTACCTGGTAGCAAAATAATGTGTAATTTGGTTTTCACTGTGTAAAGGCTATTTGTTCCATAGGCTTATCATTGGAGTTGCACCGTAACATTTTTACACGTGTAACTTGCAATTGGGACAAGATGGGAAAATTAAGTTTAGACTCTCTGAAGTCAGAATTTAATAACGCGCCTTTTGGTGATGGTTGTTTTTAAATCCTGTGTTTGAAAATGCCACTTTTAGTAAGTTTAAAAAATAGCAATGAACTAATCAACACGTTTGAACTGCTGTTAACATTATTTAACAGACTAAGGCCAGTCAATTAATTATATTGTATCAAGTATTTATTTACTATATCGATTTCATCTTTTTGAGATATAGTTAATTTACTTTATAAGTCAGACCAAGGGCGAAACTTCCTTTTCCCCACTTGTCAACATACATTGAACTTTACATGCAAAACATAAAATGCTACTGTTGTGCAACAAAACCCCATGAATTACAAACATTATTCAGCCAGTCTAGTCTTTCAAACAAGCAGCAACCTATAACTGTTTTAACAACCAAATTCTTTGTCAATATTGCGGTTCTGCTGACCCAAAGGGAAATATTGCTAGGCATAGTACGTAGGTAGAAATATGTACAACTTCCTACAAAGGGCAAAATTAATGAAATACATATTCACAATGGTATGCGGTGCTGGCGTGTTTTGAGTAACCCTGGGCGTAGTTCGCGAAGTAGCGCTATGCGTAGCTACGTGAAGTGCACTTCGCACTACGCGAGCTTCGCGTAGCACTACGCGAACTGCGTAGTAGCCTGTTTGCACTGTGCAAGTTACCATTTTCAATGATTGCACAGAGCGGACAAGCATCTGGCACTGTGCAATCACTGAAAAAGGCATCTTGCACAGTGCGAGCTGTAGTTTTCCACCACTCGAGTAGATTTTTACTCGAGCGGCAACTTTCTCAATGTAGACTGGTAGTTTCTCATTGCGAGCGGTCGCGAGCATACGCAACCACTCGCAATGAGAAAACAGACCTCCCCGCGTTTTTTTCCACAATCGCGATCGGCAACTTGATGTTGCTGATCGCGAATGAGGAAAAAGTCTCGCCAGGATGTCATTTGCTTGCTCACGGTCGCCAACTTGGCATTGAGGATCGCGAGCAAGCAAAAAATGACAGATGCACTACGCTACGCGTGTTTGCACTGTGCTACGTGCAATTCACGTAGTGCAAAGTAGCGGAAACTTCGCAAACTACGCGAGCGTAGCGTAGTGCTTTGCCCAGGGTTAGTTTCGACTCCCAGAGTAATTGTAGGGATTCTCTTCAGGACTAAGGCTGGATGGAATCTATAAAGAAGAAATGGGGGAATGTTCAAGAATCGATTTCTAGACTCTCCTAAAAGCGAATTACATATATACAAATATGGTTCTGGTACCTGATTAAGCGTTTTCTTTGTTTCGTATGGGCCCAAAATCAGAATTTGGAGGAGTTCCAAGTGACTCCATCTGTAATGCAAATAATGCAATGATAAGTGTCTGTGCCAATCAAAGAAGCATTAAGTCTGCTTAATATGCATTTAGCTTTTGCAATTGGGCTGTCTTTCGCCAGGGCGACAGAGTAAATTACTCCTTGGACCTGGCACAGGTCCAACTGCCAAATTATGTAATGTCTTTTGGACCGGCAGACATTTCAACCATTGACAGCAACCACTGTCAAGGCAGTTCCTGCCAATATATTGTTAACTTTGCTATGCAGCTCCATCACACATGATGGAGCCGTACCCCAAAGTTACAATTCATTTTTTATTTATTTAAAAAAACAAACCCCAGAGCGGGATTTTGTGTTTGAAAATAAAAAATGATGCCCCCATCTCCATGGGAGTTATCTCCCATGGATACACTGCCCCTCAATACCATAGGCACTGAAAATTTGCCTGTATGTATGCCCATCTAAATAATGTGGGTGGAGACTCGGGTCAACTTCTGATGGTCCTTACTCCGTCTGGCCTTCAGAGGGGTTCAACAACAGCGGAGATGGAGTAGTCTCTGCTGTGGTTATACCAAAGTTCTGCTGGCATTTAAATTGGGCGGGGGAACATTATGCCGACCGAAAGGCTACCCTTTCCGCCAACACAAGGCTTGGTTCAATAGACATAAGATTGTGTGGCTTTGCATCTGTGTCGACAACTGCTCTGCTGTACACTGATGGAGGCTTACCTGACCCTGTGTGCCAGCTTCAGACGCATGCTATGTGTATTTTGGAAAGCGCAGCAGGTGTGTATGCCTTTTACTTGCCTAGTCCTGCCTATGGTAGATTGGTTAATTTAAAAGCCGGCATAGACGGAGTGCCCATAGTCGAACTTGCTAGTGACTAGAGTGTGGGTGAAAGTTTTTCTGGTATTTCTTGGGATCCATTTGAATATCTTCCTCAGCATCTCCAGGGTGTAGAAGCAAGATGTAATGATGGTGTTGACTTGTGCGGTCATGTCCAGTTTTCTGTCAATGATTATTCAAAGGTCCTGGTGTGGGTTCTGGGTATGGGTCTGAGTTCAGCCAGCCATCAGTTGGAGTCCCATGGTGAGGTGTTCTTACTGAAGATCACTACTTCTGTTTTGTTGGTGTTGAGCTTGAGTCTGTTGGCTTTTATCCAGTTAACGACTTCAGTCATGCAGGTGGTGAACTTGTGTTTTGTGTTGGGGGCCTTGTCTGAGAGGGAGAGTATGAGTTGCAAGTCACCTGCACAGGAGAGGATTTTGATTTTGTGTGTGTGTTTGACATTTGCCAGAGGCATCCTGTATGCGTTGAAGAGGGTGAGACTGAGCGATGAACCTTGAGGCACTCCGCAGGTGAGTTTGCAGGCTACTGAGGAGTAAGGTGCAAGGTTGACAGCTTGTGTTTTATCCATTACAAAGGAACAGATGCAGCAGAGAGTGGTCCCTGGCATGCCAATCTGATGCAGGCACATGATGAGGAAGAGTTGTGAGACCGTATTATATGCTACAGAGAGGCCCAGGAGAATGAAGGCTGCAGTATCTCCTCTGTCAAGGATCATATGGATGTCATCAGTGGTGGCAATGAGTGCTGTTTCTATACTATGAATGAGCCTGAATCGGGACTGCATAGCATTGAGTAACTGGTGGTTGCTGAGATAGTCGATGAGGTGTCGGGTGGTTAGTTTCTCTTAGATCTTTGATGGGTATGGTAGGAGGCAGATGGGTCAGTAGTTGGAAAATATGGCTGGTCAGTGGATGGTTTCTTGAACAGGAGCATGACAATGGCATGGTCCCAGATGTCTGGAAATGTGGTTGAGTTGATGGAGGCATGGGGGATGGATGTTAGTGCTTCACTGACCAATAGGAGTCCTTTGGTCAAGGCATGGTGAGGGAATGGGTCAGATGGAGCTTCCAACTTGATGGTCTTCACTGTAGCAGCGATTTCAACTGTTGTGATGGCAGGCCATGAAGTCAGGGTTAGTTCATCAGCTGTGATTGGAAGTTAAAATTCAACAGTAATGGTGTCCGGTTGAGGGTCAAAGTTGCTGTATGTGTAGGTGATTTTGGTACAGAAGAATTCTGAGAGCTTGTTGCGAAGGTCTTGTGGGGGAGTGATGTTGCTGGAGGTGGCAGGAGGTACAGTGCAATCTTTGATGGTGGTGAAGATTTTCTTGCTGCTGTTAGTGTGAGGGTCTATGCAATGTGCAAGAGCTGCACGCTTGGTGTTCCGTATCTGCTGGTGGTGGCTTCTTAGGGCTGATTTGAAGATGTCTTTATCTGCTGTGTCTTGACTTGTTCTCCATTTGCACTGCAGTTTTATCAACCTGGGTTCCTCTCTGTACCAGTAGACCTGTGGTCAGGCTCTTGCCTTTGGGTTGTGCTTGAGGGGAGTCAAGGTGTTGTGACATGCAGTAATCCAGCTGTTGACAATTTTGATGACTTTCAGCAAGTCACTGGTGTGCTTCTGCCAGTGTTCGGACAGGGTGGAAGCCCACTCCTCTTCTGAGATGCTTTTCCAACAGCAGCTGTAAGTTCTGGTGGTGGTAAATCTGTGATGGTGCAGAAAGATTATGCTGAAATTGACGCGGGTGTGGTCAGTCAAGGTCATAGTTGCTGGCTTGACCACTATGATGTTACTGATTCAGGAGAAAATAGGGTTCAATAGGTGTTTGGTGTAGGTGGGTAGTGTAACATGCTGTTTGAGACAAAGGTTTCCAAAGTTTAGTCTGTGCGGTGTGCTAGGTGAAACTTAAGGTCTCTGAGGATCATGAAGGTGCTGGCTTTGATGATGAGGAGTGAAGCAAAGTACATGATGTCGCTGGCAAAATTGGTGCGGGTCCTGGTCATCTTAGTACAAGGGTAAGCTCAGGGAGAGGTGGACTTTGATGTGCATCTTGAATGTGAGGTTTTTTATTTAGCTGGTAGGGGTGTAAGTGGTGCAGCTCATGATATCTTTGGAAATGATTGCAACTCCACCTCCAGGCTTCTGCTGATGGTGTTGCCCAATGAACCTGTAGCCAGCGGGAATGGCTTTAGAGATGCCAGGAGCCAAGGTTGGGTTGAGACATATTTCTGTGAGAAAGAGCAGGTCCGGAGAGTGGCTGTGCAGTACTTCCCATGTATCCATGGCGTGTTTGGAGTTGAGGAGCATGCATGCAAGTGGGCACGTTGTTTGGGTGGTGTTTAGTATGTGTGAGATTAAGTGGGTGGCTAGTTTGTGTGACTGAGTGGGGTGCTGGATGCTGTTGGTGCAGGAGTGGAGGGTGTAGGTTGTCGGAGAGTGCATGAAAACATGCAGGAGGTGCATGTGAACCCTCCTTCCATGTTGTGTGGTATGACACCAGTGCAGTGAGAGGTGGCTGGGGTTGAGCATGAAGGAGCCCAGTGGGGTGTTGATGGATAGGGGGATAACCAGGGTTCCTTGCCATGGGCGCAGACGTGCACAGACGGGTTTGCCTTTGCCAGTGGTGTGTCTGCACTGCAGCCACCATTAAATAGGTCCAGGGAGGAGCCCAGAGAACCAGTGATGTCACTTCCGGTGCAGATAGATGGGGGAAATTCCAGTGATGCCATTACCTGCGCAGATGGGCAATGGGAAAGGAAGTCCTCTTACTTGGCTTTTTCTTTTAAAGAGAGTTTTGGCGGAAAACCAGCGATGCCGCTTCCTGGGCAGCTGGATGATCGAAAATCCAAATATGTCACTTACCGTGAAGACGAGGAAAGGATGAAAAACCCTGCCAACCTTGGACCACACTGAAAAGACTGCAGACCTTGCCTCATGAATACCAAAGGGAGGTTGTTATTCAGTGTGAAACAATGAGTGATCGAGGCATTTGGAAAACTCTGTGGGTGATGGAGAAATGCACAAGAAACCTTGAGTAGAATTTTATTCCCTAGGCCAGTATGCCAGATTACCTACGATCTCGAATTTTGCTCTAACAACTCTTTGACAACCTCTCTTTCTTGTGGGGGGCCAGTGTCCGTCAGGGCCATACCTAGGGTGGAACCTGTAAGGGCTGGGACAGCCCATATTAATGTTTGCCCCTCCATTCAATGATATAAGCAGCTTCCATAGTTTCAGTGTTTAAATGAACTCCATCCAAATTTGAGTGCATATCACATACACTGAAAACAGTACAAGACCTGGTTGTCCTTCATGGTTACTTCTGATGGAGTTTGGGGGGGATCAGATATTTGACATCACAGAAGGATTCTAAGAGCTTTCTATGTGTGAAATAGACTTCATCTGTGACATAGCTGTGCTAAGATAAGGGTGCATTTTTATGTGCGTGGTGTATTGTGTTCTAAGTTATTTACTCACTTTGCTTCAAAGTGCTATTATCAATTGTGTTGTTTTCACTAGTCGTATTGGTTTGACCATTGAGGAAGAAAGCTTATTGGTGACAAAAGTTAAGACTGAGCTCCACCACCCATGGGACTCCATGTTGAGAGCAGCCCTTGTAATTAATTAAAATTAACCAAGCATTTTCGTGCTGGAGGTAAACGTATATTCTAAAGGACCCGCCCTTAATCTGGAGCAAATCAACTCACACAGACAGATACCGGATTAATGCTGTCATTATTGGAGAGTTATTTTAACATGTCAAACTGAAATGGCGATTATAGTTTTCCAGGTTTATTTATTGTTTTATCTATATAAATATGCATGTACTGTTGCTCTCTTATTGTGGTCACTGTCCAACCTCTTCTCCTTCGCTATAGTAACGTGGGGGCTCCTGATATGAAGTAAAAAGCTCCACACAGCTATCCAAGAAGGCCCCTGTGGACATTAACTGCTTCCCTTTAATACACAAAAACACAGATTGTGAGTGTGACACATTGTTAAGGTGATCCCTCATCTCTTCTAAATAACCCTACACCCTGTCTACATAGCCATTTTTATGACACTTCTTCACAATGTTTACCAGTCTTAACAGCAAGACCGTGCCACACTAGTAGTCAGATCATCAAGGCTAGACTATTATAAAAAAAATGCAAAAAAAGGAAAACCCTGAGACCGATCTTCTCCATCTAAACGTTTAGGATCTGAATGAGAACCCCGTCAACCTGAGAGCTGCCGCAGGCCTCCTGTTATTCAGAAAGCAGCTGAATGCCTGTAACACACACTAAAGAAAAGTACAAGACCTACTTGTTCCTTGTGGTGTTTCTGGTAGGCTTTTGGGGTGGAGTTAATGAATGGTCTGTCATTGCCTCATTTATGAAAGGGAGTTCATTATTTAGTAAGCACCACGCAATTGCCTTATCAAGAATTTGGCCCGTGTCAGGATATTTGTATTCCAGCTCTGCTTTTGAATTTCTTCTTTTTGCCTTCACGTAGCAGAAGTACATTTAAGAGCTGGCTTATTTATATAAAAAAACGTTATATAAGCAGCATTATTAGTTACATAAAGAAAATTAATATCAGATTCCATGGCAAAGTGTTTCTTACGACCAACTTATTGGGCCGATTTTTTTTTATAATGGGCCCCCTAATATGGGAACACCACTGGATTTATTGTAGTGAAGTTCCATGTGTCGTTTGAAACTGTGCTTTAAGCAATTAACAGCAAATCTATTTTCCATTTAAAGGCTTGCTGCTATTCAAACTCTAGTGTCTTCCAAACTTTCTTTTTCGGTAAGTCTGACGCGCAGCTCGGCCATGTATCTCCCAAATGTAGTCAAGTCTGTTGGTGCAGTGCAAGAGAACAGAACTGAAACAGCTTCTTTAACTGTCCGAGTTTCTTTGGCTACCACATTGGTTTTAGCAGCTTCTGGCGACACTATGACAGGCCGGGGCAAAGGCACACCCAGGGGCCCATTAGGATGTCGGGCGGATCGCCACCGCCATGCGGTCGGTGGCGATCCGGCCGCCACCCATTTCCCCCCGCCATATTACTATGGCGGGGGGACCGCGGCGGACAGAAACACCGTCCTCCGCTTTCATACCATATAAACGCTTTTCTGCCCTGGCCGCAAGGCGACCAGGGCGGAAAAGGGTTTATATGGTGGCGGTGTCTATCAGACACCGCCAGCCATATTACGATGGACTGTGGGAGATGCCTTCCCGTGGCGGCATTGCCGCCACGGAAAGGCAGGTGGTCTTTACTTTGGGGGCCCCTGCGGGCCCCCATGGTGAAGGCGAGGTGGGGGGTGCACATGGGGGGTACCTGTGGTACCCCCTGCATTTGTATACAAAATGCGGCAGGCACCGCGCGGTGCCTGCCGCTTTGTGTATGCAAATGCATGCCATGCATTTTTAACATTGCGACGCAATGTTAAAAATGCAGGATGCGCCCGCCTCTGTGGCGGGCGCATCCTAATTCCCCCCACGGACCCCCGTCCTTATGGTGGGCAGTCCCAATCCCCAGGAGGATGGCGGGTGGGCAAAGTCCGCCCGCCATCCTAATGACCCCCCAAGTGTAGCAGGGATTCTGTTTTACACTTGCAAATTCTACACCTGGTTCTAAGATCAAGGGATTTCCATCCAGGGGTTTAATACTTTGATTGGAAGGGGCACTAGTCTGGCCCACTGAATGTTTTTTAGAGCCATCCTCCCGAATGCTTGTCCCAAGAAGGTCTGTATTTGTTGCTCCATATCAGTTGTAATCAGCCAAGGGAGACCTCCCCCACTTTGTAGTTTGCTAATTCTATTTTGCATGACAGTTGATGAATTTTTGATGGAAGATTACTTCAGGCCCTCTTGACCCCAGTTCTGTGTGGCCAGATGCAACGTTTCCCCTGCTTTCTGGATATAGATTTGGTATAGGTTGGTTGTCCCTTCATAAATAGGTTTCAACATGTTCTTCGGGCTTCCTATATGAGCTTTCAAGACTTGGTAATAGTATTTTGCCTGCATTCCCAGGCATTCTTGTTTTTTTTCCACCAGTCCAAACTCTAGGCGAATCAAGCTATTGCTGGTGTTTTTTTGGTAGCTTGAATACGCATTTATAAGCCTGTCATTGTGCTTTTTCTAACATACTGTCCATTTTGCCTTGGAAAGTCTGCTGTTCGTAACCTGCTATTGCCCTTATTTTGGATTGTATTACCTTACTTATTGGGACTGTCGTTGGACTTTAGTTTCTCATGCAGTTTACACAAAGCATGAATTGTTGACTGTTCTTTGGAATTCAGTTTAGGTAAATGTAGAGTCACTTTTCAGGAATCGCTGAGCCAAGCTCCAAGATAGTTATAGGATTTTGTAGTAGAAATTATCCCTCTGCCCACATTCCATTTAAGTAGTGTTTTTTTTGTACAACGCCCAAAAATCATTACCTAAGTCTTGTGTGAGTTTATGATTAAATCGTTGTTCTCATTGTAGATGTTTAAGGCGTTTAGACCCCATAGGCCAATTTTGGTGTGGTCCATCACTACTAGATCATCTGCATATTGCAATATTTTGAACTTGTTAGGGCCAATTTTAGGGTTAGCAAGGTTGGCATTTTGAAGCATCTTACGCAAATCTGTTGTGTATAGTTTGAAAAGTGTGGGGGCGAGAATGCATCCCTGTTTTAGGCCCCGGTTTGTAAAACACTTTTTTGTTGTTGTATTATCTAACTTGACCTTAATCCAAGTTTTGTTATATAGCGAGATAATGACGTTGAGGAGCCCTACTGGGATTTGCCAGTTACTTAACTTAGTCCAGAGCTTGTGTCGAGGCACCCCATCAAAAGCTGCTGAATAATCTACAAAACAGACAAAGACAGTTTTTTTTTTGTTTTTAATGTTGGCTTGCTGGCTCAGGTAAGATAAGCTACTATGTTGTCAATTGTTGAGCATCCTTTGCGAAACCCAGTTTGATATGGGGGGAGGATTTCTTTATCTTCGATCCACCTATCGAACTCTGCCAGTAGGGTGCTCGCATAGGCTTTCCCTTCGATGTCCAGGAGAGCAATCAATCTTTAGTTTTTTGGTTCAGCGTTGTTCTTGAATATTGGTTGTAAAAATGACCCACGCCATGAGTCTGGAACCTTGGTTTGCAGTCGACATTCAGTGAATAGGTTAGATAGAACTCCACCGCATTATGCCGGGTTTTCTCTAAACATTCCTCCCTGTAACCCATTAGGACCAGGAGCCCCATCTTTTCTTATGTTTTTTATTACCTTTTCGACGGCTGGACCGTCTTGGTCTTTACTCCCAGCTTCTTCGTCATTTGTATTCTCAATTAGACATTCCACTATGCTTCCAGGTTGAATGCTGCCTATGTTTTCTGTGTAAATTATGTATACATGAATCAACCATGCAACGGCGTGGACAGAGTTACGCCGGTCCACTTTGTTCTTTACTAGCCGAGCTATGTATTGCCAGAATTGCCGATGTTTGTAGGGCTTGGATAGCTTGTGGATCTTGATCCATTCTTCCTCTAGATTCTTCTGTTTAAATGTCCATAGCATGTGTTTGCTCTCAGAACTGAGGGGCATATTATCAAGTAAGGGCGTTACATTATCACCGCTTTTATCAGCAGGAAACTGCCAATAAAGCGGCGATAATGGGCTTGATAATATGCTCTATGAATTCCAATCGATGCCCAAGTTAGATGTCTTCACATCTAACATGGGCTTCGTTTGGAATTCATAGAGCATATTATCAAGCCCATTATCGCCGCTTTATCGACAGTTTCCTGCCGATAAAAGCGGCGATAATGTAACGCCCTTACTTGATAATATGCCCCTGAGTTTTCAATACTTGTGCCATGTGATTGGGTACCAGCAATCCTGTAAATTATTTTTTCCTTTTATAAGTTACGTGTTATTTCACTAAGGCCGAATTACATGCTCTCCAGTTTTCCATGATATGCTGAGAACTAGGGTGGATGCTCTGCATTCTTGTTCATGTTTCCCTGAGTTTAGTATAGTGGCCTTCTGCTCATTCCATTTTATCCTTCTCATTAGTGAATGTTCCTCGATGCCTATAGAGTGGGCTAAAGTAGAGGCTTGTTTCCGTTGTTTAATGTGAATACTCAGTTCTACCTGAAGAATTGCGTGATCGTTTGTTTCGTGTGTTTTCATTTCAACATGAGCTATTTTTTGACTGAGTTGGTCTCACAAGAAAATGTAGTCTATTGTCATGCAATTATTGAATGTGGCTATTTCCGGTAAGTTTGGATCTGAGTTTTTGTTTAATTCCTCAGTTGACTTAAAATCGTAATTTTGTAGGAAGTTATTAAAGATTTTTTCTGAGTTTGTTAGGTGCATTGTTTCACTCATCTTCATTCCTAAGTGATGCAGGTTGAAGTCACCCGTGATCACCTTAGCCGGTAGCAAGTGTGCGCATAAGATTTCGTCTATTGAGGTGACCGTAGATCTTTTTGCATCCAATTTTGGCTGTCCGTGGTCTTAAGGTATATATTTATTACAAGCAATAAAGATCTACCTTCCATTTCCCCTTCTCCCCCACTATGAATGCATGCAGCATTTCTGACTCTGTTTTTATTTTCCTTATTGTAAGTTCTTTTGCGTGTTTTATATAATTTGCAATCCCACCCGATGGTCTGCCATATTGGTTACGTTTAATTGCTGGTTTGTGAAAGCCGGCAAAGCCTTACAGATGTATGGGCTCTATTGCCCAGGTTTCTTGTAGGCATAGTTCTTGATTGAGTTAGGGATATATTATAAGTAAGTTAATGGATTTACCAGTCTAAAGTCACTGTTTGTGAATACCTTGCTCGTAAAGGAAGCCATTTGCATAGGATGAACTGGAATGAGCAAACTGCTTTAAACGTTGCGTCAGTGGAGTGCTTTGAAAAATGCTGGTCTGAAGCATGGATAGCTGAACTTTTATATTATTTGATAGCAATTCTTCAAAAACCCTCACCCCACCCGCTTTAAATACTTAAATTGGTATCGGTCAGTCTGGTGGACAGTGGGTGCAACAAATAGCACTTCTCAGCAGAGGTGGTATTATGTTTTAAAGGGAAATTGCAGGTACTCTCAGGTGCAGTAATACGTTCAGTACACGAGAGCACGTTTTAATTGGATGGAATCAGTACTTCTCAGCAAGAACAGTAAACTGTTTCCTAGCAGGTTTCTTTCTTTAATGGCCTTAATGCCTTTCATGGCAATTCTCAAAAGGCATTGGAATAGGAAATGACATACTGCCACCATTGTTGGCATTCAGAGTTGAGAGACTAGGAATTCCCATCTCAGATTAGATATGATAAACAGGACTTTGCAATGTGAAAGGTTTGCACACCTTTGTGAGACGTGATGTTTTCAATCCAGCACCTTTCAGACCTTTCTAACCTCTGTCACAATTCAAAGCTTATCAGCCATTTAGAAGCAATGCATAATCAGGACATATTTAGATCACCACATGGAACAGTTGTTTGATTATCCAGAGTGCTATAGTATCAGTCAGAGGTCAGGTGTGACATACATTTGACTGATCATTTTGATACTACAGCCTCTCCAGGTGCACTAGCCTGTTGTGGAATATAGCATGGTGGGTACATCTTTACCTAGGTTACAGAAGCTGGGTATTAATCAGGTCAGACTGCGCCTGCGCCGTAGCTCTGCCCATACCAAACATGCCATTAATCTAAATGATGTGACAAAGCCTTCCATTCTATTTCAAGGAATGACTGCTGTATAAGGTTGTATAGCTTTCAAGAATGTTTATATGAATCTTTAATGGGAACACAAGGATGTTTCATCTCCTCGGACTGACTGATGTGGGAGTCATCATGAAAAAGAGGACAAAGGGGCTAGTGATTCAAGGAAGAGCAAGATTGAGACGTGGACACAACTAGAGAGAGGGGATCCAGCAAACTAGGTGATGACAAGAGGGCCAAAGAATGAAACAAATAGAATTCCGCAGAGGGGAAATGGAAAGCAGAAGAATATATATATAAGTATAAAAAGAGGAAGAGTTAGAAAGAGTAGATAACTGGAAAAAAGCAAAGAATGGTGGAGAGAGTGAGAGAAAGAAAGGGAGAGATAGAAGGGAGAGTAAATGGGACAAGCTGATAGCAAATGAGAAAGAAGAAGCAGAGAGATTGTTGCAGAGGATAACAGAGGGTAAAACAGCTAAGGAAGACAAGCATTGGCAAAGCCAATAGGTCTTGCCTATGCGAGATCTATTGGCTTTGCCAATATTTGTTAGCCATGTTGCAAATGGCTGAAAGTAAAGAAAAAACACTTTATGAAAAAGCCAGTGTTGACAGCGTTATAGTGTGTTTTTTACTTGCATCAATGCTGCACTTAAGCCAATGCTGCTGTATAAAATATGGTAAATTATCCATGTAGATCTATAGTCTGATGGCCGCAAGCACACTCCTGAACTTTGCATGTAACCCCCGGTTCCAAAGAGTCAAGCATTTATTTACAAGTTAATCAATTTAAAAGAAGGCAAGTGGCAAGGGTGACCTGCACAATTAACTTTTGGGCCACCTTAATTTTTAAACACATTCTGCAACAAACGTGTAAAATATGAAAAGGTCGCTGCAGAAATTTGTAAAAAGTATTTGGCGGACTGTGTCAGGGATGCCGGAATTCAGGAGCCAGCTCTCAGCTCGATCACGTCCTTTTTAGATGGCCGTTCCCAGTCAGTTCGCCACTTCCATTTTACAACGCCTAATGTTAAATTAACCTATGGGGTGCCACAGGGATCTTCATTATCTCCACACTTGTTCAATTTGTACCTGCTCCCTCTGATTTTGTCCCTAGGAGAAATAAATGTAGGTACATTTAATTATGCAGATGACCTACAACTGATTTTTATCATCGACAATACGTCTGACTCTATAATGAACTTTCAGACTACTGTGTTACAGATACGTAACTGGATAAATAGTAATCATCTAAAGCTGACTCCTGATAATACTGAACTGATCTTGATAGGAGTTTCCCACAACCCGTGGAACTCAAATTTCTGGCCAGCCGAGCTGGGTACACCTCTGGTACCATCTTCTTCAGCTAAGAGTCTTGGTGTAGCAATCAACTGTGACCTGTCCCTGATGTCCCAGATTGGGTGGTAGTCTCCACCTGCTTCTTCCAGCTATGGAAGATCAGGAAAATCAATAGATTCCTCATCACGGAAGCTCTTATCCAGGTTGTTCTATCTCTGGTCATCTCTCACATCGCTTACGCCAACTCACTTTATTTCGGTCTCCCAGTATACCTAAGTAAAAGATTGCAGCTGGTGCAAAATGGCAAAATCAGGCAGCTAGACTGATTTATCATCAGTCAAGATGGCAACACACCTCTCCTCTAATGAGGAAGCTACACTCATTCAAAATCAGATGTTTCATCTTCAAATCTCTGCATGGCACTTCTCCTGAATTCATCTCCAACCGTATCCAGAGATATAGAACTGTCAGCAACTTGCGCTCAACCCATCTTAACCTCCTGACTACACCTACCTATAATCTGAAGACATTAAGCGGTTGCAGATTTGCAGTTTTAGCCCCTCACTTTTGGATTGCCCTTCCTCTTAATATTAGGTCCTGTACAAACTACCTTGTATTCAGGAGACTCCTAAAAACCTGTTTTTTTCCCCAGGCATATGAATAACCAACTAGGCAAAACGCTATTCCTATATTTCCTATATTTAGCGCCAAGAAACTGATTGGTGTATGTGTGCTCTACAAGTATTTTTAACATAACATAACATTCACATGCAGAACTGTTTCCTCTTAGTAGTACATCAGACTAAATCAGTGCAAGTATTTCCTTTTTCAAGGAATATTTTTAAACCTTAATTTTGAAACGTTCATGCTTCTACCCATTCTGACAATGATAAGTGAACTAAAAGGCAAGTCAGATATGTGCTGGGTTGCTATTCTACATGGACAACATTTTAGTAAAATCAAATGTTGGACAAGTTTCCATAAAGCACACATCCTGAAGGTCTGTATTTCAAGATCATATTATATGTAATAATAAAGAACAAGCATTGTCTTTGTCAATGTTTCTTGTACATGTTGAAGATGACTATAATGAAGATGTGAAATAACAGAAAGAGCTACCGACTTGGGGAACCAGGTTCGAGTCTTGGCACAGCATCCTGTCATACTGGCCAAATCATGTAATCTCCCCAGTGCCATAAAAAGTGTCTTTGTGCAATATAACTGGTGCTCTAATAAAGCATTGAAATACTTTATAGAACTTTCAGGAGCTTTTTTTTATAAAAGCTGCTTGTACTGTGAAAAAAAGTGATCTGTACACTTTTAAGGTGTGCCAGTGTCCTTTATGAGGAGAAGAGGAAGACTGCCTGTTAGGGAAAAGAGGAAGGGTCAGGAAGCATGATGGTGGAGGAGGTGTCGCTTGCACTGTGCCACAGGGATCACTGGAATGGTAGATGATCGGTAAGGAGCGATAAGATATCAGCCAGAGCTAGTTGGGGGTAATAGTAAAATATAGCAATAATTGGTACTCCGTGGGTTTCCTAGTCCTTTTGGCCAAAGTGCCACTGAACATGCTGCACCGTTCAAATCATGACCCTAGTGGCTGTACGGTAATTGCACTTGTGACTGCTTGTTTATGAGTAAAATATAGCAAAAATGTATGGTCAGTGGGTTTCCTAGAGCTTTTTGGCTTTTGTGCCATTGCAACTGGTGCACCATTTAAATCATGACCCTAGTGCCTACAAGGTAATGGCACTTGTGACTGCTTGTTTAGAAGTAAAATATAACACTAGTCGGCGTTCAGTATGGTTCCTAGAGCTTTTGGCCTCTGTGTCACTGCACCTGCTGCACCATTTAAATCATGACCCTAGTACCTGCAAGCTATGTGCACTTGTGACTGCTTGTTTAGTAGTAAAATATAGCAATAATTGGTGCTCAGTGGGTTTCCTAGAGCTTTTGGCCCCTGTGCCACAACACCTGCTGCACCATTCAAATCATCACTCTCCTGCCTTCATGCTATGTGAACTTGTGACTGCTTGTTTAGTAGTAAAATATAGCAATAATTGGTGTTCCGGGGGTTTCCTAGAGCTTTTGGTCCCTGTGCCACAGCACCTGCTGCACCATTCAAATCATCACCCTCCTGCCTTCAAGCTATGTGAACTTGTGACTGCTTGTTTAGTAGTAAAATATAGCAATAATAGGTGTTCTGGGGGTTTCCTAGAGCTTTTGGTCCCTGTGCCACAGCACCTGCTGTGCCATTCAATTCATGACCCTAGTGCCTGCAAGGTAATTGCACTTGTGAGTGTTTGTTTAGTAGTAAAATATAGCAATAATTAGTGCTTATTGGGTTTCCTAGAACTTTTAACCCCTGGGTCACTGCACCCGCTGCACCTTTCAAATCATGCCCCTAGTGCTTGCAAGGTAATTGCACTTGTGACTGCTTTTTAGCATTCAAATATAGCATAATCAGTGGGTTTCCTAAACTTTTGGGTCCCTGTGCCACTGCACCTGCTGCACTATTCAAATCAGGATCCTTGTGCCTGCAAGGACAAATGAGAAAATCGTTTATATCCAGTGATATATGTGTTCCAAAAAAGGCACAGTTGCCGACAGACAAATCGGGATTCAACCCTTGTATACACCGAATGCTGAGAGCCGCAAGCAGGGACTGAACTGCACTCTTCGATCTTTTGCTAACTTACAGAAGAATACTGTTCTGCGAGTATTGAAACTCTTGTCTTTGGGAAATTTTGATAATATGAGTACAGCTGCATTACACGCTGCATTTATATAAATAGCCTTGAGAAAGCCCCGGCGCAACTCGCCAATAGGGGGCGAAACACGTGTCGGCTGTCCATGTCTCATAAACAAATAATAAAGATGTCACATTACAACTTGAAGTAGTCTTGTCCTCCATATGGAAATCTGAAAAAACGGATATTCATCCAAAAAAGTACAATTCTGATCTTTCACGGAACACACACTCTCCTTTTCTCAAAAACGTTTCCTTTATGAAGCTCAAGAGGTCCAGAGCTTCGAGTGTGTCTCCATCAACTTATAAACCCAGCTTACTAAGCGTTGTTTAGCCTTGGAATCCTTGGACCTTCTTTGCTTTGCTAGTAACAGTTGCCGACAGAATACATACTTTTGTGTGGCTAAGCATAAAAAAATAACTTTCAGAAAAAACACATTTAAACTTCTACAACTCTCCAAAATGAGTTGCCACAGATGTCATAAATAAAGCATAGATTTACACATCAAAGTGAAAACCGAGCATTGTAAAATTAAGTTACAATGTGGTTAACTCTTTCCTGTGAAAAGATATTGTCCTCTGCTTGGCAGTGAGCGGGCCATAAACAATATAAATGGCCCATCATCACAATACTTTAGGCCGACGCTGAATCGGAAATGTGGTTTTGTACATTGTTCGTAAAGAGGCAATTTCACAAACTAAATGGACTCACCAAAGAAGAGACGTTTTGCAAAAAATGTGTTAAATATGAAAACATTTTTGCAAAAATTCCAAAAATGTATTTCATTCACATGCAGATCTGTTTCATCATAGCAGTACTAGTACATCAGACTAAATCAGTGCAAGTGTTTTTGTAAGTAATAGTTTTCAAACATGCTTTTAGAAATGTTCATGTTCCCATTCTCCCTGATAATGACAACAGTGAACTTCATGCCCCAAGAATAAAGCAAATGTTTTGTGCAGCTGCAGAAAGAGAACCCTTTTGAGATGGTGATGTCTAAAATACATTTTTTTTTAAAAGGGCATGCACAGGCTCATAGAGAATGCACGCTGCATTCCTCTTTCCTGTAAATGCTCTCACTTCGAATTTAGTCAAATGCAAAATAAACACCAGGCTGCCTCAAAGAAATAACTTGACATTTGACCTCGGTCTTTGAATGCCCATCAAATGTTACGAGATAAGAATAAGATTTACAGGGCTGTTAATTACAGAAAACAAGTTAGTGGAAGAATACTGTAAACACTGCTTTGGCACAGGGAGGTACAAACTCGAGTTATACAGCCTAAAGCAAATAAAGCTAGCAAATGGAAAGCCAGAACATGTGATTTACAACCACAACACCAATAGCAATCAATGGTCAGAATGTATTCCCCAGTCAATTTTCTGAAATTCTGTTGTAATATAGACTTACTATTGTGCTATGGTAAATTTCCAAGGACATGTACTTTAGCTATAGAACACTGGTGGCAGTGTTGTATGTGTTTCTATTGGTTGCCGTGTTAAGGTTTAAAGATTCTTGTCAGTTGGAGAGTGTGTGGTGCTCCAATAAATACCTACTTCTATCCTGTTTCTATTGTTTGCTGTGTTAAGGTTTGGCAAATAATGGGGATTCTTTTGAGTCACACAAGAAAAAATAATTATTACTCAATTTATTAGGTTTAGAAGCTGGGGAAATGTTTGAGACTTTACTACCTATGCTACTGCCACATAGTACTGATGCCAGAGATTATGAATGTTTTTCTGAGGCAGTTGAAAGACTGAAGAAGAGGTTCTCAGAACAACCTCATATTGGGATGGAATTTTATACATTTTATACAAGAAATCAACTTCTTGATGAGACTGTTGACTCTTATGTGTCTACTTTAAGAGTGTTAGTGGTATATTGTGCTTTTGGGGCAGAAGTTGCTAACTATATTAGAGATCAATTAATCATAGGCTGTTCTAATAAAAAGATTCAAGAACAGTTACTGAGACTGCACAATCTTAGATTACAAGATGCGAATGACACAGCTGAAAAATTGTTTAACATGATTAATGTTGAAGAGGTTACTACAGAAGTTGCAGCATTAGCTTGCAATGACAATGCCAAAAATTCAAGTGTAAAAGGGAAATTGTTTAAGGCTAAAAAATTGGGTAAACTAACTACAACTGATATTGGTAATACAACTAAGACAACTAACTATGATGTTAGTGGCAATTCAACCAAATTAAGTTGTGATCATTGTGGTTCAAGAACTCATTTTAAACAATATAATTTTTGTTCAAAAAAGGGCAAGGAGTGTTTAAAATGTAGGAAGATTGTACATATTGGTAATGTGGGTAAGTCAACTACTAATAGGAGGTTTTCTGTAATAACGGGGGAAAATGATTGTGAGTCTGACTATGATGAAGGTGACAATATTATTCTGTGTGTGAGAGACATGAATGGTTGTGATGGAAAGGGAAATACTACTGAAGTAGAACAATATAAAGGGGATGAGAACGTAAATAAGATGTCTAATGTTTTCGTGCAATTGATGATGAACTATATGTTCCACCAGAGTGTGATATTTCAGTTGATAGAATCACTGTACAAGTCATGGCAGAATCTGGTTCTCCTTACACCATTTTATCTGGTAATTTTGTTAAAAAAATTGGAAAGATAAAAAATCAGAACTTAATGATGTTAGAGGATTTGATTTTGGTGGTAAAGAAATCAATAAGCTTGGATTCTTTATAGCTGAAATTAAGTTTCAAAATAGGTCAATTACGGGTAAAGTTTATGTTGCGATTGATGGATTATGGGTGTCATTATAGGAAAATGGGAAGTATGTTAAATCTCAATGCAAAGAATTCTATGTATATTGCAGAAAATGTACAGATTGTGTATGATTGTCAGTTGGCCAATGACAGATTACAAGCTGTTTTGCAGAAACATAAAAATTTGTTCTGCAAAAAACTGGGTACGGTGAAAGTATTTTCATATCACATACAACCAAAAGAAAATGCAGTACCTGTTAAACATAAACTAAGACACGTTCCTTTATCTGGTAAAGGTGAGTGAGCAATCATGCTTTTGGACATGTGCAAAGGTCATAATTAAACTAGTAGATTTGACTGAATGGGTATCTCTCATTGTCTTAGTTATGAAAAAGACAGGAGATCTTCGCATGCCTGTGGATTTGAGATAGGTCAATAAACAACATTTTTGTAGATTGTCACCCTCTCCTGCAAATTCAAGAACTCCTCGCAAAATTGAATGGGGCAAAATTTTTACAATTATAGATTTAAAAGTGGCATATCATCAAATTTAACTGATGACAGATTCTTGTGCTAGCACTCATTACACCTGAATGGAGCTTATAGCTATACATGCATGCCTTTTGGTTGGGTATCTGCTGACTCAGTATTTTAAAATCTCATGTTTGCCTATTTAGAAATACTGAAAATGTGGTGGCATTTACGGACGATATTCTGATTTCTACCTCTTCTGAAGATCAACATTTTAACTCATTAGAAAAGGTAATGTCTATATTGAATGAAAATGGTACGACAATTTGTTTAGATAAATGCAGGTTTCTTGCCACAGAGGTGGAATATTTAGGCCATACTATTTCTGGGAAGGGTATTGCTCCTAAAAAAATTCACTCTTGCAGATTCAAGATATTGTTGAACGAAGCAACAAAGATCAGATTGAATCATTTTTAGGCTTATATGAGTACTACTCTAGGTTTGTTAGACATTTTGCAGAAATATCTGCACCTTTATGATTAATACTTAAAAAGGTGAAAACTTTGAAAGGTTGCAAGATCAACAGAAAGCAATGCTCAAAAAGCAAATTGTAGTCTCACAACCTATGTCCCATTTTCCAATAATGCATTTAATATTGTTACTTTGGCTGCCAGTTCAATGGGGTAAGGTGCAGTTTTGACTCATATTAAAGGGAATGTGGAACATACTATTGCCTTTGCATCCAGGCCATTGACAGAGACTGAATGCAAATATTCCACAATTGAAAGGTAGACACTGGCTTGTACTTGGTCTGTTGAACATTTCAAAATGTTTTTGTGAGGTAAAGATTTTAAATTAAGGACAGACCAAAAACCATTTATTTCTTTATTATCCAAAAATGGAGTTGGTAAGGCTTCTTTGTGGCTGATATGTATACTGGTCAAATTATATAAATACATGTTTGATGTGCCGTATTTATCTGGAACGTGCTTAGTAAGAGCAGATTGTTTATCTAAATTGTCTAATAATAATTGTTGTGCAACTGATTTAGATAGTTTAGAGGAATGTGTTGTAGCCAGTGTGAAGGATGTAGTTTTATTTGTTGGCCAAGTGATATCGGAAGATGAATGGCTGTCATCATCCAATGAGGATAAAGTGTCGAGTGTGGTCAAAAGGTACATTGTGGATTTCTAGCCTACAGAAAAATGTTTGAGTAAAGATTTACAAGTTTTTTGGAAGGTCAAACATGAGTAATCTATTGAAAATGACATAGTTATGAAGGGTGAATGTTTTGTCTCTCCAATGGAGATAAGAAGTAAATTGATAGCTGTAGCTTATTTGGGGCACCTTGGTCACTCTGGTACGATTACGAAATTGAGAAAAGTATTTTGGTGCCCATTTATGGATGTAGAAACAGTGAAATATGTAAAGAAGTATGTGTTGTGTCAGAATTCAGATAAAGTTCTGAAGTTGCAGAAAAGTGAGGCGACTATGAAAACGTTGCCTGAAGAGCCTTGGATTGATTTGGCTATAGATTTGTTAGGTCCTTACGAAGGGATTATCCAAGGAAAGTTGTATGATTTAGTACTTATAGATAATTTTTCCAAAAGGCTGGAATATTAATGGATTGTGAGATCTAACACAGATGAAGTGATATATTTCCTGGATGAAAGTTTTAGGAGAGAAGGATATCTAGATTCTATTACGTCTGACAATGGTGTTCAATTTACTTCATTGAGTCTACAACATTTGTTTCTAAATTGTGGTATTAAACATAAGCACACTGCTCTATATTCACCAATCCTGAATGGTCCTGTAGAATAATTTAATGAGACAATTGTATAAGAGATTCATTTTGCAATTGAGGCAAGGATTGATTCCAAAGGACATGTTGCCAAATTAATTTGTTTGTATTTATATACTCATCACTGTACTCCAAAATGGTCACCTTTCTTATTACTCAAAGGTCGAAAACTTAGACAAGGTTTAAGTCCAAGTTGGTTGCAAAATAAGTCATTTGTTGACATGAAAAAAATATATCAAGAAGTTAAAATGAATGTATCAAGCGAAAATAGTGGTTTACACACAGTTGTAAAACAGAAATCTCATGCCTTACATTAAAGAGATTGAGTCAAGATCAAATTACCTTATCATGTATCAAAAGGGAGTTCTAAATATTCAAAAGTATTGAAAGTTATCAAAGTTGGGAGTACTTCAGCTTTGTTGAGTAACTGATCGTCGTGGAGTTGTTCAAAATTAGCACACATAAAAAGGAATGCATGTACTGATTCAAGTAATTGATCTGAACCAGGTTTTGTCAGTGACTCTGTTAATAGACAAGGAATGAACAATGTTGAAGAAACGTGTGCTCAATTGTCATGAGGGAATAATGAAAACAGTTACTTGTCCAACAAGTGCAATGAAAGTTACACAAAAAGTTCCAGGAGTGTTAGATTACTACAAAAATACAATGATTTTGTTATGTACTAGCTTTGTTCTACATAGTCTGCATATTGTTCATTATTTCTGTTGGTTTTTTGTTTTTATGTATTTGTTTTTTGTTTAGTTATAAAGAGGGGAGGTGTGTAGTAATGTACACTTGGTATTGTGCTATGGTGAATTACCAAGGACATAGCATTTAATTATGAAACACTGTGCCAGTGCTCCAGGTGTTGCTATTGGTTGCCATGTTAAGGTTTAAAGATTCTTGTCAGTTTGAGAGACGCAGCCATTGTGTGCTCCAATAAATACTTACTTGTATCCTGTTTCTATTGGTTACCGTGTTCAGCTTTTAAAATTCTTGTCAGTTGGAGAGACGCAGCTGTTGTGTCTGGGTGCTCTAATAAATACCTGCTTGTATCCTTAACGTATTCTGATATCATCATTTCACACTACAACAATGTCCCCAAGATGTCTTTTGCATACCACACAGCTGCATGGTCCGGTAAACTGCGACCTATTAAAGGGGACAGAGTGTAACTTGGAGGAAACTGGGGGAAAAATTCAAGTGTAAAGGATACAAAATGTGAGAGAGAGAAGTGATAAAAATTCGATGGCAAGCTGTAAGTGGAAGATATAACTTACCATGTTTTGACTAATGCTGCTAGCATAATGTGTTTTAAAATGCACAAGTTATTTTCAAAAAGAAATGTATTTAGGCTAGATCACAAAAACTACCCTTCAAAGTGGTCTTTAAATTCCTATTAAGCTGTGATCAATATTACTTCCCCTACATTTTGTTTTGGCAAGTTTCTCAACAATAGCACTCCACCTCTTTCCCGTTAATATGTGCGTGTTACTGTATGCCCTATGTGTAATTTCCTAGAAGCACAGCATATAATTTAAGAGGTGCAGGCTCTATTATGAGGTTGTAGCATAGGGTTCTCTTGTACATTTTGACTTTGCATCCTATTTACTGACTTATACCACAAGGCCAGGGTTTTGGCTGCATCCCTAGTAAAGTTAAACAATTCCCCCATGAAAGCAAATATTTTCCTTTTCCGAGCATGACAGGCTCCCATGCATCATGATGATGCAGGAAAGTGAATGTCTCTCGAAGCCATGTTAACTGTCTAGTGGGTGCCACAATGAGAATTCGATGGAAGGGGCCTACTGCACATGAAAGAAGTGGAGATGCCTGTTCTTTTCCGGTCATTCAAGCATCCGAACAGATCCTTGATGCAAACTGTAAAACACATACTGACAGAGCCTACGGGAAGGGCTACTGTTTGGTCAGCTATGTTTCTTACAATTGGAGAAGGAGCTAGTATCCTCAACCTATCCACAAGGCTGAAATGGACATAAACAAGGCTCCCATGATTTCCAACACTTCCATGCTTATTTGCCTTGCTGATGAAGGTTTCACTTTGTACGGCTCCTTCCGCACATCATGCCTGTAACGACGAGGAGCACAAATGTATACATTTTTAAAATCCATAAATTGTTCAATGATGGTTAAGTCAAGTCTTATTGCGATAACTACCAGTTGCTACACCACTGTGGTTAATTTAATTATGGCTACTTCCCATTTCCCCCCTCTCCCATCACCCTGCAAAAAATTGCATTTATTTTCTATCTAGTTTTGCCAATAATTTCTCCAAACATCATCAATGGGTGTTCTCTTAGTGTTGGTATGGCTGTCTTTACATTTCTGACGGCTGAGCCAAGGTAATTACCACTTCATGTCATGATATGCTTGGAAGTTGTAGGCACAGGCCAGCTAAACAGCTGAAGTAACTCGCTGAAGCCCACTGAGCTGCAATGGGAACAATGTGCTGCTACCTTCAAGGGCTGCTAACATTCCCCCCAAGTTAAACAAAATATACGAAGCTTAAAAACTTTGGAAAAAATGCAAAAACGGTGGGTCGGCGACTTTGCCGCTTCACCCTCCCCTTCTTTGAACCCCATCATGTTGTGAAAAGATTACTGGTTATGAGTGCCCCTCTTCAATATTGTGTTATTACTGGGGGCCATGCTCCCCTAAACATATAGGTCTGGCTCTGCGGGCCCCGTGTCCATATGACGAGGTATTCTGGTAGAGGAAACTTTTAGAACCACATTCTACTGGACATAATCTAGTTATTGTATTATTTCAAAACGTTTGTTGCTTTTATTTCTTCTCGGGAGACTGCTAAGCTTATTTTTGTAAGTGAAATCTGAAATTCCAGGTTTTATTATTTTTAATTCATTCAGCATTGGGTTGGATCGAAGACCTATAAAAATGAAATAGAGATGTTGTAAAAGAAATTCTGGGAAATATATTCTATTTTTAATGTGACACTCCCGTGTACCATTATCTTCCTAGGAACATGAAAATCATATTTTCCCTCTTATTTTACGAGAGGGAATTACTGCAGCGCTGGCTGGCATGGGCAACTGAATCGACATTTTTTTAGCACTTATCTACCAGTTTTAATTTCCTTTTCGGATTTACACACTGAAAATATTTTTCTTTCAGCTCCTAAATAAAGCTGTCGCCCTTTCAAAGCGAGAGCAGAGCTGACATTTATAAATGCCTTCGCACTTCTACATGTGCAGAAAGACACTGATGTTTAGGAAACTGGTTACTGACTTTTAGTGGCCTATACAGTTAGTGCCTCAAGGACGCAAAGGTAGGGGCACCTGTTTTTTGCACCCCCGGGGCACTATGGTATTACAGAAGTAATATTGATAGCACTGGCACACACTTAGCGCAAGCACTATCTTAGGAGGGTGGTCCCTCATTTGCACGGGGCGTGGCCTCATGGAAATGAGGGAATCACTTTGCCTCTGTGCTCGTGCAGGATTGTGGCAAATGTGCCCTTAGAAAGCACACTGACAGTGTGCCACAAAAAGGAGGTGCACTACAGTGTGGCCTCCTAAGGGCAGCCCTCTCGAGGGGTGCATGGACTCCCCCAAACACCCCTTCGTGCATGCGGGTGCAGTCACTCACTGCACCTGCTTGCCGGTGGATCTCCGACCCCTCTTCAAAGTTCAGATGAGCTACGGCCTGCTGTGGGAAACTCAGAGCAGCTTTGAAGCAGCCACTTCGTATTTCATTAAATGTGCAGCACTGGGGGGAGTGAGAGATCGCTGCTGCCCCAGGGGCAGCACATTAATTCTGATAGGGAGCACTGTCCATTTGCACCCAGCGCACCGAGATAATGACAGTGCGCCCTATGTTTAGTGGATGAGGGAGAATATACCTTCTCCTTTAAATGTACACCTTTCAGAAATATCTGAAAATAATGTAGTTCTTCATGCAATATGACCTGAAGTAGACATGTCATCAGTGATATCATTTGAGATGTCATCAGTGATGTCATGAGTGATGTCACTGACCATGTCATGAGTGATGTAATATGTGACGTCATCAGCAGTGCATTGCGGGCGCGCGAGTTATAGTTAGCTGAACTAACTATAACGGGGGAATTTCAAAGGTTTTGTATGAGTGAAATGTCCAGCTAACTTTAACATGTGTGAAACCTATGGTTTTTTCAGTGAATTTCTAACGTTTTTTAACCCGTTTGCTGCTTTGAACGTTCAGCGCCAGTGCTGAACGTTCGAAGAAACGGGTGCGGCCGCGTCGGCCGTTGGACGTGCGCAGCACCAGGGAGGTAGCTCGCGCGACGTCCAACGGCCGACGGCAGCAGCGAAGGGGTTAAATACTAATTCCTAACTATAACGTGTGTGAAACCTATAGTTTTTTCAGTGAATTTGCAAGGTTTTTTTAAATGCTAATTCCTAACTATAACTATGGTTTTTTCAGTGAATTACAGTGTGCCAAAACCCACCTTAGTATCCAATCCCCCCAACAGACTAGCAATCAGTGACTCATTGGTTCTTCGTCCTATAGCCGAAACCAGAACAACCCAGAACATGCAACTTAGATTACCTCAAGTAAGGTGGATAACAAGAGCACTCTTTCGTTATAGTCTTACACCAGTCCAAAACAAGCAGTAAATAAATCAATCAATCAAAGCATTTGTATAGCGCACTACTCACCCAGAGGGTCTCAAGGCGCTGGGGGGGGGGGGGGCGGTCCGCTACTGTTCGAACAGCCAGGTCTTGAGCTGCTTCCTGAAGGCGAGGTGGTCTTGGGTCAGGCGGAGATGGGTCGGAAGGGAGTTCCAAGTCTTGGCGGCCAGGTAGGAGAAGGACCTTCCTCCTGTGGTGGCTCTTCAGATGCGGGGGACGGCGGCGAGGGCGTGGCTGGTCGATCGAAGCTGGCGTTTGGGAGCGTAGAAGTTGAGGCGGCTGTTGAGGTATCCTGGGCCTTGGTTGTGTAGGGCTTTGTGTGCGTGGGTGAGGAGCCGGAAGGTGATTCTCTTGTTGACCGGGAGCTAGTGCAGGTCTCTCAGGTGTCCGGAGATGTGGCTGCGGCGGGGGATGTCCAGGATGAGTCGAGCTGAGGTGTTCTGGATCCGCTGGAGTCTCTTCTGGAGTTTGGCGGTGGTTCCGGCGTAGAGGGAGTTGCCGTAGTCCAGACGGCTGGTGACGAGGGCCTGGGTGACCGTCTTCCTGGTCTCGGTGGGTATCCATCGGAAGATCTTACGTAGCATGCGCAGGATGTTGAAGCACGACGAGGAGACGGCGTTGACTTGTCTGGTCATGGAGAGGGAGGAGTCCAGGATGAAGCCCAGGTTGCGTGCGTGGTCTGTTGGTTTGGGCGCGCTGCCCAGGGCGGGGGGCCACCAGGAGTCGTCCCAGGCGGAGGGTGAGGATCCCAGGATGAGGACTTCAGTCTTGTCCGAGTTCAGTTTCAGGCGGCTGTTCGACATCCATTTGGCTACGTCTGTCATCCCTTCGTGCAGGTTGGCTCTGGCGATGGCGGGGTCGTTGGTGAGGGAGAGGATCAGCTGGGTGTCGTAAATAAAGACACGTAGAAGTTTGAAATGTTTATTTCTAACGCTGTAATCTCATGCACAGTACCTTAGATAATACAAGCAAACATATTATCAGAAACAAGGTTGTCAGCATTGTTACTATTCCATAAAATACAAAAGGAGAAAGCATCTTATAATGCTAAAGGGAAAGAGATTTAAAATATACCTAGATTTCACACTCCCTACCTAGCAGGTTAGTTTATAACTACAGAAGGTCTCATAGGATTACATGGGCGAACCCATACCTCTGGTACTCAGCAGTAGTGGATCACATTGAGTTCTGCACAAACTGTCAGGATACGAATGTTCTCCAACTGTGTGTAATCATGCCTGCACAGTGCATTATTAAACGCGCCAGTATAAGAGGTGGCCACAGCTGCATATGTGCTATGGCTCAAATGTGCGATGATCATTCCGAATAACAGACACAGTCTCCAAGATAACCTTGATGTTCCATGCTTCACTATACACACTAAACTAGCGAGGCACTCTACAAATGTAGCATAACAAATAATTCTCATTTGAATCAAAATACTCAGCCTTCTCTAAACAATATCGCAAGTGAGTGTCGTGTGCAAAGCAGAGCATGAAAGCAAAAATGGTGTTTAAGCTTCTAATAAACCCATGCTAACTTAACACGGTGTGAGTGCAAGCCTCAGCCCCACGACACCCTTCCTTGATCGAAGAACGTGATATAAACATGGACTAATTACGAACGCAGAGTCCAAGCCTGTAAAGCATAGTGAAGTTCATATTTGCAAAAAAAAGGATTCACTGTTTCATAGAAAGCAGTAACTAAATAATAAAGAATAGGAAGAAAAATCAAAGAGTCTTACTCCAACAGCGTATAAGCACAGTATGTAACAACAGCCTCCAAGAGGAATTCATTGTTCTCATCTGAAAACATTTCAACCATTCAATTCAATAGTGGGAATGAACATACATGTTCCTCAACGACCGGAGCCTCTATCACCATCGTAGGAAAACTCGGGTCATCTTCAATTTAACTGCGCGCCAAGAAGTCATGCGCCACTGCAAAAACATTCCAACGTCCCATTATTCCATGTATCGCTGCTAAGACCATAATCCCGCCGCCAGAACAGAGCAACTCATGAATCACTAAGGGGCTCATCAGCTGGTCATAATCGCGTTGGGAGACACCGTACTGCAGGGACACAAATCCAGGGCCTATTCGAAATCGCAGCTCAGGCAATGGAAGACAGGTTGAACACATGTGAAAAAGGAAAATCGAAATGATAATCCATAAGCTGCACTCAATGTAGCCAGAGGCAGCGCTCCGTAATAAGTTAGCATTCGGTTGCGCACCAGCAACAATCGAGAAATATTGTCGTGTGCTGCAGGATGTGCATCCATATTTAAGTAAACAAATAATAGAAGCACACCGGCAACTAATGCGAGTATTAAGGGGAATCCACCAACGATGCTGGAAAAAATTGAATGGAAAAATGCCGACAAGACACCAAATATAGGGGCACATTACGATCGCGGACGGACTTGCGTCCGTCCGCGAGCCCTGAGTAGGAGGGAACGTCCGCATGTGCTGTGGCGTTTCCTCCTGTGCAATTAGGATGTGACCGCCACCCTGGTGGTCACATCCTCTATTTTTAACATTGCGGCGGGTGCGGCTTCAAGCTGCACCCGCCGCAATGTTAAAAACGCATGCATTGCATTTACATGGACAAAGCGGCAGGCACCGTGCGGTGCCTGCCGCTTTCTGCATGTAAATGCAGGGGGGTACCATAGGTACCCCCTATGTGCACCCCCCACCTCCCTTCACCCAGGGGGCCCGCAACGGGCCCCCGAAGTGAAGATCGGTATGCTTTTGCATGGTGGAGAACCCGCCGCGGAAAAGCATGTCTGGGAAGCCATCCTAATATGTCTGGGCGTGTCTGAGAGACACTGCCACCATATTAGAGCTTTTCCGCCGTGGATGTAAGCCGACCGCGGTGGAAAAGCGTCGGACTGAAACCAAGACCCACCAGCCATCCTAATTTGGCGGTGGGTCTTTGGTGGGTCCGCAGCGGATATTCCGCATCCTCCGGGCCGGCGGTGGCTTCTAATCGACCCCATAGTTTGAAAAGAAGTCACAATGCCACTGCTTATAACTTTAAAAAGTAAAGTAACTCCGTAGTCAAGGACGAATTAAAGATAGTCTAAATTAACTCCCCAAAATACAAGGACAGGTCAGTATTTAATAATGCATGCACTTCAGTGCGGGTATTTGCCACGTGAAGGACAAATGTTTCTCTACCAGATGGATGAGCGACCTCTTTTTGAGACAATAGCGCTCTTATACGGATCATTTGGTTGACTCTGCTTTCAAGCTCGGAATCGACAGCCAGATAGAAACATCCCGCTTCCCATGCCGAGGAGTAAACACAACGTTTTTTATAGCAAACCACACGCTCAGTTACCGTAATCATGTAACTGATGTCTGCTAACATTGCACAACAATCTGCATTATTTCAAATTAAATAACTCACGTTTCCAGTAAACTGAATGTTGGTATGATAGCAGGTGTCGGAGTGCCTTTCAAAACTCAGGCCAAATTAGGCGCATCTTGTTTACAAGAGCCATGCAATAGTATGTGTCTACAAATTAAGAAGTGATCTGGTGCTATTTTGCAATCCTCACCATTCAGATAGACTTCTTTTTTCTCCCTCATGCACCTATATGTAAATGATAATAACCAACCTTCATGGAGATAAGCGCTGCATAAAGATCCATATCTGCCTATAGCATACTATTTCATGTAAACCTCAAACTTAAACAGGCTAAAAAGTAACGTTATGATACTGTGGATAAGCCAAATATGGAGCAACACGAGAAGAACTTACACCCCAACAACTTTGCTCGAGGTGCACACAGAGGTTGAAGGACAACCCACCTGCTACTGCACCAAACACATCAACTGCTGCAGCAGCATTTTCAGCAAGCACTCCACACCCACACATTAATCCTGATTTTGGTGAAGTTAAAATTCTATGCATTTATTGCAATAAACTTTTGAGTTATGGGAAACAGTCTATTGACTTGATAATACGCAGGAAGCAGGAGCATCGCTGTCCTTTTTTTTTCATTCTTTTGTTCCTCTTGGACACTTCCAAGCCCCCCATTATAGAAAAAAATTGCCCCCGGGAGCTAATTAAGAATAAAACGGACTTCTAGGGTTTTTTTCCATCGCGTACGAGTACAATACGCGTACCACGCGTTTCTTTGCGCCTAAACATCCATGTGGGACCCCCTGAGCAGGCCTAGAGGATCAACATGTTTCTACCCTGCCCCCTTTCCTTATTTTTCAACTTTCTTTTACTGTTTTCTTGTGACTTAGTGCTACCGAGGCACAAGATGGCTGCCAACACTTCCTGGATTGTAGAGTTGACAGACACTTGACATCCAATCAGCATGCAGCTCATGCTCGTAATTGTACGGATTTTTGTACGCGTTCTGTACTTCATCTCTAGATATCGCTATGATTTTACTTATGATTTTCTCAGGAACTACTGAACGGATTTACACCATTTAACAAAAAGCGCAATCTGCGAACCTAACTCTACCTCTCTGACGAATTTGGTGTAATTCCGTTCAACCGTTTGGGCTGTAGCCCTGGCTAAAGGTCCCTATGGAAAATTGCATGGGGAAAACACATTTTGGGACCCCCTTTTTTCTGGGCCCCCACTTGACGAATCACCCCCAAACTTTCACAGAAGGAGCGGAGCCGAGCAGGCCATTTTCTTGGAGAAATTCGCGAAGATTCGTCCACCAGCGCCAAAGTTACTCCAAATAGAATGTTGTTGATTTCCTATGGAAACTAGGTCCTAACTATAACTACCTACTGGCGACCGCCAGTAGGTAATATAAGATATGTATATATATATATATTCACTGAAAAAACCATAGGATTTACAGACATTATAGTTAGGAATTAGCATTTAAAAAACCTTAGAAATTCACTGAAAAAACTAAAGGTTTCTGGAACGTTATAGTTAGTTGCACATTTCACTCATAGAAAACCATAGAAATTCCCCTGTCAGTCACACACCTAGTTAATCATCCATCCTGACTCTTATACACCCATTCATTCTTCAATACACCTTGGCATATATATATATAAATCATATTTACATTTTATAGAAACACATAGTCACTGGATGATGTCATCAGTGATGTCATCAGTGATGTCATTTGATATGTAATCAGGGATGTCATCAGTGATGTCACTAACCATGTCATGAATGATGTAATATGGGACGTCTTCAGCAGTGCATTGCAGGGGTGCGCGTTATAGTTAGCTCAACTAACTATAACAGGGGAATTTCTATAACGTCTGTAAAACCGATGGTATTTTCAGTGAATTTCGAGTGTTTTTAAATGTTAATTTCATATTTTAATATTTATAAAACCTATATTTTTTCAAATGTTTTAAATAATATTTTGGAACTCCATTATCCTTTATTTAACTTTAAAAATGATGTAATGATATATAGCTTAAAAAAAAATATGTATATCTTTTTTTTGGGGAGAAAACTAGAGTCCAGTTTCGCTAGTCTACCAAGCTCCCTCAACACGTGAATCCTATCCACCATATTGAAATGATGTGTATTTCGTATGCGATGGGTTCGTGGCACCACGTCACGCAAAAGATCATATACGTATGAGTTTGCCAGCTGCTGCTTAGGTATGCGATGGGTACGCAGTACCAAGCCGCGCGTTATGTCATGTACTTATGGGGCACACCCGCTGTGCGTTGCGTATGTGACGAGTGCGTGCTGCCAGACCCTGTGTTACGTCATAGACATATGGTGTCGCGACAGGTACGCCCTTCCCTCATTTTTTTTGTATGTCTCAAAACTATATCTACATAACTTTAAAGTGTATATGAGAGCAAGCGATAATCTAAAATATTTTAAATATTTGTATATTTCTAATTGTAATAAACTTATATTATAGTAAATATATTTTCTCAAAATTGCGTCGGGTGCAGTCTCCTTGAGCGCTGGGTGCGCGATTGCCATGTGACCTTAAAAAAAAGCATTTGATTGGTTCATAACATTTCCCATTGGACCACTTGGAAAACGCCACCCATTTTAGTCATTCTCTCTACAGCATTTGATGAGTGACACCTCTTCTGCTTAGAGCGCTTTTTTGAAAACGTTTTGCTATGCACACATATCTTACACTACACACAACATGCAACCATCATCTTCATCAATATTCATGGTCTGTAAAGTAGCCTTCCATCTGTGATAGGCACTTACCTAAAAGTTACATAACCAAAGTTTTCCCCACTGTCTGATGTAACATGGCAAACGCTGCCCACACCACAATGTAATGTGGTATGGCTCAGGGGCAGTACCATGCATAGATAATGAACACACGGACACAGATAGATAGTGCAAGTGGGTACGGCCACCTTTTTATTACTAGGGTCACATATCCAGTGACGTCTGTGTTGGATGCGTGTGGGGTGAGTGTAAACCAGCCCTCAGGGAATGGTTGCTGCTAGCATCAACTACAACAGTAATCATTGGATCACACACAGAGATTCAATAATTAAAGAGTCAATAGTTTCTGCTGCAGTAAGGTAGGGACAATAGATGTAAAATAATACAGAATAATTCTATCATAAAAGAACCATAACTTGTGCTATACTGAGACACAGGCAATAGATCAAAAATTATACACAAAAAGATTGTATCATAAAGGGTCCAGCAGTTCTAGTGCACTCAGATAGCCACATCAAAAGCATTCAGCATGTGCACAGCCAGCGATGATGCGTGCTGCGAGCGGGCCGTACTAGGAGCAATGTCTGTTGCCATCAACACTGCATCATCTCCAATAGCGACTCGATTTGAATTGTGAACACTGCTGTCTGCAGTGTAGGCCAGAGAGAGCGATCAGCAAGGACCCACAGCTACGTAACGTGGACTTGAGCTACCCAGTTTGTCATACACGAAGCAACAAAAAGCGTGTGCGGAGCCTGCAATGATGCGTATGCGTGGTGCAGACAGAGCGCACTGGAGCAATGTCTTTTCCTACAGGAATGCATCATCTACAATACCGACTTGATCTGAATTGTGAACACTGCTGTCTGCAGTGTAAATTGAAGGCAGTAGTCACGCAGACATCTATGAATACTTTTTCTCACGTCTTCTTCATAAAATACAACAACATTAATTACAGAAAACTCTGCACTAAATGAATCTAAACAATTCGAATTGAGATGTCTGCTGTCCACAGTGTAGACTATTCAGTGTTCCTTTGAACTTGCAAGATGAATTTCATCATTGTAGTAAACCTATAACTCATCTAAAAAAAGTTCTTCAAGCAAGTATACTAAAAGGATATTCTGTATATTTCAATAGATGTTGTAGTTAGTTGCCTACTGGATTCTGTAATTAAACAATCACCTCTTAATCTGAATTGTGAGCCCTGCTGACTGCAGTGTAGGCCAGAGGCATTGATCATTAACGCCTCACAGCCACGTGCCGTTAGATTTGGAAGCACGGAGTTGGTTGCACCTGATCGCAGGCGGCACACAGAAATAATCACAGACTTTAATTTCTGACATCCTCAAACATAGAATCAAGACCCTGTTTCACTGTTCGGACTTGCCACCGACTCGTGTCAACCAAGCACAATAATCATGTGCAACAGTTAGCTATGCAAGCACAGAGTCTGATGCACCTCAATGGAGGCAGTTCTATGAAAACCAAGCAACAGGTAATATCGGACATCGTCCATTGTGTGATCAAGACCCCGTCCACTGTTGGGACCTAGAGTAGGTTGCACCTAGTCGAAGGGAGTACATTCCTCTCCACTCTCAGATGCAGTTCTAATATCGTCCATTGTGGGATCAAGACACCATACTACTGTTGGGACCTAGAGTTGGTTGCACCTGGTCGAAGGGAGTACCTTCATCTCCACTCTCATATGGAGTTCCAACATCGCTCATTGTGCCATTGTGCGATCAAGACACCGTGCCACTGCTGGGACCTAGAGTTGGTTGCACCTGGTCGGAGGGGGTACACGGAAATCATCACAGACTTTAACTTCTCACATCCTCAATCATAGAATCAAGACCCCGTTTCACTATTCGGACCTGCTGTACCGCGGTGTAGTCCAGCGACTACAGTCAATCAAGCCCAATAACCATGTGCAGCAGTTAGCTACGGAAGCACAGAGTCTGATGCACCTCAACAGAGGGAGTTCTATGAAAACCTAACAGCAGGTAATATCGGACATCGTCCATTGTGGGATCAAGACACCATTCCCCTGTTGGGACCTAGAGTTGGTTGCACCTGGTCGAAGGCAATACCTTCATCTCCACTCTCAGATCCAGTTCTAACATCGTCCATTGTGGGATCAAGACAGCATTACACTGTTGGTACCTGTTCAGCTACTGTGTTAGTAGTATACAGAGCACTCCACGGTGCTGGGCCTCAGACTGGGCTCTGTGTGCCTGTGTTGCGGTAGCCAGCATTGATCTCAGGAGCCTTCCGAGCTCGCAGACCTCGGCCCAGCAGCTTCCACCAGCACATGGTAAGACATCTTTCACATACCGCGGTGTCAAAAGATGAACTGTGTGGCATATATGCGTCGCAGCGACCATGGCGGTTTCTCGGTACCAGCACGCTGAGAGCATCATTCATGCAGCCACCTTCGCTCACGGGGTCAACCTTGTGGCGGTGTAAGCTGCGCAGCCCTGGAAGACACGTTTGCCATTCTGGAAGAGAACCACACCCAGAGAAACGTCCCTTTTATTCATACCCTAAGCTAGCTTTGCGTACGCCGAGCCACCCCACTACACTAAACATTTGGTGGGGGAGGGGGTACATACGTGCTACATTTCTGTTATCTTCCCAACTGACTGTACTATCATTGTTGCGTCCACTGTCTACTTCACTCAATAGACCATCAGTATATGTTGACATGTACATGTTTGTGCTCTACATACTCAAGTCTGTCTGGCCCATTCCCTTAACACTTTGCATTGTATACTTTTATAATCGAGAATCACTTGCCACCTTCACACATACTTTTCTCCCATCGCTCCCCGCATTCTGCATTGTGTAACAGAGGTGCCATGCCATGTTTGGTTTGTGTACATGGCTAACTATGGTTTCATCAGTACGTAGTGTCGTTGTGTCTGGTACGTGTACATGTTATTTGTCATGTTGTATGTGATTATGCAAGGTAGCACGTTTAGTCTAGAACAGTGGTTTCTCCTATTTACACATCACTGTCTTAAAGAGCATACAGAAGTTTTTCTCATAGGTGAAAAGTGCGACCACAATGGCAGTCATTCATTACTATGCAAGGATGTCCAACTGCACGACGCTTCTAAGCTCACAGCCCCAATTTCGCGTGCTTTCTTGAAAGCACGCCAACTCCCACAATCAGACCAACATTCACACAGATTTCTAACGGCAGTTATCTGCTTCTCAACAACATGCATGTGAGCTGGCATACTGTATGTCCTTACTGTTTCGAATTGAGTAACTTCCTGTGGCAATGTCTATTCCTTCCCACACAAAGTAACTCCCAAACTTCAACTTGGCCTTCAATCCCTACTTTGAAAACAGATTTCATTAAACTAACCAAACTAAAACCCTCACTTCTGCAAAAGAAATGTATCGACTACAGATAGCACAAACTTAAAGTAAAATACAGTCCCTTTTATATTTAAACCTCCCATTACACTTTGTGAATTGTTACACAATTTTCAACACATCTCACACTCAAGGTCTGGCACACTTTTTTAACACGGTCTCCTCCGACCTTCTCTCAGGCTTTCAAACTGTTTTTGGTATAATACCAGATTTCTTTCATTCGATCATCTCTGGAATAACAGGAACAGTGCCCATAATTCTCACTCTCTTTGCGGCCATCCTACTACTATTTTTGCTTGTAAAAAATGTCTGCGCTTCGTCTGGAAACAAGCATGTCAGACAGAATACGTCTCTACGCGAAGCTACATCAATACCGTGAAAAAATTGAACTACATTTCGGCTGCCTGCCTCTATCTATTATCGGAGCCAGCTACAACATGACATTTATTTACACATATGCAATCTGCGTGCAACCATCTTTTTATTGCGAAACTTGCCCATTCGACTGGCGAATGGATCTATGCCTTGCCAACATCCCAACAATCGCTCCAGATATCCAGCAGGTAATGCAGTATCTTGAAAACCATGAACTTGATTATTCAGGCAGTGGAGCAATGGCAGATGCCACACAAAAAGGTATCGTGGCAGAATGGGATTTCTGCGCAGCCGCGAAAGATCTCCTGCAGCGTGCGACCTTTGACAACATTGCAGATTGCCTGCCAATTCAAATTGCCACTTCAACATTCGACGAACATTACTGTCCCTTCAAGGATATGAATTGGACCGCTTTGCTTTTCTCACACGATGGCAACAATGACCTCTTGGAACATTACGCATCTCAAGCCGCTAAGAACTTCCGCACTGCAATCTCCAAGACTTGTGAGGAACTGACGTTATTCTTGGATTGATTTTTTCCATCTTTTTTTACTATTTCCTTTAAAGAAATGTAATAAACTTCAATTGTACTACTTTCAGATAATACCTTTCTAAGTATGCTCACGCATTTGAACTCTGTTTTCATTATTGCCGCTTACGTCTCCATTCTAACCAGAGATCGGCGATGTATGGCCTATACAAATACACTATTTACGTGCTAAATTAGCCTAAAACCGACATCCAGTTTGAAACCATGTCTATTCTTTGTCCACACGTCTCTCTGCCTGGCTGCTATCCACAAAGCCCTTTCACCCAAATGTACTCATCCTCTGCCTCCGCTCATAAGCTGGCGATCAAGATAAAAAAACACAACATTGTTTAGGAACTGGTTAGCTATTGTTTATGTCACATGGAACAGTAACATGTAATATGGAATTCACTGATACAGGAGCTTCAGTTTGAATACAGCAGAAGCGGTTGGAGTTTACCTCAGCTCGATGCCTTAGCTCTCTGCACAATAATGTTTTTTTGAAACAGCTAAAGACAATAATGTATGGTTTCACCAGAACGGTACCGAAGCGCAATATTTGTGTTCCTCCTCAAAGTTCCGATGTGGGTAGAACTATTACCAATTCTGACACGCACCAGATTGAATCTACTGTACAAGGGATTGCTGACTGTTCTACTGTTGATAATTTTGTGTTACAAAAAAGGAGTACCAGGGTACCTAAGAAGTTTGATGATTACATTTTGCATTGTGTTTTTTTTTTTTTTAAAGGATACATGTGGTAATGGTATTCTACCTTTATTTTTATTATAGAATTTAGAGTCATTCAAGTGTAATAGATATTGTTTATGTCACATGGAGCTGTAACATGTAATGTGGAATTCACTGATGCAGGAGCTTACGTTTGAATACAGCAAACACAGTTGGAGTTTACCTCAGCTCCATGCCTTAGCTCTTGCACCAGTGGGTCCATTTATGGCACTTATATAAACATACTTTTTATATAACTTTCAAACTCCAATCCTTTATTACACACAGCCACTTTCTTAAACACACCTGATTTCACTATTTGTCTTCTGTGGCATTGCAACATTCTGCATTATATTCTTCACAATTGCTTCTTTATTCCTCCTCGCTAAAACACTGCATTTGAGTCTTTAGACCGGTAGGGGTGAGTAGTTCGCTTCCCACTCCCTATATAGCATGAACGCATACTAACACTACTTACACAGGTATGCTACAGCGGCCAGTATCCTACAGCGCCCACAGCGCAACACTTTACAGCAATCAGCTCACGGCTTAGGCTCATGGTTTCATCCCCGAGTCTTCAAACCGGTACCAGTGAGTAGTTTGCTTTCCACTTCCTCTATACTCTAAACACATACTAACACCACCTGCACAGCTATGCTACAGTGGCCAGTATGCTACAGCGTCCAGAGCACATCAGTTTACAGCACTCAGCTCACGCTTTAGTCACACGCTTTCATCCCCGAGTGTACCTGCACCTCACCTCAGCACCATCTCACTGTGAGCAAAACAACACTTTCACACAGTTAGGGGTAAATACTTCGATTCGGCCAGTATGCTACAGTGCCCAGAGCACATCAGTTTACAGCACTCAGCTCCCGCTTTAAGCACACGCTTTCATTCCTGAGTGTACCGGCACCTCACCTCAGCACCATCTCACTGTGAGCAAAACAACACTTTCACACAGTTAGGGTAAATACTTCGCTTCGGCCAGTATGCTACAGCAGAACAGAGCACATCAGTTTACAGCACTCAGCTCACGGTTTAGGCGCACACTTTTATCCCCGAGTGTACTGGCACCACACCTCAGCACCATCTCACTGTGAGCAAAACAGCACTTTCACACCGTTAGGGGTAAATACTTTGCTTCGGCCAGTATGCTACATGGCCCAGAGCACATCAGTTTACAGCACTCAGCTCACAGTTTAGGCGCACCCTTTCATCCCCGAGTGTACCAGCACCTCACCTCAGCACTATCTCACTCTGGGCAAAACAGCAATTACACACCGGTAGGGGTAAATACTTCGCTACACACTCCCTCTATAGCACACCCTAACCACCCCACAGAGCTCACAGCTCCCCTTCCCTCCTCTTTCCTAGTTTTTTCACCCTTTTTTCCACTTACTCGCTTCAATGGGAACACAAAATGGCTGCCAAAACTTCCTAGTTGCAACCGTTCGCAGCCAATAAGCAGCAAGCTCGTGCTCGTAACGCCTCAGCCAATCAGATGGCAGAATTCCCAAATACCGATATCTGTAAATTTAGATATTTCTCAAAAACGACTGAACAGATTTACACCAAATAAACAAAAACGTGCTTTCTAGATCAAGACCCTTCTCCCTGCCAAATTTGGGGTAATTCCGTTCACCCGTTCGACCTGTAGCCTTGTCTAAAGTTTCCAATGGAAATTAACATGGAGAAAACACGTTTTGGGACCCCCTTTTTCTCAGCCCTCCCTCAACGAATTACCCCCAAACTTTCAATATAGGAGCTGATATGAACAAAGAATTAGTTTGGAAAATGTCATGAAGATTCATCAAACAAAGCCAAAGTTATAAGCAAAACAATAAATGCTCTTCCTATGGAAACTTGGTCCTAACTATAGCTACCTACTGGTGATCGCCAGTAGGTAATATCACTGAAAAAAACAAAGGTTAAAGTGAAGTTATATTTAGCTTATAGTATCAATATCTAAATCAACATAAAAAAAACCACTGTAAAAAACAAAGGTTAAAATGCTAGGTGAAATTGTCAGTAAAAACGTAAAATTTTAAACTAAAATAAACCACTGAAATCCACTAGTTATAGTTAACTGAAGTAAATATATTTGCACACTCGCCATGCATGTGTTGCCGTCGATGCCATTTCAGATGTCATCAGTGATGGTATCAATGATGTCATAGAACATGCTATAAGTGACTTAATTTGTGAGATCCTAAGCCCTGCATGAAACAAGCATGGATGTAGTGCATGATTCTCAAGGTGCAGGGGGCAGGATTGTGGCCAACCAATCAGGGTGTGAGCTCCCATAGGTCTCACAGGGGTGAGAGAGAGGCAGCCAAAGGGAAAAAAGCCCTCTCTGCCAATCACATCCATCCATTATTTGAAGTTGCATTCCTGCGGGACTCGCACAAGAGTCTGGTGAACCCAACCGTCCAGATAGCTATACATTTCCAACCTTGATTTCTCCAAAACGACTGAATGTACTTACACCCAATAACCAAAAAATGCATTTTGGGTAGAGATCAAGCTTTCCACCAAATTTCGTGCAATTCAGTTCATCCGTCTTGGCTGTAGGGCTGTTCAAAAATCCGCATCGGGAAATCCCTTTATGGGACCCCTCACACCTTCGTTGGCCCCGTGTTAAGGATCACCCCAACACTTTCCAGGAAGGAGCTGAGGTGGATAAACAATTTTTGGGGTAATATTTGTAGGATTCATCAAACAGCTTCAATGTTATTAGAAAACTAACAAAACGTATTTCCTATGATAATAGGCCCTAACGTTTGCTACACAGTGGCTGTACACCCACTTCTGTTAACTCTGAATTTTTGGTGAAATCAATATCCATGCAGAATTAGGAGATTTACTGTGTCTGGAAATCAGTCCATATTTTTCAAATAATGACCTACTGTGTCAATAACGTAATTGCATCTTCCGTCCTCCTTGCCCCATTCCTTAATGTTTGACAGTTGCCCTAAAATAGTCTCTTTATACTCCCTAACGTAAGTTTGTTAGTTCAATCCCCTCTGACATAATTCACTTTGTCTGTCTGGGGTAGACATGGTTTATAGATCTCTGTATTTTCATCAGGTTTGCCTGTTCTGTTATTTTGTCCATAAATATAGTCAACCTAATACCCTACTTAAGCGTGGAGAATGTTCTGCTCTGTACTGAGATGAGATTCTTCCCAGTGGGGCGATAAAACCCATGAGCTCTATGTGCCCTTGGTCTGACACTGTGTCGGAGAGGTGTACTTTCACCTTAAGTCATGCAAGCTTGAAGTAATTCACCATTTCTAGAAAATGTCAGAGTGAGGAGTTGGGCATTCCCTTGCTCTGGCCTATACTTAAGGAAGCTCACTAAGGTTTGGCAAGCAATAGTGGACTAGAGTGATAAAATTAGGGAAGAGCTACACAAATGATTCTGATTCTTTCCGAATGATTACGAATAATTCTTATTAACTCAGCTTGTAGCTTATACACCCAGGTATGAGAAAAAGTACAGTACATGCCGTCCTCCTCCTCCGATCCTCACTCACCCATTTTGCCTCCTGCCCTGTAGCCCCAACCTCATTCACATTGGCTTTTGACTATCCAAATTTCTCAGCAAACAGAGGAAATAAATAAGCAACACCATCTTTGTTTCAGAAAATCAATTAAAAAATGTGCACCAGTCACACCATCACCACCTTTTGGTCTCCATACAGATCGGTCGTTTATACGACTTTCTTGTATGCCTTTTTTCTATTAGCTCTTCAATTTGCATAATTTTTCACAGTATCATTGGGGATTCTATTGTTCAAGCTGGCCTTTGAATCAACAGCACTCCAGATGTAATAAAAAAGTACCCTCCCCAATTCTTCTGAGGCCAGTCAGTTGGGTGATAGTAACTGCTGTTACAGCTCTTCGGAAGGGCATGTGTGCTGAAGAACATGCTTTCGAGGATCAGTCAGTTGATTCTGTGACACAAAGCTTCTGTGATTCAAAAGGAAATATACATTTTTCTTTTGTTAATAGACTCGTTAAGATTTTGATTGGCCTGTGCACTGATTTACCTACATTTTTACTGGAGTGTTAGTGCTGGGAAAGTACCTGTGCTTTATTGGATGTGGGAAGAGAAGCTGGACCGGACTACACATGACAAACCCAGCTGCATCACAAATGTCAGACGGTGGTTTCTCTGGGGGGGCATGGGTTAAGGAGTCCCAGTGTTTGTCTTGACGATCATGTAAGACAATGCTAGAGCACTTTGAAACTCATGCAATGTGATGTTTGATTGTTTTTATTGATTGTATAAGTCGTTGCCTAAGCAGGTGATAACAGGTTAAACCCTTTTTGTAGGTATGGGGGAGACCATGGAAATCTGGAGTTGAAAGTGTGTAAGTAGTCCATAGCTTAGAGAAGAAAGCTCTAGAAGAATTTGGAAAAGAAAGTATACAGAGTGCCTAGGACTTCTAACGCAGACCATAGTAGACGAATATGTGAATGAAAGAGGTGCACTGAGCTTGCCACATCAAGGGTCAGATGTACTACCCTATCAATTTGCGAGTCGTAAATTGCATCGTTTTGCATTTTGCAATTTGCAACTCGCAAATAGGAATGTACATCAGTGTCTCATACATAGTTTGGGATTCCTAATGGGGTCGCAAATTGCCTGCCTCATTAATATTCATGAGGCAGGTGCAATTTGCGACCCCATTAGGAATGGTAGCACTCTCCTAATAGCGAGTCGCAAATCCTATTTTGCGAGTCAGTAATAGATTACCTACTCACAAAATAGGGTTTGTAAATGGGCTAGACCTATTTTGCAGTCGTAAGCGGTCTGATTGCCTGTTTGCGATCCCAAAAATTTGTCGTACCCCTGGCTCCAAATCCCTGTGAGCCACAAAAGCCTACAAAAAGTTGTCTTCAAACACATGAGAATAATTTGACAGATGTGCATGAACTCCCTCCACGAGAAGATATGTTATTATTTTTCCTCTCTACCCCACCACCCACCATGGCATGCTCTACCTGCATACCTGGTAAAGATTGGGGGTGCAGTAAGATTATGGGGGCAGAGAAATCTAAGGTTGAAAAAGTTCAGCCAAAGGGACTTCTGCCTATCCATTTTACAACCAGTATGGAATAAACATGTTTAGGTATATTGAGGACTTGGTCAAGTGCACTAGCAATGAGGATCAAAGGTATATTTTGGAAGAAAATACTTGCAATCCTGTTAGAAACTGGGTTTCTGGTTGGCAGAGAAGTGCACTCTGTCCAAGCAGCAACCACAATCCTGTTCAGGGTATGCTCAATAAAAACTAAAATATAACCTGCGCTCACCCTGTGGTAGATTGGCACAGAGCAGTCAGGCTTATCTTAAGAAGCAATGTGTAAGGTATTTGTGCAACACACATACACAGTAACACAATGAAAACACCACAAAAAGACTTCACACTGTTTTAGAAAAATATACAATACTTTTATAAATAAATCAAAAGAAAAATGACAAAAATAAAATAGGGAAGAAAAGCCGAACAGTCGCCAGGGGTGGGTTTAATCATATTTCAATTGTGTGCAGTTGGGTCCTTAGAAGCACAACTGCCCTAACCATAGCTCACAAGATCAGCCTTTAATCCTTGTCGATCAGAAGGGTCTTTATGAATAATGCATCATTAACTGAAAGCCTCATTCCTTTTTGATACTTGTGTTAATAAGTAAACATTGAAAACCTCTGAATTTTCTGCACTGTCTCTCTCAGGCAATTATCATTTCTAACAGTGTTCCTCACTACATTACTGATCCTGTAACTGGCTCTTTAGGTTCCTTCACTGACTGCCATGGCTTTCTCTTGCACCCTACCTCACCTGCAAACCTCCAAAGTAAGTGACCTTTAGTGCAAATTGAAATGTACAGTGTATAGTACCAGTGATTGTGTCTGTTTCAATATACAGAAGAAAAATAAAAACACTTTTCTAGCAATATTGGGTGAAATTAATGATATACTTGAAATTGATTATGCTAAATATCCACATCAATCAGTTTCTGATGGTCATCAATCAATGTCTGATGCACATTCCTCACACACAATTGTCTAAGCATTGAAAAAGGTCCTGTGAATTCCCCAATACCCTAAATGTCCTGATGCACATTTATCACCACTCAGCTGAAACTAGGGATTTTAGTGCCCACTGTGAGCATTTGTAACACTCCTATTTTATCAATCAAAAGTTTGGTAAAAAAAGTTTGTGTTTTGTGCGAAATGTACATGCTATTAATGCTTTAGTGTTTTTAAAATATCCTGTTGTGCCAATACAGACAACGTTTACATAGTTCACTTTTGTAGATTTAGGTTCTGCTTTCTTCATAATTCTACACTACAGCAGAATCTTTTTAATTGCACTTTTCTAAGGGACAACTCAGAAGGTGTCATCTCCACTAAGGGTATACAGAGTCACCTTCTATCTTTTGACAGGCAATCAAGAAAAATCTGGCCACCCGCAACGTCTTGCAAGGATATACTGGCCTATTTCAATATATTGACGATTTGTTTGTTGTTTCTACCTCATTAGAAGAATGGAAAGTTGAATCACTGTTCCTACTCACAGAATTAGCTAAGAAGGGGCACAAAGCATCTAAAGCACAATTAGAATTCTGCATACCCTGTGTTTGATATTTAGGTCCTGACATCTTGGTGGGGTAACAACAGTGAGCGAACTATATAAAAGCCATCTGTTAGCTACCTAGACTCATTACTGGCTACTTAGTACACACATCTTTTGGGCATGGTTGGCTACTATATTTAGCTTAGCACATTGGTTATGCTAATATTGCCAGACCATTGTAAGATTTGGTAAAGATACCGCTCAACCTATGCATTGGTCCAGACAGGCAGAACAAGCATTTGTATCTCTGTAGCAAACATTGACTTCACCAGTGCTACCTTTACCTGATTATATCAAACTTTCCACATTGTATTGTCTTGAGAGACAGGATTTTACTCAAAGTATTCTGGTTAAAGTTCAGGATCATAAAAAGAAATCCACAGCTAACTGCTCCTTTGCTCTTGATGCTGTTGTATCAGGGCTGCCTGCATGCCTGCATACTGTGGCAATGCCTGCTCATTTTGTTAAAGCATCTGAATATTGTACTGGGGTACCCTCTCACTCTGGCATAGTTTATGCTGTAACAGCATTGTCACTGACCACCAAGACTCCGCACCTTTCAATTTCAGGATTGTCAAGAAATTAAATATTTTTATTGTCTGAGTCCTATATTACACTTGTACAATGTTGACGCCTGCTTCTGTTCCTCCACACCTTTTGGTGGCGAGCCTCATGATTGTGCCCTTGTGACAGTCCACTTGAACAAACGTTGCATCGACCTCACTGATATAACACAACATAACATAACGAAACGTGCATTTGTGAAGTGCATGTGATGGACTGTAAAAGATAAATGATGGTTGCCTCTATCAATTCTAACCATCAAATGGGATTTACAAAAATAATTTTCGATAAAAAATGTAACATTGTTGCAAACGGAAAACATGAGATTTTTTACTGCATCGTAAAAGCATGCAGAAATGTTTTGAAATGTAGAAATTTGAAAAACTTAAATAAAGATAGAGAAAGTTATATGCTTATGCAATGCAATCATGTGTTTAAGAATCTAAACATTAGTTAACCTAGTAAATGTACTGTTGATGACCACTAAATGAGATTAATGCTCACGTAATACACATTCAAAAACAGTTAAAATGCTTAGTATATGAATGCTTGATAACATGAAGTTTTCCAGTTTTACTTTAGCATTATGTGATACAAGTGTGAATAACAAAAGTGACACACATATTAGTGTGTTTGAAAATAAAATAACGTGAGAAATATTTTTAGTAGTACCAAATATTGTCATGTAACTTCTAAAGGATGAATAATGAGTGAATTAACTAAGAAAAATTAATTATTCATATTAATGTGTGTTTTATATTAATCATAAAGCAATAATGATCCACCAAGTTTTCCCGTAGTCCTCAAACGCTTCTTTTTCCTTGTTCGAAAAGCAGAAGCTAACTGAAGTAGTCATTTTGGACACTGAGAACTTTTCATGAAGTTGCTTTATTATGTTTGCAAACAAAAGACTCTATTTTGATTCAAGAACACTTTTGACAGAAATGTATCAATACAATCGCAAACCCAGAGAGAGCGTCTGGGGACGGACAGTGAACAAAGTGAATTTTCCTACTTCAGAGGAAAGGATAGAAATATAAAACTATTAAATTTGATGATTTTGCAAAAGGATTCCTTAATGCTTCCGGATTTCTTAGTGAGGTTTTGATCACACTATCAGAAGCCCCCTGTGAACAACCAATGAAAAACATATCGTATAATAGATACTTTGTGGGTGTAAACTGAAAACTTTTGGAAGTATAATTTCCCCCTGGGAGGAGGAGTCATGGCTGGTTGTCACTTTCAGTTTCCCTGCGTGGAATGCTGTCGGACTGAACACTGATTTCCTTCCTATGCCAAACCCATTTGAACTGAACTTTCCGAACTGACTCAAACTTGTACTTTACCAGCTGGTAAAGTGTGCAGGTGTAACTCTTCAGCTGAGGAGTTTATGGACTCTTTCCTGTGACTCGTTGCTCTTCAACTCTGTATGATTTGTTTGTATAACCTAAATGCTGAAACTTGATTATTCCCATGTTCTCTCTCTCTCCTCTTTCCTAGGTAACCAGCCAATGTTATCTTGTTGAATCTGTGTGAAATTTTGTGACTAATTATACTAAATGATTTCTATTAAATCTGATTATAAAATGATTTATGTTCTTGACCATTCACATTGAGGTCTAGATAAATGGTTTAAATGAGCAAGAATATTGTATTCAAGTCATTATTTGGGGTGAACTTTCTTGTCATAAGTTGTATAGTTAGTAAGTTCTAGAGAAATAGTTTATGTTGTTACCATGAATTTGGCATTTTCTTGTTCCAGGTCCTCATAAAAATTTGCCTCGCGTTCTATAAATATCCAAGTCCCTGTTAGCTCACATAAAAGATCCATTGGAAGATCAATGGCAGTTTAGTGATACGACATGAGCCCAAAGGAAATATATGTGACGTGAGTATAAGGAAAAAGGTGCCCAGTTTTCCGCTGCAACACATGTTCACCAAGAAGGGTATATTGGCGCTGAATAACAGATGTTTATTATAAGTACATACATTTGCCAAGCTGCAATGCTGTTTTTAAAAAAAAACTCTTTTTATTGATTTTCATAAACAAACCATCACAGTCATGGTACACATGCGGTCACACATCCACAATTGCTGTAGTTGGTCCAGAATAGTGCATTCAATTATCATCAACATAGTTGCATAGTCCTTTTCACAGAGGCCAATGATATTATAACAATACAATACAATAGATATGACATATATGCAGTGAGTAGGAACCGAAAGCAGAGGCATAGTCCAATGAAATAAAAAAGTTGGGCAGGGATCAGGGGATCTCCTATCCCCCTACTGGGGGGGGGGAGGCGGCAACAGATCATGTTCTAAATACACAGGTCTTCGTTCATGTCAGAGCTGTTTAACATAGCAGCAGCAGGTATGTCCAATAGTTGACAGTCAAATTTATTGTGTGTTACATAGCTCACTCCCCAGGTGGCTCACTTCTCCGCAACCGGACTGCACTGAGGGTGGGACAACAGATAACACTGCAATGGTGCCCAAATATCTCGGGGTCTAGATGCAGCTGGCAGAAGTTCCGCATAGTTCGCCAGTTGCTCCTGACAGCCACACCTTAAACTTGGGCGCTCTACCTCTCCCCCAGCGACATGCCACCCGTCTTTTAGCTAGGAGCATTGCCAAGGCGAAAAACCTACGATGTTCCGCCCTTAACCTCTCCACATACCCCAACAAAGCCATCAGCGACGACACATCAATCTGGACATTTATCATAGTGGACAGTGCTTGAAAAATCTGTAAACAGTATTCATGCACTGCCGAACAGCCCCACACTAAGTGCAGAAAATCAGCGCCTTCAGCTCGGCATCTCTCACACGCATCATTATCTCTCAATTTGTATCTATACATGCGGGCAGGAGTATAGTACAGCCTGTGTAAAAATGTATAGTGGATAATTCGGAGCCTGCTGGTAGCAGATATTCTTTCAGTCTGCATTGAGCAGAATTCCCATTGCTTATCTGTTAGTGCTGTCCCTAGTTCCCGGTCCCATTTCTCCCTTGCCCCTGCAGCCTGCTCAATTTTGTGTGTGTGCACCGACTTGTATATCATAGATACCAGTCGTTTAGCTTGCTCACTCTGCAGTGTAGAGTGTAGTGGTGCAAAGGTCGGTGGTTCCGAGGGAAAGTTAGGAGTAATAGAGTGAACCCCCTGCCTCAGTCGGATGTACAAAAAGGTGTCCAGTGGTGTTTGCGTTACATTCTGGAAAACATGTGCTATTGTCCGGAATGTCCCCTCGTTGTACATGTCCCCCCAGGTGCGCATTCCAGTGCGGTCCCTAAATTTGTGGAAGAGGGTCTCTTGAAGCAGAGGCATGGCGTGGTGATACATCAGTGGCGAGTATAGCATAGGCATGTCCAAAAGCTTCCCCAGAGCCGCCCAGGCAGCCACCGTGCAACTCATTGTAGTCGGTGCTGTGTCTAGTGTAGGGGGCGGAGTGTACAGAGCCCCCTCAATGGGGATAGGATGAGCGAGCCAGTGCTCCGCCGCCACCTTGCTCACTAAGCCACTGGAGTCAAGCTATCCAGGCTGAAGACGGCTGATAGCCAGAAACCGGTCCTAGGATGCTTGATTCCGGTCCAGGGAAGACATGGCTTGGCAGTTCAGACTGAACTGTTCCCATGAGGCACAGGGTCAAGACTGATTTGCATATGGCCATATCTGAACTGGGGTGGCTTGGTGAGCAAAATAACGATGGATTAAACCCAGATCTGTGACTGGGGGTGAATGTTTGCCATTGTGCAACATTCCGTCCATCATCTTGTGTGTTTTCCCTCCGCCACCTAGGGCATAAAACTTGGTTGATGTACCCAAAAGTGGGCATAGTGCGCTTGAGCGCTGTAATAGTACAATTCGAAATTGGGTACTCCAAACCCTCCCTGAGAGTACGGCCGTGTTAATACATTCCATTGTAATCTCGCAGTTTTATCTCCCCACACTAATCGTGTCAGCTCCGATCGCAACTGCTTAAAGAAGAAGGCCCCCGGATGGAAGGGTATATTGAGAAAAAGATAAAGTAACTGAGGTAGTATAATCATCTTGATCAAAGAAACACGCCCCGCCATGGAGAGGGGGAGGGCAATCCACTTTGATATATTATCTGCGATGCGCACCATACTGGTGCCATAATTAAGTCGCATCAATTCTCCTCTTTCCCTTGTCACTCGGATGCCCAGATACTTCAGTTCATCGTCACACCAGGCCATTGGGAAATCCAGGGGGAAGTGACTCGTTGCGTCAGTTAGGGGGAAGATGCAGGATTTACCCCAATTAATCTGGACTCCAGAGAGTCTCCCAAATACTATAAATTCCCGGAGGACAATATTCAGATTCGGTTGGGGGTCTCGTATATACAGCGTAATGTCATCCGTGTAAAGGGAGACTAGTATCTGCCAGATATTACATTGCAGCGCCCTTTCACAGTGGTGTTGTCGCAGTTTAGCCGCTAGTGGCTCTACAGCAATCGCGAACAAAAGGGGCGATAGCGGGTAGCTTTGCCTAGTACCCCTCGTTATCGAGAAACTCTCAGAAGTTTTGCCATTAATCACCACTTTAGCCACCGGCGAACAGTACAATAACCGTATCCAGGAGAGGAACAGGGGGGGGGAATCCCATGTGGGTCATCACACCAAACACGTAGTCCCACTCAATTGAATCGAAGGCCTTTGTGGCGTCCAGGAAGACTGCCGCCAAAGGCAATTCTGAAGACACATTATTCAAGATTGTAAATAGGGTACGCAAGTTATGGGACGTTGCACGCCCCGGCACGAAACCAGACTGGTCGGGCAGTATTAGATGCTCTATAAGCAGACCGAGACGGGTTGCTATGAGCTTCGCTAGTATCTTCACATCGCAATTGAGCAGCGATAAAGGTCTATATGAATCGCAATGCTGCGGCTCTTTCCCTGGTTTTAAAAGGGAGATAAGGATTGCTTCCCTCATGGAAGGGGGGAGATGGCCTACTTCCAATGCATCCTGGTACACTTCATGCAATATGGGCGCCATTACGTCAATGTAAGTTTTATAAAACTCAACAGGGATACCATCCGATCCTGTGGCCTAACCCGATTGCATATGCATAATGGCCTCCCAAGCCTCGTCGAGTTCCAACGGCGCACATAAAAAGGTGCGTTGCACATCGCTCAGCCAACCTAGCGATACATCCCCCAAAAAGTCATCCAGGTCTAGTGTCCCTGTCCTCGTGGTAGTATATAGTGCTGCATAATGCTCAGTGAACCTGTTAAGTAGGGAAGCAGTGTCCCTGTACATGATACCATCTAGCCCCACCAATTCTAGGATTATATTAGTGCCCCTTGATCTCCTAACTGTCTCCGCCAGTGCCTTCCCTGGTCTCTCCCCCTCTCCGTATCGGCAGGCCTTCCAGTAGTTCCCACGAAACCTCGCTTCCCTATCAGCCTCATCCACGTATGCTGTGAGCTTTTCTCAAAACTGCGATTGTGTGCTGCTATCCGGTTCTGCGGCCAATCGTCCCTCTAATGACTTAAGTTTGGTTTCAAGCTTATGGAGTGTAGTCATAATGTCCTTAAGTACCCCTGCGCCTTTCGCTATACAAAAGCCCCTCATCGTAACTTTGAACGCTTCCCAGACAATCTCTACACTGTCGACTGAGCCCTTGTTACGTAAAAAGAAATCTGTGATCTCCTCCCAAAGCTCCTCTTGGAACACAGTGTCCAGCAAGATTGTTGGTTGCAGCCTCCACCTATTCCGAGGGGGGCCCATAGTCCGTGGAAGACAGTGTAAGCCGGACCGGTGCATGATCCGAGTACGTCCTAGCTAAATGTTGTACCTGCAGAATCGCTGGGCTCAACGTAATGCTCAGGAAGATATAGTCTAGTCGCGCCCATGACACAGCTTGAGCAGTAAAGTGGGTACCTTCCAGGCGATTAGGGTGCATATGCCTCCACGCATCTATCAGGTTGTAGTCCTCAATAGTGGACTGCAGCATGGCGCGGGCTTTCGTGTAATGATGAGTAGCTGGGTGTGATCTGTCAATGTCCGGGCTACGCGCAATATTAAAATCCCCACTCCACACAATATGGTTGGAGCCAATATCTACAATCTTCGCCCACAGTTCCGTAAAGAACTGCGGGCCATCTACATTTGGACCATAACAACAGGCCAGGGTGACTGAATCCGATCCCAGCCTCCCCCAGGCCAAGCAGTATCCCCATGAGTGTCCCATGTAGCTCCAGCCAGCGTGAATGGCGTGCCCTTTTCAACTAATATCGCCACTCCCCTAGCATAGGACGAAAATGAAGAGAAGATTCTATGTGCTGCCCACTTACAGGCAAAGGTATTGTCGCGCCTTGGGTCAAAATGTGTCTCTTGCAACATTGCTTCGTGCATCTGGTGCCGGTCAAGATAGGATAGGATTTGACGTCACTTACGCGGGTCCCCCAGCTCCCTAATGTTCCACGTCATGATATTCAGTGTAGTGTTGTCAGTGGATGACATGATTCAGGCAGACCACATCCCTATTGTATACCATAGGACAGCGGTCTTCAAACTGTGGGGCGCACCCCACTGGGGGGGCGCAGCATCCCTTCAGGGGGGGCGCGCACTTCACCCCACCTTCATCTTTTTTTGTTGATTCCAGGCGCGAGTCGAGCCGTGTGTCTCAGCCAGGCTGCTGCAGCTGCAGCTGCCTGGGGCCCGGCTGAGTGTCTGGGGTCACAGGTCTTAAAGGCCAGAGGTGCAACAATTTCGGGTGGGGAGCCTAATTCTTCCAGCAAACGAGGAGTGGAAATGCAGGGGCTCTAAGAAGGGGTGACAAAACAACAAAGCCTCTCTATAATGCGTAAATGGTCTTTTAAAGACGTGTGAAGTACTCAGGTGCGGCTGGCAACTCCAAAACTGTCTGTGTGCCCTGGAGGCTGTCTCAGTCCGGGCTGACACAATATGCGGGGGGGGGCATATTTGCATACCTTTGTAAACTGATTACAGAGGCTGCTTGTTTTCTGGTTCAAGTACCCCCCCCCCTCACCCACCCCCCCAGTGCCCCCACTCTGACTATCTTTACATTTTACTGCCTTAATGTGAGAATGCATTTCATGAACAGGGAATATAAAGTAGGGTTACCAAAATAAAAATGCCAGCCATGTGTTTTTTAAAGACCCTGCAAAGATCTTGTCTTGACACTAAATAGGGTTATACATAAAATAGTATGTATTCATTTGTAATGTGATGTTTCAAACTTTGTTCCTTTTATTTATAAGTCATAGATCATTCAGGCAGCCTTAAAACACAATTAAAAATGTTTTCTATTTATTTTTGCTGTTCCAAGTATGCACAGATAAGTGCTGAAAATAAGCTTTAGTGGACTGCTTACTTTTGTACCGTCTGGGACATCACTATAATGAGCTGGCAACCCTAATCGCAAGACTGGAAGTTTGTTGCAGGATGAGCACAATATTTATTTCCTCCACCCTCGACCCCTGGACCCTGAATAATGCCATAAAAGCAATAGTTTAACTAATATCTGAAACCCTATGCCAGGCCTCAAGGACATGCTGAGTTACTCCAACTGTGTCTGGAAATGCACCCTGCATTCAGACAACTCACTTCTCATACCCGCCCTTCACTTTCACACTCACCCTGCACACACAGGAATCACAATGTACTCACACTGATCACTATGCACTCAACCCACCGCTCACCCTGGGCTCTGCAGGGGGAATGGTCATCAATGATGCAGAGTACCAGCTTCCAGAACTTTTTTGTCAGGTGGTGGTGGTGGGGGGGGGCTCGACGTTTAAAAGGTTTAGATGGGGGGGGGCTCGGCCGACAAAAGTTTGAAGACCTCTGCCATAGGAGAATAACATTCTTGTCCGAAAGCCGTTGCCCTCCTCCCGCCAACCCCTGCAGGACTATTGCAAAACAGAAAATTCGGGGTCCCAGTACTCTTTGTGTACAGCCGTGTGAAGGGGGGCCAACAGATGCCAGTCATAGCAAAGACTCTCATGTCCGCACAACCACAGTCACACGCGGCAACAACCCTTTCACTCTCTGAACCACTGTAATGCACAATGTCAAGCCCCGCACTCCAACAGAGATCTATCGTCCCGCGCCGCTCCTCCCGCCTCCCCCACAAAGCAATGCCATATTTATCTGTGAAATCTAAACAGTTTAACAGTGTGATGATCATGTGTACTTTCTTCTCACTTCCCCCCACCCCCCTCAAAATGCAAACTAAGCCACTCAACTCCAAAAACCTACCTCCCTTCTCCCACTGAAGCAACCCAAACTTGCCAGAATACCATCCCCACCCCCCCACCCCACCTTCCAACAACAACATTTGGCCCCAATACAGTGTGGTCTACAATGGGGGTATACCCTGAGGGGTGTCCTCCTAGAGAGCTACGCAGTTCCTCCATTCTCCTCCAGGCCGGCTCCGATGGAACAACAGGTCCGGCTAGGAGGGAGCAGAGCCTGGGAGCAGATAATGTACTTGCAAATGTGGCAATTGGAAAGATCTCACCTCACGGTAGTCAATACAGTCTTTGCAGGGCACTAGCCCTCATAAGTCCAAAAGTAAGTCCACAGCCTAGTCCTGGCGAGGCAGTTATTCCAGACGGACATCATCGTCATCACGTTGTCATCGTTACTGATCTTCCTGGGCATTACCTCCCCTATTCGAACGTTTCACCGATTTCAAGAACTCCTCCACTTGGTGCGGGTTTGTGAAAAAACTCTGCTTTCTTTGATGCGTCACCCTGTTTCGCTGGGTACAGGAGCGCATAGTCGATTTGCGCATTTCTCATTTTCCTTTTTACGTCCATGAATTTACGCCTCTCTTCCTGTACGATAGGCGTAAAGTCTGGGTAGATAGAGAAGGTGTTTCCGCCATAGGACAGTGTCTGTTTCTGCCTTACGCTCTGAGAGCCACATCCCTGTCCCGATAGTTTAATAACCTTGCTATCATGGGGCGCGGATTGCTACCAGGCGCAGGGCGCGGGCCAAGTGATCTGTGCGCTCTTTCTACAATAAACTGCGAAGAGACCGCTTCCTTCCCGATCGCCTCCAGCGGATCACTGACTAAATATCGACGGACACAATATAGACTACCCAAAATATCGAAGTCAAAATATCGACTGAGAAAATATCGAATTCCTATCTACAAACAGGTAAGTACCAAAATATCGAGTCCAAAATATCGTTTATATATATATACATTGTAAAAATATCGAATTTGTTAAAAATAATGTAAAATAAAAAAATATAAAAAATAAATAGCTAAAATATACTTAAAAATACTTAAAGTACCTTAAAATTATTAAATAATTAATTTAACTTATAAACAAAAATACAGTCATATGTGTTAAAACATATATATATATAAACATAATATTAATAAAAAATACACAATATTATTACCGTAGGATAGCTTAGGGGTAAAAATTACAATTCCCACTCCTGGAAGTGCAACAGTAGGGAAAGCATTGGATAGCGTTGGGGCAAACATTACTATTCCAACTCCAGAGAGTGCAACAGTAGGGAAAAAGTTGGATAGCGTAGGGGTAAAAATTACTATTCCCACTCCAGAGAGTGCAACAGTAGGGAAGGCGTTGGATAGCATAGGGGTAAAAATTACTATTCCCACTCTAGAGAGTGCAACAGTAGGGAAAGCGTTGGATAGCGTAGCGGTAAAAATTACTATTCCCACTCCAGAGAGTGCAACAGTAGGGAAGGCGTTGGATAGAATAGGGGTAAAAATTACTATTCCCACTCCAGTGAGTGCAACAGTAGGGAAAGTGTTGGATAGCGTAGGGGTAAAAATTACTATTCCCACTCCAGAGAGTGCAACAGTAGGGAAAGCGTTGGATAGCGTAGGGGTAAAAATTACTATTCCAACTCCAGTGAGTGCAACAGTAGGGAAAACGTTGGATAGCGTAGGGTTAAAAATTACTATTCCCACTCCAGCGAGCGCAACAGTAGGGAAAGCGTTGGATAGCGTAGGGGTAAAAATTACTATTCCCACTCCAGAGAGTGCAACAGTAGGGAAAGCGTTGGATGGCGTAGGGGTAAAAATTACTATTCCAACTCCAGTGAGTGCAACAGTAGGGAAAGCGTTGGATAGCGTGGGGGTAAAAATTACTATTCCCACTCCAGAGAGTGCAACAGTAGGGAAAGCGTTGGATAGCGTAGGGGGTAAAAATTACTATTCCCACTCCAGAGAGTGCAACAGTAGGGAAAGCGTTGGATAGCGTAGGGGTAAAAATTACTATTCCCACTCCAGTGAGTGCAACAGTAGGGAAAGCGTTGAATAGCATAGGGGTAACAATTACTATTCCCACTCCAGAGAGTGCAACAGTAGGGAAAGCGTTGGATATCATAGGGGTAAATTTTAATATCTCCACTCTAGTGAAAATAAATTAATATAAATCACATAATTATAAATTAATCAATTAATACATTTTAATTACCAATTAAGAATTAATTAATTACCAATTAAAAAATATTTAACAATTTATTCTAAATAAATACCAATTAATTAATGAACATGTTTAATTAATTATATTAAATTACTTCCCACCCTATTCCCCTATATACCCACAACCCGCTACTAAAAATAAAATAATATTATTCACATAAATATCAATTAATCAATTAATAAACATTAATTATCAATTAACAATTAATTAATTACCAATTAAAAATTAATTGACAATTTATTCAAAATAAATTCCAATTAATTAATTAACATGTTTAATTAATTATAATTAAATTACTTTCCACCCTATTCCCCCATAAACTCCAACCCGCTACTAAAAATAAAATGATATCATTCACATAATTATCAAATAGTCAATTAATACAAAATAATTATCAATTAACAATTAATTAATTACCAATTAAAAATTAATTGACAATATATTCAAAATAAATACCAATTAATTAATTAACATATTTAATTAATTATAATTAAATTACGTCCCACCCAATTCCCCTATAAACCCACAACCCGCTACAGAAAATAAAATTATATTATTCACATAATTATCAATTAATCAATTAATAAAAATTCATTATCAATTAACAATTAATTAATTATCAATAAAAAATTAATTAACAATTTATTCAAAATCAATACCAATTACATAATTAACATATTTAATTAATTATAATTAAATTACTTCCCACCCTATTCCCCTATAAACCCACAACCCACTACAGAATTAAATTACACAAAAATTAAATAACATAAAATTAATTACTTACAATAAATTACAAATAAATATACACTTTTCACACAAACTAACATATAAAACACTTAAAAAAATTCGATATTATTAAAAAGTCTATATTTTTAATCACCTATATTATGTACTTCGATATTTTGACTGTCTATATTTTTAAATTCGATATTACAGTATTTACCTTCAAAACGATATTTTGGATGTCTATATTCTGTCCAGTCGATATTTTGTCCATTCTATATTTTGGACTCGATATTTAGGTTACTCGATATTTTGGAATCGCTATTTAGACCATTTACCCCTCCAGCAGTAGCTTCTCAATATAGTCCTCCATGGGCCCAGTGTTTGTCGACTCCGGTACTCCTACCACGCGGATGTTATTGCGTCGACTACGTGCTTCCAAGTCCTCATTTTTGGCTGCGATTATGCGTAGTAACTTATCCATCCGTGCAAGCTGTGTCGTGTGCTGAGCAGTGACATCGCCGGCCTCAGATATACGGCGTTCCATCTCTGTGATGCGATCTTCATGTCCATGTAATTTTTGCGCAATCGCGTCCATCCTGGACGACATTCTATCTACCTTATCCACCACTGTGGCGAAGCCTTGCCGGATCTCTTGGAGAATGTTCTTGATGTCGGAAGTCTGCGGAGAAGTACTTCCACTAGCTCACGACCCTATCTCTTGGTCCGGATTTTCCTGCGCCGGTTTCGTTCCTTTTTTCGCCGCATTAAAAGTCAATTTGGGCTGTTTGGCGTCGGGCCTACCCATTATGCCGGCTACTGCGTAGGGCTCTGTTCGGGCACCTCAGATATGGGGAATTAGGGAGTTCTCCCGCTCTACCACTTGACGCCACCGGCTGTAAGATATGTTCAACTTCCTTGCAGATGCCACTTCCGTCACACTCCAAACACTAGGAGGTCGCTGCGGCCCAGCCGGCGCCCACACCACCACGCCGTCGCTGGTACGCTAGTGTGATCTTAAGTGCCGCGTCATATCGTGCCACTCATGCCGTTCCCCACGTGTGGCCTAGTCCGCCTCTGGTCCCGGGGTCCCCGCGATGACTCTCTCACTTTCGGTGCGTGAGGTAGTTGGGGCCCATCCATACCAGTCTCGGGGGGGGGAGCATCCTAACTTTCACAGCGTGCTCCATCCCGCCACCACTGGCTCGGGGCTCTGATTCGGGGGGGGGGAGTGGGCCCTCGTCTTGCCTCCCTTCCAGCGCGAATATCAAAGGTCCGCCACGCTGCCCTACGATCAACTCTCCGCGTGGCGTGCCGCGTCTTCCTCAGGGTACTTCACCCCCTATAACGTGTAGGTGGGTCCGCACCTTATGCTCCTCTGGTGGCGTGGGGGGGGGCCGCAGTCGAGTTTATTTCTAGCCTCAAAAAAGCGACTGAGTAGTAGTCCCCGCCCCTATGCTTCCTGGTGCGGCCTGAGCAATCCCCCACTCTCAGGGTGCAGTCCGCAGCATGCAGGACGTTCCGCCGGCCTCCCTTTACCTTCCGCGCTATTACAGACAGCACCTCACTGTGTCCGCCACCTCTGCGTGCTGGTCTTAGTCACGCTCTGCCAGCATGTCGTAACTTCTCCGGGGGGGTCCCGTCGCTGCTACCAGCCCCACGGCACTCACTGGGCCAGGCGTGTACGGGTGTTGCTCCCCGATAATAGTCTCCGCTCCGGCCGCACACGCAATCTGTGCGGCCCAGTCTCCACGTGCGAGTCTGCGGTGTTTCCTGACCGCGGTTGCCGGCTTGCAGAGCTCTTCCGCTCCCGAGTCCGGCGCGGTCACTACTGTTGCTGTTCACTGCGGCGCTGGCTGACCTCCAATCGCTGCAGGCTTCTCACCGGATCGGTAGGGACATTATCTCTTGTGACTACCGAGGTTGCAGTACAATTCAAAGTGCTTCTGCACAGGATAAATGCCGGATAAAGCTCCCAGGAAGCAGGAGCCTCACAGAAGTGCGGCCATGCTGCTCGCGCGCTCTCTAGCGCCCCCCCAAGCTACAATGCTAGGTATTAAGTCAAGGTTCATGTCTTAGAAATGATAAAGGAATGTAAGATGCAGGGGCATTTTGCATTATTTCAAAGAAATACATTATTTGCATAGTATCAATCATAGTAATCTTGCTAAATTAATTGCTCTCACCAATGCTTGCATGTGAGATATCTGGAAATCTGTGAAAATGTTCACAACTTCAAAGTTTGCCTTGGGGTTGCTCGTGAATTTCTCTTTCTCTCAATGCAACAATGATTCCTTACTTTTCCTGGAGTTGGTATAAAAATGGGTCTGTAAACAGGGCATGTAAACGGTTTTCATGATGCTCTTAAATTGTAATTTAATCTTTCTGTTGTTAAATGTGGTGTTCATCGGCCTGCACAGTATGAAGTGCCTAGAGGGAATGTTCTTGCTAATCAAGCTGCTAAAAAGGTTACTAGGTCTGCCACTTCGGAAGTCACTTTGTATCCCAAGTTACTGAATTTCTCATGCGTTTGCTAAAGGATTTTTTTATGAATTACAAGAATGTGCCCCTGACACAGAAGAAAGTGCTTGGTTAAAATAGGACTGTAAGAGAGACTCTTATGGAGTGTGGAAAGACAAGCAAGGTGGAGTTCCCTTTCTTATGATCTGACAACTGTGAATTTGTTTGATTTACATTGTCATGAACACCTCATTGGAAGCCTATTTATGAAAAACGATACGTTAAAGACTATCCTTTGCTTAGAGAGCATGCTTTTTAGTTTTCGCCTGAAATCTATTGTATTAAATATATCTTAAATGGGACTTGCATCCTACCTTCACTTCTTGACTTCTTATTGGTTTTCATGCTTGTCACTTTACTTTTCCTCATTTCTATTGGTTGTAGGTTTTCAATTTCCCGTTCTTCTGTGGGTGCTTCCCTCATCAGTTTCCCATCAGCAAAGTACTGTGTTCAACCCGTTTTGATTAACTTCTTTTAAGCGCCTCAGGCAACATCAGGCAAAAAAAGGAGACCTTGTTGCAGCGGGAAATTTTCACTAAAAGCTATGCTGAGATTGTGTATTACCACCACAAACCAGTTTTTAAACGTTACTCCATCTAAGGCGTTTATTTCTATAAATTGTTGTGCACATATTTTTATTTTGAATACAGAAATACATGCAGCACTTTTCCTTTCCAAAATATACCCCAAGATATCATTTTTCTGTTGGGGGCATGGCATAAGTGTGGGTTTAAAAAATATTCCATGGATGAGAAGCGTATACTAATCGTACCATCCGCAGTGACATTAGGGGGTCTTTATGGCATTGTCATTCACATGCACTTCCTGTTCTTACAACTATTTTCTCTAATTAGTTTCTTCTTCTGGGTAACATTTCTAAAGCAATCACTTCCTAGCTAGTATTGTCATGTTTGGTCTGCTGTCGCTGGCAAGATAGTGACGGTTTATGCTAAACCACTGTGTTTAATATCTGCGCCCGTCCTCCCTCTGTAATAGTGCCTTTCACACTAAAGCCCCGCAGCATGTACTTTACAGCCCCTGCTTATTTAAAGGTCGATATTGTGAGGGCTGCAGTTTTATGGCTGCTGCCATCTGACTTGGAAGTAACAAAATGATGCTCTTCCTGCCCTGGAATTGTCATATCCTTGCTTCTCTGTTAACAACAGAACAGTTACCAAAAAGCATGGAGTGCTCTTTATGGGCAAAGGCATAAAATAAATTATGGCATTAGCAGTAGTTTCTGAATTATTGCTTGTTTGAAACACACTACAAAAATTAATATATAAGAGTTCTGATCATACTTTGTTTTGCTGGCCGGTGTTTAGAGTTTACTATTTTAGTGTGTTGTAGGCCTGAAGTCTTCACAAGTACTTTCGTGGCAGCGGGCATATCAATTCCTCACCTTTCACCTTTAGATCAGTTTGTTCCAGCATAGACGAAACCTAATGCATTTACCAATGCTTGTTTTTACATTTGCTGAGGGACCACCCGGGTTGGCTGAATTTTTGACTCACAGATAATATATTGTTATTTTCCTAACAGCTCTTTCAGACTTTGACTGGTGTGTGTGTGCACAGATGTTCTTTAACACTTCACAATTAATCAATCAATCAATCATTTGTAAAGCGCACTACTCACTCGTAAGGGTTCTCAAGGCGCTAGGGGGGAGTGCTGCCACTGCTCGAGCAACCAGGTGTTGAGAAGTCTCCTGAAGGTCAGCAGATTTTGGGTCTGCCGCTGGTGGATGGGGAGGGTGTTCCATGTCTCGGCGGTGAGGTGGGAGAAATATCTGCCACTGGTCGGTCGTTCTGCGGATGTGTGGAACGATGGCGAGGTCAGCAGAGCGAAGCTGGGGGTTCGATGTGTAGAAGGTGAGTCGTTTGTTGAGGTATGCTGGTCTGGTGTTGTGGAGTGCTATGTGAGCGTGGGTGAGGAGCCTGAAGGTGATTCTCTTGTTGACGGGGAGCCATTGCAGTTCTCTCAGGTCGGCTGTGATATGGCTGTGGCGTTGGATTTCAAGGTTGAGGAGTGCGGAGGCGTTCTGTATGCGTTGAAGCCGTTTCTGGAGTTTGGACTTGGGACCCGCATAGAGGGGGTTGCCATAGTCCGGTCTGCTGCTGATGAGGGCCTGGGTGACCGTCCTTCTGGTTCCAATGGGGATCCATCTGTAGATCTTGCAGAGCAGGCAGAGGGTGTTGTTGTAGGAGGAGGAGACGGCGTTTACTTGCTGGGTCATTGATAGCGATGAGTCTAGGAAGAACCCCAGGTTGCGTGCTTGGTTGGTGGGTGTCGGTGCAGCTCCCAGTGTGGCCGGCCACCAGGAGTCATCCCAGGCGTCTTGTCTGAGTTCAGTTTCAGGTGGCTGTTCTTCATCCATATGGCGACGGCCTTCATCCCTTCGTGGAGGTTGGCAATGGGGGTAGTAGGGTCCTTGGTGAGGGAGAAGATCAGCTGGGTGTCGTTGGCGCATGATATGATGTTGAGGTCGTTCAATTGGACGATGTTGGCAAGCGGTGCCATGTAGACGTTGAAAAGGGTCGGGCTGAGGGATGATCCTTGGGGTACACCGCAGATGTTCTTGGTGGCTTCAGATCAAAATGGAGGGAGGCGGACACTCTGGGTTCTTCCGGTGAGGAAGGAGGTGGTCCAGTCCAGGGCTTTGTTGTGGATCCCTGCATTGTGGAGGCGTGTTCGTAGGGTGTGGTGGCAGATGGTGTCAAAGGCGGCCAAATGGTCAAGGAGGATGAGGGCCGTGGTTTCGCCGTTGTCCGCAGATGGCGCGATGAGGACAGTTTTGGTGCTGTGATTGCTGCGGAATCCAGATTGGGAAGAGTCCAGAGCATTGTTATCTTCAAGGAAGCTTGTCAGTTGCCTGTTGATGATTTTCTCAATGACTTTTGCCAGGAACAGGAGCGGGGAGATGGGCCGGAAGTTATTGAGGTCCTTCGGGTCCGCATTGGGTTTCTTGAGTTAGGCATTGATTTTGGCGTGCTTTCAGCTCTCCGGGAAGGTGGCAGTCTCAAAGAAGTTGTTGACGATCTTCCGGAGATGGGTTGCGATGTTGGAGCTTGCTTTGTTGAAAAGCCCGTGGTGCGGGCAGGGGAAGGAAGGTGAGCCGGAGTGGATGGTGTTCATGATTTTGATGGTGTTGTCGTCATTGACATGGGAAAGCAGTAGGTCGGTGTGGCTGGGGAGCGGAGATTCTGAGGTGTCTGCGGCTGTCGGGGGGCCTGTTTGTTGAAGCTGTCATGGATGTCTGCGATCTTGCGGTAAAAGAAGGTGGCTAGGGAGTCACAGAGGTCTTGCGACGACAGGATGTTGTTAGAGTTGGAGCTGGGGTTGGAGAGTTCCTTCACGATGTTGAAGAGCTCTTTTCTGTTGTGTGCGTTGTTGTCGATGCGTTCCTTGAAGGAGGTCCTTTTGGCGGTTCGGATGAATTGGTGTTGTCTGCGGATGGCACTCTTGTGGGCTGCGTTGTTGTCTGGTGTCTCTTCGTGGTGCCACTTCTTCTCGAGTTTTCAGCAGGTCTGCTTGGATACCCAGAGGTCGGCAGTGAACCAGATGGCTTTTGTGTCAGTGCGTCTGTTTGAGGGTTTCTTGATCGGGCGAGGGTTTTGATGCAGAGGTCGATCCATTGCCTGAGGTTGCGGGCGGCAGTGTCGGCGGTGTCGGTTGGTGGGTTTCGGGTGAGGGTGGTGATTAGCTGGTGTTCGATGACCTTTTCCAGCTGCAGTGGGGGATCTGTTGTGGGCGGTGGTGCGTGGTGGGTTTCTCATAGGTGAAGTGGGTGCAGTGGTGGTCGGTCCAGTGGAGTTTGGTGGTGTGGCTGAAGGGGACGTGGTTGCTGCCGGAAAAATGGGGTCAAGCGTGCGTCCAGCAGAGTGGGTGAGAGTCGTGATGAGCTGTTTGAGTCCGAGGTTGGTGAGCAAGGTGGTGCAGTTGTCACTGGCGTTCTCGAGGTGGAAGTTCAGGTCTCCCAGGAGGATGTAGTCCGTGGTTGCAAGGGCGTGCCTACTGACGAAGTTGGCGATGGAGTCACTGAACTGTGGCTGGGGTCCTGGGGGTCTTTAGATGAGGGTTCCTCTGAGGGTGGAGTTGGGATCGATGTGGATCTGGAAGTGCAGGTGTTCAGCGGCGCTGAGGGTGTCTTCAGTCCTGGTCGAGATGCTGAGGGTATTCCTGTCGACGATGACCATACCTCCTCCTGCTCCGTTGGTGCGGTCCCTGCGGATGATCTTGTAGCCGTCTGGGATGGCTATGACGATATCAGGCCCTGAGGTGTTGTTCAGCCAGGTCTCCGTCAGGAAGGCGACCGCCGGGGAGGATGATCCGAGTAGGTCCCGGAGTTCGATGGCGTGCTTGAGGGTGGAGCTAGTGTTGAGAAGTACGCATCTGAGGTTGTTGCGTCCTACCCCGATGGGCGGGGTGGTGGCTGGTGCAGCTGCAGCTCCGGCAGGAGAAGGGTCCGTGGGTGTGCTTCGGGGTGGCCAGGAAGCAGGTGGACGATCGGCCGGCGTTGAGTCCATGGAGGTTGCTGGGGTTGTAGCGGCGGAAGGTATCACGGGGGCCAGGGAGTCTGGCGCTGGGCAAGGTCCAGGCGCAGACAGGCACAGACGGACTTGCCTTTGGCGCACCAGCGACGCAGCCACCATGAGAAGGGGAAGTGGGAGGGAGGAGCAGCTGGGAGGTGGAATGGCAACAAATGGGCGAGCGAGGGGGCAGGGCCGCAGGGGACGCAGCAGCGGAAAGGGGCAGGCAAGGCTGGAACGCTGGAAGGGCTACCAAGAGAAAACAGGCAGAGGAGCAGAATACAAGGAAATAGAAATAGAATAGAAATAACAGCAGACAAGTACAAACAGGCAAAAAGGAACAGAGAGAGCAGACAGATACTTACGGCTCACCATTGGGCCACCGGGGAATGAGGAGCAGGCGGTAGCCTGCGGGTGGAAGAGGGCCTCGAACTCGCGGCAGCAGCGAGGCCAGGGAGCCGGGGCACGGGCACAATCAGGTAGAGCTGTGCGGCATGTGGAGCGACCTGCCTGGAACAGGAGATGCACAGGGAATACAGAACCTAATTGCTTAAGCAACTACCTTTACACTCTGAGGCTGCATACAGTGCATTAAAAACTTGAGCAGAATGTGTTACAATTTTGCATGTGATGATATTTTAGTGCATAAACGTGCCTGTAGGCACTTTAATACAGGGCCTCAGTGTGACCCAGCAATGTTTAGTCGCATATGATTACCATTAACAGAAAACAACTCCTAATTGTAGGAAACAACATTGTAAAGAAGGCAACTCTGTAATTGCCAAGGGAGCAACAGCTTGATATTTACAGCCTATTTCGTTTTAATATGTGTACTATTACAATCCTTATTACTATGTTCTAGTAGTATGTACTAAAAGGCATTTATAATCAGGATCACTGGAACTATGCCATTCTCTGGCTGCAACCGATTTTCCCATAATTATGGATTAGCCACATTTGTAAAATAATCCATCCTTTGCTGAACAGTTGTAACAAATACAGAAATGTTGTTTCTAGTTCAAACAGATCAAAAGTTACTAAAAACGTGGTGACGTGTCCACGCGTATGAAAGGCTCTTCTCAAAAGTCATCTTTCAGTTGCTTATTTCTGTATTTGATTGTTATACTGGTATTAATGAGGTAAAATATTTACCCAGACAGTATTAACATGTGAAAACATTTTAAAATAATGAAATACCGCTATCAAAATTATGCTGCATTATGCTGCATCATTTGCAGTTTATTGCTGCATAATTTAGTCAACCAGCTGCATAATTTGGTGCTCCCTTGCGACATATTTCCAGGGGTCTTGTTTATGATTTCCAATGTATTACTATTCACATTCCTACTAATTAGGAGGGGGAAGGTGGGGCTTTTAGGAGTGGAAGAGAAAGGCCAGTGAAAGCTGCAGGCTAAAATAATCAACCCATTGTCAACTTCAGTGAGAATTGTTATGAATGAGGCCAACTATTGTGACAGTGGGAGGTGAATGATAATTATTTGAGGAGTATCACGACCCTCCTTCTTGAGAACTAGGGTGTGCCTGGTGAGCAGAATAACGATGGATTAAACCCAGATCTGTGACTGGGGATGAATGTTTTGCCAATGTGCAACATTCCATCCATCATCTTGTGTGTTTTGCTGCAACCTATGCACATGTGCTGTTGCGCACTTTTAGAGGGTGATTAACACCCCTTACTGGATGCAACCCCCCCTTCTGAGAAGTCATACTACACAAACTTTGCAATAATGCAAAACATACTGTAATTTTTTTTACAATGTTTTGATACTTCGGTGAATAGAGCCAAATTGATTTTGCACAGCATTTGCTACTTACTTAATAAATACATCTCGCATTTGGACAACATGCATGTTCACCATTTTGTAAACATAGGCATTGTAAAATTAAGAATCAGCTTGCTTTGCTGAACTGCAAAATTACAGTTTGTAGAATTGTCGGTTTAGGGAACATGGTGCAAATTTATTTACTGTTTCTTACTATGCACCAGTGAAAAGTTTCCATACTAGTGTGATCATTAAGCATAAAGTGGATCCTCCTAACCTTGATAAAATGTCACCTCACAACTCATCCTTCCCGTCCCCCCACTACTAACGGACTGAAACCACAAATCCCAAACTCCTCCATCATTTTCCCTCCTAACCTCACACCAAAAGCAAAAAGAAATCACAAACACAGACTGATTAGACAACTCCCAGAAACTATATTTGCGGAAATATACCACTGCTCTTCCAAAGGCCAGTTAAAAATAGATCTCATTTTCCATACCACAAGACCTATCTACTGGAACGCCAACCTCAAAACACATCTTCTCATAACCAAAACAACTAACACCCCCCAAAGTTGCAAACTAACGATCACACTCCCAAACCGCCCTATACGAAGCGGTAACACCTCTGTGACCATCTACACTAACGGCACAGTCATGATACAAGCCAATAATGACAGCCTAGAAACATTCAACTCCCTCTTCCCCTCGCTCCGTAATGCCCCATCACACCTACCCAGCTCCCGCCCGTCGAACTCCCTAGCCCCTGACAGTCCACACCTTGAGATCGCACAAAGCTACCACAAGCAACCACAACCACCTTTGCTACAAAAGTCAACCGCCCCCTCCAATAACCATCCTCCCCCCACATGCCTCTTCACAACAGCGCTCAATGTACTCCCCCAAAAACAAGTCAGAGCCCTGTCTCAGATGAAGCCTGCCAACTCCTTACTGAACAACAATCACCCCCCAATCCTCAAACCACTACCCCCAACTAACAAACAGCGAACCGGACCAGCAAGCAATGACTCCCAATCCTCTCCCTCCACCGACACACAAGAGATGGTCGCGTATACCACATCGTGATCTTTCACACCCCATATCCAAGACTACCCACAGGGATAACAGGGACAACTCCAACACAAAAAACCAACATCAAGAGCCCGCCCACCACCCCTATATGACATCCACATTTACGGAGACCAAGCCCCCAAGTCCTCCTAAGCCTCAACGACTTAGCTCGACCACTACCCCCATCTGGAACCTGACACAGAGACCCGAAAGAACAAGAGCCACTTTGTCCACCCCGGACGCCCCCACCCAACCCTCCATAGAGTCGACCCAATGACTTGCCCTGCTAGAAAGCCAGCTAGAAACGGTAATACGGGGCCTCACCGAAATCCTACTAAACCTCCCCTCACCCCGAAAGCCCAACCGACACCCATATCCGACACCCACACCAAATAACACTTATCACAGAAGGCCCCTCAAGACCCAATGGCTAAAATGCTCGACAACCCCTCTTCGGAACGAGACAGAGAGACCCAAAAGAACAAAGCCCGCAATGTCCGCAAACGAAGCGAGGGATCTTACCATCTCGTATGATATAGCCACAACTGTCACCTCTAGTTCCAAGATCCAGGTCATCACTGGACTTGGAAGAAACCGCTCCCCCCCTCAGATCCTCAAGACCTCCTCCCTCCCTCACTAACATCCCCAGGGCCCCCTTAAAGAAGAAACTCAAAAACGAGGGATCGAATACCAATTGCATGCTCATTGACTGCAGATCAGCCGCCAAACATGCTACAGAACTGGCTGAGACCATCCTTACCCACGACATAGATATCACATTCATCACTGAAACCTGACTAAAAGAGTTTTCTTCCCCACTCATGGATATGCTTGTGCCCCCGGGCTTCGCAATCATCCATAAAGACAGAGAAAACCAACGTGGAGGAGGTATAGCAATCATACACAAAGAGACTGACGCCTTCAAATATTTTTCCTTCGAATGTCTCACTGCCACCATTAAGACGAACAGCAACAAAACACTACTCTGTCATCTCCTCTACCATCTGCCAGGAAACACTCCCTCATTCGGAGAACACCTCTCCGACATGATAACTCAGTGCTCACTCCGGGACTCCTAAAAACATAATTTTAGACGACCTCAACCTACACTGGAATGAGGAAAACAACTCGCTATCCAAAACCTTAATCAATCTCCTAATCAACATCGATCTCACCCAACACTGCACAGAGACAACACACAACATAGGCTCAATCCTGGATGCCATTATCACACAAGCAGATATTGTCTCTATTGACCTCACCTTGCCTGTTGACTGGTCTGATCATCATATCATTCTATTCCACATCAACCAAACAATCCAATGCCCGTTAACCCCCCCGCCCCCCGCTGGGTGAGAAATCTAAGTCAGATTCCCCTTGCAGACCTGGAGGAAAGGGTAAGCTCCCTATCCACACTGGTGAGCTCTCAACAACAGAATTCACTGCGCACTACAACACCACTATGACTTCCATTATGGACCAAGTAGCCCCCCTGAAACTAAAAAAAGGCAGAAACATACCATCTAGATCATGGTTCAACACAGACATAAACTCTGAAAGAAGAGAAATAAGAGCGGCAGAAAGACTCTGGCGGAACAACCCCTCCACTATCCTTCGAGACAGACTCAAGTCAGTACGCGGGAAATACAACAAACACATAAAGAGCTAAAAAACTTCCTTCTTTTTTAATCCCCATAGCAATGCAAAAACAGGCAGAAATACCTCTCTAATCTCATCAGGCAACAAACTTCCAAGCCCCCGTCGACCCCTACTACGGCCTCCAAAGACCTCTGTGAAACTTTGCCAATTTCTTCAATGTAAAAGTCACCAAGATAGAACTCTCCTTGAACGCACACCCCAGTCCTCCCGGCGGTAAACCACCCCCGGGGATAGATAGAAGATATCACACCCAAGCTCCCACCTTTCAACCCCATCTTCGAAGCAGAGGTCATCAAAATGATCTCCAGCGCCAAACCCTCAACACACGTTCTGGATCCTATTTCTGCACAACTGGCCAAAAAACTCAATCTCTCTCTAGCCCCACACTGGACCAGTATCATGCATAGCTCCCTGACTACTGGAGTCATGCCTGATTGTCTCAAAACGGACCAAGTCACACCTCTACTGAAAAAACAGGCTCTGACACTAACGATCCGAACAACAACAGACCCGTCTCCAACCTCCCTCTCCTAGCAAAAATCCTGGAAAGATGTGTTCTTCTCCAACTTACTCAACACCTGGACAACACCAACCTTCTAGACTCCTACCAATTGGTGTTTCAGAAAAGGCTGCAGCACAGAGACAGCGATCCTAATTGTAATTGAAGATATACACAAATCTCTTGATATGGGCCAATGCTGCCTACTTATACTCCTGGACCTATCGGCAGCCTTCGATACGGTCGACCACAAACTACTCATCAAGGCACTGCAATAAAGGGTTGGAGTGGATGAGGTGATCTTACCGTGTTTCACCTCTTTCCTACAGACCCGCACCCAAAGAATACAAATCAAAAACTTCATGTCGGACCTACTGCCCAATAGCAGGGGTGTTCCCAAGGATCCGTACTCTCGCCGCAACTCTTCAACATCTATATGGAACCCCTCACCACCATACTAAAAAAAAAACATTCCCTTCCACCTATATGCATAAGATACCCAGATCTATCTGGAAACCTCATCCATGGAAGACATTCAGAGACTAATCAAAACTCTAAAAGAAGTCCAACACTGGTTATCACGCAACCACTTAAAACTAAACCAAGACAAGACTGAAGTCCTCCTTATCTCCAACAAGGAGAAGAACCTCAAAATCATAAAATGGCTCAAAGCTATTGATGCTCTCAACTACAACCCCACCCTAGCTGATGATGCAAAATCGCTGGGAATCACTCCGGACCCTAAATTAGACATGAGCAAACATATCAAGAATAAAGCAAGGAGCGCCTTCATCAACCTTAAACTACTCAATAAAATAAAACCCTTCATCCCCCCCGAATGACCTCAAACAAGCCACTTGATCCCTGGTGCTGTCCAGACTGAACTATGGGAATGGAACCCTCACAGGATCAGCAACATTGCACCTAGCTCCGCTCAGAACAACTTGGAATGCAGCAGCCAGAATGGTCACCGGAGTCAAAAAATATGAACACATCTCACCAGTACTCAGAAAACTCACATGGCTCCCAGTTGAAAAGCGTGCCAACTTCAGAACTGCCTGCCTCACTCACAAAGCGCTGCACACAGGAAAACTCGCATACCTGGCCTCCAAACTCCAGAAGGCTGGTCAGACAAGAAGCCTAAGGAGTACCAACACCTTACTCCTTATCCCTCTGAAAACCCACAAACAAATAAACGGATCCCGTTCCTTTGCCGGAAATGCGCCCAAAATCTGGAACTCCATACCAGTCCATATCAGAATTAACTCCTCCTGATAAAATTTCAAAAGGTAGCTCAAAGACCTCCTTCTCAAGCGATCTTTCCTGAATGGATAGGCGCAGCCTAATCGCAGGAGCCTTCTCGTAACAGCACACAGAGACTTTGACATTATAACCTCTACCTCACTCTCCTCAGGACTACCTCCTCCAACCCCCCCTACCGGATCCAATCCCGTCATAAGTCACTGTAATTTTGTGGCGACAACACGTGACCCGACTTGAGACAATGCACAGACTATTATGATTGTTTATCACACGAATGTCACTGTGATCTTTATGGAGAGACTATGCAATGGGTCTGAGGTACGGTACGTATTACTGTATTAATGTATCATACGATTGTTAAGGCTGTAAAGTGCTCCCATAGCTCCGGGTCTGGCTAGCGCTATTTGAAACTCCTAAATAAATAAAAAAATAAATGTTGAGCTTTCGAGACCGGTTGTATATAATTTAGCAAATACTTCGTTATGGGCTTACAGCCCGCCCACTGCTTTTCATTTGTTTGTTTCAGTGTCCTTTAAAAAATCCTTGCTTGCTAGTTGCCAATCCTTCCTCTTTTTCCCTACTTTTGATCTTTTGTTTCCTTCCACAGAGCAGGGACCAAGTACTGTATCTTTACACTTTGGTTTTTCATCTGTTCTTTGGGAGACTATTTTTTCTTTGGTTGCTGCTCATGTTACTGTTTGCCTGGTGTCAGCTTCAGCACTGCAGCTGCTTGCATTTTAATGCAGCATGGCTCCTCCCGCCTCCTCCCATGTCGCTGCGTGTCCGCCCCCACCTAGGCCTGTATTGCTGTTTGTTTTAAAATGTGTTCTTTGCAATGCTTTTGAAAAGGTGGTGTTAAGTTTATAAAAACTGTTCTGGTTTCTGTGGAGTGTATTGATGTATGACTATTTACAACATCAAATGGGTGCACTTCGGAGGTCTGCAGCAACAGGAGTGGAGCCCATGGAGGCCAGCAGCAGTCCCTCCTTGCCATGGCTGCTGCACACTGCCTCTGCTATGAAGCCTGCAACTTCTTCCACAAGAGGATCGCTCTGAACATCCTAAGTGGAAAGCCCATAATGGTTTGCGGTATCAGGGCCAAAGAGGAGAAACAAGGCATCCAAGGTACGACAGCAACACCTTTAACAAGGAAGCATCTGTACAACAGGCGTTCACGTGTGCTGCTGAGGGCATGGAGGGAGATTCAAGTAAAAAAGTTTACAAATGGCATTTTGCCATCAAAAGCAGTTAAATAAAAAAACTTTTTAAAAGTTTCTTTTGAGGGCGACAAAACACTCAGAAAAGTAGCTTGTCTCTGTAAACCCCTATTCCATGCAAGGCTGCCCACAGCTTAAATATCACTAGCTGACTGGGAGGGGTATTTGTCAAAACACCAGTTCTTTTTATTTTCAAATATCATCTTGTTTAAAATCTAAAACATAGACTATAATGAAAATTACAATTTGCCGTCGGCTTGAGGGTGCCTTTGTCTTCCCGGAGAAACATTTGCTAATTGAAGAGGGTGTTCCTTGCTGGGAAGCAAGCGTCTCTGTAAGCGCTGTAAGGCAGTATAATAGTTTCAGCGCAGAGAGCTGCCTGTTAGTGTCACCTTTAAGGAAGTACCAACTGATCGAGTTAGTGGAGTAGCATTTGGTAGACTAGCAGGTCTTATCTTTGTTAAGGGGCCACTATAACATTTAAACTGAGATCTTCAAACCTTGCCACTGGTACAACACGATTATTGCACACTGAAGTGATACAACTATGAGACAAAGGAGGGTTAGTTATGTAATAGCTTGCATAGTTTTTCCATTCGCGCATGAAAAAACGTTCCTGGTGGATAAGCCAAATTTCAGGCTGTAATGTGCACTGAGAGGGAGAATTTTTTTTCATTGGGTGCCGCTCACGCCCCATCTAGTATCATCTCCAGGCAGGCTCCACACAGCCCAGCTCCAGACCCCAGCATATCAGGAAGACGGTAAAAGAATTGTATCTGTATCTATTTTTCGAGCATTCATGTCCTTGTGCAAGGCTCGCACAATGTGTAAGTGCCAAAAAGGTAATTTGATTTTGCATGTCACCTACCCTCTAATCTGATTCCTGATGTCAGACCAAGATCCCCATCTGGTGACTGAATTGCACAGTGTGATATTGAAAAACATGGGATCATTTCGGTCTTCCCTACGTGAACAAATTGTGTGATCAAAGGCTGATAATTTCATTCACAAGCCTCCTTTTAGGTTGAGTTTTTAAGTTTCCTGTTAAATGTCTTTTTAGCCATCATGTGCCAAGAAGCTGCATTAGCAGCAGAGAGCGTCTAATTTACTCATCTCAAGACCTTTTAACATTTTAAGGGGTATATTCTCAAGAACAGGCGACAATCACCGCCAACCTAGGTGAACGCACCTGCACATAACGCCGTCCATCGCGGGAAACCAACGCTCTGTCAACTGCGTATTCCCAAAACACCAACAACAGGCGATAGCATCCCGATGACACGTCAGATGTTGGCAATAAGCCCACCGGGACGCCGATAAGAAAGAACCCTGAACGTGAAAAAAGCAGCGATGGGCCCAACAGCAATAACAATATCAGCTATAAGCAGCTCAGTGGGGCGTGGTCCATCTGCCTCATCTACCTCATCATCGCCCGGTGCATCTGGCACCTGGATCCATAGAGCATTGTTGCGCACACATATGCTATGCAATACACAACATGCAGTGACCTCCTTTCACACCATCACTGGGCTGCACAGGATCACATCACATGTGACATCCATGCATGTGAAAGGTGACTGCAACATGCCAAATGTGCATTCAGCAATGCCCCTGATGCATACGTGGGCCACATCGGACTGCCCTGGGCCTGTGTCTCTGGGGCTCGGAGGGGTGTCATCATCCATGGGCAGAGTGCATATCCCTGATCACCTCTGAGAGGTAAGTGACATATGGGTGAATTGGTGGTTCTGCATGCTGCGTTGGCAGACTCACAAGTGCTGTGGCGTGTGAGTTGTATGACTTTGGAATTCATGTCTGCCATGTTTAGCTACTAGCACATTTGTGGAATCAATGTGTAACACGTACCCACACAGCTCCTACTCCCTCGCCGAGCATGTTCCCATGTCTACGCTGCGCAGTGGCATCACTTGCACTCCTAAGGCATACCATTGTCATGCCCGTCTGCGCATGTCCGCATGCCTGACAACAACACCTTCCTGTTTGCCATTCTGAACCGCTTCCATGCATGAATCATGGGAGCTGCCCTCTGCTCATCTATGTCTGAGGAAGGATGAAGCAGTCATCCCTCCAGGGGAGGGGTGTGACTCAACAGTGGGTCACCCTCATGTGTGCAAACACGTTCAAATGCACAGCAAATGTAACGTGTCAGAGCAGAATCCAGCATGTCTATCAAAGGGGACACCAAGACCATCCATAAAGCCTGTCTTTCATTGCCTACTAACAGCAGCTAGCGCATGTTACACAATCAAGGCAACTGTGGCTTGTGGACTGGAGTCACATAGTTAGTAACAGTTCCCCAGGGCGCACCTTGCTGTAGCAAGGTCATTCTCCCACCCACGCAAGGGAGTATAGGTTCTACTCTTTGGCCTTTCATTCCGAGCTCTTGGAAGCAGAGTGCAACATGTTGTGCAGACACAAAGCTCTTTTGTTGCAACAGGAGGTGATTCTCACTTCCACCAGAGACACATTTATGTTGCAGGTCCCTCAGAACTCGAGTGCGATACAGTCGCTTCTTACAACTGACCTTCCACTTCATTGTGTGGGACTAACTCATCAAATATGCAATGCATCTGAGCAGCAGTCCTTGCACATTTTTTAATGTGTGGGATCTGGTATGCTTAGTTCTGTTCAAACGATATCCGGGGTGATACCAGCTTTCATTCATCCTATCTGTTCCAGCGTCTTCGGCGGGTGCTACATATCATATTGGCACTGGAAGCTTTTGTCCTGCATCTCCACGTTGTGCTTCATAATGGCTGCTCACCTTGAGGTTATGCAGAGGCCAGCAGCAACTGTACCGCTGACGCCTGTATGAGACTTTTTGATGCTTGCCTGTAGCAACGATGGGCGTAAGTTACGACTTGACCTTTCGATTTGCATATTATACCTGCGTGCAACCAGTGCTTCATTGCAAGTGATGTCAATTCTTCTGGGCGATGGAACTTTGCTTATCGCACACGTGGTGTCCAGTCCCTGATTTCAGCCGGTTGATGGGTCCCTTGGAGGTGCATGCCCAGGCTTGTAAATTGGATGGTCAAATGAAGCATGCAGCTTTACTTGGAATCTTGGCTCAATGGGATATCTGTGCGGCTGCGCAGGCTTTCCTACAATGTAGTTTCATTGAATATCCCGCAAGTCTCCCAATTCTGGTTTGGGATGCTCCTGCCTATGACGTACATGTATGTTCCTTCGACTTACTCAATTGGATGTCATCGCTGTTTTCTGACAATGACGGGGATGAACTGTTGGAGGAAATTGCATTTCTTTTCTCATGTACCTTCATGTATTAACTGCTTAGGTCTTCACAACTACGCTGTTTGCAATATTGACTTCTCTTTCAAATGCTCAATGTGCCTGTGGCTCTTGTCTGCAAACTTTCCATTGTTCCTCCGATTTTGTCTTCTTTCTTTCTTTTTGTTTTGGAGTTCCTCACTGACATTATGAATACTGCCTGACTTTTGAACTCTGTTTTGTTTCTTCTGTCTATGTCCTACAGACTCACCAGAGGGAGGGTATCATCTGGGGTATGGGGCCCTTTGGATACATTGTCGGCATTGCTAAGTCAGCATGAGTTTGCTTGCCATGTGCTTCTGTTATGTAATGGAAATTCTTCCTGTCAAGGGGAGGATGATTTTGCCTAGTTGTTTTGCCTTTTTCACAGTCATTATGACATGACGGCTACTTTGGTATTCTATGGTGGTGTGACAATGCTGATGATGCGTGCTGCATGCATTTTGCAGCTCCTAGTGGATTGCATAGTGTTTCATATATCACTATAGTCATAATAAACATTTTGGATTCATTGGGTGACTCAAATTATTCATATTGTGGACAAGTTCAAAAGTGCGTGAGATTATCTTGTTCTGCACTGCCTGGGTGGTGGTCCGGGTGTGGGGGTGGTCCAGGGGGGGGGGGCTGTGGGTGATGTGGCCCTCTTGGGTCTCCGAGCTGCATGAATCGTAGCTCCATGGCATCTGTTGGTCTTCAGATGTGGCTCTGGGCTGGCTCCCTTTCTACTGCAGGTGTTCGTGGTCCTTAAGACCAGAAAAAAGCAGGTCTTAAGTCCCTGCTGCTAACATGCCTTATTGCCTGTTTTTGGCCCGCATCGCCGATCTGGCTGGTCGTTGAGAAGATGGCGAAGTGGTGTTATTGTGATCTTTTGGATGGGAACGCCTACTCTGCATATGATTAGCGTTAATTGTCACTGTCTGCCTTGGCGATATTTTTGGCGGCAGCTATCGCGGGAAAACTGGTGATGTGGCCTGTTAGCGCAGGCTTGCAAATAGGGCGATAAATCTATCACCACTTTCGTGGTGGAAAAGTGCTGATAAATCGACGATGGGTCCTTGAGAATATGCCCCTAAGTGCTTCCGCTTTGCATCTCTCTAGAGATATTTTGCAAGCCCTAGCTTGACAGAAGGGGGATGGGGTTAGAAGGGCTCCAGTGAAGTACTTTTTAGGTTTTGCCTGGCGAAAGCTGCGCTCTGCGCAGCTTTTTCGCGCAGGCGAAAACCTAATGAGTATAGTAGGGGAGACAGGAACGCCCCCCGTCTTCCATTGGCTAGCTCCATAAATGGAGGCTAGACATTGGAAGACGGGCCTGTCCGTCAATGCCGGACCAGATTCGGGGGCGTTCCCGAGAATTTTTGGCTTTGGCTACTGTTAGATCTGGGGGTCTCTAGTTGGCAGAGGTAGGTACCACTGTCCAAATAGGGACCCTTGCTTCTAGTCAGGGCAAGGAGATAACCCTCTGAGATAACCCCTGCTCACCCTCTAGGTAGCTTGGCACGAGCAGTCTAGGCTAACCAGAGGCAATGCGTAAAGTATTTGTACCAACACTCACAGTAACACTGTGAAAACACCACAAACTGACTCCACAACAGTTTAGAAAAATAAAGGTATTTTTAATCTAAACTACACAAGACCAAAACGACAAAAATCCAACATACACAGTTCAAGAATATGGTTTCAAAAAGAGTTCTTAAGGTTGCGTTAGAATTCTCTACGTTGCGATAGAATTCTCTACTGATGCGTGAAAAGTTCACAGTTGCGTCACGTTTACTCACAGTACCTTTTAGTTGCAACAAAGTTCCAAAAGCAGAAGCTGGTGCGGTGGAAAACAAGCGATGCGTTGCTCCTGAGACCCTGGGGAGGCGATGCGACAGCCCCGCTGCAGCAGCGGGCGTGTTGCGACGAATCCGGTCTGTATGGGGAGGAAGGCCACTTGTATGGATTCCGGTGCGTAGGTTCCGTAGGAAGTCTGTTCTCGCAAAGGCGCGATGCAACGATCTCGTAGGGGCTGCGACGATCTCCGGGGCAACGATGCGCGGTCCAGCGGGGATCCCCTCTCTCGCAGCTCCTCGATGCGTTGATTCTGCGCCGATGCTCGCAGCGACATGATGCGGTCCGCAAGCAAGCGGGGCGGCGTTCTCACCCAGCGACGACAGGCTCTGCGACGATACTCGCAGCGATGTTCGATTCTCCCGCACCGGTCTGGTGCGTCCCGCAAACGAAGGATGCAACGTCTCTGGCAGCGGCGTCAGGTGCTGCGACGATCTCGACCTCCGTAGCGGCGGGAAACTTCTCGCACTGTCGGGGATGCGCTCCGCAAGCGAGCGATGCGATACTTTTCAGTTTCAAAAGTCACTCAAGCTTAGCTTCAAGCTTCCCAGCACAGGTACAACCTCCAGAGGCCCCACAACTGGATCAAGCACTCTAGGAGGGACAGAACTCTCTCAGCAGAGTTCGGGGAAGCTGGGGGGAAGTCCTTTTGTTCCTGGGACTTCAAAACAGGGAGCCAGCTCTTCTCAGGCCCTTGGAGATTCCTTCAAGACAGGGGACACAGCTCAACAGCAAAGTCCTTCCCCTCTCCTTGGCAGCAAAGCAACAGGTCAGTCCAGCAGAGCAACAGCAGGACAATCTTCTTTCTTCAGTTTCAGCTTTCTCCTTGGCAGAGGTTCCTTCTTGATTTCCAGGATGATCTAATTTTCTGTTGTCAGGGGTCCTGTACTTATACCCCTAAAGTCTTTGTTCTCTTGGTGCATGTGGGCCCTGAGCCCGGTCTGAACCAGTTCTGGGTGGATCCTGAGCACTTTGTTTTGCTGGCTGCATCTTTCCTTTCAGAGTGAGGGGCAGGGTCCTCAGCCGCCCAGCAGGGGGGTGGAGCCAGCATTGTGGAAGGCAGGCACAGCCCTATTCAGCCCAGGTGCTAACTCCTCCCACCACTCCAGTTGCAACTGCGGTCATTCAGCCTAGTGCTGACTCATCCATCCTGCTGGGGAATTCCCCAGCCCCTGTCACTCACAAACCAGACAGTCAATACACAAACAGGCCCATGCACACAGAAGGGTCAGACAAGAGAACAGCAGCTTTCTAAAAGTGCTGTTCTCAAACACAGGATTTAAAAACAACCTTTCCTAAAAGATGTGTTATTAAATTCTGAGTTCAGGGATACTAGATACTTATGTCCTATCTTGTTCCTATGGGAAGAAATGCTGTTAACCACTGTAGCCAGCATCCCCCATCTTAACCTATGGAGCAAGATAGCCTTACAGTAGTGAAAAACGAAAATGGCTGCCATTCACTACCAGAGCATGTCACCTGCACTAGTACATGCTCTACCTTTTACATACACTGCACCCTGCCCAGGGGGGTACCTTGGGCCTTCCATAGGGGTGACTGATGTGCACAAAAAGGGAAGGGTTAGGCCTGGTCAGTGGGGACACTGACCAGGAGGACATGGCAGTTCTAAACCGCCCATAGGCACTGCAGTGGCAGGCCTGAGACACCATTTTAGAGCTACTCCTGTGGGTGGCACAATCAGTGCTGCAGGCCCACTAGTAGCATTTGTCATCACCAGCCCTGGCACACCCAGTGCACTTTACTAGGGACTTCATGGTGATACAAACATGCCAAACATGTATATCCAATCAGAATAACAATTTACACAGGGAGCACTTACACTCTGCCACTGATCAGCAGTGGCAGAGTGTCCAAAGCATCTAAACCAGCAAAAACGAAATCCAGCACAGCATCGAAAATACAGGAGGAAGAGGCAAAAAGATAGGGGGAAACCACGCCAAAGATGCCAGGTCTAACACGTGTCCCCTCCAGCTGAAAGTGGGGAGAACTACCCACCCTCTTGGGAGTTCTCTTCACTAAGGCGGAAAAACCTGGACAGACCATCAGCGTTGGTGTGTTCTGTACCAGGGCGGTGTTCCACCGTAAAGTCCATTCCCTGTAGGGAGATGGACCACCTCAACAGCTTTGGATTCTCACCCCTCATCTGCATTAACCATCTGAGGGGCCTGTGGTCGGTCTGAACACGGAAGTGAGTCCCAAACAGGTAGGGCCTCAACTTTTTCAGAGCCCAGACCACAGCAAATGCTTCTCTCTCAATCGCACTCCACCTCTGTTCCCTGGGGAGTAGTCTCCTGCTAATGAAGGCTACCGGCTGGTCTCCTCCCTCCTCAGTGATTTGTGAGAGTACTGCTCCCACACCATGCTCTGAAGCGTCTGTCTGAACTATGAACTCACTGGAAAAGTCAGGTGCCTTGAGCACTGGCGCTGTGCACATTGCAGTTTTCAGGGTTTCAAAAGCAGTTTGGCAGGCGTCAGTCATGTCAACTCTTTTGGGGCAACTTCTTGGAAGTGAGTTCTGTCAAGGGGGCGACAATGGTGCCATATCCCTTGACAAACCGTCGGTAATACCCGGTGAGTCCTAAAAAGGCCCTCACCTCTGTCTGGGTCTTGGGGGGCTCCCAAGCCAGAATGGTATCAATCTTGGCCTGTAGGGGCGCCACCTGGCCGCTCCCCACCTGGTGTCCCAAATACACCACAGATCCCTGCCCTATCTGGCACTTGCTGGCCTTGATAGTGAGGCCTGCCCTTTGCAGAGCCTTCAACACTTCGCAGAGGTGTTGCAGGTGTTCCTCCCACGTGGAGCTGAAAACAGCAATGTCATCCAGGTATGCGGCGCTGAATTCCTCCAGCCCGGTCAGTACCTGGTTAACCAGTCTCTGGAATGTGGCAGGGGCATTCTTCAACCCAAAGGGCATGACACGGAACTGGAAGTGCCCCTCTGGCGTTGAAAATGCAGACCTCTCTTTGGCCCCATCAGTTAAGGCAATCTGCCAGTACCCCGAAGTCAAATCAAATGTACTGAGGTACTGGGCAGCTCCCAACCGATCCACGAGCTCATCAGCTCTGGGGATGGGGTGTGCGTCAGTCTTTGTGACCGCATTGAACCCACGGTAGTCCACGCAAAACCGGAGCTCTGAAGGGCCACCGGGGGTAGCAACTTTCTTGGGTACCAAGACCACTGGACTAGCCCAGGGGCTGCTGGAGGGCTCAATCACCCCTAGCGCCAACATCTTGGAAACCTCTTCCTTGATGCTGGCCCTGACCTTGTCAGCTACCCTGTAAAATTTCTGTTTCACAGGCAGACTGTCTCCAGTGTCCACATCATGGACGCACCAGTTGGTGACTCCTGGGGTCAGGGAGAACAGGGAGGAGAACTGACCCAACACTTGGCGACAGTCACTCTGCTGTTCTGGGGTCAGGGTGGGCGAGAGGACCACACCATCCACTGACCCATCTTGCTCCTTAACTGCCAGGAGGTCAGGGAGAGGATCACTATCCTCTTCCATTCCTGCATCTGTAGCCAGGAGCATGGTTACTTCAGACCTCTTAATGTGTGGTTTGAGGCGGTTCACATGCAAGACTCTCAGGGGCTGCCTGGGAGTCTTCAGGTTAACCAGGTAGGTTACCTCACTCTTCCTTTCCACCACCTCATATGGCCCAGTCCACTTGTCTTGGAGCGCACAGGGCTCCACTGGCGCCATCACCCACACTTCCTGCCCAGGTTGAAATTCGACCAGAGTGGTATTCTGGTTGTACCATCTTTTCATTTCTTCCTGGCTTGCTTCCAGGTTTGCCTGAGCGAGCTTCCTGAAGCGTTGTGTCTGGTTACGGATGGCCAGCACATAGCTGAACACATCCTGGGGGGTTTTCCCACGGGACTTTTCCCAACCCTCCTTCACCAGTGAGAGAGGTCCTCTAACAGGGTGGCCATACAGGAGTTCAAAGGGACTGAACCCTAAGGACTTCTGAGGCACCTCCCTGTAGGCAAACAACAGGCATGGTAACAAGACGTCCCACTTGCGTCTCATGGGCTCCGCTAGGCCCATAATCATACCTTTCAGGGTCCTGTTGAACCTTTCAACCAACCCATTTCCTTGAGGGTGGTAAGGAGTGGTGAACTTATAAGTTACCCCACACTCCTCCCACAGAGACTTCATGTACTTAGAGATGAAGTTGGTACCCCGGTCGGAGACCACCTCTCTGGGGAACCCCACACGGGAAAAGATCCCCATCAATGCACGGCCCACCACGGGTGCTGTGATTGTCCTGAGAGGGACTGCTTCCGGGTACCGGGTGGCATGGTCCACCAAGACCAGGATGAACCTGTTGCCTAAGGCTGTCTTGGGGTCCAGGGGCCCTACAATGTCTATTCCCACCCGCTCGAAAGGGGTGCTCACTACTGGGAAGGGTTGAAGGGGTGCCTTCAACTTTGTTCCAGTCTTGCCACTGGCTTGACAGGTTTGGCAAGATCTGCAAAAGGAACCAACGTGCTTTCTCATCTGGGGCCAGTGGAAGTGGGTGACAAGCCGGTTTAGGGTCTTGTCTTGCCCCAGATGTCCTGCAAGAGGCACGTCATGAGCCAGACCCATTAGGAAGTTTCTGAAGCGCTCGGGTACCACCAGCACACGGGCTGCACCGGGCTCAGCAAACTTAGGCTCGCTATATAACAAGTCATCTTCCCAGTAGATGAAGTGATCTCTGGCTGCTCCACCTGCTGCCTGATCTACAGCCTGTTGCCGCAGACCAATGAGGGAAGGGCACTCCTTCTGCGCCTTGCAGAATTCCTCCCTGGAGGGACCACCTTCCTGCTGCCAATGGGTCAGCTCAGGCAAGTCCCCCAGTTCGGCTACCTGTTTCCCTGTAGGTTCCAGGGCATCCCCCTCAGGTTCTGCTTCCTCCTGGACCGTGGGAACGGCTGGGGCTGGTTTCCCGCGCCCTCTGCCTCTTCCTCTCCTGGCAGGTCTCTGGGCTACTGTTTCAGGCTCCAGTTCTGCTGACTCCCCCCTACTGGCTGTCATAGCACGTGTGGACACACAGATCCACGCAGGCAAACCCAACATCTCCAAGTGAGTTCTGTGTTCTACATCCTTCCATGGAGAACTCTCCAGGTCGTTACCTAACAGACAGTCTACAGGCAAGGCATCACTGACAACTACCTCCAAAAGACCAGAGACTCCCCCCCATTCAAAGGGAACACGTGCCAGCTTGCTGAAGCGCACTGAACTGTCAGCTGCCACTACAGGGCGGAGTACACCCGGGATGATTTGCTCTTCAGACACCCACTGACACCTCACGGATGTCACGCTGGCTCCTGTGTCTCTCAGAGCCTCAATCTCCCTCCCATTGATGGTCACCTTCTGCCCATATTTCTTAGTGTTAGAGGGCAGTAAGGTTTCCTGGACCACCTCTATGTCTCCTAGAGAGACAAGGGTCATAACTGCTAGCTCCCCCCAATCACTAGAAACCAAATCCCCTCCCAAAGCTACACTAGCTAACGCTGGGGCGGGGGCACCAGTGGGTGCTTGCTTCTTCTTGGGACATTTTGGAGCTATGTGGCCCACCTCATTGCAGTGATAGCAGGTAGGTGGGCCCCTGTTGTCTTTATTGTCCCGCCTGCCCTTAGAGGGCCATGGCTGTTTAGGTTTGGGGGGTTGGGATTCCTTTCCCTGGGAACTATTTTGGGGCCCTTCTGAGAACTCCTTTTGATTACCCTTGTCCCCCCCACTCTTCTGCTGGGGACTCTGCCCACCTTTGGCTGTGGTACCCACAATTCCTCTGTGGACCCTGGTACTGGTCCAGCGGTCCGCCTCCTTAGCAAGCTCAATGGGGTCTGTCAGCTTGCTGTCTAAAAGATGCTGGCGCAGCTCTGGAACACAAAGACTACTCAAGTGCTCCCAACTGATTAAATGCAACAACCCCTTAAAATCAGTTACTTTACTGCCCTTCATCCAACCTTCCAGTGCACGCGAGTACAAATTCACACACTCCATCCAAGTCTCAGACTCTCTCTTCTTGGAGTTCCTAAACTGCAGTCTGTACTGCTCTGGGGTAAGGCCATACCTGAGACATAAGGCCTCCTTCATATTGGGGTAGGTCATGGCACCTGCTAATTCTAAGGGCTCTAGAGCACTCCTCCCAGAAGCCTCAAAATGTTTCCACAGGCCCGCCCCCCAATGCTGATCAGGCACACCATTCATCTTCAATGCAATTTCATACGAAGTGAACCAGGCATAAATATCTTCACCCCTATGGTAATTCTGTACCAGGTCCTTGGGAATATATACTTTACCCCCATGCACTGGCTGCGTGCTGCCACCATTAGAACTGGCATCCACCTCCTTGGCTTTAAGATCCAGTTCTTTCATGCTTAACTCATGAGCCAAAAGCAATTTCTTTTCCTCTAGGGCACGAGCCTCTCTCTTGTCTTCCGCTGCCCTTTCTTTCTCCAATTCCAATTGCCTCAGTTTCATTTTCATGACTTCCAAGTCATACTCTCTGATTTTCTTGTAACTCTTCTGGGGAGAGGCCCCTGCTGGAATGGTTGCTGCCAGCTCCTGCACCTACTTTGCCCACTGGCAGATCTGCGCTTTGAAAACCATTTTCTACATCCACATCATTTCCCTCTTGTGCCTCCCAATGGGCTCTCAAGATTCTCTGCAGCTCCTCCTTTCTGTAGGCGCTTTTTATGGGGCACTCAAACTCAAGGCAGAATTTCCTCAGTTGCTCAACTTTGTATGAACACAAATCCTCAATGCAAAACTCTAATTCTGCTTCTGCCCCCTCACTGAGTGCCTTTCCTTTTGCAGACATGATGCTTTGAAGAGTTACTCAAAAATAGAAAAATCAAAACCAAAAACCAGTAGTATGCGGTGGCGTAGTGGTCTGCACTCACTAGTGATGTACACCAATTACTGTGGGTCAAGTACAAATACAAGTTCAAATCCCACCGCCTGACCACCAATGTTAGATCTGGGGGTCTCTAGTTGGCAGAGGTAGGTACCACTGTCCAAATAGGGACCCTTGCTTCTAGTCAGGGCAAGGAGATAACCCTCTGAGATAACCCCTGCTCACCCTCTAGGTAGCTTGGCACGAGCAGTCTAGGCTAACCAGAGGCAATGCGTAAAGTATTTGTACCAACACTCACAGTAACACAGTGAAAACACCACAAACTGACTCCACAACAGTTTAGAAAAATAAAGGTATTTTTAATCTAAACTACACAAGACCAAAACGACAAAAATCCAACATACACAGTTCAAGAATATGGTTTCAAAAAGAGTTCTTAAGGTTGCGTTAGAATTCTCTACGTTGCAATAGAATTCTCTACTGATGCGTGAAAAGTTCACAGTTGCGTCACGTTTACTCACAGTACCTTTTAGTTGCAACAAAGTTCCAAAAGCAGAAGCTGGTGCGGTGGAAAACAAGCGATGCGTTGCTCCTGAGACCCTGGGGAGGCGATGCGACAGCCCCGCTGCAGCAGCGGACGTGTTGCGACGAATCCGGTCTGTATGGGGAGGAAGGCCACTTGTATGGATTCCGGTGCTTAGGTTCCGTAGGAAGTCTGTTCTCGCAAAGGCACGATGCAACGATCTCGTAGGGGCTGCGACGATCTCCGGGGCGACGATGCGCGGTCCAGCGGGGATCCTCTCCCTCGCAGCTCCTCGATGCGTTGATTCTGCGACGATGCTCGCAGCAACGTGATGCGGTCCGCAAGCAAGCGGGGCGGCGTTCTCACCCAGCGACGACAGGCTCTGCGACGATACTCGCAGCGATGTTCGATTCTCCCGCACCGGTCTGGTGCGTCCCGCAAACGAAGGATGCGAAGTCTCTGGCAGCGGCGTCAGGTGCTGCGACGATCTCGACCTCCGTAGCGGCGGGAAACTTCTCGCACTGTCGGGGATGCGCTCCGCAAGCGAGCGATGCGATACTTTTCAGTTTCAAAAGTCACTCAAGCTTAGCTTCAAGCTTCCCAGCACAGGTACAACCTCCAGAGGCCCCACAACTGGATCAAGCACTCTAGGAGGGACAGAACTCTCTCAGCAGAGTTCAGGGAAGCTGGGGGGAAGTCCTTTTGTTCCTGGGACTTCAAAACAGGGAGCCAGCTCTTCTCAGGCCCTTGGAGATTCCTTCAAGACAGGGGACACAGCTCAACAGCAAAGTCCTTCCCCTCTCCTTGGCAGCAAAGCAACAGGTCAGTCCAGCAGAGCAACAGCAGGACAATCTTCTTTCTTCAGTTTCAGCTTTCTCCTTGGCAGAGGTTCCTTCTTGATTTCCAGGATGATCTAATTTTCTGTTGTCAGGGGTCCTGTACTTATACCCCTAAAGTCTTTGTTCTCTTGGTGCATGTGGGCCCTGAGCCCGGTCTGAACCAGTTCTGGGTGGATCCTGAGCACTTTGTTTTGCTGGCTGCATCTTTCCTTTAAGAGTGAGGGGCAGGGTCCTCAGCCGCCCAGCAGGGGGGTGGAGCCAGCATTGTGGAAGGCAGGCACAGCCCTATTCAGCCCAGGTGCTAACTCCTCCCACCACTCCAGTTGCAACTGCAGTCATTCAGCCTAGTGCTGACTCATCCATCCTGCTGGGGAATTCCCCAGCCCCTGTCACTCACAAACCAGACAGTCAATACACAAACAGGCCCATGCACACAGAAGGGTCAGACAAGAGAACAGCAGCTTTCTAAAAGTGCTGTTCTCAAACACAGGATTTAAAAACAACCTTTCCTAAAAGATGTGTTATTAAATTCTGAGTTCAGGGATACTAGATACTTATGTCCTATCTTGTTCCTATGGGAAGAAATGCTGTTAACCACTGTAGCCAGCATCCCCCATGTTAACCTATGGAGCAAGATAGCCTTACAGTAGTGAAAAACGAAAATGGCTGCCATTCACTACCAGAGCATGTCACCGGCACTAGTACATGCTCTACCTTTTACATACAAAAAACACAGTTGATGGACAGAATGTAGAACAATGTCATACATTCACCCCAGTACAAGGATCTGGGCCTAAATCCATCGTTTTTTTCACTCCACACCACCCTGGGTTAGACACTGGCTATATGCAAATCAGCTCTGACCCTTGCCTCATGGGAAAAGTCCAGTCCGAACTGCCAAGCCCTGTCTTTCCCAGACCGGAATCAAGCATCCAAGGACCGGTTTCTGGCTATCAGCCTTCATTCAGCCTGGATAGCTTGACTCCAGTGGTGTGGAGAGCCTGGGACTCACGTCTGAGCATACCCAGCCCACTCGGGGTGAAAATTACAAAAAACACAGTTGATGGACAGAATGTAGAACAATGTCATACATTCACCCCAGTACAAGGATCTGGGCCTAAATCCATCGTTTTTTTCACTCCACACCACCCTGGGTTAGACACTGGCTATATGCAAATCAGCTCTGACCCTTTGCCTCATGGGAAAAGTCCAGTCCGAACTGCCAAGCCCTGTCTTTCCCAAAAAGTGCGCTGGGGATGCCCAGACGTGGGTCCCAGGCACTCCACACCACTTGGAGTCAAGCTAGCCGGGCTGAAGAGAGGTGTTACCTCGAAACCGGTCCGGTCCTCGGATGCTTGATTCCGGTCTGGGAAAGATATGGCTGTTGTAGTTCGGACTGGACTGTTCCCATGGGGCAACAGGGTCAGAGCTGATTTGCATAAAGCCATTATCTGACCCAGGGTGGTGTGGAGTGCAAAAAAACGATGGATTTGGGCCCAGATCTTTTGACTGGGGGAGTGTGTGACATTGATCCACATTCAGTCCATCACTTGTTGTTTTTTGCAATTGCCGCCCTAAGTGCGCTGGGGATGCCCAGACGTGGGTCCCAGGCACTCCACACCACTTGGAGTCAAGCTAGCCGGGCTGAAGAGAGGTGTTACCTCGAAACCGGTCCGGTCCTCGGATGCTTGATTCCGGTCTGGGAAAGATATGGCTGTTGTAGTTCGGACTGGACTGTTCCCATGGGGCAACAGGGTCAGAGCTGATTTGCATAAAGCCATTATCTGACCCAGGGTGGTGTGGAGTGCAAAAAAACGATGGATTTGGGCCCAGATCTTTTGACTGGGGGAGTGTGTGACATTGATCCACATTCAGTCCATCACTTGTTGTTTTTTGCAATTGCCGCCCTAAGTGCGCTGGGGATGCCCAGACGTGGGTCCCAGGCACTCCACACCACTTGGAGTCAAGCTAGCCGGGCTGAAGAGAGGTGTTACCTCGAAACCGGTCCGGTCCTCGGATGCTTGATTCCGGTCTGGGAAAGATATGGCTGTTGTAGTTCGGACTGGACTGTTCCCATGGGGCAACAGGGTCAGAGCTGATTTGCATAAAGCCATTATCTGACCCAGGGTGGTGTGGAGTGCAAAAAAACGATGGATTTGGGCCCAGATCTTTTGACTGGGGGAGTGTGTGACATTGATCCACATTCAGTCCATCACTTGTTGTTTTTTGCAATTGCCGCCCTAAGTGCGCTGGGGATGCCCAGACGTGGGTCCCAGGCACTCCACACCACTTGGAGTCAAGCTAGCCGGGCTGAAGAGAGGTGTTACCTCGAAACCGGTCCGGTCCTCGGATGCTTGATTCCGGTCTGGGAAAGATATGGCTGTTGTAGTTCGGACTGGACTGTTCCCATGGGGCAACAGGGTCAGAGCTGATTTGCATAAAGCCATTATCTGACCCAGGGTGGTGTGGAGTGCAAAAAAACGATGGATTTGGGCCCAGATCTTTTGACTGGGGGAGTGTGTGACATTGATCCACATTCAGTCCATCACTTGTTGTTTTTTGCAATTGCCGCCCTAAGTGCGCTGGGGATGCCCAGACGTGGGTCCCAGGCACTCCACACCACTTGGAGTCAAGCTAGCCGGGCTGAAGAGAGGTGTTACCTCGAAACCGGTCCGGTCCTCGGATGCTTGATTCCGGTCTGGGAAAGATATGGCTGTTGTAGTTCGGACTGGACTGTTCCCATGGGGCAACAGGGTCAGAGCTGATTTGCATAAAGCCATTATCTGACCCAGGGTGGTGTGGAGTGCAAAAAAACGATGGATTTGGGCCCAGATCTTTTGACTGGGGGAGTGTGTGACATTGATCCACATTCAGTCCATCACTTGTTGTTTTTTGCAATTGCCGCCCTAAGTGCGCTGGGGATGCCCAGACGTGGGTCCCAGGCACTCCACACCACTTGGAGTCAAGCTAGCCGGGCTGAAGAGAGGTGTTACCTCGAAACCGGTCCGGTCCTCGGATGCTTGATTCCGGTCTGGGAAAGATATGGCTGTTGTAGTTCGGACTGGACTGTTCCCATGGGGCAACAGGGTCAGAGCTGATTTGCATAAAGCCATTATCTGACCCAGGGTGGTGTGGAGTGCAAAAAAACGATGGATTTGGGCCCAGATCTTTTGACTGGGGGAGTGTGTGACATTGATCCACATTCAGTCCATCACTTGTTGTTTTTTGCAATTGCCGCCCTAAGTGCGCTGGGGATGCCCAGACGTGGGTCCCAGGCACTCCACACCACTTGGAGTCAAGCTAGCCGGGCTGAAGAGAGGTGTTACCTCGAAACCGGTCCGGTCCTCGGATGCTTGATTCCGGTCTGGGAAAGATATGGCTGTTGTAGTTCGGACTGGACTGTTCCCATGGGGCAACAGGGTCAGAGCTGATTTGCATAAAGCCATTATCTGACCCAGGGTGGTGTGGAGTGCAAAAAAACGATGGATTTGGGCCCAGATCTTTTGACTGGGGGAGTGTGTGACATTGATCCACATTCAGTCCATCACTTGTTGTTTTTTGCAACTACCTTTTACATACACTGCACCCTGCCCAGGGGGGTACCTTGGGCCTTCCATAGGGGTGACTGATGTGCACACAAAGGGAAGGGTTAGGCCTGGTCAGTGGGGACACTGACCAGGAGGACATGGCAGTTCTAAACCGCCCATAGGCACTGCAGTGGCAGGCCTGAGACACCATTTTAGAGCTACTCCTGTGGGTGGCACAATCAGTGCTGCAGGCCCACTAGTAGCATTTGTCATCACCAGCCCTGGCACACCCAGTGCACTTTACTAGGGACTTCATGGTGATACAAACATGCCAAACATGTATATCCAATCAGAATAACAATTTACACAGGGAGCACTTACACTCTGGCACTGATCAGCAGTGGCAGAGTGTCCAAAGCATCTAAACCAGCAAAAACGAAATCCAGCACAGCATCAAAAATACAGGAGGTAGAGGCAAAAAGATAGGGGGAAACCACGCCAAAGATGCCAGGTCTAACAGCTACGTCACGCTACGTCAGCCAAAAGCCGGGAACACCCCCGAATCTGGTCCGGCATTGCCGGCAACCGCCTTCCTGCTCGGGGCCGGGGAGTTTCGTGAAAAACACCCAGAGCGCTTCATAGCGCTTTTCTGCCCTAGCGAGTGCTCACCTCGCTTTTTTGTAATTAAATTGTCCCCTGCGAGGCGCCCAGGGACCTTGCCGCTATTGTTTATTTTCACCTCGAGGGAGCCCACCCCTCGGTAAATTCACTCCCCGCCTGCAGTAGCTGAGACGGGCCGCCGCGCTGCCCGCGACGACCCGGAAGCTGAGGGGGCGACCCGGAAGTCCCGCTCCCCCAGCGCGGACAAGGAGAAGCAGCTGCACCCACCGGCAGGGCTCCATGGTGGAAGAGGAGCCCCGCCGCCGCCCGTGAGAGCACCCGGCCCCAAGAAGCGGGACCGGGTGAGGAAGAGCTGCAGCGTCCAAGTACCGGTGAGTGCGGCCGCAGAGAAGGGAGGGGTGCCGGGACACGTCCATTACCCGGAACTCGCTACATGGACGCGCGGACCGGATGCGTCTTCTGACCTTCTGACTCAGGTGAGAGCCATCCCGTCCACCCGATGCTGACCGCAGTAGCCCCTTATTATCTCTCTCTGACCTCATTCTTATTTTCCCTCCCAGGTCGCCTCGAATAGTTCTGGACGCACCCGTCCAGTACAGTACTCCCACCTTTGGCACGGGGTGCCCTGGTCGTTTACTGTACTTTTTACCACGTGGCCGACTTTGTATCCAATAGTCGCCACCACGGTAAGACCCCCTGCCACTGTCAGTCATCACGCCGCTCGCACTCTCGTCCTCTGATAATCACCCCGTACTTTTTTTCTTTTCTTTAGTCTTCCGAAGAGCACCTAGACATCCACAGAGCGCAGCAGGTGAAACGTGCATCATTTTACATTCCTTCCGACTAGCGGTTCTTCCATGATTTCCTCCCGCCCCCCCCGCCCTCCTCTGTGACTTGTATACCTTTGTGGGGTTCTTCCTGTGTTATTGACACACGATATTAATATCCTCTTTCTATGTAGACTCGACTAAGGTCTCTCCCAGAGACTGTTTTTAGACCATGCACTACTTGAGCTTCTTACATGTCACTATATGACACTATATTACCTTCTCCTACCACTCTCCAGTGTCACCTGCGTAACTGCCTTTATTCATTCTCCAGTGCGTTTGTGTGCCTAATACACGTATCATTACGAACTCTCGTCCTTTTCATTTACGTGACCCCCTTCTATTTGCCTGTAACTACGCTTGGGCTCGGGCTTGCAGTGTGTGTGGGGGCTTGCAGTGTGTTGGGGGGCTTGCAGTGTGTGTGGGGGCTTGCAGTGTGTTGGGGGGGCTTGCAGTGTGTGGGGGGGGCTCGCAGTGTGTGGGGGGCTTGCAGTGTGTTGGGGGCTCGCAGTGTGTGGGGGGGCTTGCAGTGTGTGTGGGGGCTTACAGTGTGTGTGGGGGTTTGCAGTGTGTTGGGGGGCTTGCAGTGTGTTGGGGGCTTGCAGTGTGTGGGGGGGCTCGCAGTGTGTGGGGGGGCTCGCAGTGTGTTGGGGGCTCGCAGTGTGTGGGGGGGCTCGCAGTGTGTGTGGGGGCTTGCAGTGTGTTGGGGGGCTTGCAGTGTGTTGGGGGGCTTGCAGTGTGTGGGGGGGCTTGCAGTGTGTGGGGGGGCTTGCAGTGTGTGTGGGGGGGCTCACAGTGTGTGGGGGGGGGCTCGCAGTGTGTGGGGGGGGCTCACAGTGTGTAGGGAGGCTCTGTGGGTGTGTGGGGGGGCTTTGTATGGCTGTGTGTGTGGGGGGCTCTGTGTGGGTGTGTGTGTGGGGGGCTCTGTGTGGGTGTGTGTGTGGGGAGGCCTCTGAGTGTGTGTTGGGGGGGGCTCTCTGTGGGTGTTTGTGTGTGTCATTTGCGAGAGATAAAGCTAGTGGCATTGTAAATGACAATGCCATTTATTTATGTTAAAAAAAACATAAATAAAAATATTGTCAAGAGCAATGCCAATAGCTCAAACTTTAACAAAGGCAAAGCTATTGCATTGTAAATGCTTGTTCTTTGTTAGGATATGCCTGTTAAATGTATTCCTAACCCCACATCCCCACATCTCTACCCTCTTACTAGGAACCTCTTGTGTGTGCATTGGTGGAAGGCTTCAGCTAACTGTAGTGAGTACTGTTTGAAGTTTATTGAAGAACCTTTGGCTGTTCGAGTTTTGCTCTTTTTTTGTGCCCAGTTCAGAGACCTTGGAGTTGAGGGGAAGAGGTCATCAAGTGCCCTGTTGCTTTAAAGACAAGACAATGCATGCCTTGAGGAACACTTTCCGTTTAAAACGTCTTCTTCTTCCTGACTATTGGTTCCCTCAAAAAATCCTCCTTTCACATTACATTTCAACTGGGATTTGTATACATCACTACCCCTGCATGTGTTTAATTTGCTCCTCCTTCCTCTTGTGCTCTGCCCCACGTCCCTCGTCCATGTCCTTGTCCTATTCACATGCTAACCCCCTTGCCTGCCCTCTTTACTCTCTCCCTGGAAGGGCTTCTATTGCCGCCATTCTACAGCACTCCAGTGATCTCACTCTGTAAGCCTGTGCTAGTAATTGGTCAGGTCTACAACAAAAATATTATCTAGGAATAAAGGGGCCCAGGAGTTTACCATTGCCCTAAAACGTTTTCTACACTATCCGCAGAGCCATTGGGATTGAGGGGTTACACAGCCGCAAAGTGCAACATGGTTAAAAACACATTGGCAAAGCCATAGGCGAAACCTGTTTGCTATGCCAGTGCTTGTTTATTTTATTTTCACTTTGGCTGTAAAGTTTATGATCGCCACTCCCTGAAGTTTAACTATATTCAAAAACACCCATCTCTGTCAAATCAAACGTAAATAAAGCAAACCAAAAATGTTGGTAATATTGCGATAACGAATTCTAGCGTGAGCTGCATTTCATGATCCATCACTTATGAATCCAATAGTGTGCAGATTTGTTAAGAGTGTTAACCGTAAACTGGTGCAGCTCCTGATAATAAGAATGACCCATTTCGACGCCGATGATTAATGATCGCGCGCTCTCTCTGGGGTGTCAGGCGGGAATCACGCTGCAGACAATGGCGCTCATTTCCTACCGTACGTATTTCCTGCAAGGGTGTCCGTCCGCACTCGCTTGTTGTTTGCCCCAAAATGAATCTGGAGTCGTTCAAAGCTCCTGTAATTTGAAGGTGCTCCCTTTGCTGATGGGAGAGAGGGGGGATTATTCTGACGGCTGAGTCGCGGCAGTGCGCGCGAGGGAGCGGGGAGATGAGTGGGGAGGCGTACCCCTGGCCATTTTTCACTCCAAGACAATTGCTGTCTCTCACATGGTCCTGTTTAGGCTGCTCTCCTGCAGATTTGACCTTTTTGTTTTCAACCTGCGCTTTCATGCCTGATCTTAGAGGAAATAGTTTGAAGAGGGCATGCCCTTTTTTCATAGTCTGCATGTTGAACGGAAAAGCGCCTGTTTCATTAGACCTGAGAAGCTCGTTTTTGGGAAGGTGTCTCAATAGATGCTAATCCCCCGCTGTTATCTACTGTAATAACCTCAGGGCATTTTAGGATGTCTTTTAAGATGGCAGAAACATGTTGACAGTAGCATAGTATGATCGGCAATTGACATTCCTTTATTATCATCCACGCATGTTTTTCATCCTGTCAAAACATCCAATAATACAATATATTTGGGGTAGCTCTAGATAGTTTTAACAGTACATTTGTTTTATGTCTGGTATGTTTTTGTGGACTATGCATTCCACAATTCATATTTTCTCCTTACAAAACCCTAGCTCCCAGGCATAGTGGTAGAGCCCACCTTGGGCTCTGTGGGGTCCAGATTGTGGGAAGCCCAATGATGAAGTATGACACGTTTTTAAAGCGGTTGACGGCTTTGCAATTCCCAGAGATAACTCTGTCTGAGTTAAACAGAAAATACACCATTAAGAACTTGGGGGCATATTATCAAGAACGGCGTTAAAAATTATCGCCGGTTTAGCGACAGAAAACTGCCCCCAAAGCGGCGATAATGGGCTTGATAATATGCCCTGCAGAATTCCAATAGAAGACCATGTTGTGGTGTGAACATGGGCTTCTATTGGAATTCTGAAGCCCATTATCGCCGCTTTAGCGGCAGTTTTCTGTCGCTAAAACGGCGATAATTTTAACGCCGTTCTTGATAATATATCCCTGGGCCTTTTTGATGTGTGTTTTGATGTAAATAGCATGGGAAGGTCCAGGTATATTACCATTCACCCCCTTATTGTGAAAGGCGATATTTAGGACACATATATTTATGTCAGACAATACTCTCGCCACGACGTTCAGTGACCGTACCCTCTCGAGTGCATGCGCTGTCTCACGGAGAGTTCAGCTACAAAATCTGAGTTGGCAGTTTAAACTAAGCCCAGGCGAAATTCCATTTATGCTGGTGTAATCTTGAAAAATGTCCAGCATTTTGAGTTGTGATTATTATACAAATAGCGTGATCTTATAGCATGTAACTGAGATATCATTCAGGTACAAAATCTCATTGCAGGAGCATGGGAACAATACTAATGAATGTTACACGAGTGACTATTTATATCACCCGCAACTTTTGCCTTTTTTTTCTAGCACAAAATCTGTTACATCCAAAATGGATGTTACGACGTAGTTTATGCTAAACAATAGTGAAAAATGCCTGACCAAAATTTTGTATAGCAATATAAATTTTGCGTAATTTCTGGGTATTTTGTGTAATTTCCACAAATGAAATTATATTAGTTTCGCCCAGGCTTATCTGCCCTCCACTTTTTCCCTGCTAGAGGTCCCCCAACCCTTTAGAATGTCCACACAAAAACGGGCGAAATGAGAGTCTACATCTACCCATATTATGGACCTTTAGGAGCACATCACACAAAGAGAAACTGACAGTGCTTTTTTCAGGTGAGCCCTGACCTTCTTTAGTAGCACGTTCATGGAACCCCCCCCTCCCCCCCCCGAGTGGTGTCTTTAGACTGAAGTCATACTGCAATCTTTTGTGTGGGTACCTGAGGGTAAATGGTACCCTAGGTAGTCCCTACCAATAGTTGTGAGTCTCGCCCTTGATGGCAAATGGTTAACAATTTTCCACAAGGCCTATTTGCCAGCATTGGTGGAATTGTTACAGGTACATAGGCATAATTAGTTACTAATTTTCATGCAGTCATACCCCGATACAATGAAGGAAGGTTTACTTTGAACAGATGCAAAATAGGTGCCCTCACAGTAAAAATGACACAAGTGAGTCACACAAGAGCCTGCTGCCGCTCCTGTAAAACGAAGGAGCCTCTGGAGTGCTGAAGAAGCTGCAAATGCCTTTTGTGCTTTCAGAAGATATCTGTTACTTATCGGATGGCCTTAGGTAAACAAATCAATGCATTCTGGCAATGGTAGTTTTCATTTGCGTCGTTTGAACGAAAAGGAATGATAACAATGCTTTCTTTAACGAAAGATCAGGCGTGCAAACCAGTATATCCTAGCTCACCCTGTACGATGAGGCAAACGTTTGCAGGACTAGAGGGTTTAAGGGTTGTAATTCTCTCATTTGACACATCAGTCAAGTTATACTCCATGTAAGTGCAATGCTATACTAGTGGAAGCAGCTTCCTTACTGGCACCCCATTAGAAAGTACCGTAGATGCTGTCATCTCGACTTCGCTTAACCAGCTGCTTTGGAGGTAGTAATCCTGTGCCAGTGCTCTGATGCAGCTGCTCTATGAGCCTATTGAAAGTTCAACCTTCTGTTGAAGGACCACGTTCTTTAACTGCTTTCCCCGAAAAGCGACTCCTTTTCACCGTAAAATGGTTGTTACACTCTACCTTTGTTTATGAGTGATTAACAACATCATCTGGCAAACATTCGGTGACTTGTATGGCATAGCCACCCTAGTGCAGTAACAAGGCACTAACAATAAGCTCAGCTAATAAGATCAGCAGCATAATGAGAATGAGCAGCATAAAAGAATCTCACCATGTGGCCTCCCCACAGACCACTGTAAGTACCACAAGAGAGCAGCAGTGAAGAGGGGATCTTTAGCAATTTCAGACTGTGCTCCTTCCTAGATATATTCCTGGCATTTTCCAAACAAGATTCCAGCTGAGCTTGTGCAGGAAACACCCAACAACTTTATGAAGATTTTCCTTGTTGACATCTAAATAGAACAATAGCTAACATGGAACATGATCATAGTTCAGAGGTTATGCGATCACGGATCTCTTCACCAACCTTCATACCCCTTAATGGGAAAAAGGTGGCTCATGTGATGAAAATGGTATGTAGTAAATTCTGTTCAGCCTCATTGAAGATGGATAGTGATGTCACCGTTCACAATCGGCTGAGTATCTTTATGGGGTGGGATTCATAAAAGGAAAATACTAGTACCAGTTAAGTCTGAATTCACCATTCACAGTTTTATGTGTCTGAAAACCACAGTGTGAGATTTCCTTAAGTTTGAGCAACTCTCTCTGTAAGAATTTCTTTTTATTTGGAAGACCAAAATGTGGATCCCAAAATTGGATATTGGTTTATTATATACGTCTAGCCTTTCTAATAGTATTACTGTACACAACATTAAGTGGTACATAAGAACAATAGAAGATGTAGTAACTACATAAAGGCAGATGGGTTCTGTATGTTGCAAGGAGTGAGACACCTCGTGTGTAGAAACTGTAAAGCAGCCACACATCAAATGCAGGATACACATGATTTCACTTTATGGGGTGCATGAGGTGGGGCTAGGGCGCCCAGGTAGTTAAAGGTTAAATTGTTGACATTGTAAAGTGTTTGAACTCAATGAGGGGTGTAGTGGATCTGAGATTTTTATACCTGGCCCATTTTGCAGGGTTATCCCCAAACCTTTTGCCTTCGTCCTATTTTTCTGACCCACTTTTTGTTGGCTTTATGACTCTGGCCACTTTACCACTGGTAATAAGCACAAAAGTACATGTGATCTCTCCTTTAAACATGGTATAACTGGTTTACACGTGTTTGACATATTTAATTTACTTGCAAGTTCTCTGTAAAGTGGTATCCTATATACCCAAGGCCTGTATATTAAATGCTGCTAGTGGGCCTGCAGCGCTGCTTGCGCCTCCTACAGAAGTAGCCTTTCAAACCTGTCTCAGGCCTGCCACTGCAGGGCTTCCATGCACAGTTTACTGCCACATTGACTTGGAATTTAAAACTACTTGCAAAGCCTTAAATGCCCCTTTTACTACATATAGATCACCCCTAAGATTGACCCTAGGTAGCCCTATGGGCAGGGTGCTGTGTAGGTAAAAGGTAGGACATGTGCTTTTATTGTCTGGCATGTCCTGGTGGTGACAAACAGCCTATCTTGTTTCTCACTACAGTGAGGCCTGCTTATTGGCTAGCATTCGGAATTCCCTTATATGTGTTTAAGTAGGAATTCCCGATCAGAAAGGAGTACCGTGGCTATGTTTGGTATGTTTAGAATGGTAGTGATAAGTCATGCTCAATAGTGTAGGTAGATTTATCATTACTATTTTAGAAATGCCACTTTTAGAAAGTGTGTATTCCTCTGTGCTTAACTCTGTGTGCTTTGCAGCCTGTCTCCAATCCACACCTGGGCTGGTTGACAGCTACACTTTGTGCATATCTTCCAGACAGCCACCACACAGGAAGGGTTGGCTGTGACAACGTTACATCTGCATACTGATAGTCATCTTCCTGGGCTGGGAGAGAGGGAGGCGGGTGCACTTACATTTGTATTTGCTGTGTCCTGCCCTCCCACAAAGGGCTGATTACCTCTATTGATGTCTGGAGCCCGGGCTGGGGTTAAAGAGTGTTGGGTACGTGTACCTTTTCTTTTGAAGTCACCTCCTGAAGAAAGACATTTTGGGTTACAAGTACAGGGGTCTTGACCCCATAATTGTAGACACTGTGTGGTCTACATACTGCACCAGAGGAATGCTGTCCTGCCAGCAGGAACCACCATTTTGGGACTACTTGCTTTGTTGTGCTAACCTGCTGCCTGCTAGATTGCTGATGGGACTGCCACTCTGACAAGTGACTGTGTACTGGCCTGCCTATGCTCCCTGAGTGCTCCCCAGTTGTGAGGATCCTCATTCCAAAAGGAAGGATCCCCTGTTCCTCCTTTTGTTAGATGCCTGTTTTCTTCCTGCTTAGGATCCCGCCTCTTATCCTTTTTACCTTCCTTCCCCTTTAAGAACTGCATACCTATTTGTTTTGTACTTTGACTAGGGCATGTATGCTGGACCTTTTCAAAGCCTGTAGTCCCCTTTCCTTGATTGCATAGTTTTCCTCTACCACATGGCATGTAGAACCTCAGAGGGAGAAAAGGATCTTCAGCCTGCAGTTGACCACAGGTACGGGTACCATATTCGGCAGAAAAGCAGGCAAGGAGCCTTTTTGCTTTCTATCATTCAGGGTTATCACAGGTCTATCAAATTGCATTGAGTAGATGCGCAGGTGCTTCTGCGGCCTACGGTGCGGTAAATATACTGGTTTAGCTGGGCACATTAGATCACCTGTGCCCTGGCTAATAGGAGCACAGAGTTGCTTGCACTTGTGTGATGATTCATGCCTTTATCTCCTAACCTATTGCATCTCATGCCCTCATTTATAATGCATGTTGTTTTAAATGCTTTCATTGTCATGGTAACAAATACTATTTCAGTACTGGTATAGTATACACAGTAATGTTGTTTCATGATGTATGAAACATATAAGTCTTTCTCTTATTGCACCCATTGTGATGTTTGAGATGTGTCTAGTTGGCAAACTAATTATTGATTAAAGTTGTTGTGGTCTATGTTATATGCACACTATATACCATAGTTTTCTATATAATCTTGTGTTGAGTCTCTTATGTGGTGTATTCATTGTGTTACTGATGTGAGTGTATTGTGCAAATGCTTTTTCCACATTGGAACTGGGGATAAGCCTGACTGCTCTGTGCCAAGCTACCAGGGGGTGAGCACAGATTAATATACTCAATAGACACTGGTTGTGATTTAATAGGGTAATGGTGCTCTAAGGGAAAATTAAAAAAACTGTAAGTTCTACAACTTATCTTTGAAAGAGGGGCTGTAGGGTAGCGAGAATCAACCTTCTCACTGTCATGTGGCACTGGCCAGCAAAATAAAATGTATACAGTCCCATCACACGCACAATAGTAAATAACATATAATCCAACATCAGTGTTGACAACCAAATTCTTTTGTCAAATTGTTCTTTTCTTTCTTTCTTTCTTTCTTTCTTTCTTTCTTTCTTTCTTTCTTTCTTTCTTTCTTTCTTTCTCTGTGCCTATTGGGCACCCTGTCCCACAACTTCTAATGTACTAAGGTTGAGACTAATATGTGTGTGGTTACTACTCTTACCATATATGATGCATTAGTTCATTTGGAGCAACCATTTATTTAAAAATGATCAAAATCGTTGATAATTTTGAGAATGCATGGGTTTCCACGATTTGTCCACACTAGGAGTTGTTTGAATCTTTCGATCTCTCACGATATACATGGTGAGGTGATGTTGCTCATATATTTTTTAGCATTATGTTATGCTCTCATCCATTCACTACTATGGGTTGTTGTTTTGTATATAATTTACTTAGCTTTGAAGAATTCGTGGGACAGTGTGCCCAATAGGTGATGAAACATTTGTTGGCAAAGGAACTATGACAACTGAATTAAAGATAAAGAAAGAAAGAGAAAAAAGAACAGAAAGTAAAAAGAACAATAAAAAAAGAACTTGTTTGTCAACACTGACTTTTGATTATATGATAATTACTATTGTGCATGTGCTGGGGACTGTATTCTTATTGGTGAGCACAGATTATCATTGGTGTGTTGCCCTGACTTGAGTGGTGAGTTCCGACTGACTTGAGTGCATACCCTAGCCAACCAGAAACTCCTCTACTAACAGAGCTGGTAAAGCAAAGTCTAACAGACAAGAGAATTAAGTATTTCAAATTATTGAATGGGGTGTGGCATTTGAGCAGTTGAAAGAACAACGGGGAGCATTGCTGGGCATGGAATTTTTATTACAATATCCTCTATGTTTCTAGATTCCTTTTGGATTGTTCTTGTTTTGTGTTTTTGCTTCATTACTGTTCGAGTGCTGCATAACTACTTTACACATTCCCTCTAAGTTAAGCCTGACTGCTTTGTAGCAAACTTCTAGAGGGTTAAGTACAGGTTTAATTAGTGACTTTTGCTGTTCACCCTGGCAAGGTCGGTGGTAGTTACTGGAGTGGGGCTTTCACTGTTCTCTATTATTAACCCAACTTCTTTCAATATGTCTCTCCTAAGAAACAGAGAGTCCAGCACACTAGAGACCTAAAACTGCAGCATCTACAGCAAAGTGCGCACATCATCACCATATTTTGAATGGTGGAGTCTTCTTATCATCCTGCAAGACTTCATTTTTCCCTCAGCTATTCTAAAGGCTATGAAAGCAACTACACAGTCCACTTTGAAAGTAATAGGAAGTGCAGGCATTTATAGTGAGGCACTAAAGGTCAGAGAGCAGCCTGATGCCTACATCTGTTGAAAGCCATAATATGTCATCAATCTGCTACACCAGAAGGAGTATAAATAGTGACATATTCAGAACTCAACAACTCTACAGAACAGCCATTGCTGGATTACTAGAACTATCAGTAAACTAACATGCTTCAAGTGCAAAAACACACAGCACATTAACCCCTTAGCCGCGGCGGTTATTCTGCCGCGGCGATAGGGGGGAGGGGGCCGCACAGCGCCGCCAAGCTCGTGACGGACCCACTCCGTCACGAGCCATGGTAGCGCTGTGCTTGTGACTGAATGGATCCGTCACGGCACCGCCCGCCTAATAGAACGCTCAGCGCAGGCATGGAAACAGCGCCGCACAGGCGCGCGGCGGGGCCGTGACGGAACCATTCCATCACCAGCACAGCACCACCGTGGCTCGTGAAGGAATGGTTCCGTCACGAGCATGCAAGGGGTTGAAGGAGATGATGACCAGATATGAAAATAAACGTAGGTGGCTGTGCCTAATGCGAAAGGTGCAATTTAAGGTCTGGTTTTGTCACTGCAAGTGCAGGAGCTGCGCCATAATCTCTCTACTGGATATTTACCCTTTTGATCACTCAGCAGAGGCTGGCCTTGTTCCTTCTACTGTGCCTGCAGCTGAATGACAGGACGTTGGTGCTCTCTAGGTGATGCATCTATGTACCTATCTGTTTAGTGGACATACCCTAGCCATCTTACAGCCGCAGGACATATCCCCCTTCTTCTTGCAGAAGCTGCAAGGCATGCCCCACCCCTCTTTTTTCATATCCCCGCAGAACATGTCTATTCTTAATCTTAATTCATTGAGGTGAAGCGCCTCTCCTTTCTCCTTAAATGCCCTAGAAGAAACATAATCTTACATAACATGTGCCTACTCATATCCCTTCAGATACAGTTCACATCCTCTTTCCTCACTGTATTAGACCCTTTCTTTCCCTACAGGACTTCTCTCCTATCCACTGCAGCCATAGGTCTGCCTGTTCTCTTTTAGTGCCCCTTCAGAAAGTTTCCTCTCTCTACCCGACATCCTTCTCATCTCTCTGCTCATAAGAAACATGCCCTACAAGATATCACTTCTCAGCCTATAACATTTGTTCCCTCATGTCTTCCTACATAACTATTCACCCCTGACAAGAGGACATACCCCCTTCATGTTTTGAAGATGAAAGACACGTTCTTTCTCATCACTCCATAGAACATTCCTCCTCTGCCTACATGTCCACTCACGTCACCCGTTACCCACCCTCCAGGATATGCCTCTTCTCCATTTATCGAATGTCCCCTCTTATCTTCCTACATCCTACAGGCAGCTGCTGAGAATGTCCCCTTCCCATCTCCCTCGTGTTCAGACATTACAGAAGGACGGTGACCACTGTTTAAAGGAACAGTACCTCAGCAACCTGTTCTCTCGCAGTCAGTCCCTCAAAATCTTTTGCAAGTGAGCAGCAAACCAGTTCCTCATGTACTTTGTGCTTTTATGAGAGAGCTTCAAGAAGACCTTTGGCCAAAGATGGGTATGCCAGATTGTGGCATAATACCCCACTGGCATCACCAATGAGTAGTGCCTGTTCAGTGAAGTTCAGCTGATTTACCCCCACCCATGACCAACAAACAAAGGCGGGAGAAATTTCTGGGTAAAGAAATAATACATGCTCTAGGAAGACAAGGAGACAGAGAAGAGGGATTTGGAGTGCATTTCCTTTAAGTGTCTGTTACCTGCGTTGTAATGGTTGTTCCCTGTTGTCTGTCATTATGCTTTTCTTTATCGCAATGATTAAGGAACGTGCTTCAAGTGGTCCACACAGGGGAAGAGAGCGACTGAAGAGGGTCACCATAGGAGTGAGGAAACGAGCAGCAGGGTCTCTTCACAAGGAGGAGGAAGCATTGGGAGGTCTCAGGTGGAAAAGATTAGGGAGTATGGGATCTCTAGAGGTGGAGAAACGATCTGCTATTCGTCCTCACCAAAGGGGCATTATAGACAACTCATGGCCCTCATCAAAAGAGGGAGTTGACAGAGAGGAGCTTCAGTGAACGCCCCCTGGATAGAGAAGAGACTACAGGGGTGCACTCATGATGGATAAGGGTTTCAGGACTCATTTGGCATTTGCGGATTCAGCTTATTTAAAAGCCACAACACTGCCCTCGAGGATGAAGCACAATCACTTTCCCTAACAGGATGCTCTCAGGTATACCAATAATGATCAGGAAATCCATGCTGGCCCAAGCTTGGTGGCTTTGACTTACTGAATTTAGAATTCTTGTAAATCCTTTTGCTCACTACAAAATCTGGCACTTCGACAGACCCAGCGATGTCTAGAACACTTAAAATGAGATGGCCAGTGATAATTACAAGCTGCGATAAGGTGCTAATTGCGATGGCACAGTGGAAGGGAGAAATAAGTGAAAAGAAGTGCTGAAGTATGTACAGTGTGCATAACACAAACAACTGTCTCAACCTAGCACGATACTCCTTACATCAGGAGGAACAAAATATTGAGTCATAGCAAGATATGTTCCTCAAAAGAATGCCAATCTGGTTTCACAGACCATGGAGCTGTGACTGTCTTAAGCGGGTAAGTGTCTTTTGATTTGGTCCCACGCTGCCTGTTGAAGTTTTCCAATATGTTTGGATGTAGTATTCCTTGAAAGCAATTGGCAATTCTATTCTTGCCTTTAGATGTTCTCTTATAGAAATCTTTGCTCCATACCTGATCAGGTTTCTACATCTGTCCTGAAGAAGACCCTGCAAAATGTATCAATTGGGGATGAAACGTCGACTGTCGTGTCTTAACCAGTCATTCAATCATAAAAGGACTTTTTAGAAGAATATATTTTGATTTGACTACATTTTTCGTTCCTCCTGCTGTAAGGAGTATCCTGCTGGTTGTGACACCTTTTTGTGTTATGAACACTGTACATATTTCAACACTTCTTATCGCTTATTTCTCACCTACACTGCACCTTATCACCGCTTGGAATTGTCACTTGATGTATTTGCCAAATGTAAACATTAAAACTGTATATTTTTTGCACATTTTGTAAAAGCAGGATTTGTGGTACTTTGTTTCCCTGCCCATTCATCTAGTTTTTCTAAATTACTACCTTTGGAGCATATGACATATTAAGATCTTTTATATCCTAAATTCTGTTGGGATACAGGTTCCCTCACCTCCCATTTTTTTCTGGCTAATACGCCAAGCTACAGTACCATAAAAGAAGAAGTGAAATGCTTTTTAATGGTATGGGAAACATGTACAAAGGAATGCACCAGTGGCCATGAATATCTGCACAGAAGTGCTGGAGCCAACGTTCAAAATAGAATAAAGGTTCCTGTGTGCACTGCTGAAGAATGGGGGGAAGAGGTGCAAATAAAAACAATAAGCGTTAGAGGACTGTTTTTGCTCCTCAACCAAGGAGGAGAGTATTATCCTGTAACTTATTCCAGATTTAAAGATGTATCTTGTACACGTTTGGGTGTTGCTACTGCAATCCTATCCAAGTTTCCCAGAGTGGAATGTCTCCCACAGCAGGCGATCTGCGCTCTCCTCGAGACCGTGTGCGCCAGTGAAATAAGCAGTCAAAGACACACGCAGAAACACAAGCACACTTAGATAGAGAGACACACTCATGCATGCACGCATACCCCAGACAGTCATGGGTGTAGGAAGTGTTGGAAACACAAGGGATTCATTCCCCCCCACACCCAGATTTTGGAGAGGGGGGCACCGGGGACATAGGTGGAGGGACAAGGGGGGCAATAAAGTCAGCTCTCAGGGCCTCCTCAGCCCTACCCCGAATGCTGCCTCGAAGCCAAGCTTCAGCATAATAAAGAGCATGCAGAGCCACAGCTAGGTGTGAGAGGTAATCTGCAAACGTTTAGCAGAAGAATTGGTAAGGAGTTGAGATTTCTTTTTCTTTCTGCATTTGAAAGAGTGAAAGGTTAAATGCTACCAAGAACTGAACAGCTGCTTTTCACAAAGATCAATTAAATCTCAGCATGTAGATCCGTTTACATTTGTCTTCCAGGAAAGCATGGGCAATATCACAGAACTGCCACATTGTATTGTGATATTTGTTATCAAGGAGCACATCTCTCAATTTAAAAAGGAATATGTTTTAATTGTTGTCATTCAGCTGTATAATGACTCATGCTGTGCCATCATTAGGAAATTACTACTGATGGACATAGAAATCCGTCAGACTGTCTTTGAAGGACCAGTAATGCCAGGCTTGGTTTGCAAAGGCTAACTAACATTTTCGTGTAAGCATACAATTGCTTGCTATTCACAAAGGTATTTTACTAGTATTATCTTTACACTGTTCAGTCTCCACACATTAAAATATTGGACTGTCCTATCTTTTTATGTGCAGAGTCTCTGCAGTCGTTAAGATACTATTAGCAAAATCCGTTTGTGATTAGTAAACAATCGTTAATGTACACAAAAGTCAAGTCAAGTCAAGTCAGAGAATTTATATAGCGCACTACATACCCAGAGGGTCTCAAGGCGCTGAGGAGGGGGGGGGGCGGATTACTTGTCAAATATCCACGTTTTAAGTTGCTTTCTGAAAGCTAGGTGGTTCTGGGTAAGGCGAAGGTGAGTGGGGAGTGAGTTCCATGTTTTAGCAGCCAGGTAGGAGAAGGATCTGCCTCCCATAGTGGATTTGTTGATGCGAGGTATAGTGGCGAGGGCTTGGCTGGAGGAGCGTAGTTGGCGGGAGGGGGTGTAGAAGGTCAGTCTTGAGTTGAGGCATTCTGGTCCGATGTCGTAGAGTGATTTGTGTGCGTGGGTTAGCAGTCGGAAAGTGATTCTCTTATTGACGGGTAGCCAGTGGAGGTCTTTCAGGTGACCAGAGATGTGTTCGTTGCGTGGGATGTCTAATATGATTCTGGCTGAGGCGTTTTGGATTCGTTGGAGTTTCTTTTGGAGTTTAGCGGTAGTGCCTGCGTAGAGGGTGTTTCCGTAGTCCAGTCGGCTCGTGACCAGAGCATGGGTGACTGTTTTCCTGGTTTCGGTGGGGATCCAGCGAAATGTTTTTTTGAGCATGCGAAGAATGTTGAAGCAGGATGAGGATACGGCGCTGACTTGTCTGTTCATTGAGAGTGTAGAGTCCAGGATAACGCCTAGGTTCCGTGCGTGGTCTGTCGAGATGGGTGCTTTTCCAAGAGCTTCCGGCCACCAAGAGTCGTCCCATGCAGAGGGGGATGTACCTAGGATGAGGACTTCTGTTTTATCTGAGTTCAGTTTCAGACGGCTGTGTTTCATCCATTCAGCAACTTCTTTCATTCCTTCGTGTAGGTTGGTTTTGGCGGTGTTGGGGTCCTTGGTGAGAGAAAGGATCAGTTGGGTGTCATCCGCGTAAGAGATGATGTTGAGGTTGTGTTGGCGGGCGATGGTCGCGAGGGGGCTCATGTATACGTTGAAGAGGGTGGGGCTGAGAGAGGATCCTTGTGGTACTCCGCAGATGACTTCGGAGGCCTCGGACATGAATGGTGGAAGGCGGACTCTCTGGGTTCTTCCGGTGAGGAACGAGGTGATCCATTCAAGTGCTTTTCCATGTATTCCGATGTTGCTGAGGCGTTGTAAAAAGGTGCTGTGGCAGACTGTGTCGAATGCTGCAGAGAGGTCGAGGAGGATGAGGGCGACTGTGTCTCCATTGTCCAGTAGAGTTCGAATGTCATCTGTTGCTGCGATGAGGGCAGTTTCAGTGCTGTGTTTTGCTCGGAAGCCAGATTGTGAGGAGTCGAGGGATTTGTTGGCTTCGAGAAAAGCGGCGAGCTGGTTGTTGACCGCTTTCTCGATGACTTTGGCCGGGAATGGAAGGAGCGAGATGGGGCGGTAATTTTTTAGTTCGGTGGGGTCCGCTGTGGGTTTTTTCAGAAGGGCGGTGAGTTCAGCGTGTTTCCAGTTTTCCGGAAAGGTGGCGGAGTTGAAGGAGCAGTTGATGACGTCTCGGAGGTACGGTGCTATGGCGGAGTCTGCTTTGTTGAAGATGTGGTGCGGGCATGGGTCTGTGGGGGATCCTGAGTGGATGGAGTTCATTAGGCGGATGGTGTCCTCAGTGGAGATTGGGTTCCAGTCGTTAAGGGTGTTCGCGGGGGGAGAGTGTTTAGCGATTGGTTGGGTGAGTTGGGTTCCAGGTTGGTTGTCGAAGCTGTTGTGGATGTCTGCAATCTTGTTGTGGAAGAATGAGGCTAGGGAGTCGCAGAGGGCTTGAGAGGGGGTGATGTCGTTGGAGTTGGCCGAGGGATTGGAAAACTCCTTGACGATGTTGAAAAGTTCCTTGCTGTTGTGGGCGTTGTTGTCGAGTCGATCCTTGAATGCTGTTTTCTTGGCCTTTCGGATTAGTTGGTGGTGAGTGCGGGTGGCGGTTTTGAAGGCGTCCTTGGTACTGGTGGTTGGGTCTTTTTTCCACGCTTTTTCAAGGGTGCGGCAGAGTTTCTTGGACTTTTTAAGATCATCGTTGAACCACGAGGCCTTCTTGTTGCCAGGTTTGCTTTGACGTTTTTTCAGTGGTGCTAAGGTGTCGGCGGTGTTGGATAACCATAGGGTGAAGTTGGTGGCGGCTAGGTTTGGGTCCGAGGAGTGGGCTGGGGTGTTTAGAAGGAGCGATGAGGAGATCTGGTCGGTGGTGATTTTGTTCCCGTTTCTTTGTAGAGTTGGTTGGAGGTGGTTGGTGGGTTTGGGCTTGTTGTAGGTGAAGTGAACGCAGCTGTGGTCAGTCCAGAGCAGATCTGTAGTGTGGCTGAAGGAGACATGATTGCTGGAGGTGAAGATGGGGTCGAGTGTGTGACCTGCGATGTGGGTGGGGGAAGTGACCAGTTGTTTAAGTCCGAGGTTGGCGAGGTTGTCCAGGAGCGTGGTGGTGTTGCGGTCGTTGATCTTTTCAAGGTGAAAGTTGAGGTCACCTAGAAGGATGTATTCTTTGGAGGGGAGTGCGTGTGGAGTGATGAAGTCCGTGATGTCTTCACTGAATTTTGCGCGGGGTCCAGGTGGTCTGTAGAGGAGGGTGCCTCTGAGTGTTGTTTTGGGGTCGATGTGGATCTGGAAGTGAAGGTGTTCGGAGTTGGCGAGGTTGGCGTCAGAGCTGGTTGAGATGCGGATTGATTTTTTATGGACGATGGCGATTCCTCCTCCTGTGTGGCTGGTACGGTCTTTGCGAGTGATCTTATAGTCTTCAGGGATGGCAATGGTGATGTCTGGTGCGGAGGAAGCATTCATCCATGTTTCCGTTAGGAAGGCGATGTCTGGAGAAATGGTGTCTAGTAGATTCCAAAGGTCAATGGCGTGCCTGTGGACTGAACGGGTATTGAGAAGAATGCATTGTAGGTGGTTGGGGTTGGGAGTCAGTGGTGTGGTCGTAGCGGAGATGTTGTCGTTGCCGCAGAATTTGCAGGAGTAGCAGGAGAAAGGTCCATGGGTTTGTCCAGGGGCGGCTTGGACGCAGTAGGGGGCGCGGCCGGGGTTAAGGGCTAGGAGGCTGGAGGCATCGTAGATAATGCGGGAGGGCTGGGCAGTGCTAGGGGCAGGGGGTCTGGCGCTGGGCGCGGTCCAGGCGCGGACGGGCGTAGACGGGCTTACCTTTGGCGCACCTTCGGCGTGTACGTAGCGCGTGGACGCTGCGCGTGGGGGCATTGGCCATAAATGGATGGTGGGGGGGAGGGGCGAGGGCGTCTCAGCTGGGAGGCGGGGCGGGCACACGAGGGCAACAACAACAACAGTCAAGATGGAGGCGGAGGGGGGAGCACAGCGCTACAGTAATACGCGCAAAACAATCACCAAGCGCTCTATAAGGACCAAACAGTGTAAAACAATTCAAATAAGCAAAGAGGCAGGCAGCAGGCAAATGAAGCCGGTACAGGCACAGGCAAAGCAGCGCTACGATACCGGGAACCAGCAGGGGACGCTGGGAGCGACCACTCGGCTCGAGGAGAGGAGTGAGTCACAGCGCGCTGAGGGGGAGAAGCGCTCTATAAGGTTCGTGGGAGGGCGTCTCAGCTGGGAGGCGGGGCGGGCACACGAGGGCAACAACAACAACAGTCAAGATGGAGGCGGAGGGGGGAGCACAGCGCTACAGTAATACGCGCAAAACAATCACCAAGCGCTCTATAAGGACCAAACAGTGTAAAACAATTCAAATAAGCAAAGAGGCAGGCAGCAGACAAATGAAGCCGGTACAGGCACAGGCAAAGCAGCGCTACGATACCGGGAACCAGCAGGGGACGCTGGGAGCGACCACTCGGCTCGAGGAGAGGAGTGAGTCACAGCGCGCTGAGGGGGAGAAGCGCTCTATAAGGTTCGTGGGAGGGCGTCTCAGCTGGGAGGCGGGGCGGGCACACGAGGGCAACAACAACAACAGTCAAGATGGAGGCGGAGGGGGGAGCACAGCGCTACAGTAATACGCGCAAAACAATCACCAAGCGCTCTATAAGGACCAAACAGTGTAAAACAATTCAAATAAGCAAAGAGGCAGGCAGCAGGCAAATGAAGCCGGTACAGGCACAGGCAAACCAGCGCTACGATACCGGGAACCAGCAGGGGACGCTGGGAGCGACCACTCGGCTCGAGGAGAGGAGTGAGTCACAGCGCGCTGAGGGGGAGAAGCGCTCTATAAGGTTCGTGGGAGGGCGTCTCAGCTGGGAGGCGGGGCGGGCACACGAGGGCAACAACAACAACAGTCAAGATGGAGGCGGAGGGGGGAGCACAGCGCTACAGTAATACGCGCAAAACAATCACCAAGCGCTCTATAAGGACCAAACAGTGTAAAACAATTCAAATAAGCAAAGAGGCAGGCAGCAGGCAAATGAAGCCGGTACAGGCACAGGCAAAGCAGCGCTACGATACCGGGAACCAGCAGGGGACGCTGGGAGCGACCACTCGGCTCGAGGAGAGGAGTGAGTCACAGCGCGCTGAGGGGGAGAAGCGCTCTATAAGGTTCGTGGGAGGGCGTCTCAGCTGGGAGGCGGGGCGGGCACACGAGGGCAACAACAACAACAGTCAAGATGGAGGCGGAGGGGGGAGCACAGCGCTACAGTAATACGCGCAAAACAATCACCAAGTGCTCTATAAGGACCAAACAGTGTAAAACAATTCAAATAAGCAAAGAGGCAGGCAGCAGGCAAATGAAGCCGGTACAGGCACAGGCAAAGCAGCGCTACGATACCGGGAACCAGCAGGGGACGCTGGGAGCGACCACTCGGCTCGAGGAGAGGAGTGAGTCACCGAGTGTAAGGTTTACCTATGTAAATCAGTCCCACTGTCTTTTAAGTAGGGTTTAAAAGCAATTTAGGGTGCATTAATATATTGAGTGATGCACACAAGGCTAATAAACTACTACACTATATATTGCTCCCCATTTACACCATCTCTCTCCCTTATGTTTAGGAAGTGGAGTGGAGAAGTGTGGCTCAGTGGTTAGAGCGGCAGACCCTGATGCAGAGATCTATCCCGGGACCAGGGTTCAATTCCCCGCCTCGGTGAGTCTTGGGCTCAAAAAATCCACGGACCTGATAATTCTCCCCTCGGTGCCTATTCCAATCATGGAGTCCAACTCTGGGCAATAGCCTGCTTAATCTCCACAACGCCCCCCACAATGCTAAGAATGCCTGGCCTCCACCTTGGGGGTGCCCAGGATTGGACACCTCACAGGGAAAGCTAGGATGCATTCCACAGCGGTATTCGTACAAGTGCCTTGAGACCCTTGCGGGTGAGTAGTGCGCTATACAAGTATCAATTTACAATATGTGCATAACTGGAGACTATTTTTTTAAGAAGTTGTGGAGGCGATGCCCTTACACTGTAGAAGGCAAAGGGTGTGCTCATTCCCTGCACTCACTAATTCCGGACACAGGTATATCGCAGCCTTCTTATTATTTGCTTGAGCTGGCTCAAGTGGCCAGCAGCATCCCCACTGTGAAAATTGTTCCAGCTTCTCTACAGACGTTTGCTGCCAGACAAGAGGTTATTGTTGGAGTGTACCCATGTACACTTGAACATCATTTAGGACTAGATGTACGAAAGGATTTAGCATTTCTTAACAAACCAAAACACAATTTCAGTCCGTTAAGAAATGCTAAATTGCCTTTGCATATGTACAAAGGCAGATAGGGAATCCCAAAATGTGATTTCCACCCAATAGAAATCGCATTTTGTGGTTCCCTAAATAAGGAATCGCAAATAGGGCTTTCCTATTTGTAATTTCCTAAGCACATGTACAAATCATTTTCTAAATTTGAAATGGGTATTTAGGAAATGATATTACCATCAACTCCAGATCGATGGTAACTGTGTGCAATCTAAAAAAAGCACCCCAACATGCTTTTTTAAAGTACCATAAAGCGCACACATGCCCCTAGGGGATGTATGTGCTTTACCTGTGCACCACTTTTTTAGGGGGTGCATCAAGGGGCAGGCTTGGTTTTGCATTTCTAAATTTGCAATTTCCTAATAGGAATTGGAAATGCAAAACCATTCGTACCCATTTGGCTTTAAACCCTAAGCCCATATGTAAAACCTGGGTCGGGGACAATCGATATTTGCCCGGCGGTATTGCCTCTGTGACCCACGAATTATTAATCAATGAAGAGGCAGGCGCTGGAGACTGGAAAGCAGGAAACAAGGTTTTATTCTCTCCGGAGGAGAACACAGCAAAACAGACAGCAGGTATCGTTCTGAGGTGCTCTAACTTATTTCTGAGGCCTGGCCCCTTATATTCAGCCTTTTGCGGTTTTATTACAGTTTACATACTCATGGCAATGCTTTGATGTACGGAAAGACATTCCCGGAATCCCCCCCTTTGGGCCCGTTCCCACACATATTTACAGTAGAAGTCCCCACCCTGGTCACAACAGGTGATGACTATCGCGCAGCTGGATATTCCGCCAATTCATGGAATGCGGGGTTCGATCGGATCTCATGGGGTGGGGGCTTTGATCAACTCGGGGGTCCTTTGATGAGGGAAGCTTTCTATTGCACGGGGAGGGGCAAGGAATAGTATCGGCAGAGCTGGGTGTCGGCCTGGGAACGAGGAAGACAAACGGGCACACGGGGAAAAAGGGGTTTGCATCAAAGGGCCGGGGACCAGGAAAGGGAAGAAGGGAGGTGTCGCGCTGGGAACAGGATGAGGTTCTGAGGCAGAGCCGCGCTGAAGAGGGGTTTATGATTCAAGGCAGGTGCGAGCAGGGGGGGGTTGGTCAGCGTGCAGGCTTGGTGTGGGCGAAGGGCTATGTCGGGGGCCAGTGGCATGCAAAAAGGGATGGTCCTGATCGAGGCACCTAAAATGGCGGGCGCGCACGACAAAAGTGTGGCATCAGGGAAAAGGCAAGATGGCGCAGATAATGTTCACCAAACCGTACTAATTTTCCACAGTCCTCCCTTTAACATATTCAAGACATCTTGCTGGTTCATTTTCTACTCAGTTCTATTATGGTGGGCATAAGAAGAAGCAGTAGGAACCCTAGGCGAAGGAGTCGTAAACATTTCATTTAAGATCTCTAGTTTTAGGAGGCGGACCTATTGATAAACTTTGATAAACTTGTTTAGCAGGAAAGTCATAGTAATGCAATACGAAAATGATTCGAAGTGCGAGCAGTGAGTACATTTCATAAGGTGAACTGATGGATTGTTACATAATTAATACAATGTTGGCTGGGAGAGAAACGAGACGTAGCCGAAATGATAGTGAAGGAATGTTCGAAGTTTAGTAAGTTTTTAGCAATTTTCTCATCTTCTGTTGGCACTGTGGAGCACCGGCGGTGGAGCTACGAGTCCAGCTCTATTCTAAGTTCCGTGTTGCAGGGCACGACCTTTTCCTCGCGTTTCTGGTCAAAAAAGGTCTTTTTCGCCCTGCGTCCTTTGGGATCAATAGTCAATAAGTTCGGGTGGAAGAAGAGTGTGCAAATAGTCCATAGGGTAGGTCGGAGAAAAAGGGGATGGAGCAAGGCCAGATCGGGAACAAACTAGGGGAACGAGAGATTTCAGATAGGCGGGCTCATGACCGAGTCAAGAGAGCGGGGACCTTTCGGCACACATTCGAACATGGAGCAGGGGCATCAGGTTAGCCCTTTCCTCTCCTTTTGTTGGAGATAGTGCCTCGTCCTGTAGCTCTGTTCTGTCGCGGTCTCGCCTTGGCCCATGTCGCAGACGTTCCATAGTCCGTAGTCAGGCCACGTGCTCCCACATCCGGTCCTTCTTTCCTCCGGCAGCCGTACCCTTGAAGGAGTTTGAAAAAGACAGTCTTTAGAGAATTGGTAGAGGAAAGTAACCACATAAGTCTATTTCTCTCCCAGCCCCAGGTAAATGAGAATAGAAACGTCCGTTATGTTAGGGTTCACAACTGACATATAAATGATCGATGGTGAGCCTGCTGGATTTACTATGACTTTCCTTCACGATTGTTTAATATAATCACGACAGTTCATCTGATGGGGACCCACCTTTGTAATACAAGCCTGACAATGCTATACCGTTCTCTAGGGGTCTATATTTACAAAAAGGGTGTTGTGAGCTATCAGCACAGTACTAACAGGCATCTCGCTGTGGGACGAACATAGGCTAAACATTTTTCATATTATCAATGCCTCCTGCCTTTTACCTAAACATTTTCGCTTTTCGACAATGTTCATTGTAATGGTTCTCTTTGCTTCGGTCTAATCTTTGACTTTGTAAAACATCATTCTGGTTCCTATGCAGCCTCTCACGGCCTAATTACAAAATTAGAAAAGACAGGGGTCTCATGGGAAAACAACTAGGGACATAGGAAACGGTGGTGGGGGAGGGCATCGTCTTATTTTGGGTTATAATGGCATTATCGGCAAAAGGCCACAGTTCAGTTGGTGAGCGTTCAGTGACACTTCCCAAACTCTGAAATTTGCTTATCAAAAATCGCTTCTAGGAACCACAGCTGGCCTGCGTTAGTTGTAAGTCGGTTCATCTTTTACAATCGGGGGTGGGGGATAGTTAAAAACTCTTATCGGGGGGGGGGGGCAACTGAATGCAATACTGGGTGTGTCCTGGGAAGATGGGGGGTTTCGATTACTTTTATGGTTTGGGTATCGCGACAATTCGGAACGGGGAAGGTCGCACTATCTGGGGCACTCTATTCCATCAGGGGAGCCGCTGACGTAGTTCCCTTATGACGGGTCAGATTAGGGAACCTCAGTCGTCTTACCCGTCCTTTCCCTTATGGCCAATTCAAAATAGTTTTCGGAAAGGAGAGGTAGTGGCACAGCGTTAGGGCGATTGCATTAAAGACAAGTTTTGAGCAAATACTGGCGGTATTTGAAGCCAATTGGGTGGTGTGCTAGCGGTGGTAGTCTGCCAATTTCGGAGCTAATCGCTCGGAAGAGTGGGAGTGTGAAGGAGAGAGGGAGAGAGAGAGAGAGAGAGAGAGAGAGAGAGAGAGAGAGAGAGAGAGAGTGCAACGGCAGGCTAAATAGTACACGTGCGACAGGAGGGTGGCAGTGTATTCGAGAAAGGCTATTTAGTGCATTACACAGCAAAGGGCAGTTATGGGTCTGCGTTAGAATCTTGAAAGCATGCAGTTTGAGGCGGACGAGCATTAGACAGGGTAGAGGGGGCATGCTTTGAGGAAAAGAAAAAAGGAGGTACCATTGTGTCGCACTTTCTTGCACTCTTGGTCCTTCGACCAGTTGAGTCAACGCTTCAGTCACACACACACATTCTCTCATAGTTTCGAATCATACGTGACATGGGTTCATTCGTGCAGCCTGGTTTAAGGGTGATCATTTTTCATCAGATCATACTAATTTTACGGGCTTGTTTGCTACGTGAGTAGTTTGTAGGCGTGCTTAGGCGCCACCTTGCAGCGCTAGTCTGCTTCGTGTATCAGACATGGCAAGGCTTCAGATCTTCGCCACACCTAGGCTGTAATCTCTGATGTAACCTGCAGAGGGAGGGAAAAGAGGGGAAGGGAGGGGGACAACATTCGCGCATATCAAATACATGGATTCGAGAGTTCTTTACTTACCTCATACTCGTTTTTCCTCCTCGGGGTAGAGTCCTCGGGGATATGGTTTCTGGAGTCGAGGGGGCAGTGTGTCCTTATAGGTCGTGTGCGGGGAAGCATAAAAAGGGAACCAGAGGTGCCTAGTGCGAGGTATCTAGTTAGTAGATGTATCTCACTATCGGGGTCCTTAAATCTCCTTCAACGCTGTGACATTCTAGGGTTCTTCGGTCCTCGGGTCAGCTCTGTTCCTAATACCTTTGAACGTCGTACTTTATAACATTTACATCGTTTTATTTTACCCTTCTTTTACATTCCCTCATTTATACCGTTCGTTTTACCCATTCTTGGAAGCCGAGGTCCTCCTCCCTGCGAGAGTTTATGAGTCAGTCGCGTACCTTGAAGGCAGAGTATCGTGTCGTAGATCCGATCCGTCCTCCAGGGCTGGGCAGCCATCTTCTAATAACCTTAAAGAGAGAGCAGAGTAGGGTGCACAGAAAAGAACTCTCCCGCCCATCCCATATTTCAAATAAAGCATGCAATACCCGTTCATTATTTCGAAGACCTTTATTTTTGCAAAATCATAGCACGTGGATTTAAGAGGGTGCAGTCGTATTTGGCCGGACACGGCAATGGCTAAAGTGCGTACAGTGGGGGGTGTCGTTTTGCTGCAATAAAAACGTTAGAAAGGGTTATCAATTCACTTGTAGCAAACTAAAAACGTCTATCAGTTGGCCGGGGGGCTCGGGGGCGTTTATTTCATAATTTAGAAGCATAGTCAGACTAGTTGCAATCAGATTTCTTATATGCATACCGTGTGCGTGCGTCATAAGCGAGGTTATACATCAGCTATATATATATAAAAAATATAATACATTGTACATTTGTAATCATCATTTTCAACGGGATTCTTTTACATTGTTCGTTGAGTGAGCTCCCCTTTCTTCTTGTCAAGTGTACAAAGGGTCATATATGTCGCAGAACATTAAGTTTGTACAGTAAAAAGGGACACCACGAGGTGTTCGTAAGTTCCTATTGATACCGGCGCCATTTTGGGCGGGGCCGGGTTAGTCCGGAAGTAGCATCAAGGAAAATGTTTCCTACAACCGGCAGTTGGACCAGAGTCCTTTTCGGCA